>NC_080088.1:51990803-53190803 GCF_950005125.1 Chionomys nivalis | reverse complement strand
GCTTTCTGTATATTACTTTTATTAAATTGAGATATGTTCTTTATATTCTTGGTATCTCCAAGACCTTTATCATAAAGGGGTGATGGATATTTCTAATGCATTTCAGCATGTAATGAAATGATCATTTTTTTTTCTTTCAGTTTGTTTATATGGTGGATTACATTGATAGATTTCCACATGTTGCACCATCCCTGCATCTCTGGGATGAAGCATGCTTGATCATGGTGGATGGTTTTTTATTGTGTGTTCTTGAGTTTGATTTGCCAGTCTTTTATTGAGTATTTTTGCATATATGTTCATGAGTGAGATTGGGCTGTAATTCTCTTTCTTGGTTGAGTCTTTGTGTGGTTTTGGTATCAGGGTAACTATTACCTTATAAAGAGTTTGGTAATGTTTCTTCTGTTTTTATTATGTGGAACACTTTGAGGAGTCTCAGCTCTTCTTTGAAGTTCTGGCATATTCTGCACTGAAACCATCCATTCCTGGGCTTTTTTGTTTGAGAGACTTTTGATGACAGCTTCTATTACCTTGCAATTTATAGGTCTATTTAAATTGTCCACCTGGTCCTCATTTAATTTTGGAATGTGGTGTCTATCCAGAAAATTATCAATTTCTTTTACATTTTCCAATTTTGTGTAGTAGAGATTTTTGAAGTATGACCTAATGATTCTCTGGATTTCCTCAATGTCTGTTGCTATGTCCCCCTTTTCACTTCTTATTTTGTTAATTTGGATGTTTTCTTTCTGCCTTTTGATAATTTGGATAAGGGTTTGTCTGTCTTGCTGATTTTCTCAAAGAACCAGCTCTTTGTTTCCTTGATTCTTTGTATTGTTTTCTTTGTTTCTATTTTGTTGATTTCAGACTCAATTTGATTATTTCCTGTCTTCTACTCCTCCTGGGTGAGTCTGCTTCTTTTTGTTCCAGAGGTTTCAGGCATGCTGTTAAGTCACTGGTGTGAGTTTTCTCCACTTTACCTAGACACTTAGTGCTATGAACATTCCTCCTAACAGTGCTTTCATAGTGTCCCATAGATTTGGGTAAGTTGTGCCTTCATTTTTGTTGAATTCTAGGAAATCTTTTATTTCCTTTTATATTTCTTCCTTCACCCAGCAGTGGTTCAATAGAGCACTGTTTAATTTTCATGTGTTTGTGGGTTTTCTGAATTTAATGTCACTGTTGAATTCTAATTTTAAACCATGGTGATCTGATA
The DNA here is from genome assembly GCF_950005125.1 of Chionomys nivalis. Lineage (NCBI taxonomy): Eukaryota > Metazoa > Chordata > Mammalia > Rodentia > Cricetidae > Chionomys > Chionomys nivalis. The sequence continues at coordinate 53,189,593 of NC_080088.1, read as the reverse complement.
AGATACAGGGGTTACTCCATTTTTTGTATATGTTTAGGTTTGCTTTGTTACTGAGTATATGGTCAATTCTAGGGAAAGTTCCATAAGGTGCTGAGAAGAAGGTATATTCATTTCTGTTTGGGCAGATTGTTCTGTAGATGTCTGTTAATTACATTTGAGTCATGATATCTGTTAGTTCTCTTATTTCTCTGTTAAGTTTTGTATGGTTGATTTGTCCATTGGGGAGAGTGGGGTGTTGAAGTCTTCTACTATTTGTTGTGGGGTTTGATGTGCAATTTAAACTTTAGTAATGTTACTTTTACATATGTGGGTGCTCTTGTGTTTTGGGCATAGATGTTCAGGATTGAGATTTCATCTTGACAGATAGTTCCTGTTATTAGTATAAAGTGTCCTTCTCTGTCTCTTTTAATAGATTTTAGTTTGATGTCTATTTTGTTGGTTATTAGTATAGCTACATCTGCTTGCTTCTTATGTCTATTTGATTGGAAAATCTTTTCTCAACCCTTTACTCTGAGATAGCATCTATTTTTGTGGTTGAGGTGTGTTTCTTGTATACAACAGAAGGATGGATCCTGCTTTCATGTCTGTTCTCTTAGCCTGTGTCTTTTTATAGGTGAATTGAGTTTAAAGATATTAATGACCAGTGGTTGTTAATTCCTACTATTTTCATAGGTAGTGTGGGTGTTTCCTTTCTTGGGTTGGGGTTTTCCTTCTTGTACTTTCTGTGGGGCTGGATTTGTGGATAGGTATTGTTTAAATCTGATTTTGTCATGGAATATCTTTTTTCTCCATCAACGATGATTGTAAGTTTTGCTGAGTAGAGTAGTCTGTACTTGAATCTGTGGTCTCTTAGTGTCTGCAGCACATCTTCCCAGGACATTCTGGCTTTCATGGTTTCCATTGAGAAGTCGGGTGTAATTCTGATAGGTCTACTTTTATACATTACTTGGCCTTTATTCTTTGGAGCTTTTCATATTCTTTCTTTATTCTGTATATTTTGCATTTTGATTTTTTTTATTTTTTCCATTAAAAATTTACACTTCCTCCCCTCCTCCCATTCTCCTCCTGCTCCCCCACTCACCCTCCTCCCTCCCCCTCCCTCCTTAAGAGAGGGCAGGGAATCCTGCCCTATAGGAAGTCCAAGGCCATTCCCCCTACATCCAGGCCTAGGAAGCTTTGCATCCAAATAGACTAAGGTCCCAAAAAGCCAGTACAAGCAGTATAAACAAGTCCCAGTGCCTTTATCAATGGCTTCTCAGTCAGCCGCCATTGTCAGCCACATTCAGAGAGTTCTGTTTGATCTGATGCTCATTCAGTCCTGGTCCAGCTGGATTTAGTGAGCTCCCATTAGAACAGGCACACTGTCTCAGTGGGTGGACCAACCCCTCGCAGTCCAGACTTCCTTGTTCATCTCCCTCCTTCTGTTCTTCAGCTGGACCTTGGGAGCTCAGTTCGTTGCTCTGATGAGGGTCTCTGTCTTTATCTCCATCCATCACTGGACAAAGATTCTATGGTGATATTCGAGATAAACATCAGTATGAGAGTGGGGCAAGGCCAGTTCAGGCCCCCTCTGCTCTGCTGCCCAAGGACATGCAAAGAGACTTTTTTTTTGTTCCAGTCTATTTGGTGTTCTGTAAGCTCCTTGTACCTTCACTGGAATATCCTTTTTTAGGTTAGAAAAGCTTTTCTCTATGATTTTGTTGAATAAATTTTCTGTGCCCTTGAGCTGGATTTTTTCTTCTATCTCTATTATTCTTAGCTTTGGTCTTCTCATGCTGTCCCAGATTTCCTGGAAGTTTTGTGTTGGAAGTAATGTTTTCTTTGACCACTGAATCTATTTCCTCTATAGTATCTTCAACCCCTGAGATTCTCTTTTTCATCTCTTGTATTCCATTGGTTATGCTTGTCTCTGTAGTTATTGTTTGTTTACCCAGATTTTCTATATCTAGAATTCCCTTCGTTTTAGACTTCAAGTCTTGAACTGTTTGCATTAGCTGTTTAATTGTTTTTCTTGGTTTTCTGGGGTTTCTGTGAGAGATTTATTAATTTTTTCCAATTTTTGTTTGTCTTTTCCTCCATTTCTTCAAGGGAGTTTTTCTTTTTTTTCCCCTTTTTTTGGGTGTCAGGGTTTCTCTGTAGTTTTAGAGCCTATCTTAGCCCTGTTAAAAATGTTGCAAGATCCCCTGTGGCAGTAGGCAGCGGGCCCAAAGAGCAGCTAGTCCCAGGCAGGGCCCGCTGCCATTCCTGAGTGGTGGCTGGTCCCTGGGGACTGGTCCCAGCAAGCCGGGGGTGTGAGCAGGCAGCGGGTAGAAAGCACATGGACAGACACATCGTACAGAATAGAATTGGATATTTATTACTTAGAGGGGGGGAGAAGGAGAAGAGAAAGGAGAGAGACAGAGAAAGGAGCGGGAGAGAGGGAGCACGTGCCAAAAGGAGACAGTGAGAATCAAGATGGCGAGAGGTAGGCAGGGGGTCGCTGGGAGTGGGCATGGCTTGTCTCTTAAAGTGACAATTAACTCTTGCCCTGATAATGCTTGGTTACCAAGATACCGCCCTTTATCACTTTTAATAATTTTGTCTCTCTCCAAAGTCATCTGACCCATGTTCATTCCTGAAATGCACTGCCTCCTGGGAAACTAACAGATTTCTACAATGATTTCATTTTGAGGTGTGGGACTGGGGAAGTTGGGGAAAAACAATAAGACTTATTATCTAAACCCTAAGATTGAATGGTGATACTTCTTTAGGCATTAGGCATTTTAATGTTTCTTGTATTAGAACAGATAACAATGATGTCAAACTGTTTGTAAAGATGGCTTTTTCATCATTACCAATCATTTAGAGTGTACATTTGGTTTGTCTCATGATGGAGGGGAATCTTCCACTTATATAGAACACAAACTTTCTCTAACATTTTATATATTACTTCTCTGAAAGTAATTTTGAAGATTTATGGAATATCAGGCCACTAATTTAGGCACTGAAAATTGAAAAAAAAATGTAGAAAAAAAGATGGAGCAGAAGTATATCAGGGGTATACTTTTCTATTGCTATAAAGAATAAAGGCAACTTATAAAGGAATAAATGTTGTATTTTCAGTCACAGGTCTGAAAGTTCAAGATCACAGTGTGGGTTTCTGGAGTTTTCTGACGAGGGAATCATACGCCTTAACTCATCACTGAAAATGAGTTCTAGAGAAGATAGACAACTCTTTTGATTGCACATTCATTTAAGAAAGCTACTGACCTACTTGTGAGGTTGGTTCCCTCATAACTTTAAATATCTGTACAAGACTTCACCAATTATCAACATTGTTGCCCCAGAGGTAAGCATCAACATGGGCTTTGTTGGAAATAGACCATAGGTAAATCACAGTATAGCAAAAACAAGTATAGAGAAAAACAAGTGAACAGATGGTGGCCATGGTGGTGATGGTGGTGGTGGTAGTGGTGGTAATGGTGGCAACAGTGGTAGTGGTGTAAAATACAGGAGACATGGGATATGCCTTGTAGCATCAAGAAGAAGGTTATGTTACTCAGACAGGTGGTAACAAAGAATGATTTTATTTAGAAGATATGATCTCTGTTGCCTTCAAGAAAAAGGAACAGGTAATAAAGCAAATATGAAATAAAGAGCATTAAGGACAATAGAAACAGAATGACGAAGACCTGGAAGTGAAAGAAAGCTTGTCATCCTTTGGGGAGAGCAAAGTTTCTGTGTGTACAGACGATCCTGAGAAGAGAGAGAAAGTGACATACCTTCCTCTGTGCCATGTGATATGTGTGTCTTATAGAATGTAGCCCTTGAGTGTGGAGACACAAAAATAACCACTGTCATAAACTGACATTCCATGGCACTACATTTAGCTAATGTTTATCTATTTGTATCCCAAATTCTTTAGAAAGTGCTAATTTAAAACACAGTGGATGAAATATTCCATAAAATTTTCATGGATTTATTGATTTATTTGTTTGTATAGTAAATAGTCATTAAGGAACTATTTCATGTCAGAACTCTGCTGGGATCAAGATTCTATGATGAGTGAACTCTGTATGCCAGTACACAAAGTGATACAGTAACCAAAATGGTCTGTCTGAAGGAAAAAACATACAGAAAACAAATAGGAAAAATACACTCACTACAATCATGCTGTTTTTATAGAAATGGGCTTCATGGATCACAGACATCCTAGTTTAAGCTGATGTTCTGTACATATTTATATATTTTCAAATTTCATAAAGCCGTAGCACTGCAAACATTACTTCACCAGGTTAGAAATTATTCATATTTATCCATGCCTACTATAAAATTAAACCCAATGAACGATAAAAATGTCCCATGTTTTATGGTCACCCATTACTCAAGAAATAAATATTAGGAAGAAGAATGAATTACATATTTTGGTACCATATTGCAGAAATTTCAAGAATGTAGAGAAGCTTTGAAGTGAAATTTATAGTTGCATCAAAGAAAAATTAAGTGTCATGGCGTAAGCAGTATATGTTCAAGGACTTAACGAATGTATATAACGTGAAGGGGGCTGATGGAAAGCTGCAAAAAGGAAGGGACTGGTATCATAATGACTGGTGACATTGATTAGGATGCCATATGGTGGCCTACAGATGACTAAGAAGACTGGGAGTATAGACAAATATTGGTTGTTACACATGGTACTTTCAGATATGGCTGAATACAACATTTAGCACAGTCTCTAATACTGTGACTATGTTCTACTAAGTGCTCCAAGAAACATATGCCAGGGTAGCATAAGACAAAAGCTGTCTCTGAGGAAGATGGAGAAGATTGAGAGGCATGTGTAATCATGATTGAAGTCTGCCCCTATGAAGGTGAAAGAAAAGGAAAGAATGGAAATTTTAGGTTACAGCATGCCTCAAAAAGTGCCAAAAGGTTGACAAAGAGCCCTTGAACAAAATTGCTCACAGAACATCCCTGTAACCACAAGAACTAGGCTATTGGTATCTCTCCATAATTTCACCAATGTCTTGTGGTCACTGTAAATTGTGTGATCTCAGTGTACACATGCTGATAGACCTAACATCAGGAACATCATCAATTCACATCACCAATGGGAATTTCACATTCTTAATAGCCACCAAAGTGATCTGGAACAAGTAACTTCATTGTTCATTAAAAGTAATACAAATATTTATTCAGCAGAATTATTGATAATTTATTGAACATGTGTGTACAAAGCAGGCAAAAATTATAGTATTGAATTTGTGGTTTTTATTACAGTGTTGGTGACTTTGGTAATAATGGTAAATGCATGAAAAATAAGATGTTTAATTGAGTTAGAAACCTTAGAGTACTACTAGTCTTCCTGGTGGGAAAAGAAGACACCTTTGCACAAAGATTTGGAGGCTACCCAGCAGTAAATAAAAGTTATTAATATGCTCTAGCTTGTAAAAAGTTAAGAATACTAATGAATAAATGAGTGAGCTTTCAGTTAAAAAGAAATAACTCTTATAAAGAGGTGGGAGAGCTGGCCCTGAGGTCATGAGAGCAGTAGAACTGATCCTGCCCCTTATCAGCTGCAGCATTCGGGAGAGAAGCCCCTACTGCAGGCCTGGGCAACAGAGTAGAGCTGAACCTGAAGGTGTAGGTGTGGAAGATCTGACCCTGAGGACAGAAAAGCAGAAGAACTGGCCCCAGTCCTTGCTCCTTGCTGCATGGAGTGGACTCACCAGAACAATGCGGAAGAGCTCACCCTGGTAGTGAATATTGGGAGAGCTGGAAGACTGACCAACCTTAAACCTACCCAGGCCTAGAACCAGGGTTATGAGTTGACCCACCCTTTCTGTGATCTGCTGAAGCACGTGAAAGGACCATTACTGCAAATCTAAAGCTGCAGGATTTCCACAACATGGGGGTAACCAAGAGGAGTTCCAGTGGAGGTCCAGCATCGATAGTGTAGCAGAAACCAGAGGCCTCAAACCATACACCAATGACTCTCTGATAGGAACACATGCCAGTAAAGATATATAGATAAAAGGGCTTACTACGTGCCTCACTGTCACACTACAGCTTCTATGATGAGATTGATTGTTCCCTTCTCTCTTGTCTCTTTTTTTCTCTTAATTTTTATTTTATTTTATTTGTGTGGGTGGACGAAGGTTTCAAGGGCAGAAGGTGGATATGAAGGGATGGGGAAATGAAGTGGATGGAGAGGTATGATGTGAAAGGCACCAAGAATAAATAAAAAGAAAAAAGAAGTAACATTTTAGGCTTGAGAATATTTAAAGGATAAAAGCCTCAAATATGTATATTTTCAATTTTTTTAATTTAGATGTTTTAAATTTTTATATTAACAAACTAATCACATCAAGTTGGAATTTTAGAAACCTAGGAATAAACTAAACCAACAGGAAATCATCTTTGGGCCTAATTGAGTATGAAACGAATTAGTGACTAATGAATTAACATGGTCACCAGGAAAATGAACACAAGATTCACAGAAGGAAAAATAACCAATCTTCCTGTGTTTCAAAATTTTTAGGACATTGAAAGTTACCAAAATTGAAAGGAAAGGAAATACTGAATTTATAGATAGTAGTAGGAAGGAAGAAGTGGACACTTGCAGGGAAATGTGGACCTTGGCACTGTAATTGAAGAAGAAACACATTTACCAGGAAAAAGTTATTTTTGAGAGAAGTTTATCTGATAGAAAGAATTCTGTATGTAGACGATAAGCAATTCCATGGAAGCTAAGACCCCAAAGATACAAACATCCCCTAGAATTTTTCAAAGAAAATAAAACAATAGTGGCAACACAGTGAGATTTTGAGTGAATTATTTGGTAGAGCATGGAAGACACTGCCTGCTCGTCTCTAAACTTTTGTTTAGACAGAAGGGAAGGAATAGAAGTACAAATTAAAACAGTCTAATATGCAAGACGTTGACAAGCCCTAGAGTAGATGGGATAATAAATATACTTAAAACATAAGCAATGGGTTAGCCTTAACTAAAATAATATTTCTCTCTGAAATATAAAATTGATAGAGAAATGAAAATATTTCAGACACGAGAAGGATGAAAAGTGAATATTTTCATGTAAGATATACCAGTACATCAGAAAGCATTATTGTCTTTCCTCTTTTAACCAGTTTCATAGTTTTCTTCACTTTCTGAGTTCCACTGTCCGACAAGCTATGGTCACATTCAACCTCTGAGGATCTTGAGACACCTGGAAGATGTTCTAATTATCCCTAACAACATTAATGAAATTCTTTCACTAAGATACAATTTAGGTTAATATTTTATGGAATCAATTTATTTAGATTGAGTCTGATTGCTTAGGTATCATTATAATCGCTTTGGAAACATTTGAATAAAAATCCAATTAATTTAATGAGTCCTTTATTTACTTTTGCATTCTAGATGTAATGAAGGAATCAGTTTGATCCATTGTGTCCTCACCAGCTCCGATTTATCTAATGAAGATAAAGCCAGAAACAAGAATATCACCTTTATAGTCTTTCTCTTGAAACAACCAGATAACCCACAGTCACAAATGTTAGAATACAGATGATGAGTGACAGGGTAATTCTTAGTGTACATTTGAGTTAAGTATTACTATGAACTGAGATAACAACTTAAAATGGCTCATTTTGTTGTTCCCTTTTTATTAGTTGATTCTGTCATGAGTTATATTGCTTAACTGGCCCTAAGAGCTATAGATAGTAAGAGCAGTTGTCCACAAACTTGTACTTTAATATGGATTTCAGGAAGTGATATTCAAGAACATCTCTGTGTTAGAGATATATAAGGACAAAGATATCTGTAGTCTTTGTTCAAGCTAAGACCCAAGCAGGAAAAAGTTCTGCTAACAAGGGGGTGGAGTGGGGGAGGGTGGAGGGAATGAAGGAGTGGGGGAGTAGGAACTGGGATTGGTATGTAAAATGGAAAAAAAAGATAGTTTGTTTTTAAATAAAAAACAAAATAAAAAAGAATTCTATCACCTTGAAAGGCTGGTACTTTTTGTACTTATGATCTTCAATTTTAAAGGATACAGCAAATATTCCTGGACCAAGAGCACGCTCTGGCATATAGTAAAAAGCACAATATATTTGAAAACTTGAAGACTTTTTAACTTCATTTTTAAATTTATGTGTTTCTGAAGTTTCAAAATGCTACTACCATTTGGTAAACTTAGCAAGGAATAATTGGATTCCATGGGAATTGCACCCAGGCTTACTCTCCTTCCCTCCCTTCTCTTTCCCTCCCTCTCTCTCTCCCTTCATCCCTCCCTCTTTCCTTTTCTCCATTCTTCATTTCCTTCCCTCTCTTTCTCATATGGACTTTATGAGAAAAAAAAATGGTGTCTGGTAACCCACAGCCTAAATTACATACAAGAAGTCAAAAGGGCAGGAAGTGACCTCAATCTAGGACATCAATTCTAGAGATTGCCTTTTATTGGAATTCATACTCACCGTGAAAGAGACAAATAACAAAGATACTTTATCTGTTTTGTTAAATGTTATCAACACTTTTGTAAGTTTCTGCCAATATTTAGAACAACGCACCTTCATTTTTATGGGAGATGTCTTAGATAAGTCAAATGGCAATCATCACATTATAACAGACATCAGAGGCATGAGGAACCAGGATTCTGAATCATCACTTTGTTATGCCATAAAGAGTCTTGACACACACACTTTCTTTTCATGTTTGTTTGATGGTTTCATTGCAGCATGCATACAAATCACCATTCAATAATGAAAATACACCTAGAGAAACTCCTCATGACCAACAGTGTCTCACTGAGAAGTTAATTATATAGCTGACATTAGGAATAGCCAGGCATATTCACACCAGCTGGTGTCATAGGAACTTTCAATCTCTGCCTAGGCTTTTTTTTATGGGACCAAGAACCTGAAAGATGAGCCACATCAAAGAAGAGGAGGGATGTCAAATGCTATTTCTCTAGTTCACAGTTTATGCTAGCACTGATACAGATGACCAGCTTTAAAGAGAGTTAATGGTCTATTAAGGTGAGCATCCAAACTACCTGGGCTCCCACAAAGCCATTACATGCAATAGGATCAAGAACCCATTGCCATTGTTCTTCAGTTCTCAGTAGTCCTCATTGTCCATTATGTTCAGCGAGACCGGTTTTGTCCCATGCTTTTTCAGTCCCCGGCCAGCTGGCCTTGGTGAGTTCCCGATAGAACATCCCCATTGCCTCAGTGTGTGGGTGCACCCCTCGCCGTCCTGAGTTCCTTGCTCGTGCTCACTCTCCTTCTGCTCCTCCTTTGGATCATGAGACTTCAGTCCAGTGCTCCAATGTTGGTCTCTGTCTCTGTCTTCTTTCATCGCCTGATGAAGGTTAATATTCAGGGGGATGCTTATATGTTTTTCTTTGGGTTCACCTTCTTATTTAGCTTCTCTAGAGTCACGATTTATAGTCTCAATGTCCTTTATTTATGGCTAGAAACCAAATATGAGTGAGTACATCCCATGTTCCTCTTTTTGGGTCTGGCTTACCTCACTCAGGATAGTGTTTTCTATTTCCGTCCATTTGTATGCAAAATTCAAGACCTGGATGGAGGTGGGTGGTCCTTGGACCTCCCACAGGGCAGAGAAACCTGCTTGCTCTTTGGGCTGAGGAGGAAGGAAGACTTGATTGGGGGAGGGGGAGGGAATGGGAGGTGGTGGCGGGGAAGAGGCAGAAATCTTTAATAATTAAATTAATTAATAAAAAAAATCAGCAAGAAAAAAAAATAAAGAGAGTTAATGGGCATATATATGAACTTCATGTTATATATGTGCATATTTGTGAGCATTTTTAACACACAATACACAAACTTATATGTTGGCACACACACTCCTTAAGTTCTTAGTTTACCAACCTTCTGTCATCAATTTTACTTATTCATTACAGATTTCATAACAAAGAACCAATTGGTACCTATCTGCATTATTTATTTATTCAAAAGTCTCTGACAAAAGTGAATTAATGAGGTTTCTTTTAAATTATGCTCCTCTTCCACAATTCATGGATAAAGAGAAAATAGAGAGAACCACACTAGGCCACTTGCCCACTTTGTGGTCCCATTTCTGGAATTACAGGTATCCTCTAAGAAAATGTTGGGCAATTAAAAATTAATTGTTCTTTGTTTTGTTTCTGGCTTTTACATGCTCTTAACAAATATACTAATACCTGCTTTGTCTGACTCCTCAAAGTCTAAACTCAGCTACAACAGAGAGCATGCTGAGATATACTGTTAACAAGATGAAGATTTAGACACAAGTATGTGCAAATATGTGTGTAAGAAAGGCCACCAGCTTTTCCTTGCCTTGGAAAATTATTTATGAAAAAGAAACAGAAGTGTGGCATACTCAGAATGGCTACAAATCCATGACCACAGATGTATCCTTATTGTGACTTGCATTTCTGTCACCTGTCTTTGCCTTCCTCATTCTCTTGTTTTCTTATGATACTTCTGGTTTAGGTTTACCTAAAATGTTTTTCTCTCATGAATATTTGCTGTGTTGGTTGTCCCTACCACATTTCTCTTCAATGATGTGGTTCCTTATTTTATTTAGGCATATTATTATTTCTTTACTAGTTTATGTTTTCTTCTGAGCTCAAGTAAATATTATTATTTTTCTTTCATCAAAGAGAAAAGTGATTTCTGTTCAACTGAATAAAAAAGAAGAAAAAGGGAAAAACAAGGAAAGAGGATATATATATATTTGTGTTCTTAGCTTCCACTTCACCAAACTGAGTTAACAAAATTTGGATATTCTGTTGTAACAAATGAGATGTGAATTTTCAGCTCAGCCTACATGTCTTAGAAGTTCCTTCTGTACACATATTTCCAAGTTATTCAATTCCAAGTTCTATCATGGAGTTTTGTGCTCCTTAATCAACTAGCTTTAAGTTTGTGAGCCTTAGCTTATTATATATTCTATTAGATTTTTTATCTAGTTTCCAGTAATAAAAAGACAAAAGGATCCTTGTAAGACATAAGCTGATGTTATCTTGGAAGAGAGCAAATAGCTGTAAGTAACTAAACATATGACAGTCTTAAAATTCTGAAGAACTGTATTTGTTAACATCCGTGAAGGACCTGAAAGACCACCATCATTTTTATGTAGGAAGGTGTTGCAAGAAGTGAGCAGCTTGTTGGACCCGGCCACCTGGCTAGCTTAGCCCCAAAATAACCACACAAAAATTGAATTAATTAAAACACTGCTTGGCCCATTAGCTCTAGCTTCTTATTGACTCTTACATTAATTTTACTCATTTCTATTAATCTGTATATTGCCACATGGCAGTGTCAAAGATTCGGCATGTCTGACTATGGAAGCTCCATGGTGTCTCCCCCTTTTTCTGCTTTCTTCCTCAGAGAATTCAGTTCTCTTTTCCCCGCCTACCTAAGTTCTGCCCTATCAACAGGGCAAGGCAGTTTCTTTATTCATTAACCAATCAAAGCAACACATAGACAGAAGGACCTCCCACACTACGATGATATTGGGATGATGTTTGCTTGCATCTGTGATTCACCCTAGGAAATCCTAAACAGTGAAACTACCTGTATCATACTCAGATTTCTGACCCCCCAGAAACTAGGATAATCATTTATCTTGCTTTACTATGCCAATTTTTTTTTTGGTAATTTATTATGGCTTCTTAAGAACTGGTATTTTCTTTGTATACAGACTACAACAAAGCATATGTATGTATATATAAATACACACACACACACATATATATATATATACTTGACTAGGCAACCTTTCAAATAATAGTCACTTTCAAACAGTCTTATTAATAAAGAAATAATATATGTCTTAAATGCTTGTTTCTTTACTTACCAATGTTGACATTTACAGGCAGAGTTAATATATCTCCTGCAAATAATTTATTACAAGTCTCCTACACATGAGATTTACAATGCAGGAACCTGTAATGAGCACATTACTGTGATAATAACACAAGCACTCATTGATCTAATGGAGTGTTTGACAAGCCGCTAGGCTCGTGCACACTTTCAAATTCCTGTTTCTAAATTATTTAAATGTAGATCTTCAAAATGGTTTGAATAACAGAAATGTTGAAATCATCAGAACAATCTCCCTTTCCTTTTTCTATCTTTATGGTGAAGATGCGCGTTTAGTATCTGCTGAAAAGAGGCAGAATAATTAACCTTGAGAGAAAGACTCAATTCTTTGGAAGTTTATATCAATGTGGAGTTTGCTGTTGAACATTGCCTCTTATATTTTTAACTTATTTATTGTTTCCACAAAATTTCCAGCTGTAGCAATATAGGAGCAAATGATTTGTTTTAAGTCACAGTTTAGGAAAATTTCAGTCTATCACTGTGGGGGAGGGCATGGAAATAGAGCTGCTTCATTAATGTCTGAAGAACTATGAGATGCTTGGTCATGTTGTAGTGGTCAACCAGAAAGTAGAAATTTTCAGCCAATAAGAGTCAATATAAACATTCACAGTTCATCCCCTGTAGCCTACATTGCATGATAGGCTGCATGTACCAAAAGTTTCAAAACCTCCCTAACAGTGACACTTCCTGGGGAGCAAGTGTGAGCCTACAGTGGATATTTTAAAGTCAAACCATAACACCTCTTCATTGTATGTTAGGGATGACAGCTAGCACACTGTCACCAATTCTTCTCACAATTCTTCTCACACAAGCTGATTATGTCCAAAGAGTCACAGTGTATCTATTAAGAATTGTTTTGATTTATTGAAGTCCATTATCTAATAGTATTTTCCAGTCTAAACGTGGATATGCAAATTAAGATTTCTTTTTTTTAATCTTTTAAAACAATAAATATAATTTACATATATTCTCCCCTCTTCCTCTTCCCTAACACTATTCCCATGCTTGACATACCTCTCTTGAATTCTCTGCCTTCTACTCTTTAACCATTGTCCTTAAATACAGATATAACCAAATAAACATATAAATATAACTTGCTGAATATATTCAGTGTTTCCATTCAGTATTAGGTAACCAATCAGGAGGCTCAACTTTATGGAAGACTAATTCATTCTCTCTCCTCCCTCTCCATCCCCCCTTTTTCCCTCTCTCCCTCCTTGTCCCCCTCTCTCCTTTTCTCCCTCTCTCCATCTCTCTCTGTAGCTCTCCATGTAGGCAAAAAACTCCTCTGTCTAAGTTAGAATGTCAAGTGTTGTTAGAATTGCTCAGGCCTTCATTAGGCAGATATGTTATTGAGATTTCCTGGAATCAGCTTTGCTGACAGAGCTAGAATCCCCAATCTCACATAAGATTTCCCAGTCCTCTTAAAGATGTCATATTGTTTCTTTGTTTAAGGGATTATGCTCTTTCATTTTTCCTCATTAGCAATAAATAAAAATTAGTGTCACTCTCATGGTCATCATTAGTCATCGCCATCCTGAAACCACAGGACAACCTGCTTTTCAACAGGAAGTTTAGTCCAACAGAGGAGGAGAAGGGGCCTTAGTTCTTGCTTACCTGTGTTTCTCATTGCAGAAGCCCACTCTGCCTCTGACCTATCAATTGCATTAGATAAGATTTTTTTTTTTTTTATTGGCTGGGCCATGTTTGGAGATTCTGTTATCTGAATCTGGACTATCTCAACAAATAATATGTGGGATCAACACACAGTGTCAGTATACTATTTGAACTTCAACTCAGCTTTATTCTCCCTTTCAAGGGCTTGTAAAATTTTGTCTCTAGTTTCCTAGGCAACTATCACATGTCACTCATGGACATTCTGAAGCACACAGGTAGTATTCCATCTCATCAGCTCAATTTTAAAACCACAGAAAGACAAATGAAATGGGTGCCAATAAATCCACAGGGTTGCAGAGATAAAAGAAAAAAGCAAAAAATCCAGGAGACAAAGGCAAGTAAACAATCTTCTCTGCTACCTAATCCCCCTTCCATTCTTTGCTTTCATTTTCTATTTTTGTAGGGCTGCCATAAGAGATTCAAAATTAGATAAAATTTCTCTTTGGAAATAAGACTGTCCTGTATTTCCCTGCATACAATTGACTCTCTCACACAAGAAACGCAGCCTCCTGCAGAGAAAAGATTCAGCAACCCTAATATCTTTTGGGTTTTTTCCTTCCCAGGTTTTAAGAATAAAATTCAATTTTGAACCTAAATAGGTAGAATAGACGTTAGCGTGAATCATTGAAATGCTAATACTTTTCACTCTCCAATGTCTCTTCAAGAGAACCAAATTATGTACTTAAGGGTGAAAATAAAATTGAAAGATTAATTTTTGTCATTACTAATTCTGTTATTCATCAAAAACAGTATGTTGTAGATAATTTCAAGCTAGAGCTGGTAGCTTTGTTCATGAGCTGTCTTGGGTAGTAACCAATTGATACTTTCATTTACATTACAGAGAACGTTTTTAAAATATAAAACACCCAGGATACCTGAAAATTTCTACATATTCAAGAATTAACTAGAAATCTAGTAAGGATGACCTCCATCTGGCATCAATTCCACTCACAGAAAGACTATTATTGTTAAAATTTTCAATAAGGGATGGGGGGAATATTTTAGTTGGCAAAGAGATTTCCTTGCATGGACCTGAGTTAAATCCCAAGGGCCCACATTAAAAATATAAATAAATAAAAATAAAAACACATGTGGATGGTGGCATGCTTGCAAACCCAGTTCCTTTGCTGCAACTGCAGCAAAGGCATGTTGATCCCTGGGACTAGACGGTTGATTAAGTTGCTGGTCAGTTAGAGATCTTGTCTCAAAAACAAGACAGTTGGTTCCTCAGGAATGATACGTGATGATGTTCACAAGCCTTCAAGTATACATTCAGATATGAGCACCTGCACACACACACACAAACACACACACAACTCAGAAAGCATTCAACAACTTTACATACAATTGAGAAATCTACATAATTTAACCTTTGCTGTCTTATGTGACTCTATATTCTGCATTCTTCTCTCTGCCATTTCATCCATTCTGGTACTCATGGTGATTTAAAAAAAAAGAAGAAGAAGAAGAAGAAGAAGAAGAAAAGAAAAGAAAGAAAAAGAGGCTATGTGTCCTTGCATCTGAAATTTTGGGAACTGATACATGCCAGGATAGTTAAATGCTTCTGAGAAACATTATTTGGGCCAACCACTGTGATCACTCTTCTGCTGCAGCCAGCGCAGCCTGGACTTGCCGAGACTGGTGGTGGTGGGGAGGGGGGCTGGGATTGAGACAGAGGCTTCTTTTTAGATGGAAGAACAGCAACCTTTATTTTGCCTCAGCTAAAGCCTTTTATATCTCTACTGCTTCTGTGGAAAAACACTGGCCAGAAATAATACAAATATCCTTGTTAGTTACAGACCACAAGGAAGTTCCGTGGTCAGTCGGGGGAGTGAGGGCAGCTAGATGAGAACACTCTTCTGGGCTCTTTATCAGAGTATAGTCCTTGGATATTTAGTTAGAGAGTGATACCCTTTGTGTTGCTCTTCATCATCTTACTATATATCTTAGAATTTTCCTCCATAGGACTTATCATCAGTGTGTGTATGTCACAACTAGAATGATCTTACAGTATCAAGAACTTCCTTCTGTTTGCTGCTGTATCTCATCAGGATACCTGAAACTTAATAGGGTTGAAATACTATATCTTAACATACATGAGCTTTCATTTCTTTTTTTTTCTTTTCTTTCTTTATTTATTTAAGAATTCTGCCTCCTCCCCACCACCACCTCCCATTTCCCTCCCCCAATCAAGTACCCCTCCCTCGTCAGCCCTAAGAGCAGTCAGGGTTCCCTGCCCTGTGGGAAGTCCAAGGACCACCCACCTCCATCCTGGTCTAGTAAGAGGAGTATCCAAACTGCCTAGGCTCCCACAAAGCCAGTACGTGCAGTAGGATCAAAAACCCACTGCCATTGTTCTTGAGTTCTCAGTAGTCCTCATTGTCCGCTATGTTCAGCGAGTCCGGTTTTATCCCATGCTTTTTCTGACCCAGGCCAGCTGGCCTTGGTGAGTTCCCGATAGAACATCCCCATTGTCTCAGTGTGTGGGTGCCCCCCTCGCGGTCCTGAGTTCCTTGCTTGTGCTCTCTCTCCTTCTGCTCCCGATTTGGACCTTGAGATTTCAGTCCAGTGCTCCAATGTGGGTCTTTGTATCTGTCTCCTTTCATCGCCTGATGAAGGTTACTGTTCAGGAGGATGCCTATATGTTTTTCTTTGGGTTCACCTTTTTATTTAGCTTCTCTAGGATCATGAATTCTAGGCTCAATGTCCTTTATTTAAGGCTAGAAACCAAACATGAGTGAGTACATCCCATGTTCCTCTTTTTGTGTCTGGCTTACCTCACTCAGGATAGTGTTTTCTATTTCCGTCCATTTGCATGCAAAATTCAAGAAGTCATTGTTTTTTACTGCTGAGTAGTACTCTAATATGTATATATTCCATACTTTCTTCATCCATTCTTCCATTGAAGGGCATCTAGGTTGTTTCCAGGTTCTGGCTATTACAAACAATGCTGCTATGAACATAGTTGAGCATATACTTTTGTTGTATGATAAGGCATCTCTTGGGTATATTCCCAAGAGTGGCATTGCTGGGTCCAGAGGTAGGTTGATCCCGAATTTCCTGGGGAACCGCCACACTGCTTTCCAAAACAGCTTGGTACTGGCATAAAAATAGAGAAGTCGACCAATGGAATCGAATAGAAGACCCTGACTTTAACCCACAAACCTATGAACACCTGATTTTCGATAAAGGAGCTAAAAGTATACAATGGAAAAAAGAGAGCATCTTCAACAAATTGTGCTGGCAAAACTGGATGTCAATCTGTAGAAGAATGAAAATAGATCCATATCTATCACCATGCACAAAACTCAAGTCCAAATGGATTAAAGACCTCAATATCAGTCTGAACACACTGAACCTGATAGAAGAGGGGGAAGTACTTTACAACACATGGGCACAGGAGACCACTTCCTATGTATAACCCCAGCAGCACAGACATTAAGGGCATCATTGACTAAATGGGACCTCCTGAGACTGAGAAGCTTCTGTAAAGCAAAGGACACTGTCACTAAGACAAAAAGGGAACCCACTGACTGGGAGAAGATCTTCACCAACCCTGCAACTGACAAAGGTCTGATCTCCAAAATATATAAAGAACTCAAGAAACTAGACCGTAAAAAGCTAATCAACCCAATTATAAAATGCGGCACTGAGCTGAACAGAGAATTCTCAACAGAAGAATTTCAAATGGCCAAAAAACACTTAAGGTCATGCTCAACTTCCTTAGCGATCAGGGAAATGCAAATCAAGACAACTTTAAGATACCATCTTACACCTGTCAGAATGGCTAAAATAAAAAGCACCAATGATAGCCTTTGCTGGAGAGGTTGAGGAGAAAGGGGTACACTCATCCATTGCTGGTGGGAATGCAAACTTGTGCAACCACTTTGGAAAGCAGTGAGCTTTCATTTCAATCAGCATTGTCAACACTACACTCTACATCCCAACAGCACACTTTTAATGAATAAACATTCTGCCATTCGACTTTGTACATCATAGAATGCTAGATAACATTTCAATAATGCCAATATTCTACTTAATTTTCCCCCTTGAATTAATCTACCTAAGTAAGAAAGCACAATCCTTGAAATGAATCCATCTCTGTTAATTTACCCAGCAAAATAAACTCACGTTGTGCAAATTTATCAAGTTACTCAATCTCAGAAACATTTCTATTTGAATTTTCATGCAGTTTTATGAGATGATTTTTACAAACATAGTTGTTGAAACTATCCCTATAGTTGTAGGTATTTGTACACATATGGATGCTTAATTAAATATTAATGTAAATAAGTAGATATATTTATAAACCTTGTATGCAGACCTCAGTAGGACTCTAAAATGTTACCAAAAATATTAAAAGGGCAAGACAGTCTGATGCTGTGGCTTCATTGTCTCAGTAACATTCTACATATCAAAACTGGAACACAGAGCATTGAAAACGAATCAGCTCAAGCATAACAACATAATACTTGCTTGTCCTTTGGCTTTTGTGAACTCAGACTTTAGTTTATCTCTTAAAATATGAATGAGGCCTTCATTTTACTGGTGCTCATCCTTCTTTGGGACAGAAAGAGAAAAAGTGTATGGAATATGTGCCCCAGGGAATGAATCTAAAGCTCATAGCCAAAGCAAAAAATTGACCCTTGTTAATGGGGAAGACATGTCAGTAAAGCTGTCCAGAGAACTTAATGATACTTTTAGAAATGTCTTGAGATGATTCAATATTACATTTCCTCAGATTGTGCTCTAAGTCCGTCAGAAAAAGACACAAAAACCTGTAGGTTAAGACTTGAGTATTCTTTTACAGGCAACACAACATTTACAGCAATATGTGGTTCCTGACTCCTTATGTAGATGAAGATGTATGTGGTGAAGCATGAAAGCTGATACCCAAAAGAAGATGACATCGTTATTATGTTGACTTGGGTATGTACTTCCTTATGCATAGACCTCCACCAATTGATGCTGATTCTTTGTCACAGTTTCTTCTATGAGCCAGGAAAGCAAACCAAATCCTGTCATGCCTAGGTATGTCTGGTATGTCTGATCATCTAATAGGAATCCAGTGGTTCAGTCAATATCGCACTAGCCTTTTCGGTGTGTACACATTTGTAATCAGGCATCTAATCTCATATGGTACCAACTATACTATATCTAGTCTGCAGTCCTTTTGGAATGTCCCAAGGTCATCTGACACTGCTTGCAAGATGCAAGGTTCTTGGCCTTACTTTCACCCAACCAAAAAACTTTCTACAAACATGTAATCTAACATTAGAATTTTGGAACCAATAAGAAAGGGAAGAGAAAGAATTCCAGAATGCTCCATTCTGCCCTTCATATTTCTTGTCAGTCTGCATAAAATCCTTTCTGCTGCCTGTCCTCCCTCAAGTTCACAGAGCTGAAAATGCTGCTCAGCTTGATGTAATAATGATAACTATAATCATACAAATTGCATATTCCACTCAGCGTGGCGCCAGACCACGCAGAGAATTGATGGTCTCACATAGGGCAGTAATGTATCAAAGCTGTAGGAACTATGTAGAATTTAGGAAATACCAATGTGCTCCTTCAGTTTATGCCCCTGTAACCTTGCCGCCTCTCTCAGTTGCTGGACTGCAGAACAAGTAATCCATCAAAAGAGAAACATCATAAACTTCCCTGCTGCCCTCCAAAGTACCTATCTCCCTTTTTTTCCTTCTACCTTCTGATTTCGACATCAAAGCTGAAAGGCGTTGGGCAGAGTGGAACACTTGGGGCTCTCAGAATCTTAACCACTGTGTTTCATTCCTCAACCCATCCACGGCACTTTTATCAGAGACTGCATTCCTTCAGATACTGAACTAGTCAGAGAGGGGTCACAACTTGTAAAGGAACCACATAAGGTCAAGATAAGTTTCTCTTAGATTTGTCAAGGAGTTGAATTCAACATAAGTATTTGATAGGCCTGTGCTCAAGGCTCTGAAGCTTTGAATGCACCAGCAATTCTGCTCTCTCACTTTCCTCTCTCTCTCTCTCTCTCTCTCTCTCTCTCTCTCTCTCTCTCTCTCTGTCTTATTTGTATGTGTGTGTTCCAGAAGTTGTATCGGATACCTTGTTTTATTACTTTCTACCTTATTTTTTTTATAACAACTTACTTGGATTCGTGTTTTCCTCCAAGTCTGTGTATCACATTTGTGCCTAAAGTACCTTAGATATCCTGGAACTAAAGTTATAGATAGTTGTCAGTCATAAAGCGGTTAGTAGGAACCAAACCCAGGTCTTTGAAAAAGCAGCAAGTGTTCTTAACTGCTCAGCCATCTCTTCAGGACCAGCTCACCTTATTTTATCTTAATTTTTGAGATAGAGGCTCACTCATCTTAGAGCTCACCATGTTAGCTAGATTATTTGGCTGATCTCTATCTATCTATTTCTGTCCTTTCCCTAGAGCTGAGGTTATGGGTGGGTGGGTGCCGTCTAGCTTTTTACAAGGATTCTGGAGACCTGAACTTGGGCAGCACTTCAGTTATCAAACCATCTCCCTGGCTCTGCTTGTTTGTTTGTTTATTTATTTATTTAGGTTTAGGGTTTTTTTTTTTTTTTTTCTGATACAGGTTTTCATACTGAACTTGGAATCTTCTTACCCTGGCCTCCCTAGAGCTAGGATTGCAGCATTCCACCGCTACATTCAGTAATTTGAGGTGGGGGGAGTTTTGTTACCTATTTCATGTTCCTAAACAGTAGTGCTTTGTTTAGCAGCCTTTGAAAACAGATGTGTCTAAAGTGATTAGTTTCTTTATGACATTTTCATACATACTTAATGCTACTTTTAATATTATGCATTTTTCTTTTCATTTATTTCATAATATAATTGGTAGCATTGATTGAATTGATAAATAGGGTAAACTTTATGTTCATTGATGAGTGTTAACATATTTTATGAACATCCATTTTTATCCAATTTTAAGACAAATAGGACACCTAAAGTGCTTCCAGTTATTCTGTTGTATATGCTTGCTAGATATTTAAAAGCTAGTGTTTTCCTAGGACATTGTTCCATTTGAAATAAAATCTAGGTTATAAACTATTAAATCCTAACAAAGTAATTACTTATGTTACACAAGAGTCATTGTTTTACTCTACTTGGGAGGCAAACCACAAAATCCCTTCACTTTATTGCTGACTGAGGACAAGGTTATATGGTTTTGGGAAGCAGGCTCCATTTGTTTCCTGCCCACCCACTTCTCCTTCCATTTGTGTGGTTAGAATCCCATTCTTGAGAACCACACCCTTTTCCCCCTGACATATAGACAATAAAAGTCATTCTCCATTAAAATAAAAACGTGACCTGCAGTCCTAAAGAAAGCAGTAAGGAGATCTACCATCTTTGTCTTATGCTGTTTTTTACCTCATAGTGAATATATGAGCATAGATGCACTTAGACTTGCAATGTCTGCAGAAGTAGCTGAGCATTTCTGTCTAGGCTTCTCTTGGCGTAAGTCTCTCAGCAGCCACTGTCCACTGATTTATTTAGCCCCAGCTCCTCTCAGACATCTGCTTCATCTCTGTGTGGCTCATCTCCTGTTCCCCCTTTGGCTATGGAGCTTGATGGTCCATTTCAGGAGTTTTATTACTCTGGCAAAGATGAACATATTGCATTACCAGTTAGCCTCTCAGTAAGACAATGCAATGTCTTGGCTGCATCCTGAACTGTTGAACCAAACATATTTTATTGTGAAGAAATGGGGAAAGGAAAACAACCTCCCACCTAGTTATTTTGGCTCCACCCTAAAGCAAATGCCTTATCTACAGTACTTCATTCTTGCTTGTCAGTTTTACATTCTCCAACTTTTTTTTTGTATTTTATTTTTATTTTTATTTATCGAAAATTTCATGAATGTTATAAAGTGTATCTAGATCATGTCCATCCCTCACTCCTCCTTCAAATCCTCCAGAACCTCATCACATATTACTCCCATTTATGTCCTCCTTTCTATAATTTATTTATTTACTTGGTTTCTTTGATTCACTGAGTCTAATTAGTGTTCCCCATATTCACATGGGCATTGGATCATCAGTTAGAATATCATGAACTATTCAGTGGTCACAGTCCTAAAGAAAAGTGACTTGCCTCTACAGTCATTAGCTGCCAATAGCTCCACAAGGTCAGGATGGCACTTTAGATGTTTGCCTTGCTTCTTGCTGGAATTTTTAACTGGCCTGTGTAGGTTATCACAGCTACTAAGTGTTATGTGTGCATCAGTCATGCCATGTCCATTTCATAGCACCGACTCCATCTTTCCAGATTTGATGACTATAATACACTCTTATTCCCCCTTGGGCTAGTTTTAATTCATGTGTGCAGCTCTCCCTGGTAGACATCTCATGGCTCTGGCACCTCCTACATCCTAGGAAATCCAATGCAATCCATACGTCACCTTTCAAGCTTTATGTAATAACTTCTCTGGACCTACATGCAGGTATTTCTCTGCCACACATCTGACTTCAGTGGATTTCCTTAACCACACAGAAAGATTCCATCACCTTCTTATTCCTGGTTCCTTCATGATACTAAAACTAGAACCACATGGCTGATACTGCAAAATTATACTGTATGACTGGGGTAGAACCTGGCTTCCTCCTTGAATTATATTCACATAAACTTTATTTTGTTGTTCTGTTGTAATGGTTTTGGTTTGTCTGTTTTTAGGAAACTTAACTGGGCAAGATCTTCCCTTGAAGTCACCCATCCTTCCATTTCTCTTTTTATCAGGCCTCTCACGGTGTTCAGCACAAACCGTGGCATCAACATGAAATTTCTGGGCACTCTTTTTCACCTCACCTTACATTCTATATTTATTTTTTGCCTTGCTTGCTCTTTTTCATTGTAGGTGCTCATAAGAATGATCACTAATATCACCATTCAGAGTCAATAATTAATAGGCTATCTTAAAATATCTTCTACCAATGAAATTAGTCTATGATCTACAGGTAAATTCTTAGGACAAGGGTAAAAAGCATTCACGTTTTTGCCCAAAATACCATGAGAATGGGCTAAAATCCATTTGCTGTTATTGCTCCTATATGAAACATCTAGAGCATGACCTCCATAGTGTGAATTGTTCTTAGAAGTACTTGTCTTCCAAGATTGTAGTTGGAGACTGCTTGTTTGCTTTCTGCCTACCCAGACCAACGATAATCACACAGAAACTATTAATTGCAATATTGTTTTGCCAATAGCTTAAGGATATTTCTAGCTAGAACATACATCTTAAATTAACCAATTTCTATTAATCTATGTATTTTGTCACAAGGCTTATGGTTTACCAGTAAGGTTCCTGGGTGTCTCTCTCCTTGGACAGCTACATGGCATCTCGTTGACCACCTACTTTCTCTGTACATCTCTGTTTGGATTTTCTGCCTAGCTTTACTGTGTTAAGCCACTGGCCAAAAACATCTTTTTTATTAATCAATGGCAATAAGACATATTCACAGCATATTGAGGGGAAGTGGTGACTGCTTGTTTGTTTCTGGCCACTCAGACCCAAATAATCACAAAGAAACTATATTAATTGCAATACTGTTTGGACAATAGCTTAAACATATTTCTTGCTAACTCTTATATCTTAAATTAACCCATTTCTTGTATTTTATATTATACCATGAGGCTTGTGGTTTACCAGCAAGGTTTTGCCTGGCAACTCGTGTCTTTCTCCTCCAGTGGCTACATGGTATCTCTCTGACTCTGCCTACTTTCTCCCAGAATTCGGTTTAGTTTTCCTACCTAGCTCTATTCTGCCCTGCCATAGACCCAAACAGCTTATGTATTCATTAACCAATAAAAGCAACATATATACAGAAGGACTTCCCACATCATATCCCCTTTTCTGTCTAAATAAAAAAGGTTTTAACTTTAACATAGTAAAATTACATATAACAAAACAGATATCAAGCAAGAATTACAGTTACAATATTTATAGCTATTTTCTTTATTAACTAATGGCAATAAAACATTCATAGCATACAGAAGGGAATCCCACACCACAATATTGTATTAAATGACCCATTATGCATTTTATGCAGATTAAACTGCTTTTCTGGTACCAAATCCCAAAGTTTTCCACCTTCCTCCTAAAATGGCATGGTTACACTTATCATAGCCATGACCCACTCTCTGGTACCAACATCTTTTTCAGTTACTTTTCTATTGTTGTTATGAGACATTATAACAAAGGTCAATCAAAGAGTTTATTGGGGGCTTATAGTTTTAGAGGATGAGTCTATGAACATCATAGCAGGGAACATGTTAGCAGGCAGGCAGGCAGGCATGGTATTGAGGCAGCAGCTGAGAACTCACATCCTTTTCTGAACATGAGAGAGAGAGAGAGAGAGAGAGAGAGAGAGAGAGAGAGAGAGAGAGAGAGAGAGGAATGGTGTGGGCTTTTGAAACCTCAAAACTTTTTCCCTGTGACAAACCTGCTAATCCTCCACAAACATTTCTACCCACTAGTGACTAAGCATCCAAAGATATGATCTTAGGTCCTTTGTCGTTCACACCATTACAAGAAGTTGCTGTGTTGATCTATATGTTTAGGTTTTTATGATGAGATCTTGGCATGTAGGCTTCTTTTGGTAGTTGTAAGTCTGATATAGCCAGGGCAGGTTAAATAAGAAGAGAGAATGTGTGGTAGAGTTGAGATTAGATGTTGGAAATAACTTGATTGCTTTTATGTCAAATTAACAGAAGACACTTGGCTCTTCTACAGGATATGTCTCCTGGTTCAAGCCTGGAGTGTGTGAGTAGATAAGACTGGATGAAGAGGTTGGGTGTCGTGGTGGGGGATCTGTGGATTGAGGGGTAGGCAGGATGGTTCTGGGTAGAAATTTGCATATTGGTTGCAGCATAGGCAGGGAAAGCCATACTAGTTGGGGACACAGTATGTGTGGCTTGAGTATTATATACTAGGTTGAGAAGGTTTTGCAGAGGAGAAGGTCAGACAAACTCACTAGGATAGACTCTGGAGAAGGATAGAGGCAATCTAGCTGGGTAGAAAGGTTTCATATATCATAGGAAAGCCAAGCAAAGCTGAAACACTGGGCACGGAACCCAGGCTAGATTTTGTAAGTTGGGGAGGGCTCAGAGTAGGGAGGGTCAAGCAGCCTAAAAAAAATATTAATTTTAAAGGAGTATTAAATGAGATGAATTTCAAATTTAATTTTACTTAGAAATTTGTTTGGGGTAAAAATAATAAGTGAAGCTATTCAAATTAAATTTTGAGTTTAAATATGAAAATATTTTTTATAAGAAAAAAATAGTAGACTTACACTCTAATCTATTTAAATGAAAAAGGAGACACAAAGTAATATATTGTGAATCATTTTTTCTATGTCTGCATGTGAAAGTAAACAATAACAAACCAGAAGAACAGCAATCTTAAATTTCCTGATGGAATCTTCTTTTACAGTTGATGAAAACCTTTAGTAATGTGGCAGGATACAAGATCAACTCCAGAAAAATCAGTTGTCCTCCTATACACAAAGGATAAAGAAGCAGAGAGGGAAATCAGAGAAGCATCACCTTTCACGATAGCCACAACTAGCATAAATTATCATGGGGTAACTCTAACCAAGGAAGTGAAAGATCTTTTTGACAAGAACTTTAAGTCTTTGAAGAAAGAAATTGAAGAGGATACCAGAAAATGGAAGGATCTCCCTTTGCCATGGACCGGCTCAGGGGAGCCACTCAGACCATGGGAGAAGCAGGGTCCTGGTAACAGGAAGGCACAAGTTCAGCGAATGACAGACAGACACAATACACAAGAGAGTGGTTGGAATCTGCTGCGATTTTACTGAATTCATGTTTTCATTATATAGTATTGAAACAAAGAACAAATCAGAAGGTCATGTATCATTGGTTGGCACAGTATGAAAGCTTCTTTTAGTCACATTAGCAATATTTAAGAAAAGTATATTATCAGGAACAAGTGTTAGACATAAAGCATCCTTAGAAGAGGAAATCTTGTCCTTGGGAATGTAAACCTCAGGCAAGTGGTTTCATCTTATGAATAGAAAGTTTCTGTCTCATTATCACTATCATGGCCCTTCCTCTTTCCAACCCTTTATTTCATCTAGTGACCAAATATACCTAATCAGTTCTCTGCACCTGTTGAAATGTACTTTTTAGTACCTTCTTATGCAGCAGACATTATGGGGGTTGGGATCTGGCAAGCCTATTCATAAGGTTCAAAGTATAATATAACAGTCTTTGTCCATCAACATTAAACCATCTATTCCCTTGCTCATCATACATCCTGTGTATGACAAAGGTTCTGCTGTAGTCTTATACATTCCCATACTGTGCTTCCTTATCCCAGAGCTGTTCCTGAAGAGAATGATCCTTGTTTTGTATATATAAAGACTATCATTATTATGAAAGAATTTGTGTAAAGCTCATATTCCATATAGCCAGCTACTCGAGAAACCCATCTATGCCTCAGTGGTGGCTAATACCGGGCCATCTGCCATTGACCTCCAGGAAGCCTAGTCCCACAGGACACGTAGCTCCCGTCCAGCTTAATGACATATGTCATGTCAACAGATGACACTGGAGTTGGTGTGGCATCCCTTGCTCTTGGATTGGGAGGATCAACATAGTAAAAATGGCAATTCTATCAAAAGCAATCTATAGATTCAATGCAATCCCCATCAAAATTCTTCACAGACCTTGAAAGAACAATAATCAACTTTATATGGAAAAACAAAAAACCCAGGATTGCCAGAACAACCCTATACAATAAAAGCAAATCAGCCAGCTACTGGTTCTTACCTTGACCTCAGTTCAAAAAATGGTGATCCGACCTCCAGGAATCTCAAAATGAGACTTTGTCTGTGAGCTGTATCCTACTGTTTTATATTCCATTCATTTTTAGGGCTGGGATTAAAGGCAGGCACCACTGAGATTAAAGGCATGCACTGTCCAGTTTCTATGGCAAACTAGTGTGACTACTGGGATTAAAGGTGTGTGTAATTGGCTGGTCTGTAAGGCTGACCAGCAGGACCGTTATAGTCTCTGAACTTCAGGCAAGCTTTATTTATTAAAATACAAATGAAATATCACTACATCTTTTAGAAAAGTGTTAATTCTTGAAGGTCTCAGTATTATAAACTATGGTTTGTTTGTTTTTTTTTTTTGTTGTTTATTTTGCAAAATGAAGTATCACTTTTCCATAATTATGGAAGTCAATTATTTTATTTCAATACTATTAGTCACTCAAACAACTAAAACATGGTGTGGGAAGTCCTTTTGTATATGAGAAGCTGCTTTTGGCCAATGTCTTAACAGAATATAGCCAGGCTGAAAAAGATATATAGGCAGGGTCAGAGAGATGCCATGGAACCTCCAGAGGAAAAAGATGCGAGCTGTCAGCTGGAACTTTCCAGTAGGCCATGAGCCTCATGATAAAATATAAAATAATGAAAATGGGTTAGTTCTAGATATAAGAGCTAGAAAATAAGAAACTAGAGCTAATAGGCCAAGCAGTGATTCAATTAATACAGGTTTTGTGTAATTATTTTGGTCTAGGAATCTGGGAACGAACAAGTGGCCTCCTCCGACAAAATCTCATCAGTGTTCGCAGTGATACTAAATGAGATTATTATCTTTTCTATCTTAAAGAAGAGAAACTTGAGTCTTTACTGAATCAGAGAATATAGTTGGTGGAAAAGAGTAAGGCACAACAGGGATTTATCCCTTCCAAATTGGACTTTAGTTCTCTAGACTATACAAATGTCTTGTCGCCTTTTATCAATTCATCAGTTCTCTACTTCTTTGGACATCTTTGCATTCCTAAATCCTGAAGAGTCAAGAAAACATGTAATAATTAGTAAAGAGACACCCTTTTCTTTAGAGAGGAATGCTAAGCCTGTCATGGTGATACCTGTCTGAATGGTACACTTGAAAGGCTGAGATAGCAGGTTCTTGAGTTTGAAGCCAACCGGGGCTACATAGTGAGTTTTAGGCCAGTTTTAGCAATAGAGTGAGACCCTGTCTCAATTGAAATTTAATTTTATTTTAATTGTTATTTATTTCATTAAATTAAAATAATTTTTACTTATATATCTACTTATTATTGTATCTTTTAATTAAATCACAATTTAAATTTGAAAAACTTAAAAAGAACAAAAAATCCAGAAGAATTATGCTAATTAAAAATATAGTACTTAATATTTTGATAATTTTGTGCAATATATTTTGATTATATTTATCCCAAATCCTCCTATCACATCTACCCCATATCTCCAACCACCCCCTAACTTCATGTCCTTTATCTTTTCTTTGTATAAGTCACTAAGGTCAGTTTGTAGTGCTCTTATACAAATTGGTATAGGACCATCATTGAAGCAGGATCACTGTCCAGGGGCCATGACCTTAAAGAAAACTGCACTGTAGGAAGCCGTCAGCTGTCCACAGCTGTGTGTTTAGGCAGAGGACTCATGGGACTCTTGATCCTCTCTGGTAGAATGTTAAATGGCTTGATTTTGTTACAGGTCTTACTCAGAGAACAGTCTCTGTGAGCTCGAGTGCAGTGCTCCTGTCTTGCCGGGAGATGGTTTTGCTCCCACCCCCAACCTTCTGCTCATATAATCTTCCTGCTTCTTTGTTTGAGGTGATCCCTGAGCCTTGCAGGAGTGGATATAAATGTGCTGTTTGTTGTATAACAGTCCACGGATGTTTATTATTTGCACTTTATCCTTTTCACTTTTCTGTGTTAACTGCTGCCCATTGCAGAAAGAGACATTTCTGATGAAGACTCAGAGCTGCACTAATCTGTGGAAAAAGAAATATTAATGTAGAGGACAGTTTGATACTATGTCCACTTAACAGAGCAACCATAATAGGTTTACCCCTGTGGCCCGTGAGTTTCCTATATTGTGCTAACATTCATAGTACCGGATTTGTGTGTTTTCCTTCAGAATGGGACGTAAATCAAATCAGAAACCAGTTGGTCACCATCACAACATTCATCTCACTGTTGTGCCCATGGGCATAGCTTGCTGTGCTGGATATTATTGCATTTCACAGGATTTACAGCTGGGTAAGAGTGTTGATGACTTTTGCACCCCAGCAGGTTGCAAAGCACCTTATTTACAAGACTGCCAGCAGAGAGGACTCTCTCTGGTCAGCACTTACTTGATGTTCTCATGTCCTGTGACTAAACTGTTTGGTGATTCCAACACTAGGATATAGTGGAACTTCCTTTGTATTTTAATAAGTAAAGCTTGATTGAAGATCAGAAAAGTAAAACAACAACACTGAACAGCCTTATAGATCAGGCAGCAATGACACAAACCTTTAATCCCAGTAGTCACAATGACACACACCTTTAATTCCAGTAACCACAATGACACACACTTTTAATACCAGTAGCCACACTAGCAGGCCATAGAAACTAGCTGGTAGTGACACACATCTTTAATCCCAGCCATAGAGAGGATTATAAAACATGAAAAGACAGCTCCCAGTCTCAGTGTCATTCTGAGATTGCTGATGGCAGGATCACCACTTTCAGACTGAGGTCAAGGTAAGAGCCAGTAGCTGGCTATTTTGCTTTTCTTGTCTTCAGGTTGAACCTCAATATCTGTCTCTGAGTTTTTATTAATCTTGCTTCACTAGCGTCTTCCCATTTAGCTTTGATGAGAAACTAAGAAAAATGCTATTTTTTTTAGTTAATAGGAATTGACACAGATTTTTAAGTAACAGTTTTTGCTACTAGTCTTTTTCTAGCTAAAAGAGTTTCTTCCACTCCACCTACATCTTATAAAGGAAGTACATAAAAATTATACTCTGATAGCTCTATTTAAAAATCAATAATAAAATGAAAGAGTCTATGTGGTTCAACATGGTTTCTAGTGAACAGACACAATATCCACAAAATCATCTGTGGTATGAAAAGAATGTAAATTCCTAAGACACAAAAATTAACCTATTGTCAACTCTAAAAAGAAATTATGGGAAAATGTGACTAATATGTTGCACCTTCAATGGACCCTAGCCTGCTTCTTCCTCCCCTTTCTTCTTTGCTTGATTAGCCTTCCTAATACACCTGGATAGAAGACTAGTCATTGGTTAAGGGGACAGTTGAAATATCCAGCTTGGCTTCAATATAGGGAATTATAGGGGATTCCAGGAGACATTTGTCTTACTGATGATGTATTTAAACAATGTTTAAATGGAACTTACAATCTTTATTGTAAAGGACAAAGTGAATAGAGCTGAAAACGCAAGACCATGGGCGACATCACTGAGAAATCCTGCCTGAACAGCTCCAGAGACTTAATGCTGCCTCTTTCCTCTCTGTTTACCACAGCTTGAATTCTTATTATTTTGTTTTGTTTTTCTCACTTGTGACTGAGAATGATAGTGATGTCATGTGTGTAGTCAGGCACAACCAGGATCATTGAGTTTTTGCAGTCATTATTAGAGCAGCAAAGAACAGTTTTCTGTAAAATGTAAACATAGTGATGTATAAAGTCACATTGCAGAGTACACAAACACCAGATAGAATATGAATAAATGGGGGCAACTTAAGTTATTTTTATTGTTCTAGTGGATAATTTAAAATTGCTATATGTTTTCCAACAATAATTAATTTAAATGTAATCTAATAAATAGTCTTCATTCTTTGGAAAAGGGAATTATAGAAGGATCTAATTTATCTGTGTTTACTTATCACAGAGTGCACCATCTTGCTTAGTCTACTGAGCTCATTAAATGGCAAGTTACCTTTTTTCTGTCCTATAAATTATATATGCAGGTTATGCTTGAGAAAATGTTCTTATCCCTGCAGAACTGTTCCATCTCTGCCAATGTGTGATACTAAAGAGTGTGGGCAGGTTTGCAGAACAGAGCTATGAAATAGTTCAAATAAGCATTGTGATCTAAGGTTTATGTAGAAATGGTAAGTTGATATCCATAAGTACTGGCAACAAGAATTCCATAACAAATGAATATAAAGTCATTTCACCAACACTGAAATTTTACATTAAGAGGTGTATTATTTAAAGTTCTCTAATTAAATACAAATTCTTATAGTTGTCTTTAAAGTTCAGTTCATTGTCATAAAAAGTGGTAAGACGTAGCAGGTATTTTCTTTGGCTGTAAAGAAGAAGACTAGAGGGGAAGGAGGCCAGGGGTACATGTTTGTTCTAGCAAACATTTAAATCCCAAAAAGACATTGATCAGTTCACACCACGATTAAGTCTCTGTACTGAGGCTAAGAGCAAAGACAGAAGATAAAGGTTGCAGCGGGGATGTGGGCTATAACTAGGAGACAACACTGTTTTGCTATGACCTAGTTACACAGTAAAACAATCGTTTTCCCAAGCATTATGCACTTCTTTGCTCTTTTCTGTCAATACAGCATTTCTAGCACAGTTTCCTCTGAGATGTGGTATGGCCCTCCTGTAAAGAGCTCTTTCCATCAGCTCAGCTTCCCATGTTGCCCAATTTTGTTTTCACTTCTCCTGTAGGTGTTTATTAGGCTCTGCTTCATGCAAGTCAAAATAACACCAGCTTCATAAACAGAGACAGAGAGTTTCGAAATAGTGCTCATGCCAAACAAGTACACACAGTTGAAAAGACTGTGTGCACATAGCTTGAATAAAATGATTCCTCTGGAGAACCTGTGAGATACTCTGCTCACTCGTTCATAACAAGATTGTTTATTCTACACTATAACTTTTCTCCATTCATTATTACATAGCTACCTTTGCTGAACTTCAAAAATATTACAGAATTTTCCCTACCAATCTCTTTTAAATTTAATGATTTTGAGAATGTCAATCTTATATTTGTTTACAAAAACTATTTTATCTGTGAGTCATCAGTTCTGTCTTTCAGCTTTGGGACAATGTCTTGACTTTGAGATTTGGATGCATGAAAAGACACTAATCCCTATTGATTGCCTGCCTATGACCAGACTTTGCGCTGGAAGATTTTTAAGGATTATTTCACATTATGCTTTACTCTTTTCTATCTTTGAAAAATGTTACTGTTTTTAGCACAAGCGGAAGTTGATACAATCCATGAATTAATCATTACCCCCATGTTTCTTATTTACCATAAAATCTGAGAAAAAAGCATTCAGAATCTGTCTCATGAAGGAATAATTTATAAAGGAACCCATCTTAGGGACTTTGTTTCTGGGAAATCTGTTTAAAGTTGTTTATGTAAGCTTATTGTTATTTAACTACAAGAGAATATATGTTCATTAAGCAAAAATTTAGAAAATGCTGATGTTCAATATAGTAAAAAGAAGTGATAATAAATTGCCATTGCTTGGATTCAATAGGAAAGGAAACTGACATGTAATACCTGTCAGAAGGTAGATTTATTAGAGAAAGAGTCTGAAAATGGGAGAAAGAACATAGTCAGGGCAATAGAGTATATGGAGAATAAAATATGACAGAGTAATAAGGGGAGTCAGATTTTCCTTTAAAACCTGGACAGGAGTTGAAGTAAGAGTGAGAATGAGAATGAGAGAGTTGTCAGGAAAGAGAAATTGAGAAAGCTACCATGATACCATGAGAGTGATGGGAGAGGAGGCCCGAGGATCCTCCACAGAGAGCAGACTTCAGACACTTCACAGAACAGATACCAAGATCAAAGGAATTATCAGACATCTATAAGTTTTAATTTTAAAGAGGACAGGAAGTTGAGGAGTTAAAAATCATGTGATTTCGTTCATCATAAAATAAATAATGAAGAGCATGAAATAGCCAGGTCATACCATAACACAGACAGTTTCTTGAGTCTGTCCCAGAGAGCTGTTCAGGGAGGTGCTGTAGGCAGAGGCTGTTCCCAGCCTGTTCTGTTCATTCATTCTCAGTCACCCAGACCAGAAATAACCACACAGAAACTATATTATTTGCAATACTGTTTGGCCAATAGTTTAAGTGAATTTCTAGCTAGCTGTTATACCTTAAATGGACCCATTTCTATTCATCTGTGTATTGCCACATGGTTGTGGCCTAGCAGTAAGGTTCCTTCTGGCATCTGTCTCCTGTGGCAGCTACATGGCTTCTTCCTGACTCTGCCTTCTTTCCTCCTCTACAGCTTGGAATTTCTGCCTTGCTCTTTTCTGCTAAGCCGCTGGTCGAAACAACTTTATTCATTAACCAATAAAAACAACACATATACAGAGGGACTTCCCATACCAGGGTGTGACCTGACATTTTCAGGCTATGGGAACTGGCTAACAGGTGAAAATACACGTTCTATTAACAGACAACTTCTGTAGACAGTCACATGTGTAGACATATATAAAGCCATATGGATATGAGTATGTCTATCTTTAGTGCAGCTTACAGAAATGGGTATGTTTCTCAAAACTCATTTGCCTATATCCTTAAGACACGTATATTAAAAACAAATATTTTAATTCAGTAAGAAAAGGGGACTTTGAGTAAAAGAAGTAGCCACCACACCATGAGGTTCCAAAGATACAAGTGAGACCAAAAACTTTTATGGCAAAGGCTCCTTTCTCTGTGTGACCCAGAAACCTTGTGCAATGCAGACACAGGTATAAAAATAAGTTATTGGTCCTGGGGATCACCATAATTAGATACTACAGATGATATTCCTGACATGTTTCCTGCTACCTAGTAGATGTAACTTTTCAAAGAGGGTGTTTTGGGTAGAAGGGCTTCTACTAAAACATTTAGACATATAAAATCTGGAGGCTTGAACATGTCTTGGATAAGCATCTTTCAGCCTTCAGGGTTTAGAATTATATAGGAGCTACTAAAGCCATTCATTCTGCCATGAATTTATGAGGCCGTTTCATTTCTTAGAAAGTGAGGACACTCAGCTACTTACTATCATTCCATATAATTAAGGTATTAATGTTTTAATACCTCCAAAGCATTTATAGATGAGACAGTTGACTCTGATGGAATGTGTATACTTTAACAATGATGGAAGCTGGTGGTTTCAGGTGATTTAGTTAGAGGAATTTTACTTAAATCCTCAAATAAACTTTCATGAAAACCAGATTTTTTTCCCTTTAGTTTCAGCAGGAACAGGAAAACTGATTCTATAAACAATAAAACACATATTGTCAAAAATAAGGAGTAGATGAGTCACAACACCAAAAAAAGTTGAACTCACCAGGTAGTTGATGCCATTCAAAATTTTATTTTTAAATAAAATGACAATATCATGTTTGTACAAAGGAGAGATTACATAGCTTTTAAAGATTAGAAAGTAAACAATTGAGAAAGAATCCTTTGACCTGATATAATAATATTTTATCCAAAGTAAGGTGACACCAATGTAACCAAATAAAGGCCCTAAAGTTTGCTTTTGCATTTGCCTTGGGTAAATTTAAAACTTGAGTCCCTTGAGAGATGAAAGTGATTCTGGAGGCAGTCCCAATATCAAACAAACTATAACTGGAGTATATTCATTGACTCTTCACTCTGTCCACTCCACCTCTCCACATCTACATCAGAACCCCTGATTGTCTCAGCCTAACTTGGATTTCTCTAGGTTCCCACTCCCCACTCTAGATGCATGCAGAAAGCCCCTCTTTTTTCTGGGCTAAACAAAGGGGTAAGAGCCTTGCTGTCATCCATCTCTATCTGATCCCAGTTCTACGGCGCTCTCCCCCAGTGGGTCTGAGGGGACATATAGTCATCTTATATCCCCTTCGTCCTTCTTATAATGCATTGCTACTGTCTACTTACCTCTCTCTATTCAAATAGGATGGATATGCAGACATGTGTGGATTTTACTTGACTATCAACTTTTGCTTGAAATATTAAGAGAGCTTCCTTTTTATTTTATTTTTATTTTCATTTTACATTCCAACCACAGTTCTCTCTCCCACAACTCTTCCTGCCTTCCCTCCCCACTAGCCCAGTCCCCATCCTACTCCTCCCAAAGGATAAGACCTCCCTTGGAAAGTCAACAAAGTAGCAGCAGAAACAAGCCCCACCCCCAACATACATCAAGACTGAGCAAAGGTTTCTTAATAAACAATCACATATTGACTATGTCTTTTATGACTTCATCTTTAAATTGTTGAAATTGTTGATTACTTTTAAAATAATTAAATAAGTGGCTTACACTATCTTACTCACATTAAATTTTATTTAGTTTTTGTGTGCACAAATGCGGCCTTACACATGCAATGGTACTCATGTGAGATCAGAGGACATCTTTCTGAAGTCATCATTTACTTTCCACCATGTAGCTCTTCGGAACTTAGCTCAGTTCATTAGACTTGACAGGTAGGCACTTTTACTTGCTGATCCATCTCAATGTCCCCAAAGCTATGCTTTTGGGTATTTATTGTGTTTGGCATTAGACTGGGCACATTGCATATAATATTCCCAAAGTAATCACTTAAGGGAAGGATTTTTATTATTCCTGTTGTACACATGAGAAAACTGAGCAAAGAGGTTAATCAATTTGTTCAAGTTTATGGAGCTACTAAGTAATTGAATTGATTCATTTGAAAATATTAAGGAAGCTTTTAATATTTGCCAGGTATTTTGTGCTGTTGTTAATGCAGAGAAATAAACAGAGCACACCAGCCACCCGGTCTCACAACAGTGGATTGCTCTAATTGATTAAGCAGAAATAAAATACGGGTGAGAGATGGTGAGAGCTGCAGACCATTGACTTTCAACAGCTCAGGTCCCATTTCCACAGGCAATTATTTAAAACAGTCATAAAGTTCAAGTCTAATGAAAAAAATGATTAGCAGGAAATGGGCAGTACAATCTGTCAGAAACAGTATTCCACAAAAGCCATCCTTCTTAGAGTTGAATAAAATCATTTCATCATGAATTCCTCTGTGCCTATGTCTGTCATGCTGTGTTGTGTTTTGTATGTACCTATACATGTATGTGTGAAATGTCTCATCTCATAATCATGAGAGTTGTCAGGTCAAAAAATGTAAGGATGTGAACTGAACCTGACCCCCATGGCAAGAGAGTTATCCGACGTTCAATACCAGTTTGTATGTTGTAGAAAGACCCTGTCTCCACAAGGAGCAAACAAACAAACAAATAAATGAAACTTAAAATAAGAGTAAATAAATAATAAATAGGTCTAGAGAGATGCTTCAACGTTTAAGAATGCTTGGTACACTTGCAGGACAAGAGTTCAGTTTCCAGCAATTCATGGGAGATTTACTGCCATACAGCATGTGTCTGAATTCCAGAATCCAAAATATTAGAACTGCATTCTGTCTGCTGACTTCCACGCCTCATGGTAAAAAGTTGCTGCTAGAATATCGGTGCTCCAGAACTTTGTCTCACCTCTTTGTAAGTCAAATTCATCTCCCAGACATAGAAATTCCTTAGGTTTATTCTGAAGCACTAACTGTGTTGGGGAACTTGCTAGTGACAATGTACATAATCCTAGGGGTTGTTGAAGGAGTATGAGGGACACTAATATTAACTATTGGTCAACTCAAAAGGAGGTCCAATATCAATGCTTCTCGAGGATTGGACTTATAGACATATGTATAGACTTGTTCCAAGATCCTCAAGTTTACAGTATCTCCATGAAGATATACATGGAGTCAAAAAGGCCAGGTAATATCAAAATTTCTTTATAAACAGAAAGTCCAGTAAGGAGTTAATTCTTAACACCTCATCCTTTCTTCATGGAGAATCAATGCAGAGGTGTGCTGTATCAAAGACAGACCTCATGAGAGCATATATAGCTTTCTGAAGAAAAAAATACAAAATAAAGTATGTCTCTTTTCCTCCAGAATATGTACTATGTCTCAACACATTGTCTTCAATTCCACATACAAAATAATACATAGAAAAAAAGCTATTCTTTATTCAGTGAGACATAATTTTAAAATAAATAAGTTATAAAGAAGGATGGATAGGTAACTCATTGGGTAAAATGCTTGCTCTGTATGCATGTGGACCTGAGTTCAGATCCCCCCACACCATGAAAATGCAGGACAAAACAGCAGGCATCTGTAACTCCAGTGTTGGGATGTGAAGGTAAGCAGATCCAGAGGGTTACTTGGCAGCAAGCCTCTTCAAAACAGAGAGTTCCAGGTACAGTGAAATAACTTGTCCCAAAAACTGAGATAGAAGGTGATAGAGGACACAGGATGCTCACCAATGTCTTACACTATACCATATACATGCATATACCAAAGAGACACACAGAGAAAAATTAAGTATTATAAAACTATGTATGTATAGAGATACCATATGTTATGAGGATATAGAAACACATTTTAATTGTCTTAAAAACTTATATATTGTTATATATAAAATGTACATATATCATACTATATAGATACCTAGATTAAAAGAGCTTTCTGAGCCGGGCGGTGGTGGTGCACTCCTTTAATCCCAGCACTTGGGAGGCAGAGGCAGGCGGATCTCTGTGAGATCGATGCCAGCCTGGTCTACAAGAGCTAGTTCCAGGACAGGAACAAAAGAGCTCCCTGAGATATTTTTTTATCATTTTGGAGAAATAAAATATTTTAATTGTTTTCCACCTAAAGACTCAAATAGCCACCTGAAAATACCAATCAATACATTATACTTTTATCAACAATAATTACAATGTAGTTAAGATCTATTTTTAAGTTACTGTTCAAGACTACAATTAATTTGGGAGGTTTAATAAAGAATAAAATGTATATCGTTGCTTCTGAAAATTCAAACTTTCCTCACCATTTATATAATTAATAAGTCATTTATCTCATTTTCACAAATTACCCATAGAATGCTTTCAGAATAATAAACATTATCTGACTAGAGCTCAGCAACCCCCTCTTATTCTCTAGTTATTCAGCACTCTGTATAATTACAAAGGCATTTCCTTTCCTTTTGTATTCTTTACCTTATCATTGCCAGCCTCATTATCCCACTTTCTTTTCTGTGTAAGCAATTATTGTAGATACAGACTAACAATGGCAGCACAGCTCCAATCGTTATTCGTGAGCCAAGACTCAACCTCCATAGAAGTAATTAATGCAGATTGTTGACCATTAAAATATGAACCATCATTGTCCTTAGATGACCTTTATCTACGCTTTACTCAGAAAATGGTATTGATATAACTCATCCTTTATAGCAGTCGAGCACTCCTAATATGAATGCCTCCCCCATCTAAATTGCAGCAAATCCCAAAGATCTATTTATTTTTTTCATATATATTATGAAGGTTATTCCTGGGGCCTGCTCATTGAATAAATGCATGCATGCTAATATATAGGTTCCTATGTAAATAACAGCAACAACAAACATACGGCATGTCTTCCAACTCAGTATATTGCTTCCCACTCACTTTTGTGAACAAAGGGAAACGATATTATTTACAGCAACAAATCATACAACTAATAAACAATAAATTCTGGGATCCAGTAAGAATGCACAAGGTACCACACATGGAAACTACTTCTTTCATTCTGAAACACTAAACTTATTATTCTGAGGAAATATTGTTTTGGTATTATTATGCCTTATGAAACCCATAATAATTTAGTTCCATCTGCAAATTCATTGCAATAAACTTTATTTACCTACCAACTCAGATGAAATTTGAGGTTCAGGAAGCACAGTTTTACCAAAGACTGATAAACCATGGAGAAATTCTTTATTATTATTATGCACGCATACATATGTAATACAATGCACACACACACACATCAAACCTAAGTCCATTTAATGCTTAATCACTTGGAATCAGATAACCTACTGGGAGGCATGGGAGGAGTTTAGGGTGGGGAGAGGAAGAGATAATGACATAAATGCAGTGCTCATGCATAATCCTATCCGAAGCTGTAAATGCAAACACATGCATCACAGAAGGCAATGAGTACATAGTGAAGGATCTCATAGCAGTTAGTGGTCAAACAGTCTCCAGATCAACTAAGATCTCTCAGCTTACATACCTCCATATGGTCCCTGTCCAGGGTTAATCCGGATGGCGGAAACTGATGCTCATTGAGTGTTGAAATAAGTACTATCAGTTTTGACATGTCTGCTTGAGTGTCTCAGAATATTCTCTCTGGAAGAAGAAAGCATGATGTGGAAGTCCCCTCTGTGTGCTCTGATTACCATTAATGAATAAAGAAACTTCCTTGGCTTGTTGATAGGGCAGAATTTAGGTAGGTGGGGAAAATTGGACTGAATGCTGGGAGGAAGAAGGGCAGAGCCAGAGAGATGCTATGGAGCCTCTGCCAGAGTCAGACATGCCAAATCTTTGCCAGTAAGTCATTGCCACATGACGATATAAAGATTAATAGAAATGGGTTAAATTAAAAATGTAAGAGTTAGCCAATAAGAAGCTAGAGCTAATGAGCCAAACAATGATTTAATTAATACCATTTCTGTGTGGTTATTTTGGTTCTGGACAGCCGGTATGAAAAAGTGGTACCCTCATCCAACAATAGCATCATGAAAAAAATCAAACTTCAGATGGAAATCACAATTCTGCAGAGCAGCCACTGAAAGAGAAGAAACTGACATTTCAGTCCTTCCAATTAAGGCAAAATGACTTTCAGATTTCCTAAATGAATGTGACAAAGTACATTTGTTTTCATTTTACGTGTTCCACTGTGTTACTTAGCAGTGCATAATACATGTGAGTATATGAAGTATAGACTGTGGATGTAGAAGAATGTACTAGTCTCTTTAGTCTGAAGTTTGAGGCCCTGTGAGTAAGCTAGAAGAGTTTTTAATGGCCAAAGATTCTCTTTATAATGATTCCAGGGCATGGATCAAACCTTGCATCACAGTAATAGAATATTATCTCACTTCCATAATGATACGATGCTTTCAAGGAGAGAATATGAGAAATTTGCATGTATGTGGCATATGACTTTTGTGGATAGAGTTCTGACTTTAAGATGGTATTGCCCCCAAGGTAGTTTCAGTACTGTACCCAGAGCTGTGAGTATGTAGTGCAGCCCATACTGCCATTGTCTAATCCAGAGGTTATATGTGTTTCTCCATTTCTGGACTCCGTGTTGACTCTGGGATGACATTTACAAGATGGATACAATGGGAGTGATCCTTTCCTAGTCCTACAAAGAGCCTTTGGAGGGTTGGCAGATTCTCTCTTAGATAAGATACACCGTGTAAAAAACTTCACCATCCTAAGTCCACCAGGTCTTAAGAAACAAGGTTTTTGTGGAACCCTCTGAATGAGATGATATATCATAGGAAGGGGCAGACAAGTGTCCACTGGTACACCAGTTGTGTGAATGAAGGATCCATCACAGAAGCTGTTGGTCCAGCTGCAAAGAGTCAGTAGAAATGTATCACTCAACTAGTTCTACTTGTGTTTCTTGATTTCACAAAAGAGTAAAGCTCAATAAAAATCAATAAAAAGGTGAAATAAAAATGGTTATTTCTAAGTACTAGGTACAGAGTACCTTACTACAAACAATAGACTAGAAATCCAGCTCTGTACAACTCCCCTGAACCTGGGTGGGTCAGAAAGCACAAAGGAAAACTAAATATGACATGTGCTTTTGGATATCAGATTAGAAAAAGTAGATCATTTCCACTTTGGTGCAGTCTCACTCTTATACTCTGGCTTTCAGAGAAGACAGCTGTCAGGATGTGAGGCAGCCCTGGAAAGAGGAAAGCTGACTTCATATCATGGGGATACTCAAAGACAAGCAAAATGACCCATTATCAAGGGGACATATAAGGTTTATAAGATCTTCTGAGACTCACCCACAGTTTTATGTGTGATCTTGGGGACAAGTCCTAGTCAACAGAGTGCTGAGACAACTGTAGCTAGCAGTGAGCCTGACTGAAAACTTTAGTCCCAGCTTTCTGTGTTCGCTGGTTCTAGTGACAAAATACAAAATGTTTGCCATTTCAATCCCCTAATGCCCCAGCCCTTGTTAACTGGCAGTAGGCAATGTTCGATCTCTTCTCTCAGATTTGTTTCCACCCAGAAGTCCCCTTTCTAATTGGTTTTCCTTTTAGTCCTTTTTAATTGCTTGCTTTTAAAGAATTTTATCCTTTTTTCTCATTTGAAGTGAAAACTTCAAAAGTCACTTTATCCACCAATGCTTGTTGTTAGATATCATCCTATCCAGTTAGACTGTGAAATCTTCAGGGCATACAATTTGCTAGCCATTTCACCATATATCTAGGGCTTTAAGCAGTACCTGGAAGGAGGAAAGTACAAAATAATTGCCTGAATAATTTGGTTAAGCTCTTCCAAAGGCTTTATCTGAAGAAGAGGGTGATCACACTCCCTCTCGGGTGCCTGAACAAGATCCCTTGACTGGAAATTTCTTCTCTTCCCTCTTACTTCTGTCAGTTTTCTTCTGAATTTCTTTTGAAAGCCTTCATAGACTTCCCCTTTCTGAAATATTAATTTCCACTGTTAAAGTGTGTCTTATGAAAATTACTTTTCATCTTGTCTTTTAACGCATTGCAATCTTGAATAGTTTTATTTAAGTAAGGATTTCTTCAATGAAGAAAGTGACTGTATTTCTGGTTTATCTCTATAGATCTTCATAATTTTGTGTATGTACTGTGGCTTTAATAATAATTTACTGCAATTCACTAAATCCTTCCAGGCTTACTAGTGAGAGCATCTCTCTCTGTCTCAATGTGGTACGTGAATGGGAGACAGAAAATCGATTAGTAGGAAGGAGAAGGCTGAGTTAGATGGTGCAAAGTCCTCTGGCACATCACTCCAGAGTACATTATGTTCTTCTTCTGCTTGAAGGACACTGAATATGCACACATCACTGCTACTCCATTCTATCATCAATTTTATTTATGTCGTTTTATTTATTTTTACAAGTTTTTGATTGACATAGAAACATATCACTTCCCTCTCCTTTTCTCACTCCCTCCCCATCTCAGCTACCTTCCTTTTACGTCTCCCATGTTCTCTCAGATCAGGAAAGCTCCCAGATTACTGTGATTTAGTCAAGTGCTCTTATGCTGAGCAAAAAATACCTTTTACAGTACCTGTCCTTGACTTACCTATTGTAATTGTTAGGTAAGAAAATATATGGTTAATTTGTGAGGTTCTGCTACTTTTCTCAGAAAAATGAAAGTCTATGGTTTGTTTCCTTTTTTATCCCTGCTCTGCAGATAAAAGTTTA
Source organism: Chionomys nivalis (assembly GCF_950005125.1). NCBI lineage: Eukaryota > Metazoa > Chordata > Mammalia > Rodentia > Cricetidae > Chionomys > Chionomys nivalis. The sequence continues at coordinate 53,147,937 of NC_080088.1, read as the reverse complement.
GAGATTGTTTTGTGACTAGAAAAACTCAATAAATGGATGAATGAATAAGTGTCTGTATGGATAAGTAGATTTGTAGATTTATAAGAATATAACATGTGAGTAAGTTTGGGTAGCTATGTTGAATTTATTTTTAATTAAACTATGAGAATATTTTTGTTGGAACTTAAATGCTACGGTTTCTATAGCCATCTTGACAAATGACAAGTATCATGTTAACATTATGAAAATACACTATGTAGGAAGGAGTTTCAACCTCAAATAAATGAATGACTTGAGACTGAATAATTAGCTGAAGGTCTTGGAAATGAATATTTAATACATTCAACTGCTTAGCCATTATTTTTACTGTTATTTAGCGTACACATTTCTATACATGGTAGACATAAAAGTTGCAAAAATAAGGGAGGTATGTTGTATCAAGTTGGAGAATATTATTTTAGGCAGTATTACTTTTGTTTATGCTGTATTTGTTTAACTCCATAAAGGTGTGATTTTATGATTCTTTGCCTGTCTAAAACTCCTTATGATCTACTCAAGAGCTGCATGGTCAATAACAAGGCAGGAACAAGGATAGGCTGGGCCGGTAGGCAGAGAGTATAAATAAAAGGAGAAACAAGGAAGAGGAGGAGGAAAAGAACAAGGAAAAAAGAACTTTGGGGGCCAGCCACCCAGTTATGCAACGAGCCACAGAGAAAGAAGTAAAGAAAGGTATACAGAAATAGAGAAAGATAAAACCCTGAGGCAAATGGTAGTTGGGATAATTTAAGTTAAGAAAAGCTGTAATAAAGCAAGGCAAGCTAAAGCCAGGCACTCATAACTAAGAATAAGACTCTGTGCATGATTTATTTAGTAGCAGGGTAGAAAACTCCTCAAAAAACCAAGAGTAAAACATCACACTACAACATCACAGTCAATATCAAAAGCATATCTTGAGCACATGTAACTTTCTCTATAAAGGTATAGTCACATACTGTGTATACTAGGTTTAAGATCACTGCCGAAGACCAAGGTGTCTCTGTTCTTCTCAGGAATGCTGGCAGAATGAATAGAAACCTTTAGAACTGAAAAATATTTAGAACATTGCCTGTGAGTGTGCTATTTGCTATCTGCTAAGCTCACATGACATTACACTAGAGTATCTGAGAAAAATAGACATTTTTCCAGCTGTCCCATAGCCTAGAGAAGTATGCTCATAGCCTACTCACAATCATATTTCAAGTAGAATGTTTTTGTTAGAAATACAAAGGAAATTATGACCAACTATTCTCTAACTGACATCTTCTAATGGCTTTGTTATCTAGCTGTCTTAAAGCAAAAATTGCTTTATGAAACTGCTTGAGTATATGTTTTAAAATATCAAATCCAAAACATTATAGTATGAAATTTAACACATCAATGCATAAATGGTGCTGATAAGCAGCAGGTGCAGATGTATGATGGGAAGGAGAACAGAAGAAAGATCTGTTTTGGAGTAATTTGTTCAAATAACACAGGACCACAAGACATTGGAAACCGCTAAAGAATCTTCAGAAATCATGCTAGCACCACATTGATACTCTGTCCCCAGAGAATTAGAATAGGGTGCTGTTGAATAACATGTCATAGACATGCTGTGTCATGAATATTTCAGTGTCTTAGGAAAGCCATTTATTTGTTTATTTCAGGATCCTAACAAAAAAGATTTTTCCTGAAAAAAAATTTTCAATGACATTTTGTCATTGTCATCTCCGTACACATACATACTTTATGGATTTAAGAATGTCAGGTCAAAGCTAGAAGAAAAAAACAACCAGAAAACTCCCAGGTTGGTCAGAAATATATTAACACTTTTACAATTTTTTTTCTTGCTGATTTTTTTATTAATTAATTAATTTAATTATTAAAGATTTCTGCCTCTTCCCCGCCACCACCTCCCGTTCCCTCCCCCTCCCCCAATCAAGTCTTCCTTCCTCCTCAGCCCAAAGAGCAAGCAGGTTTCTCTGCCCTGTGGGAGGTCCAAGGACCACCCACCTCCATCCAGGTCTATTAAGGTGAGCATCCAAACTACCTGGGCTCCCACAAAGCCATTACATGCAATAGGATCAAGAACCCATTGCCATTGTTCTTCAGTTCTCAGTAGTCCTCATTGTCCATTATGTTCAGCGAGACCGGTTTTGTCCCATGCTTTTTCAGTCCCCGGCCAGCTGGCCTTGGTGAGTTCCCGATAGATCATCCCCATTGCCTCAGTGTGTGGGTGCACCCCTCGCCGTCCTGAGTTCCTTGCTCGTGCTCACTCTCCTTCTGCTCCTCCTTTGGATCGTGAGACTTCAGTCCAGTGCTCCAATGTTGGTCTCTGTCTTCTTTCATCGCCTGATGAAGGTTAATATTCAGGGGGATGCTTATATGTTTTTCTTTGGGTTCACCTTCTTATTTAGCTTCTTTAGAGTCACGAATTATAGTCTCAATGTCCTTTATTTATGGCTAGAAACCAAATATGAGTGAGTACATCCCATGTTCCTCTTTTTGGGTCTGGCTTACCTCACTCAGGATAGTGTTTTCAATTTCCGTCCATTTGTATGCAAAATTCAAGAAGTCATTGTTTTTTACTGCTGAGTAGTACTCTAATATGTATATATTCCATACTTTCTTCATCCATTCTTCCATTGAAGGACATCTAGGTTGTTTCCAGGTTCTGGCTATTACAAACAATGCTGCTATGAACATAGTTGAGCATATACTTTTGTTGTATGTTTGGGCATCTCTTGGGTATATTCCCAATAGTGGTATTGCTGGGTTGAGAGGTAGGTTGAACCCGACTTTCCTGAGAAACCGCCACACTGCTTTCCAAAGTGGTTGCACAAGTTTGCATTCCCACCAGCAATGGATGAGAGTGCCCCTTTCTCCACAACCTCTCCAGCAGAGGCTATCATTGGTGTTTTTGATTTTAGCCATTCTGACCGGTGTAAGATGGTATCTTAATGTTGTCTTGATTTGCATTTCCCTGATTGCTAAGGAAGTTGAGCATGATCTTAAGTGACTTTTGGCCATTTGAACTTCTTCTGTTGAAAAGTCTCTGTTCAGCTCAGTGCCCCATTTTATAATTGGATTGATTAACCTTTTACGGTCTAATTTCTTGAGTTCTTTGTATATTTTGGATATCAGACCTTTGTCAGTTGCGGGGTTGGTGAAGATCTTCTCCCAGTCAGTGGGTTGCCTTTCTGTCTTAGTGACAGTGTCCTTTGCTTTACAGAAGCTTCTCAGTCTCAGGAGGTCCCATTTATTCAATGATGTCCTTAGTGTTTGTGCTGCTGGGGTTGTACGTAGGAAGTGTTCTCCTGTGCCCATGTGTTGTAGAGTACTTCCCACTTTCTCTTCTATCAGATTCAGTGTGTTTGGACTGATATTGAGGTCTTTAATCCATTTGGACTTGAGTTTTGGAGTTAACAACCACTGGTCATTAATATCACTTTTACAATTTTTTAAAAAAATTTTTTCTTCTTTTATACAATATGTCTGGAATCCAGCCTCTCCTCCCTTCACTCCTCCAACTCTCTCTCTCTCTCTCTCTCTCTCTCTCTCTCTCTCTCTCTCTCTTCTCTCTCTCGCCTCTCTTTCCCTTTCTGTTTCCTAGACTCATCATTCCCTCATTTCTCTTCAGAAAAGAACAGTACTCCCTGGGATATCAACCAATCATGGTATAACTAGCTGCATTGAGACTAGGGACAAACCCTCTTATCAAGGCTGGGTAAGGAAGTACAATAGCAAGAAAAGTGTCCCAACAGAAGGCAAGAGAGTCAGAGACACTGTCACCCCCACTGTTAGGAATCCCACAAAAACATCAAGTTAACAAGAATAACACATATGCAGAGGACCTTGTACATATCCATTCGGGTTCCCTGGTTGTCACTGCAGTCTCTATGAGCCTTCTTTAATTGATTCTGTGGACCAGCCGTGTTCTCGTGGTTTATTGGACCCCTCTGGCGCCTACAATCCTTCCTCCTCTACTTCTGTGGGGTTCCCAGAGTTCAACCTCATGTTTGACTGTGGGTCTCTCTTTCTGGTCTTTTTTTTTTTTTTTTTAATGAAGCCTCTCTGATGATGATTTTGCTAGGCTCTTATCTATGACTGGAGCAGAATATTATTATATTATTAGGCATCACTTCATTAACTGTTTTTGTTGCTGTTGTCAGTTGTGTTTAATTCTACCCTAAATTTTTAAGCCATCAAGTTCCAGTTCCTGGCCACCTAGGCAGGGTCGCTCAAGGGCTCTCTCTCATGGCTTGGGCCTCAAGTTAGACCAATCATTGGTTGATCACTCTCACGAGCTCTGAATCACCATAGTCCCAGCACATTTTGCAGACGGGACAGGAGCGGGTCGAAGATTTTGTGCCTGAGTTGATAGCCTAGTCCTACCACTGGGAGCCTAGTCTGGTTACAGAAGATAGCTTCAGGATCCTTTTCTCCCATTACTAGGGGCCCTTGCTAGGGTTATTTTTTTTCTTTATTTTATTCTCTTTCAATTAAAATTTCTGCCTCCTCCCCGTTTCCCATTTCCCTAACCCTCCTCCCACACATTGCCCCCTTCCCCCACTCGCCTCCCCCTCCCCCCACTCCATTCCCCCTCCTTCTCCATACTGAAGAGCACTCCAAATTCCCTGCCCTGCTGGAAGTCCAAGGTCCTCCCACTTCTATTTAGGTCCAGGAAGGTGAGCATCCCAAACAGGCTGAGCTCCCACAAAGCCAGTTCATGTATTAGGATCGAAACCTAGTGCCATTGTCCTTGGCTTCTCATCAGCCTTCATTGTCCGCCATGTTCAGAGAGTCCGGTTTCATCCCATGCTTATTCAGTCCCAGTCCAGCTGGCTTTGGTGGGCTCCCAATAGATCAGTTCCACTGTCACAGTGGGTGGGTGCACCCCTCATGATCCTGACTTCCTTGCTCATGTTCTCCCTCTTTCTGCTCCTCATTTGGACCTTAGGAGCTCAGTCCATTGCTCCAAATTGGGTCTCTGTCTCTATCTTGATCCATCGCCAGATAAAGGTTCTAGGGCTATTCTTATAGGCTCCATGATGTTTCCATTGATCTAGGTTTCTACAATGCACCCTAAATGTCTCCCATTCAATTCGTATATCCCTGTATTCTCTCCTACCTTCCCTCCCTCTGAAACCTGATTCACACTGTTCCCATACCCACTGGGCCCCAGTCCACCCATAAAATCTCTTCTATTTCCCATCTCATAGAAATCTATGCATCCCCTCTATGGGTCTTTGGATTATAGTGTGATTATCATTTATGTAACAGTTAATGTTCACTTATAAGTGGGTAGATATTATGTTTGTCTTTCTGGGTCTGTGTTGCCTCACTCATCATGATTTTATTTTTAGTTTCATCCATTTGCCCGCAAATTTCATGAGTAATACTCCATTGTGTAAACGTACCACCTTTTCTTTATACATTCTTTGGTTGAGGGATAACTAGGTTTTTTTCCAGTTTCTGGATATTATGGATAAAACTACGATGAACATAGTTGAAAAAGTGTCTTTGGGTATATGCCCAAGAGTGGTATGTCTGGTTCTTATTACAAAGTAATAATTGTGAGACAAGAGGGAAAAACCCAATGCTCAGGGAAATTTTATTACTGAATTAAAAATAATAAAGCATAAAGTTTGAAATTCCCCAAGAAAAGAAGTATCAAGATTTTGTTCTAACGATTGAAGAAAAGCAGTGACTTTCTCTAAAAAAGAGGAGAGAGAAGGCTTGAAGGAGGACATGGTGATTGTTTGGCAGATATACAGTAAACAGAAATAGAAACTTCACACTCATCCTTTTATGTATATTTCTGCATCCAGTGATGCTTCTGTTGTCTCCCCTTTTCTAGTTAACAAAATTATTTCCCTATTAACTTCATTTCTTTCACTTTCTGAAAAACTACAAGGTTCAGTGGCACTGAACATAGTACAGGGTGAAAAAAGATCAACTCAAAAGGAATGAACAATTGCTCCAGGAGCTCCTTAAAAATCTTTTTATACATTAGATGGGTTTTCGTTAAGGTCTGAAATCCATTCTCTGGGGAAAAGTTTCCAATGACATGTGAGAAATAAAGCACAAAACATAATCATTATTCCAACACCATAGTTTAATTACTATACTTTCAATCTACAGTGTTTGAATCATCAATTATTGAGAGAGCGAGAGAGAGAATCCACGACTCACAGCAGCACAATCATCTTCCTTCAAGTAATCTGCACACATTTATTTTCCTTATTGGACCCTTTAATTATACTTCTTAATCAGATGCTCAAGCCTTTGGATCCTCTTAGATTTTTTTTTCTTCTGTTTCTCACTTGCACTCACTTCCCCAAGGCAATCAATAATCACTACAATATGTTCTTCTCATTGTAAAAATATTAATGCCAAAAATCTCCAAACAAGAAGTTCTGATTACTGTGCTCTGCAGGTAGCCTCTCGTGTTTCCTCTTCCCTCCCAAACACCCTCTGAGCAACTTATGCTAATTAACTAGAACAGAAGATAAAACTTAATACTGTATTTTAAGGAGACAAATCCTCATTATTGCCCAGAGCAAAATAATTATAACAATATTAAAAGGTGTTAGCATGAAGTTTCTTTTTAAATTTAGTCTTTTCAAATAAGCATTCTTCCCTTAAAGTTAAATAGCAAGTCATTTAATAAATTGAAAACTTGTGATAATGCCAGTGTTGTTTGTACTACTTTTTTTCTTTCTGCAAGTTGATTAAAAAAAGAAATTAGGACTAAAGTGGGATGCATATATTCTAGTGTCTCCACAGACAATATATTTGCAATGTTAGAAGAAGATGTAAAAAAAAAAGTGTCCTTTCCTTTCAAAAGACCTAAATAACATTTAATCTTTTTAAATGCAAATTGCATACTTTCTTACACTTATCTTGTCTGTCAAAAATGATGTGTTAATAATTAAGGGGGAAGTATGAACACTTGTTAGTCACTGACAATGAATGGTTGATTTTATATAATTAAGAGCTTCAGACTGGGTATATGGCTCAGAGTCATATATTCAATGATCTGAGTTTTATTCCTTCTGTGCCACAACATATGTGGTGTCTGTATCTAGATTTATTTGCTTATATGTTTATGTTGTATATATAGTATTATAGATGTATAAAGAGAAAGAAGAAAGTGAGAGAGAAGACCTTTGAGGAGTAAAATCTTTATACCTTTTAAATATGATCATGAAAGTATTTGTAGCATATAAATTTTCAAAAGCTAAAAAAATTAGTTTTTAGTGTAGAAATGATTTAGAATTTCCCCATTAATAAAAGATAAAGGGATTAAATAGTTCTGGTCTGTTCCTGCATAGCAAGTGATATCTATAATCAATACTCTAAATTTGCCTTTTTAAGATAAAAGAACACATTGTAGCATTACTAAATGTCATATCAGGATTTCCAAATAATTGGGAAAACTCCAGTACAGGAGGTTTTGCTTAATTGTTTTAAATTTAGAAATAAATCATATCAAGTTTTATTTACAAGTACATTTGTATTTGATTTGCTAAAGTAGCCAAAGACCTGGGTGATTGCATTAAGCAAAACCCCCTGTACTGGAGGTCAAATTATCTTTAAATAGGAGAAATTTAAATTTCTGACAGATAAAAAAACTCAATTATATTGTAAAAGTTCTATAATGTATTGTAAATTAATTTTGAAAATTTTGCATTTCTTTTAGGTAAAAAGCAAACTTCATTTTAAAAAGATTCTGTTGTTGCCATGTATATTGATGATAGTTTTTAATCCCAGTTAAAACTTGCTTTGTACACACAAATATTGTACAGAATTTATATGGCTATTGTAATTGAATAGGGCTAAGCCATTTCTAAGTCAATTGAACCAGTGAGCAAAGTCCTTATCATTTCAGGAACATATTCTGATCTGCACTTCATTCATATCTGAGCCAGAATATGTTTGGAGATGTATGTGAAAATTCGTTTTAGACATTTTAGGAAGCATATATCAAATCTTGTGAACAAAAATTTTATTATAGTCAAAAGTTGCAACATTAAACATTAAAAAGTGTATTTATTTCAGGGATATTAAATAAAACTGAACTGCATACAGAATGAAAATCCACTAGGTTTCTCTATACAATGATTGAATTTTCAATAAAGACAGTACTTGATAAAGATTCACATTGTATATTTATATTATGTCCATTTTACAAGGTGCAAAGAGAGGATCATCATCACCAGTGCTTTAGATAGTTGACCTTTAAATCTTAAAGAATGCGCCGTCACTCATTTGACTTTTCCTCCCTGGGTGCTGTCAGTGGGCAATACAGTCTATATATCTTGTACAAAAGAGAGGAAAAAGATTTTTTAATATATATTTTTCTATAAGGGCATCAGATATGTTGTCCACCTTTGTGAAAATCTATCTGAAATGGAAATAAGCCAGGCTCCTTAATTAATCCGCAGCTGCTGTCATTATGCCCTTCGCCTGTTTTAAAGAAACATCTTTCACAATTTCATAGCCATAATTTTACCTCAAGGTTTACTGGAATCAGAATAGGTCCTTTAAGCATCTGCCTTCCTAAAGTGAAAATGTGAAAAAAAAATAGAACTATGTTCTTACCCTTCAACTATTTTACTGTCATCTTTCATCTGTCATGAACGATCTTCTCTAGCACTCATGTGTGACGCTTCCTATTCATTTTCAAACTGTCCTTTGTTCTTATTCTGTTCTTTGTTTAATCTTCATTGCGAGAGGAAGGTGCAGTCATTCATTTCTAAGCATCTTCATTGTGTTATTTTGAGAATGTTGGAACCATAAGAATTGTCCTCTGTTCTTAATCAGCATCAATGTGCATTACATCACTTGATCATGCCTGCAATACATCTCCTAAAACATGAATTTATTAGAGAATATTCCAGGCCTTAAAATTATCTGTAGAACAAAACAATGAAGGTAAAAGTCTAATGAGTTCAATTTGGAGAGTTTCTTTTCCAGTAAGTATATAAAAACAAGCCAAGTGCTAAGACCTTATGTTTTTATCATGCATAAGACACTAGCATAATCACTAGCCTGCACGGAGACACAAAGACCCACTAGCTTTTGTTTTCAGAGAGTTTACATCTGTTCTACTGGAAGCATGACCTCAGTAAAAGAAAACAAATCTTGACTATTTTCAAGTAGATAAAATATGTGATTTGCTAGCTCCGTTAAAAACAAAAGTCCATAGAGCTAAAAGATACCATAAGAGGCTTCTTGTAAGGAGTATGTTTTGAGATGGATTTTGTAAGTAGGCATGGAAGCAATTGCTAACAGTGTCTACAACCGCATTCTCATTTTATTTCAGGAGGTTACATTTAACCCACCTTCCTAACCTGCTTTGAAATCAGATTTGTCTATGTAACTGAATTCATAGAGCTGATAGACCTGGTCTTTTGGAACATTGGCTCCTGGGAGTTGGTATCTCTTCTGAACAACTGGAATCAAGTCTAAATCAGCATTACTGGAAGCTGTAAGCCATGCAACCTCCCCTCTGACTAACCATGTGAAAACAGGCTACTCACCCAACAGATGGTCCAGTGATTACTGTTGTACTGTTTCATGAATGAGAATTAACTTGTGTTGTACTATGACATGTTTGGAAGTCTATTTGTTTTGGCAATTTGTTTATCACAAATTGTATGGATTAATGAGACATGCAAGATAAATGGCATTCTGGGAAAGGGTGTGCATGAATAAAATAACCCTAGATGGTGTGGATCTAGTTCATTAATATGTGAACATGGAATTGAGATGGACCTTTGGTAAGCGTGGTGTTAAATACTTATCATTTTAAGTTATTTGTTTGCAACATATAGCATTAATTACTTGAATAATATTCACTCACATTAAGTAAGAATAATGTAACTTTAATTCACCAAACTTTAGTAGGTTATATTTAACTTTGTGATTTGTTGTTGTCCTTGGTCATTCTTCAGGTTTTTACAGTGTTCTTAGACTTCAGTGTACATTTTTTTCCTTCCAACAGTTTCTGGTAGACAATAAACTGTCAGATTCTATATTTGTACACTGACTTCTGTTTATTAATCATCTTGTTCGAATTACCTTAATGACACTCCTACTTCTAAATATCTTTCTGGTAACCAGTTATTCAAATTGAAAATCTGACTTTGTTCAATCAACACTGAGCCATGAATGAGCGCTATCACCACTCGTCAAAGCTGGGATTAAGAAGGACCTCCTCACTGTCTGAATAATACTCCTGAATCTGAGTTGTGTCATCCTCGGAGGTCATCTGAGGGGCACCATCCGAGAGAGGCCCATCTGCTTCGGAGTGCTGCCCATCTTCCACCTGACAGGAATCCAGTTCATGAGGACAGTTGAGGAATGGTAGCTGCTCATATGGACTAGAGAGAGGGTGTCTGCTATGGCGAGAGAGGAGTGAGGAAGGGGAGCCGCTTCACCAGGCTGTGCAATTCCTTCACCAGCAGCTACATTAGCACCAGAAGGCATTGTGTAATGGAGACTGCTACTTGTTTCTGGAAACCCACAGTGTTGATTGAATGTGCCCAGAGAGAACTTCACTCTGTGCAAAACGCCAACCGAGTGAATCCCTTAAGTATGTCCCCGGTATTCTACCAGCTTAAATCTCCCCTATCATGGTTTTTATCTTAACAGGATTAAGTTTGAGTCTAGATTTTTTTAAGAAAAAGGCTAGAGACTGGAAGGGTCCTGATTTACCATTCACTTGTAGCCAATTTACCATGCAATATTCCTTGTCGTATTGCACAAACCTTAACCAGTGACAATGTTGTCACTATGTCCCCTTACACTCCCACTCACGTTGCAAGACCCTACAAACATTGGATCTGAAGGCTTTTCTCCCATAATGTCTTTGCTAGTGCAGTGTAGTTCCTACAGTGCTGTTCAAAAGAAAGCCACATTGTTGTTTACTTACTGTGTCTTCATTTCAAACATTTAAACTCCGAGGTGAAATTTAAGAAGTGGGTGGGTACTTAACTGTGACTATATTTTGATTGAGAATTGGTGGAAGGTATACATTTTCAGCAAAGATCAGGGTTTTTTTTTATCTTGGTTAGGTGTTGACTGTGACAGAATCGTTTGTTGCTTCAAATGAAGTGTGTTTACTATGAAGAGGATTTGAACAGGAACCTACAATAAAATGTAAAAACCAAGACACACAGTATTTGCTCTACAGTTCCTGGTGCTTAACCACATAACATGCAATGATGAGCTGAATGATTGTTTCATGGTGCCATTATTTCAACACCTTCCGATTATTGCACATTTGAAATAAACCAATGAAATGCTTTCTCTTAAAAAAATAAAGGAAAATCTTATTTTGTTAACCAACTATGAAACCGTAGCTTGTTCTTAAAATCCTGTCATGATTTCCACAAATTCTCAGTTCTGTATAACTACCACAAAAAATTCTCTTAAAGTGTATTTGTTCCTTTTATTTTAGTAAGTGTTTGATGTTTAGTAAATTAAGAGTTTAAAAAACAAGATTTCTTGTCAGAAAAATTCAAGAGGAAAATACAATTCAAAATCGTTTCAGTGAATTTACACAAATTTAAGTGATTTAGGCACTGATCTCTTTAGTAGGAAGGATAATGAAAAGTCATTAAAACATGAAATGCTCCCTCCCAAATCTATAGGACTTTCTAGTTCACTAACCTTAAATTTCCATTTACCCTTATTTTTCCCCTAAGAATATAGTAGCTCATGCAAACCTGAATTGTAATCTTTTAAATGTACATATGTATTATAAACGTATTATGGATTTAAAAATGCAATGCTGCTAGCATTCTAATTTCAATTATCCAAGGTACAAGACAATTTAACCTTTCAGATATAATTCTATCTCCTCTGAATAATAGCAAGTCTGAGTCACCAAATACTTAAGCTAAAAGTCACAGACATAGCTGTAATGCAAATATAGTAATTATTATAATGGAGGCAGCACACAGGGTAATGTGAAGCTCCTAGAAAGGCATATGGAGAATAAACTGGTTGACTGCATAGCAGAGAAAGGAAGAAATCTGCCCAGATCTAAAGGATACTGGAAGCTAGCTTCTAATTAAGGACAGAGTCAGAGTCAGAAAATGATTCTGTGCATTTGTCAAAAAATAAATTGAGGGGTGCTGTAGCTCACACCAGTGGTTGCTGTCTAGACCTCCTTTTGCTGGCTGGTGTATACACCTGCACTAGAGTTAATAATGGCCTCTCACTGCTCCTTCATAAGGACTTCACAAAGGAGCTCTTATTCAATGAGACCCATCTTCCCCAGAGAATCCTGGAGGATTATTCCCCCCTACTCTGGAGAAACCCATTTCCAATGACTGGTATAATTTTGGAAGTAAATCCTGGCTCCTTCCTCTTTTGACAAAAATAAAATTATCACCAATTGACAATCTTATGTTGATATTTATGATCAGGGTTTGAACAGAGAACCTGGCATTTTCGTGATATGAAACAAGGACAATTGTATAGGCCTGATATATATATGATGACAAGAGATGAAAAAGAATCTATGGAAGATGGAATTGTTGAAAATCATCAGGGTGGCAGTTGGGAAGCAAGTCAGAAAAAAAACATAAAAGGAAGAAAAAGCAAGCTGAACCTCAAGATGATATTTGAGAACTAGTATACATAATCTCAGTCTGTGAGTCTCTATACCATTGTAATACAGTTGACCAGTAGATGAATCTAGGGACTGACAGCAGGGAGCTGCACATTTAAGGAAAACAGAACAAAGACAGCTAAAAGGGGAGCTAAATGAAAGATGTAGTTGACATGGAACTAACTACATCCCAGATAGCAAGAGTTCAGTTGACCTACAATAGTAGGGACAATCAATGAAAGGACCTCCTGCCCATCACTGGTATTCAAAGTAGACTTAAATTGCTTCACATATGCCTTTTGTAAACCCTGTATTTTCTTCACAGACAAGCATAAACCAAAAACCATTTGAAGGAGCAAGATTCTGTAAAGTGTAATATCGACTTTACTACACTGATAGTAGAGGTACCACAAATCTCCTCAGACCATTGAACTCATATCCTTACCTAGACTTAGAAAGTCTTTGGCCAAACACATATTCTTGCCTCCGTGTCTATGCATTTTATTCCCTGGATACTCAAGTTTCCTGTGAAAGAAAACATCATCATATCAGCAAGCCACTGGTACAAGAAGTTGATCTTATCTGTAGCCTAACCAACCTCATCAACACATCATGAAAATGAAAGTATATTTCTGAGAGGGGAATTTAATTTATTAAGCATGCACTTATATAATTTACCACTATTTTTTTCTCTATGGGTAACTTTTGCATCTACATTAAAGAGGCTTTTTAAATTGAAATTAGCTAGGTAAACTATCTGAAAAACGTCCCAGGAAGCATCCAAATATTAAGGCATTTCTCAACTGAAAACAACCGAAGTCAGTGACTTTGTACATTGTCTTTCTCCATGGCATCAAAAATAGTGACAATAGGAAATTTTTTAAGATTTATAAATAAGCTAAAAGTTCTAAAAAATAAAAAGCCTAAACAAGTCTTTTACCTTGTAATACTAGTCTGATTTCTCTTTAGAAATATCATTTTGTCTTTTTCCCTGAGATGTATGTCTACATGTTGACACCCATGCCAATTATGATATAGAGGCACTTGAAATTTGAAAAATTGAAACAGCTTAATTACATATCAATTTCTCTGGATGTGTGTATATGTCTAAATATAGTATAAGTATCAAAATACATATCTAGTATCATATTTTTTAGCATATTTACAAAATTAAACACAACCTTTAAACTTAAAACATGTGAATTAATGGGATATGGGATATTCCTCGAAATATATCACTTGACAAAGGCATAATTTTATGACCAGTATATATTTGCAAAATATGTTTACAATTCTTAAATTAATTTTAAGAGAGTTTATGTATGTTTGTGTTTCTGTATGTGTGTGTGTGTGTCTGTTTATATACACATACTAGTATAGGTGTTCTTAGAAACTCAGGCATCCTATTTTAGATCTGCTGTCATTGGAGGTTTTGAACTATTAGATATGAGTACTGGAAACTTAACCATGATTCTCTGGAAGAACAAGATATTATCTTAACCACTGAGACAGCTCTCCAGTTCATTTTCCAAAACATTTTTAGAAGTTACTTATGACTTATTCCTTTTTCATTGTATTATATCACACATATATTGTCAAACAATGAAATTCAAAGCTTCTAGGTTGTTGATAACAGTAAGAGCAGATGATAAGTGTAGGTAGGTCTTTGCTCACCCCTTCATATTGCTGATGGCAATGGCCTCTAGGTATGTCAAATATTACAATATCAAGCAAAACATTAACCTAATAAAGTATTATGTTTTAAATTTGCTGTTCTTTTAGGCACAATTTTTAGTTTCAAATATAAAAAATTGGACAACTTCCATTTGTCACAAAATGTGTCATGTATATACTTATGTAAAATTTAAAATCATCATCAAAAGTATTCCAAAAGAAGAGAGAATAGTTTAATCTAATTCAATAGACTCATTACCCACCTTAGTAATTATCAACATTTAGAGACTCACATTTCAATGTAATGATACTTTATACTATATTTTTAATGACATTTGAAGACTGGTATGACAAGGAGGTTCTTGGCAGTAAATTGTAGAAATAAGAGGGATAATTTGAACAGAAAGAGTATTACTTAATAGAAACAAAGTCATCTATGAAAGGATGCGAAAGTTACCAGGTTTAAGTTGTGCAGAAATACTTTCTGGGTTGGTAAAATTTCCTGAACTCCTGTTAAAAGGTGAGCATGATTTTCACCTCTGCTACAACTAACCAACTGAAGTTGACCTAGATTTTTACCCTTTATGTTAGTTACATAATTGATGGCATCCACACTATCTTGAAGCAGGTATTTCATCTTCTTCCTCTTGTAATCATTCTCTCCTGTCTTCTTCAATGTTCCCAGAGCCTTAGGTAGAAGATTTTGTTGGATATGTACCTACCCACTGTGGCTAGACATCTTATGCTACTTATTATCTGAATTTTGACCTCTTGTGGATCTCCACAGAAGCCTCTGTCTGCTTTATAAAAAATTCTTTGATAAATGGTGACAGATACACTTATTTATGGATATAAGAATAAGTATTTAGGATAGAGGTAGACACTATACTTGTTTAGGGAAATGGTAGGATAGTTTCTTCTCTAGGATCAGTGACTGCTCTTGCTATAAAGTTAGCTATAATGATAGCACCAGATATGAGTTATCCACTACTGGATGGACAATCAATCTGTTATACAAGTTTTCCTTCTAGAGAAAACAGGGATTCTGCATCTATGGATTTTCAATAATATGCTTTCCTCAGCTATACCAGAAGAATGACCACAAGGCCCCATTCCTAGTTGGAGAACTACTAACGTCTATGGTTGCTAAGAGAAAGAGAATCAGTTTTTTTTTTTGTTTTTTTTTTTTTTTTTTTTTTTGTTTTTTTTGGAAAGAACCCTTTGATTATCCAATTCTTTGGTGAATCCTAAACACATGTATACATAAGCAACACTAAATGCACTCAGAAGATATATATATATATATATATATATATATATATATATATATTTCATTATATCATAATGCATACAGAAATATATACATATATTCATATGTGTATATTTATATACTAGATTTATAATATATAATATATGATGTGAACATATAGAAATATATATGTACCATAATGTATATAGAAAATAGATCAGAAATACCAAAAAGAGAAGAAGGGGAACAGAGGGGTTGGAGTGGGAAACAGACAGGGAGACTGATGTAAATACAGTGTACTCATATATGAAATTCTCAAAAAATTATATAAAAACTAACATTTAGTATGCATGCCCAAGCCTAATGACCAGTAAGGCTAGAGAAGCAGGAAGCTTGTTTTTTTGGTGAGAGTTGCTCTAAGAATCACAAAGTAGGACATTCTCAAATACAGAGGAAATGTGTATACATAATCAAAGCTGATAAATAGCCATCAGACATGAACTTAATATTTCACCCGCATTCTTGTTCAAATTTGCCTATAAGTTGGTTTCTATGATTATCTTCACTTCTGAGGTAAATTAATTGAAGTCAACTAATTTTCTCAAGGTTATACAGCCACTTAATAATTAAACTTGGATGCTAATAAATATTTGATCTGATCTAAAGTCAGTGTGTTAGTTGACACTTAATTTTGAATTTCTAAGAGCATTTATAAAAACTCCCACAGCAAATTCAAACTTATCATCTTATAATAAGACTCCAAAGTCAAGAACATTATTAAAGTGATTTTTCCTAAGCCATATTACCAGAACTCTAGATAACCTTCCAGCAGATGAGACTATCTGATAGGATTTTGATATATGATAGTGTTTGTAAGGAAGTATACTGCCAATCGATTGTGGTGATGTGTGGAACTGGGTATGCTGAATTCAAAATCTATCCTTTCAGGTGTTTTATTTTAAAAATAGGGTATGTTTCAAAACTATACAAGACACAGATATAACATATATCTAAAGAACTCACCCTCATGTACAGAGAGAAGGGAGGAGAGAGGGGAGAATGTAGTGGTGTTTAAGGAGCTTAGCCAGAGATTAATAACAGATAAAACAGCTCCTCCCTGAGAAGAATACCTTGATTTGTTGTTCCATTTGCTTGCTGAGTATCTCAGACATTCTGCCTGTAAGGAACAATTCAATGAGTAATCAATACAATTTAATGATGCTCATATCCTTGAAGTGATGTAGGGCTGGCCATACCCTGATAGTCATACACCTCTTAATAGCCTACTGCCCAGGGCCATTCAAATTGACCCAGGTAAAAAGGCTTACAAAAACTGGGGGGGGGGGATGTTATAACAAATTAAAATTGTGTGTGTGTGTGTGCGTGTTTACTCTGTGTTCTAGGATGATAAATTATTAAATGAGATGAAAAAGTAAAAAAATAAGTTTAATGAGTATTTTCTCTATTTACTTATGAATTTGGTAGTTATTGGTATATTTACATTTCTTTAGGCCTTCAGGAACTTCCTTAGGAGGAAAGTATTATAAATAGAAATTTAGGTAAAGAAATACAGTAAACCCTCTTAGGAAATGATTCCATTGTGGCTTCATGTGATACATTGATGTCTAAAATAAGACAGCTGTGTATGTAATGTCCACTATTATACACATTATTCCTTTAATATTTTACAGTGTAGTAATTTCAAGATGAGATCTAAAGTCTTTGTTTCTTTTTGTTATTTTGATTTTTAGTAAGGTAACATTTTTGTCTGATGTCACTTATTTTATGATTTATAATTGCTAGTTCATGTTCTGCTCTGAGGCTCTCTACTGGAGTGTTTATCTTAGTTGTGTAAGTTTATTTGGTTTGAGAAATTTATTGACTTTGTACTTATTTTGTTTTCAAGTATTTAAGTAAATGACCAATTCTAATACCTTTGCATAAGAAATGTTATCAATATCACATAAATGACTTTATTGAATAATATAGCATATTCACTCATAATTTATTCTTATTTTTGAAGGGAAATTCTTCATTAAAAAGTGTAATTTCAATGCAATCCAGTTTTATTTGAAATGCAAACCAGAATGGGTATATCAGATAACTACTTCCATTTTCTCAAATAAGCTACCTTTTATATATCCTTCCTAATTCAAAATAAAAACAATTAAAAAATTACCATATTCTCTTATGAAGAAAGACTCTTAAACGAAATCCCACACTAGCTCAAAATTGTGTATAATGGAGGGTTATTTTTTAGGGGTAGACTCACAGATCACAATCCTCTGCTGGAAATGGGAACAGTAACCAAACCCCAGAGCCGGAAAAGAGAGCCAGATGCACCCTTTACATCAGCATATATAAAATGAGGCCACGCCTAATGTAAATTGCCAATAAATATAGCTCATGAGTATTCACTCCAGTACTCACTCTTATTATTACCCATCCAATTTCCTCTTTTTTTCTAAAAGAGATCCTTGAGCTTACATGATTTTTCCCTCAAAGCCCAGCCGTATACCAATTATAATTAACCCCTAAATGATGTCCCTAACTCTGAGGACAAACTTTGTTTGGAGAAGGGACAATGTCTTCTAGAATTACTTTTAGCTGTCATGAGGGTAATGTTCTTTCTATGGGATTCTGTGAAAATAAAATGATGGATAAGTTCCAAGATTACTGTCTAGTATAATTGCAAATAGTCTCTGAATATTCGATAGGGTTTTTCTGATGTTCCTATTTGGAGTTCTGACCAGAAAGTTGTAAAAAAGTGCACCATTTCAGCTAACCAAGTTGGAACCATCTTAAGAAGCTTGTACCCAAAACAGGTCTTGTAGTATCACTATCAACATCATGATGTCATATCAAACAGGTGGAGTTGTTGTAGGTCACCATCTTCTTCCTGGAAACTTCAAAGATTTCTGCAGTAAAATTCATTGTTCATTGTGTAAAACATAAACATTATTTATATAGACATATACAGACATTTATATTCAATAAAAAGTATGATAGTGACAAAAACAGGTATGAAGAAAAGTAAATTTTTTTCTAAATTCTTTATTCTTCCTGTCCCATACCAGACAGCTCTTGACATGATACAGAAACTGTCTATTCTTCCTTTAACAACATGTTTGGATTTAAAGAAGGACAGAGCCATTGTCCAACTTCAAAGCCAGCTCTATATATTCATAAATACAGTTTTAAAATATTTAAATGTATGTTTTTATTACCTGTTCTTACAAGTCATATTCCTTTTTTGATGATCTTTATTAGATAGATATTTTTCCTTCTGTCACCACACAAATATGAAGGGCCTCTTGAATTTTTGAAGTTGTGTAGTTTCCTGTAAAGACAAGATCAGAACCTTACACCAGCTCTATATGGTTTCATTTCACCTATATGGTTGTCACCATTGTGGATGAGCTGTCATTTCTTTTTCTCAAGAGATTCTCTTTTTCAAAGCAAATCTTTATTAATTTGATGGTATCTATAACTTTCCTTTTACCTTGGAAACAATAGCAAAACCTCTTCCCAATATAGCACATCTCCTGCCTTACATTGTGAAGTCAATACATCCTTGAAATATACTGGCTGATTTAATTCAAAAGTCTTTTCTATTATTTAGTGTCTCTCTGCTGCTGTTGTCCCTTTCTCATTAGCATTAAGAAATTTCAAGGTTAAGAATGCATTATGTAATCTATTTCTGGGGGTGTTTCCCATTGCTTTCTGTTTGCTTAACATATCCTTTATAGTTTGATTTGATCTTTCTACAACTGCCTTGATGGAGGAAGGTCATTGGTTAAATAATAAAGAAACTGCCTAGGCCCATTTATGGGCCAGCCCTTAGGTGGGTGGAGTAAGCGGAACAGAATGCTGGGAGAAAGAGGCCGAGTAGGGAGTCGCCATGATTCTCCCACTCCAGACAGACGCAGGTTAAGATCCTCCCTGGTAAGCCAGCTCGTGGGGCTACACAGAATATTAGAAATGGGTTAGATCAATATGTAAGAGCTAGCCAATAAGAGGCCGGAACTAATGGGCCAGGCAGTGATTAAAAGAATACAGTTTCCGTGTAATTATTTCGGGTAAAGCTAGCCGGGTGGTGATGGGAAGCAGCCCTGCCGCTCATATTACAACACTGCCTGACTGTAGGATTGTGCCGTATACCTATAATATGCTTTATATTATAATAAGCAAATCAATATTTCATTTTCTTAGAGACATATGCTGGACCATTGTCTTTATTTGTGCAGGTATGGCCATAACTTCTAATAAATACTTCATTACTAAATCAACCTTTTTTGAGTTTAAAGCAGTTGCCCTCTGAAAACCTGAATAAGTGTCAATGGTGTGGTATACATATTTTAATTTTCCAAATTCTGTAAAGTGGAACACATCCATCTGCCAGACTGCATTCCTTTGAGTACCTTTTGGGTTGTCTCTGCAGGCAGTGGTGGTTGGTTATAAAAAAAGCAAGTAGGACATCTTTTTATAATCTCCTTAGCTTATTGCCATGTAATGAAAAACTCTTTCTTTAAATCTTTGCTATTCACATGATTTTTCTTATGAAATTCTAAGGCTGGTGTGGGAGGTCCTTCTGTCTATGTGTTGCTTTTATTGATTAATAAATAAAGAACTTAGACCTATAGCAGGGCTGAACATAGGTAGGAAGAGAAGGCTGAGCTGAATGTTGGGAGAAAGAAGGGCTGAGTCAGACTGAAGTCATGGAGCCTCTGAAGTAGATGCTGGGAATTTGACCCAGTAAGCAATAGCCACATGGCAATAAACAGATTAATAAAAATAGGTTAAATTAATATAAGAGTTAGCCAATAAGAAGCTAGAGCTAATGGGCCAAGCAGTGATTTAATTAATACTGTTTCTGTGTGATTATTTTGGGCCTAAGCTGCCAGGTGGCTAGCGTCTCCTTGTAACCGATTGACATGCCAACATGGTGGACTAAATCGATGTAAAACCTGAGAGGGCTTAAAAAGAAATTCTAGACACTAAAAAACAAAGTTTAGCTACAGTTTTTCTAAATGTGCTTTGCTTGAGGTAGCATGCTGCAGCTCCTTTAAGAGAGGTCTTACTGATTCAAGGGTAGGAGCCACACAGTATCAAAACAGCAGATTCCTGACTGTTGGCCATGCTATTAGCATGGACACTGACTTTTTCGGAAGAAAGAGCATTTGACTGGGAGATGTGAGAAGACTGCTTAGCTTGCTTAATGGCAGCATAGACCAGCTGTGTGCCTAGAGATGGGGCACTGTGCACATTTCTCAGTGGTGGTAAGCAGCTCCCACATTCCGGACTAGGTAGGGCAGATATTGCCTTATTTCCCTTAGCAATGGCAAAGCTTAAGTTTTTAGGGAGCACTTAGCATTTTAAGAACGGCTCCTGGACAGTAAAGAATCACAGATTCACAATAGGACAGATTCAGACATAAAAAAACAAACAAACAAAAAAAAAACTTCTAAATGGGTCATAGTGTTAGATAAATGTACATAGGCTTGAGAGAGAGAAGAAAAAGAGTATGGAGAGTTATAAAAAGAAGTAAATGGATTTAAAAAAATATCTTTAAGGAGACAGAGTATAAACAGTCACAGATAAAAGGAGTAAAAAGAGAATAAGACACATAAAGATGAACTAAACACAGAAAGTGTGGATTATGTATATTATTGTGGTTTCTTTGACTTTTTTGACTGTGAAGGAGCTAAGTAACAGATAGACATTTTATTTTATGGGCTGCTAAGCTAAACCAGCATCTGTACTTTAAAGGTATCTTGATTTTAGAATATAGGTCCAAGGATATGTTGCTTTGGAAAAGAGGTTCTTCCTTGTCTGTTACTCCTATTTGTACAGCCTTAGTTAATCTTTCTAAAACGTCACCAAAGTGTTTCCTCTGACCCTGTTTAACCCTGGTATATGATTCAATTCATTTTTTTCTGGTTCTTGAATCCTGTCACAAATATTTAAGGCTGCTTTGTGGCATAGAGACAAAATTTGTTCATCATAAAGAGCTTGAGCCTGTGGGTCAGCATCAGTACTCTCACCAAGAATTTGATATTGGGAAGTCTCAAGTCCTTTTGTTTTTCCTTGTTGATCTAACATTTTAGCCTTTTCCCTGAAATAACATTTAAACATCAGTTAAGGCCCACCATCCAGGACTGCTGAAACTAACTGAAGCCAGTAATTTGGTATAGTCTTAATGCTAGAAGCATTACCACCTCCCTAACAAATGTGGAATGCAAGCTGTAAGTTACAATTGCTTGCTTAATTTATTTTCAATCATTCATTCCTATACGTATCCATCTACCTTCTTTGGATCCTTTTGGACCTTTAGAATTTGATGCTTTGTCAGAGTAGATTACAGGGTAGGAAGCTAAAACCCTGGGTAAGTCATCTCTGACAGATACTGGCAATGTTGAATCCTGTCCTTGTACCTTATCCCCCTAGTCATCAGCTCTAATAATTTCATCATTCATTTCAAATCTTTTCACTACTGTCTTTTGTAAAGCCTGAATCTCTTGGCCTGTATATATTTCTAGTGATTTCATTGAGGCACCTAGCCTCTGGTCCACATTCTGTACATGTGACTCCAGGGTCTGAAGTTTTTCCTTTAAAGATAACATCTCATCCTAGGACATTATTTAGATAGCATGCAGATTGCCATCCTGGAGAGATACTCTATCTGCTAACCTATCATAACTTTTAAACAAATTTTGATTGTCAAATTCAACAGTATAAATTCTTTCAGATAATTTCACAGTACTCTTAAATATGGATTCAGTTTTGTCCATCAAATTAATGTTACCTTTTTCAATTGTATTAAATTTTTCAGGTAACTTTTGATTTTCAATGTTATTAATCCTGTCAGCTAGCTATTCACTATTAGTATGTAAAGACTGTATCATTTCTGAAAGTGCCTCACTCTTGGGTCTGTTAACAAACCATTTTCTTAATGATATAATATGAAGAAATAAACTGAGTCCCAATAGCCAATAAATGAAAGTATCACCATAACCATATAAGCCTTACAAAATACAATTCATAGTATTAGCAAAAAAGTTACTAAACGTTTCAATGGTAATGTTGTCTGCCATTATAGAACTTTCAAGTTTATTGATTTATTAATTACCTGTTATGAAATCCAGTAAATTGTTTTAGGTCTAATAATCTTTATTTTTCAGCAGGTGTCATGGTTGCAGAGTCACAACAAAAGGGGCAACCTCGTGCCATGCACAGTCCTGAGAGGCTTTTTTTTTTTTTTTTTTTTTTTTTTTTTTTTTTTTACATTGGTGCTGGTTAAATACTGAGAAATGTGCTTTGCTTGACAAATTAAAAGGAATTAAATAAATTCTGTACAAGAGCAAGAAGCCCAGAATTCGGGAGCCGGGAGTATAAACTAGAAGTTATGCAAGTTGCCGTGCTTCAGAAAATGTCGCAGGGAACACAGCAGTAGTGGGAGGGTGGGTGCGCCAGCTTGGGAAATTTCCAAGTCACTGCACACAGTAAGCTCCGCTATGCTGGGAGTTTTACAAAAACTGCTTAGATAAAAGCAAGCTAAGTGGGCAGGGATGGGAGACTTTCCAGGCTGTGGAATGGTTAGGCCTTTAAGCCAGTCCACCCAGTATGTGTGGAGTCCGAATCCATGTCAGGCACCAGACGAAGAAGTATGCTTAAAAGAAATCCCACTCTCGTTCAGAATTGAGTATAATAGAGGGTTATTTATTTAGGGGTAGACTCATAAGTGACAATCCTTTGCTAAAACAGGGAATAGCAACCAAATCCCACAGCCAGGAAAGAGAAGCAGATGTGCTCTAATATCAGCATACATTGTATAAAAGACCACACCCAAGTGGGCAGGAAACCGAAATGCTACTGGAAGTAGGAATTCCGACAATTTCTTGAAATTTTCTTATTCCTTACTGTTTTAGTAAACTTTCTGCTTTCAAAACATGAATATGTTTTTTCTTGTTCATTGAAAATAGATTATATTTGCATATAATGCATCCTTGTTACAGTTTCCCCTCCCTCTACTCTTTCCAGTTCCTCCACATCCTTTTGCATTGTAATTCATTCCTCTTCTGTATCTCATAAGAAAAGAACAGGCTTCTAAGAGATAACAACAAAACAAAGCACAGTAAAATATAATATGATAAAGCAAAAAGCATCACTCAAAGTTGGACAAGGGAAACAAGAAGGAGAAGAGCCTGCGAGAAGGCACAGAATCAGACATTTTCTCATTCACACACTTAGGGGGTCCCATAAAACACCACACTGAGAACTCTTCTGTATAACCAGAAGACCTTGTACACACCAGTACAGTCTCTGTGCTTCCTATTCAGTCTCTGTGAGCTCATCTGAGATTTGCTCATGTTGATTTAGATGCCTTGTTCTCCTGTTGTCTTCCAATCCTCTGGCTCTTAGCTTCTTTCTGTTCTTTCTGCCTCTTTCCTGCAGATTTCCCTGAGCTCAGAAGGGAAGGAATTGATATAGATGTCCCATTTAAAGCTGAGTGTTACAAAATCCCTGTCTCTGTCTCTCTTTCTCTGTCTCTCTATCTCTATCCCTCTCTCTCTCATATATGTGTGTGTCTGTAATATCTGGTTGTGGTCTCTGTATTTGTTTCCATCTTATATAAGAGAAAATTTCCCTTATGGCTGAATAAGGCACTGATCTATGAATATAGCAGAAATATTATTAGGAGTCATTTTATTAGTACTTTTTTTCAGACCAGTAGCATTTGGTTTTACTCTAGGTATATGAGCTATCTAGTTTCTAGCTCTTTGTCACACAGTGTCATGTTTGGGTTCTATCTCTTGATTTGTGCCTTAAGTCAAATGAGATACTGATTCAGTTATTCCCGCTAGTTTTGTGCCACCATTGCCTAGCATATTTTATAGGCAGGGCAACATTGTAAATCAAAGGATTTGTGGTTACACTAGTGTTTACATTTTGTTAGCCCACAAAATACCTACCTGTAACAGACATGAGGACATAGGTGTAAAGAAGCTAATGTAGGTACCAGGTCAACCCCTTCATGTCAGTGAGTTGTGTGGGTGTTGTCTGCAGAAATGGAACCTTGTTGTCAGTTTGTGGAGAGCAACCTATTTGTCTTGACTACAGCCTAGATTGTTTGGGGGTTTCCATGGGAACCCTTTGCCCTCAACTCTGTTGAATGTAACCCAGTCCCAGTACTGAAAGATTCATTGGGTGAGAAGAGATGGAAAGTTAGGACTCCATCTCGCCCATCATTTGGAAAATTCATGAAGATTGCCTTCATATATTTTAGGAAGTTTTCACTAACTAGATCTCCATACCACACCTCAAATATACCTCAATTCTAGCATTCTTTCCCTGAATTCTCTCCCCCTACCGACATGATTCTCCTATTTCTGTTTCCCTGTAACCCTCCCCTCCCCCCCCCGTGATCCAGCCATAAAGTATATTTTGTTTTCCTCTCACAGGGAGACCCTTGTGTTCCCTTTAGTCCCTTTATCCATATGTAACTTCTCTGGGCGTACAAGGTGCAGGTTGATTACCACTGACTTAACATCTAATGTTCACATATCATATTTTTGGGTCTGGATTATCTTACTTGGGATAACTTTTTTCTAGTCCCATCCATTTGCCTACAAATTTCCTGACATCATTTTTTAACATTCTCTTTATCTATTTTTTTATTAAATAGTGTCTTGGTTGTTTCCCGTATCTGGTTATTGTGAATAGGACAGCAATAAACATAGTTGAGGAGATACCCTTGTGGCAGGATGAAGCATCCACTATGTAAATCTCAAGAGTGGTAAAGCTATCTGGTTCTTAAGGAAGATCAATTCCCGTCTTTCTGGAAAAAAAAAAGTCACATGGATTTTCATAGTGTCTGTACAAGTTCACACTTCCACCAGCAGTGGAGAAGTGTTCCCCATATTACATGTACTTGCCAGCATGAGCTGTCACTTGTGTTGTTCATCTTAGCCATTCTGGTTTTTTTTTTTTTCAAGACAGAGATTTTTCTGTAGCTTTGGAGCCTGTCCTGGAATAAGCTCTTGTAAACCAGGCTGGCCTAGAATTCACAGCGATCCTCCTGCCTCTGCCTCCTGAGTGCTGTGATTAAAGGTGTGTGCCACCACTGCCCGACAAGCCATTCTGACAAGTATAAGGCAGAATATCAAAATAGTTTTGATTTGTATTTCCCGAATAGCAAAGGATGTTTAGCATTTCTTTAAGTATTTCCCATCCATTTGAGTTTCCTCTATGGAGAAAACTCTGTTTATTTCTGTACCCCATTTTTATTTTTATTTTTTTCTAGTATGCCTTTTTTATTTTTTAAATTGGTAAACAAACGATCTTTATTCAGTTTACAGTTTTGAAGCCTTAATGATCTTTTTTTTTTTTGAAAAAAAAATTTTTCTGCTTCTTCCTCGCCTCTCATTTCCCTCCCCCTCCTCCCGCCCCTCTCCCCCTCCCCCCCCTCCTCTTCTCCTGCCTCTCCAGTCCCAAGAGCAGTCAGGGTTCCCTGCCCTGTGGAAAGTCCAAGGTCCTCCCCCCTCCATCCAGGTCTAGGAAGGTGAACATCCAAACTGTCTAGGCTCCCACAAAACCAGAACATGAAGTAGGATCAAAACCCTGTGCCATTGTCCTTGGCCTCTCGTCAGCTCTCATTGTCCGCCATGTTCAAAGAGTCCGGTTTTATCTGATCTGTGACTGTACCCCATTTTTAAATTAGATTATTTTGTTTAAATCAGTGAAACAACACCTTTTACAATAGCCTCAGATAATAATATAAAATATCTTGGGGTACCACTAAGAAAGAAAGCAGAAGACTTGTATAGTAAAATCTTCACATCTTTGAAGAAAGAAATTAGAAAAGATATCAGAAGATGGAAAGATCTCCCATGCTCATGGTAAGGTTAGCATATAAAATGGCCATTTTAACAAAAACAATCAGAGTGAGTATAATCCCCGTTAAAATTTCACCATAGTTCTTCACAGTCCTGGAAAGGACAATTCTCAGTTTCATGGAAAACAAAACAGAAAAATAACAACAAATGTAAAACAAAACAAAAACCGAAGAGTAACTAAAGCAATCCTGAACAATAAAATAACTGCTAGAGGTATTACCAATCCTGACTTCAAGTTGTGCTGTGGAGCTATAGTAATAAAGCCTCATGGTATTGGCATAAAAAACAACAACAACAAAAAAAAGACATAGTAGTCAATGGAAATCGAGTTGAAAACCCAGACATAAATCCACACACCTATGGAGTCTTCACTTTTTTGTAAAGAAGCCAGAAATAAGCTGGGGGGAAAAACCCAGCATCTTCAACAAATGATGCTGGTCAGACTGAATGGCTGCAAGTACAAGAAAAGTATGGAAGCAGATCCATACCTTAAAGCCTGCATAAAACCCAAACGGAGCGAAGAACTCAAGATAAAGTCATAGAAAGAGAACCTGAGAGAAAAGAAAGTGGGAAATAGCCTTGAACTCATTGATATAAAAGAGAACTTGCTGAACAGATCACTGTTAGCACAGATAGTAAGATACACAATCAATAAATGGGACCCCATGGCACTGATTGGCTTCTGTAAGGCAATGGACATTTTCTTTCTTTCTTTCTTTCTTTCTTTCTTTCTTTCTTTCTTTCTTTCTTTCTTTCTTTCTTTCTTTCTTTCTTTCTTTCTTTCTTTTTGAAGATTGGAATTCAGTTCTTTATAAAGTCCCTTGTAAAAACAAAACAGAATAAAAACAAACCTTAAAGGGTAGGGAAATTTTTTAAAAAGAAAAAGGAAGGAAAAGGACAGACAGATTCATTGCTTCTCCTCTGATTTCTCTTCAGCCTCATCTCTGGCCTCCCTCACAGAAAGGGCTTCCAGTTTCTCAGTCACCTTTTCAGCTTTTGCCTGGTCCTTTCTTTTCTCTCTCCTCAATCTCTTTCCTGCATTCTTCAAACTTTGTCTTGAACTTTTGTGCATTCTCAGCATTTAGGAAGCGGATGGCGAGCAGTTCAGGCTAGGAACACTCATCAGCAAAGTCGGCGTGAGTATTCCAGACCCAGGCACGGTCGCTGCCAGCACTGGGCTTCAGCTCCATCATCGGTGTGATATAGTGGTTGGCGCATATCTTCAGAGTCTTGTCCCTCATAAGAAGGCGGATGGTCCCTTTCTCCTTATACTTCAGGAGCTTGACATCACCAGTGCTTCTCTCCTTCCATTCTGGGAGGTCATTCTCTGAAGCAAGCCGGAATAGCTTTGTCCGCATCTTGAAAAGTTCCTCTTCATCTTCCTCCAGTGTTTTAATTTCTTGCTCAGGAAGAAAAACTATTGTCTCGAACTGAGGGTCATGTTTGGATTCATCTACATTCTCTGTGGAGGTATCATGGTCCTCATGACTGTCCTTGGTGGCCGCCATGGGGGGGGGGGGGGGCGGCGATGGCGGCTCCACTGGCTCAGGCTTTTCCTCCGCGTCTGGCGCCGGCAATGGACATTTTCATTCAGACTTAGGGTGAGCCTACAGAATGTAAAATCAGTTTTACCAACTCCATATCTGATAGAGGGCTAATATCAAAATATATAAAGAGCTCAAGAAATCTCCAGAATAAATAGGGAACATGGGGACCATGGGAGAGGGTAGAGGGGGAGGGGAGAGGCAGGGAAGGGAGCAGAGGAAAATGCAGAGCTCAATAAAATCAATAAAAAATTAAAACAGAGAAAAATGAAACTAGATATCAATATGTTAGTATTGTTGATTTGATTTTATAAAGGATTTTAATATTTTGTTGAAAATAACTTTGTCTAATAAAACAATTTTATTAAAATTTTCAAGAAATTCTTGGAAAAACAAATTCTATATCATCTATCCCTATCTATCTCTATCTATCATCTATCTATCTATCTATCTATCATCTATCTATCTATCTATCTATCATTCTATCATATATCTATCTACATATCTATCTATCTATCTATCTATCTATCTATCTATCTATCTATTATTCTATCATATATCTATCTATCTATCTATCTATCTATCTATCTATCTATCTATCTATCTGTCATCATCATCATCCTCTATCTAACTGTATCTATTTAATCGTGTTTTCAGTGTATCCCCTAGGAATTAGAATGCCTCAGTAGACTGGCAATTCTTGTTAATGTCATTTTTCTTATTAACATAGAGATATTTTTAAGATCAAGTAAATACTTTTAGTAGAAATATTATGTCAATACAATTTTAAATTACATTTACTGGTACTTTCAGAACTATGTATTGCCCTGGCAGTGAGAGTGGCTGTGTTAGTCTTGTTACTCTCCCAAATACAATGACACAGGTCTGCACATTATGATGTCTTGAAAGCGTTTGGAGTGGTGATAAAACTAACTTTGTGGTTTAGTGAATACTTTAAATATTTCTAGCATAAATTTTAAATTTTATCAGTCTGTTAATTAGATGCAGAACTGATTTGGCATAATTCATATGGTAAAATTAACCTATTGACAATGTTTGTTCAAAAATATGATTTCCAATATAATTGCTTGATATAGCTCTAGATTAATTTTCAACAGTAGCTTTAGATGTTTCCAGGATTTTATGTGAATAAGGAGGATTTCCAGTGTTCATTTTAGCCCATCAAGGTAAATTTTTAAGTAATACTGCAGATATCATGTAATATGCAAACAACATACACCATGTGTCCCTTTGCCATCTCATATCAATTGCTTTATAAACCACACAACAAAATGTAAATAGTTTTGCTTTAGAGGGTAGTCACTTTAAAAATAGATCCCCACCTTGTATTATAATTTAAATTGCTTATAATTTACCCATCATTCTCATTGTTGTCTTGTAGAACATTTCGACCTTTAATATTGTGATTTATCTTCCAAGTATTTGCTTTGCTAGATTTAAGGAAAGTTCTTGTTTTGCCTTGCTTTTAACCTCTCTTCTAATGGTATCTTGTATTTGTGCTCCCTCCAATCAACTTCTAGTTATCTCTGAGTGGACAGAACATTATTTTAATGTATCTAACTACTAGATAAAACAACATTCTTGTAACTTTTGTAGCTTATGTACAATGTGTGTACTGATTTTGCAAATATTTATAATCTTGTCATACTGCTAAATAAACTATGATCACAAGCCAAATCTTTACTGATATCCCTGGATTATTTATATAAATTCTTAACCCATTTCCATTAGTTTAACTTCTACACTTATGTTTTATCTAAAAAATGACACTGTACTTTATTGACTTCAAATTTGCTTTCTGAAATTCTAAATAGCATCACTTATTAATTACTATGGAATTCCTATGAATTGTCATGTTAAGATAATAAGATATTAATAACTGACTTCTTTGAATCCTCTGAAAGAGATTTTTCTCACTAACATTACTGAAGTTTATCCCTTCAATCTTGAGGAAAAAAATCATTATATGACCTATTTTTACCAGGAGACCAGCCTTTCTACTACCAAAGGTTAGTAAGGGTTATGAAATTTGCTTGACATATTTAGGAGGATTCAGAGTATCTTATTTTGTCCTTGTTTAAGTGTTGTTTAATTGCATTTTTTCAGCATTTGCTTATTTCACCTAAATTGTCTAGTTATAGGAAAATGTGTTATACATTATCATGTCATTCCCTTGAATACACAATAAGAATTCATTTCCAACCCTAGTATTTATTAATTTCTGTTTTCTCTCTTATTTCCTAACATTTTAAAGCAAATAACATTTTTTTGTAAATCAGCTTTTATCTTTGCTGATTACTATGTTTTATGTGAGACAGATAAAAGAAAAATTAGTTTCAGTTATAATAGCTACTATTTTTCTTCTCTGAGTCCTGGCCTTATTAATTAGAGTACTTGAAACAAAAACTCGGTGAAACCATTTTAGCTAATCTTTTATGACATATTTTCTTACTTTTGAGGTTTAATATAATTACATCATTTACTTCTCCCTCTTTCTCCCTCCATACTGTCTTATATACCCGTTCTTGCTATCTTTCAAATTCCTAGTTAAGAAAGGTTTTAACTAATTGTCATTATGTGCATACACACACACACACACACACACATCCCTAAATATAACCTGCTCAGTCTGTATAATGTTACTTATATGTATGTTTCCGTGCTGACCTTCTAGCATTGGATAACCAACTGCTGTGCTGTTCCCTGGGGAAGATGAGTTCTTCTACCCCCAGCATTCCTTAATTCCCTGTAGTTACTTGTCTAGGGCTGAAGGCTAGTAGACTTTCCCTGTGTCCACTCTAGTATGTCTGTTTTTGTTCCTGTTGAGGTCATGTTTAGACAGCCATGCTGGTGAGACTTTATGGGTGTAACTTCTGAGATTACTAGAATCCCAGTCTCACAGCAAACTCCCTGAACCTCTGACACTGCTAATCTTTCTGTCTCCTCTTCCTCAATATTTTCTGAGCCTTAGGTGCAGAAGTTGTTTTGTAGATGCATTTATTGGGACTGGGATCCACAATGATGCTTTCAGATTTCTTATAGTTTTCTGTAGTGGTCTCCATCTCCTGCAAAGTTTCAGCTACTCCTTCTAAAATACATTCAGTTTAAAGGTGTCAGTTTTCTTCTTAAACAGACATGTGGCACATAGAATACTCAAACCTATCCTCATTCTCCACAAGTAGCCAATTGCATGATTCTTTATAAAAACAAATGTGAGTAGAGTTGGGGAGGTGGTGATGAAATTGTCCAGTAGTATCTCAGTTGTGGGAAGAATCCATATGTGTCTTTGTTAACTGTGACATTCAGAAATTTAGTGATGCCAATTAAAAGCAGAAGAAAATATAGGATAGTTCATCCTCGATTTCTCTATCAGATGAGAATGGTAGTAAGAAAAATAAAGTCAATAAATTTATAAAGATTACTGAAAGCAAAGTTAGTATATTAAGAATTTTAAGATTTTAAGCAGTTTCCATCATTAATTGGATCATGCTTTTAAGTTTTATTTAGAAATAATTTCCTTTTTTCTTGTTCTTTTTGCTTACACATTAATTAGAATCATATTGCCTAAGTTCCCTGTAGGTGATTTATGTTTTTATTACTGATTTTAGTATAGCTCCATCATGCCAGAGACTGCGAGCTGAACAATTTTAGTGTTCCAAGATATTTTTGAACAGCAATGTGGTCAATTTGGAAGAACGTTCTATGCTCAAAAGAAAGGAATGTGCCTTCTGTCATTCATTCTGTTGCAATATTTTTACATATCTGATTAGGTCAGACTGTGAGTTATACTATTTATATCTCACAGATATTTATTTAACCGTCTACGTATTTTGCCAGTTACTAAAGCAAGGATGCTGACTTCCCATCTACAATAGTGACTTATCTATGCCTTGGCTTATATTTGGTGTACAAGACAGCTGCATTTCTAACTAATAACTTAGAATTGAGGTATCTTCCTTTGTGATCTCTGCATTACTCTAAAATTTCTTTGTCTTTCAGCTGGAACCATACTCTTTAGTGATATAACTGTACTAGCTTCCATGTTTAAGTCAACTCTGGTCATTTTGTTGGTTTGCTCAACTGCCTCTTATATTTCAAAGGCACCTCTTTTAGGTGACATATTGTTCTATTACTGAACTAAATCATACAATCTTAGATGGAACATTAGATTTATGTGCTATTGGTATAATTGCTTATAGGATATGTATATTTTTGACTATAATACATTGCATGGTCTGCCATGTTTTCTATTCCCTTTAGTGTTATCTTTTAGTCACTTCCTTAAACTGCTCTCTTAGAACATTTTTCTTTTCACTTTATATGTCTGTTGACAGTTAAAGCAGTGTCCTAGGTACCCTAAATACTATAACTGCATTAATTTGCAATAGATCAAAATTCAGAATTATGGAGTCCAGTCCCAATGTTGTGCTTATAGTACTAATCTGTTTTTAAAGAATTATGCAATTAGAGTGTCTCTGGAGAATTTAGAAAAATGCTGAATTTTCAGTTTTTTCATGTAAGAATATGCATATCTTCATGTGTGTATGTGTGGTATATGTGTGTGAGTAAGTTCATATATATTTGTATAGCTTATGTGTATATGTTGATGCATGTGTACACGTTTGCATGAAGTTGTACATGCACGTGTGTAGGCTGTGTACACCAAAGATCTATGCCAAGTAGAGTGTTTTCCTCAGTCATTTTCTATCTTTGCTTTTAAGACAGAATTTTCATTGAACCTAGAGCCCGTTGATTCAAATATGTTGACTGGCTAGTTAGTCCCCAGACAGATCCAACTGTCTCTGTGTTCATAATGCTGGAATTACAGATATGTACTTCTGTGCCCAGCATTGTATGTATCTGTTAGGGACTGAACTCAGATCCTCATGAATGCACATGAAGTCCTTTATTGAATGAGCTGTCACTTCAGTCTCTGAATGTGTAGTTTCATTTGCTTATTTTTAAAAAGCATTCTGAATGTCCTTTATTTATGGCTAGAAACCAAATATGAGTGAGTACATCCCATATTCCTCTTTTTGGGTCTGGCTTAACTCACTCAGGATAGTGTTTTCTATTTCCGTCCATTTGTATGCAAAATTCAAGAAGTCATTCTTTTTTACTGCTGAGTAGTACTCTAATATGTATATATTCCATACTTTCTTCATCCATTCTTCCATTGAAGGGCATCTAGGTTGTTTCCAGGTTCTGGCTATTACAAATAATGCTGCTATGAACATAGTTGAGCATATACTTTTGTTGTATGTTTGGGCATCTCTTGGGTATATTCCCAATAGAGGTATTGCTAGGTCGAGGACATTGAGACTATAATTCGTGATTCTAGAGAAGCTAAATAAGAAGGTGAACCCAAAGAAGCATCCTCCTGAATATTAACCTTCATCAGGCGATGAAAGAAGACAGAGACAGAGACCAACATTGGAGCACTAGACTGAAGTCTCACGATCCAAAGGAGGAGCAGAAGGAGAGAGAGCACGAGCAAGGAACTCAGGACCGCGAGGGGTGCACCCACACTGAGGCAAGGGGGATGTTCTATCGGAAACTCACCAAGGCCAGCTGGCCGGGGTCTGAAAAAGCATGGGACAAAACCGGTCTCGCTGAACATAACGGACAATGAGGACTACTGAGAACTGAAGAACAATGGCAAGGGGTTCTTGATCCTATTGCACGTAATGGCTTTGTGGGAGCCCAGGTAGTTTGGATGCTCACCTTGATAGACCTGGATGGAGGTGGGTGGTCCTTGGACCTCCCACAGGGCAGGGAAACCTGATTGCTCTTTGGGCTAAGAAGGGAGGAAGACTTGATTGGGGGAGGAGGGGAATGGGAGGTGGTGGCGGGGAAGAGGCAGAAATCTTTAATAATTAAATTAATTAATTAATAAAAAAAGCATTCTGCTTTCTAATTTTTATATGAATTTTTAATTGTATTTTATTAGAATTTGCTCTTTCCTAGACATGTTGCCCCATTTATGTTTTCCTCCTTCCACTGCCAATGGTCCCTTTGCCTTTCATGTCACAGGTGTTCTGTTGCACTTTGCCCCTGCCTTTCCTCTTCTTTTTATTCCTTTTTTCCTTTCATTGTCCTCTTTTTGTGTTCTACACACACACATACACACACACACACGCACACACACGCACACACAAATGCAAACACACGAGTTTAAATTTAGATTCAGGATATAAGGAAAACATTTAGTATCAGTTTTAATCATATTCTACATCAATGGAGATTACGATACTTATTTTTTACTGGGAAAATACTTATTAAGTAAAATTTGAAGTAAAAGATAAAGCCTTAAAAGCAGTAGGTGATGAAGACCACATTCTGGGTAGTGGACTAATTTTCTAGGTTATTAAAATTATAACAGGCTCAATGAAGAAATGCTACTTCATGAATGAATACCATGAATAGCACATCCATTCATTCTATACATCATGACAGAGCACACATCATTACTGAATGGCTTAATGACCACTTTCCAAGATAGAACAAAGCTAGACTTAAAATACAGTTATTTTAAAGGTTTGGGTGGATGATGACAGAGAAGACTTTGTTCTTACCTATAATTTATTAAGACAAAAACTAGAAATTGAAACCTAAAAGGGAGAATTAAGGATTTTTTTTCTCACTGTAGTTTCCTTTCTTACAGTGCTGATCTTTTTTCTATTATTGGGAGAATGATAATATACACTATGTTATTATCTTTTTGAGCTTTAGAGTACAGAGTACATACGTAGTAGGGGTATGACAGTATGTGATTGTTTTGTTTTGTTTTTGGAAAGCTAAACAACACTTTTCAAACACTTTCTGCTTTTACTGGATGAAAGTATTTGTGTTGTGATAAGTGCTTGGTTTAACTTGATACAAAACACTGATCCATAGTGTTTAGCTATTTGGGGCTGTAATGCATTACCAACTTATATAGTATGTACATACTGCACCACAAATGTGCAAATGCAGTGTATAAATGCATGACTAATGTTTCTTCATCTCTAGGAAAAGTACCAGAGAAATATTTTATTCTTTAACAAAAATCTTTCATTTTTGAAAGAGTTCATTCCCTTTATTCCTCTTATTATTTCTTATATGGACCCAAACCTCAAACCTCAAAAGATCAACCGAAACCCTCTTTGGCAGGCTGCTTTTCTCTGTTTTCAGATCATCTATCCCCTTCTGTTAGCCTTTCTGTTTATCAGTCTCTGACTTCCTTCTTTAAACACTACCTCCAATTTAAATCAATGTGTGTTAAATTTTCTCTTCAGAACCATCATTGAAAAATATCTTTTCTTTGTTTCCTTTCTTTGTTCCCTGCCACATTCCTTTTTTCTTTTTCTCCTCCATTCCCTTCTACCCAACCCCTATTCCCTTTTATCATCATTCTCTCCAAAAGTCATAAGGGAGTTATTGAAGACAGGAGTCTGTTAGAAGACATGGATGTAGCACTGATGTCCTCATAAAGTATGGAATTAGGTACAAATAGGCTGTCAGATACTCACCATATGGGAAGTTGGAAGACTTATCAATTAACTTAATACATTGTTAGGTATGGAATATATAAACATATTAAGGGCATGGGATATACCTTTCCCTCTAAAATTTAAGCTCTCTGGAATGAACTGTGGTTATATTTATAGAAATATTTAAATATAAGTATGTCCTATGTTGTAGCTTTGTCCTCTGAGAGGATCTCTAAATAGAGTCCTGATATAGTCATAAGATTTTCTAATACAGGATTTTAGTTTTCCAGTGATGGAAAGCAATGTTTTTTTTTTCTTTGAGAAAGAACTGATTCCAGAGCTATGAAAGGAAAGTACACGAGGGACTTGAGAAAGCATTCAAGGAATGTTAAGACTGCCCTGTTCCATGTCTGTGTATACACATCACTCTTTTGACAAGCTTCAGATTTAATACAATTTTGGAAACTTTCTCATGGTGCTGGAGGTCACCAGGCTGTAGTGGGTGGCAATAGTATTAGATTCTCAAGTGACTATTAACAGATGAAGCAGGAGCTAGAATCACCTGGAGATGACCACTCTCCATGCTGGCTATTGAAGAGCAACTCAGCTTTGAGCTCAGTTGAAAGTCTTACTGAATGGCTCTTGCATTTTGAATTGAAGTACTCAAAGAACAAATATTGCAAGAGAACAAGGCAGAGACTATGAGGTTTCTTAAGACACAGTTTGAAAGTAATGTAATTTCACGTCTGCAGCATTTTATTCATTACTGAGAGCCAAACAAATCTCATCAGGAAAGAGATTCCACAATTCTGTATATATCTACCAGGAAGTTGGGATAGATAACACAGCCTGTACTCAGAGCCAATCACTTCCTTTCCTCACACAGGTGAAAAAGAGGGGGTAGAAAAATTATAAAAACCAGAGTACCCGAAGGTTGGCTGTGAGATTGTGTCTTCTAGTAACATCAGAAACTACACCCATAACGCTGCACCAACATGACAGCCTAAACATGAGCTGAACTAGGACACATCAGTAGACATACTAACGTGGATAGGAAAAGGCCATTGGCCTCAGAGAGAGCTACGGGTTCTAAGAAATGCCGACAGCGGAAGAAACCATCCTCCCCAGAGACAAACACACCCGTTAGTTATCCAATAGCAAATGGTCAGCCCTAAAGACGTACATACAAGTAACATTACACTGACTGGGAAGGATATATTCAGGAGTATATATGTATATACATACACATATATAAATGTGATAACAATGAAAAACATGAATTTAAAATAGAGTAAGAAAGGGTATAGAGAAGAATTTGGAGGAAGGAGAGGGAAGGGCAAAAATATTCTAACTATTTTATAATCTAAAAAGTAAAAAATATAAGAAATACACATCTACCCCACTCATTCTTGATATCCAACACAAAATAGTTTCAGGTTTAGAGGCTTAAGGGTGATATGAAGATGCAGAAAGATTCAAATTATAGCCCCTTAAGGGTATTTCTTGAAGTTATATTCTTCAGTCCTGTAAACATTAGCTCAGATAAAGTGTGCCATGGATTTGCTGAGTGACCTTGTATCACAGTGCCATGGGTACATATTGTAAGGTGGACGAAAGCACTGGGACTCCACTGGAATTTAATTAGCAATCTCTAAGAAAAACCTCAAACAACTGCATAATAAAATCAAAACTGGACACACATAAAGATTTAGAAGATAGATCACCAGCTGAATAGCATTTTTATATAAGGCCATATTGTGAGCATTTTAATCTATGTAAGTCACATAGGCTCGGTCATGCTCTTTTTTTCTTCTTCTGTTCTCCTTATGAACCTTTAAAAATGTGAAAAGCATTCTGATTTGTAGACCATTAAAAAACAAGCCATGATCCAGATTTGACTTTCAGGTCATAGGCCTCCTCTTGTGTTACATTAATAATTAATATATACTAGAACTTTGAAAGATATGTAGCAACTTTAATGGTATGCATATTAAAATGGCCATTTCAGAGTGTTTATGAACACATTTTAACTTTGGTATTCTTTGTTGTATATGAGATGTAATTTTAAATATATGTGTATATATGTATTATATATACACACACATACAGAGAGATGAAAAATATATGCAGTTATGAGTCTCAAGTCACATCGTGGTTTATAGCACTTAAAATTTGTATATGACAATTCCACAGGAAAGTGTCTCTTCTGTTTGTCATGGATGTTGTTGTTTTATAGAGAACAGAAAAGGCAAATGGAAGGGTAATACATTATAATATCAAGTACAACCATAACATTTTCCATGATGCATTTCTCCAGTGCACATAATTTGCTTGCATACTACTCCCTGCTTAGTTACTAAATATTTCACAGTAACTGCCAGGAGCTGTTCATTTATGGGGCAGTCTGCTGAGGAAGCAGATGCAAATTGTGCTTGGTCATCACGCTTCTGGACTTTCTAATGGACAAACTATAAAAGTTATTCATGTGGAGACTGGTTTTCTTTTCCTGTTTTCGACTTAACGTGAAGTTAGCTGGCAATAGACTGAGTTTCCTCTGAGCTTCAAAAGCTAAAGTTTTAAAAGAAAAACTTTTGCCAGTTGTCTATATGAATGGAAATAAATGAATGACAGCTACACTTTGGAGGTTTCAAGAAAGTTTGACATTATATCTAGGAAAATTCTTGCCACTGGGGGTGATGAGACAGATGAGCAATAGTGAATAAAGCCGATCTTGCTGGTATTATTAAGTCAAAGCTTGATGTATTTCTCCCGAGGTGAAATTGCACTGCAGTTATGAGCCTGGGTTTTGGAGGCTGAAAATCTGGGGTTCTACAACTTTGCTGTGTACAAGAAAATGGACAAAGTCTACAACTTTTGTTCCACTTATTTCCGCATCTGCAAAACGGGCCAAAGAATTATATCTTCACATAGGGTTATTGAGAGGGTTACATCGGTTAATCTCTGAAAGCCTCTTAGAATACAGTGGAACAAAATAAGTGCTTAATAAAGTTCTTCATACTATTAACTTGTATCTTACAAATGAATATCTTGCATATCACCATAGAGGTCCAGATGAAGAGCAGAAGGAAGGAGAACATGAGCAAGGAAGTCAGGACCGCAAGGGGTGCGTCCACCCACGGAGACGGTGCGACTGATCTAATGGGAGCTCACCAAAGCCAGCTGGACTGGGACTGAACGAACATGTGATCAAACTGGACTCTCTGAATGTGACTGACAATGAGGGCGGACTGAGAAGCCAATGATAACGACACGGGGTTTTGATTCTACTGCATGTACTGGCTTTTGGAGAGCCTAGTCTGTTTGGATGCACACCTTCCTATACCTGAATCGAGGGGGAAGGGCCTTGGACTTCCCACAGGGCAGGGCACCCTGACTTCTCTTAGAACTGAAAAGGGAGGGGGAGGGGAAGTGAGGGGAGTGGGAAGGAAATGGGAGTATGGGAAAAGGTGGAAATTTTTAATTAATAAACAAATTAAAATAAACCTGGAAATTCTTTGAGATGACAAAGTATTTGCAATGGAAAAATAGCAATCAAGCTGTAAGGCGATTCACTTATTAGATATAAACGAATAAACTTTTCGTAAACAAGACAAGTCACATGCAGATTTACTAAAAAAGACTCAAAATGACTCATCATTGCCAACTTGAAAACTGAAACTACAGAGAGTTAGTGTCTCACACCTATTTTTATGGCTTTTGTCAAAAATAAGTGAGTATACAGTCTAAACAATAATGAGTAGCATCTGCTTCTAGTATGTCTCTAAAGAAAATTAAGATAAGAGGGCTGTAGAGGTAGCA
The DNA here is from genome assembly GCF_950005125.1 of Chionomys nivalis. NCBI lineage: Eukaryota > Metazoa > Chordata > Mammalia > Rodentia > Cricetidae > Chionomys > Chionomys nivalis. The sequence continues at coordinate 53,108,638 of NC_080088.1, read as the reverse complement.
CAGAGGCTAATCATGCTTGCTGCTCTTCTAGAGGATCAAACTCTCCGTCCATGTCAGGTGGCTTGCAATGCATTCTAGGTGATCCAAAGCCTTCTTCAGGCTGCATGGACACCTTCCCAAACATGGCATATATACATATAAGCACACACACATACACATACACACACACGCAGAGAAAGAGAGAGAGAGAGAGAGAGAGAGAGAGAGAGAGAGAGAGAGAGAGAGAGAGAAATATGTTTTTAAGGTGAGAAAAGTGTAAACTCTAGATGTAATGAAAATATCAGCAAGTCTTTGAAATGGGGAGCAAATACAGGTACTTAAGGATAGAGGAATCAGTTGCAAATCTAGTGATTCTCTGATGCCTCTGGAAGGGGTGAAATGCTAGCCCTGGCTTCTAGAAATGTTAGCCCTGGCTTCTAGAAATGTTTAGTCTTGAAGGTAAGGGGTAAGTGCATTGATGCTAAAGAAAGAAAGAAAAAGAAGAGAAGCTTGGAGAAAGAAAAGGAAGATCATGAATCTCCTTGGGAAAGGAAAATAGATTTCTCAGGTGGTCTGGGGCATGTGGGATGGGAGTAGGAGTGAACATGTAGTGGGTTGGAGAGATGGATGAAGAGAGTACTAGTAGAGATGACTGGAATTGGGGAGCACTTGGGTGTGACATAGAAACCAAATGCAATGAAAACTCCAGCAACTCTACAAGAGTGCCCCTAGTGAAGTCTCCTGGTAGTGGGGGAAAGGAAGCTTGAACTGGCCACCTTCTATGACCAGACAAGTCTGCTAGCAGTGGGACTGGGACATCAAACCATTGACTTATAATCTGTCCTGCCTATAAAGTATGCTGGGGAAAGGGTAACACAGAATTTGTGGGCATGGCCAAACCATAACTGGTCCAACTTGACACCAGTGACATGAAAGGTAGCCCACACCTGATACTGCCTGGATGGCCAGGAACCAGAGGCAGGACAGCCCAGAGATCAAGAATAGAAACAAACACAAAGGACAAAACAAACAATCAAAAGGAGCCAGTGAAATGATCCCTAATGATATTTTGCTATATTCAAAGATTAGTGCCTAGCCAAGTTGTCATAAGTGGGGTATCATCTAGCAACTGATGGTAGCACATGCCAAGACTACAGACAAACATCAGGTGTGGCTTGGGAAACCCTGCAGAAGAGAATGAGGAAGGATTATAGGAGCCAGAGGGATTAGGACACCATGAGAACCAAAACCACAGAATCCACTAAGGAGGACTCACCAGGGCTCATAGAAACTGAAGAGTCAAATACAGAACATGTATAGTCTAAGCTAAGTCTCCGCATATACCTTATGGTTGGTAAGATTTCCAACAATGGGAGAGGGGGTTGTCTCTGAATCTTTTGACTGAACTTCAGACACTTTTTCTCCTACTGGGTTGTCTCATTCAGCCATGATACAAAGGTTTGAAACAGAGGAGGAGTGAATCTAGGGGAGAGGAGAGGTGAAGAGAGAAACTAGGAAGAGTGGAAGAAGGGGAAACTGCAGTCTGGATGTAATGCATGAGAGAAAAGTAAAAGGTATAAAGAAAAATAATTTTTTAAACAGATTGTTCTTTTCTCAGATCAAGAGTGTTAATTTGTCAAAGTTAGATTAACCATTGCAGCCTACCTCATCTTAAACAAGCACAAAGTATTGTTGATGAGTGCCACATAAAAGGGACTGTTTGAGAAACAAAAGGGATATAACTCACCTTGCCAATGTTGGATAGCTACATTTAGAAGAGCGGTTAAATCCACCAAGCTATATCAGTATCCCCATGATGTTACATGTCACTTAGTGGGTAGTGGTTGTTCATGAGATTTTTTTTTTTTTTTTTTGCTAACTATCATCATTTCACTCAACCCCTTTCTTGAGTCTGCATCTTAGGATGTAGGGATGGGATGTACAATGAAGCATATGATTGGACACGCTCAAATAAGAGTTTACTTTACTCCACATAGTGCTTCACGCATTAGTATAGAAGAACGTAAATTTTCTATTCATGGGACATAAAACATGTCATATGTCGTTTGCTAAAACAGTAAAACAAGAAAACGAAGAAAGAAAGAAAGAAGAAAGAGTAATGGTGAAGGACAGAGGTCACTGCGCCTTTGGCTTCTTAGATACTTTCCCGTTGTTCTATATAAAACATATCACTCCTTTAGAAATTCTATAAAATCATGCTTTTTTATGATCATTGTACAGATGTCAAGGCTTTGGACTAAAGTATTTAATAATTTATTAGGAGCATAAGTGGCAAAACCCAGGGTTTTTTTTTTTTTTTTTTTTTTTTTTTTTTTTTTTTTTGCTTTTTCGAGACAGGGTTTCTCTGTGGTTTTGGAGCTTGTCCTGGAACACCAGGCTGGTCTTGAACTCACAGAGATCTGCCTGCCTCTGCCTCCCAGGTGCTAAGATTAAAGGCATGTGGTACCACCGCCCGGCCAAAACCCAGTTTTTAACCATGCATATCACTATGCTGAAATAATTACAATGGGGATAAAAGTTCTTTCACAGTTTAAAGGAAAATCTAATTTTAGGTTAAAGTGGCAAAGTCTCTCAGATTATGTATGATTCAAGTCAGATTTTGTGTTTTATTTTCAGGAATTGATCCTTATTCTGAATTATTACTTATTATATGTTTATAATTTGTCTATACTTGTATCCAAGGCATTATTAAATGAATACATAATGTTATCATCCAAAATATAAACTCGTGTCCTTATAGTAGCAGATGGCAATTTAAACAAATGGATGTAAAATAAGGTTATTTATTTCTAACCAGACAATGCACTATTTATCTTCTGCCTCACAAATTAAAAGCAAGATGAACAAGTGTTAATGTGATGTTAAAAACAAATTAGCATCAAAGTTTGTCCTTGTCTTTGATAAATGTGGAAAGAATGAAAGGTAATGTCGGAGAAAATAACATTTGTGCTACATAATTTATATTCTATAATGCTTCCCTGTACACCAATTAAAATGGTATCCCTTACAGTTTAAAAATATATTCATACAGAAAACTTTAGGGAAGTCCTTAGACTTTAACTGGAATGTTTCCAGTGCTGGGGTTTGAGCGCAGTGCTAACACATGCTAGGCACATGTTTTATCATTGAGCTACCAAATATTTTAACTTATCTATGCAGAGGAATAGTACAACCATATGGTGACTAGTATGTTTATAAGAAACATTTCAGTTTGAGAAGGGATAAAGTCGCTGCCTGGGAGCTCTGTCTTGTTATATGAGGCCTCAAATTCTAGGCTAAGAGAGGCAATTAATATGCAGTAGTCAATAAGAAAGGAATCTGAGAAAAAGATGATGTAGAACTTAAGTAGTCTGTGATGCTAATAGTATCACAGCCTAGCTCACAGATTCCCAGAGTATCTGGATGTCAAGAGCAGAATGTGGTCATGGTCTCTCATCACATAAAGAAAACTTGATGTCTTTATTGGGGGTTTTATAATTGAAGAGAAACTGAGAAAGGAGAAGACTACATTTAACAAGAAGACTACTGGTACATGCCCCAAAAAGTAAAAATCAAAGAGACAACAATGTAACCTGAAAGATGGGCTTTTGGTTTCACTAAACAATGACTTTGAGAAGATTCTATGGTATTCAAAGACATCACTGTGGTGATAGTGATAGAGGCAGGAACATGTTTAATGGCATGTGAAGTCCTGAATGAGCTACTAATCCAAAGAATATTCTAGGGAATATATAATATAGAATAAAATCAAAGTTCCAAAAAGAGAAAGCAAGCTCATAATGAGTTTAATGACTAGTACCTAGCACATCTGAGTCTGGGTGGGAGCAGAAAGAGTCAGAATAAAATTCTGTCTTCAGATTATAAAAGCAAAATGGAGTTAAAAAAAAACAGGGAAGTTTAGGAAGTCTAGAGAATTGAGAATGATCAAAGTACTGTATCCAATATAAAGGTCATTCTAGTGCCCTTAGAATACACAATACTGAAGGTCAAAATGAAATTAGGAAATAAAAAGAATAGTGAGGCTAATAGCAGAATCAAGCATGTCTACTTGCTCTTTGAATCAGATTTCTAATTAACAAAATAATGTTTAAGCACCTTACAAAAAGATGTTAAGAAGCAGTGAAAATACATTTTCTTTCAATTTCATGACATGCAAATAAACATGCAATATCATTCAGATAATATTCCTTAAGTGCCCACTGTGTGCTTCTCAGTCTACAATATGGTAAAGTATGTGTCTGCCTTACAGGGAGACCTCTGTAAGCAACGGAGAGTTAGAATAAACAAATAAATACAGAGGAAGAGTCCCTAACAAGGAAAGAGAATCTAATTCTGCCTGCAAAAGTAAGAAATGGCTTCATGATGCAATGCCTTTGTGCCTCATTAAAGTCACCAGAAAAGTTAACAGTAGCTGAAGAATCATCAAGAAAATAGAATTGAATTTTGAAAATGTCAGTATCCTTCAGGTACAACCTTTGCTCTAAGCATTCTAGAACTTTCTCTCGCACTTCCCTTTGGGTTGCCCTTCCTAAAGGCAGCAATTTTCTCACATTAGAGATTCAAAACTTACAACTATGTAAGGCAGGCTGCATGTGTTACATCGTAAATGTAATATAAATACATGTTTAAACAGCAATAGTGAGTCTTAGGGAGCCCACGAGGAACATAAAGCTATCAACCACAGCTAGCAATAAATTGCTAAAATGACATTATCTAGTCTTGTGCTTCAGTCGTACGTGGATCAATATCAAACAAGGGAAATGTAATCTTGGAAATTGGTAAAACTGCATGTAGAGGTGAAGAATAGTTTGAAATGCTGATGCAAAGTTGCACAGATCCTCAGTGTTACTGCATACCCAAACAGAAATTGTCTCCATAACTCTTTGAATTCTGCAATTTGATAAGAAAATGAGACAAGGCCTTTCATTTCTTCCCCTGTAGTATCAAATTATCTAGGATTTGGCTCATTAGCTCCTAGTGCAATGAAGACTGGAGAAAGAGGTATTTCTCACATCTAAAACACTGCGATGGGATGGTTACTGCTACATTGCTTTTACTCTTTAGAAGACATGGCTTTAGGCTTTTTGATAAACATATAATTCCTGACCATGCTGCAAAAGGCTGCTTCATTAATGAATATTAAAACAATTTAGGGGCTGGAGATATTGTTTAGTCAGTAAGGCATTTGCCTAAGAATTCATGTTAAAAAAAATAAGCCAGGCTTCATAACATATATGTATAATCTCAGTTCTAGAAAGAGAGAAACAGGCAGACATGGGGGCTTTCTGGTTCAGCCTATCCTACTTTAAAACTAGTGGAACACACACATTGTCTTAAGCAAAAAAACCAAAAAGCATGGATTGTACCTGAGGAATGACATCTAAGGTTGACCGCTAATTCCCTGTATATGCATGCACATGCAAATACACATAATACATAAATACCCAAAAGAGGTAAACAAATACTGTCGGTGGCAGTTTGAGTGTAATTGGCCCCCACGATCTCATAGGGAGTGGCATTATTAAAAGGTGTGGCTTTATTGGAATGGGTAAGGCCTTTTTGGAGAAAGGCCTTGAGGTTTCCTATGCTCAGAATACCCTTCAGAGTCTCTGTCAACTTCCTGGTACCTGCCAGATGTAGTGTGATGATCATGGGATCTCTTCACAGCAATAGAAACCCTAACTAGGATACTATCCTTGATAACTTCAGTGACTTTGTTGACAAGTCTTCAAAGGCTTACAGGGACAGGAGGAGAAAACTCAAATTACTTGACCCATAAGTCTGTCCTACAGTCAGCCTCCCCAGTGCTGACAATCTCACACCCCAGGGCTCTTATCCTGCTGTCTTTCATGGACGTTTGGCTGTTTCTTGCTTTCTTGGTTAATGGACAGTTATCTTTTTACTCTGCTTCCTTCATCTAAATCCACCATCTCAAATTTTCCACAAAAGCTTTTCAGTGTGTAATAGTCTAGAGTGACCTTGTTCCTCAGAACTCCTAAGTTGTGTTAGCTTGACCATTTGCAGCTGATAATGGCAAAACTTGCAGCACTTAGAAGTCATGTGTAGTGACTAGCTTCCCCCCAATCTTCCCACACTGGACATCCTGCTCTTCCTGCTCTTCTGCTCAGCCTCCACAATCCTTTTCATTTATTTTGTTCATAAAATCCTATTCAGTTCTCGTTCCGTGTTTCTAATTTTATAAAGTAGTCTTTAAAAATCAAACCTATGACTTCTCTCAATTCTTATGACTTACGAAGGTATCATTTTAGACCACTATGTTTTAAAGATATGTTTTATATGCATGCATATACATATATGTATATACAATAGAAAGTTTTTAAATGATCACATATCAAAAATTCTGATTATATCTAAAATTTAATACCTGCTGGACTCAACAACACAGATATTTTACTGGATTTATATTCATCATTCCACATGAAACAATGGAAGGAAAGGTTTCTCATGGACTACCAAATCTTGGGGCTCTAAAAAGGAAGCCACTATTCAGCAATGCAGCTTGGAACCTACGTGGAACACGTTTACCTTCAACCTAGAGCAGAGATTAATCTGTCTCTCTATTCTTTTTAATTCCTGAACCTTGTTTGGTTTTTCCAGAGGCAAGTAGCTTTCATTTGAAACAGTGTGCTTCAGAGCTGACACAAGGAGATTTATATGGGGGATAAATCTTGACAAAACAGTACACAGTCGTTCAATTAACCTCCTTCAGGGAAAGCTAATGTAATTGCAGAAATGAAATCACTTTAGCTGAGGTTATAAGGTTTGAACCTAACTTTATTATCTGCAGATAAATGCACCAGTATTAGATGTCCTTTTGGCAACTAAATTCAATATAAAACTAACCAATAAAATTGCTGAGTAATAATTGACAATAGAAAGGTCTAGTAGCTGCTCAGACTTCCAAAACCGATGGAATTATTACTAATAAGTGGCAAGAATAATATTCAGAAAGTCCAAATCAATCAAAGTGCTTCTGACCTTTCTTTCTTAACATATTAAAGAGCAAGACAGAGGAGCAAGAATTAGCAAAGCTAAAAGTTTTTCACTGTCAGATTAGGAGAAGCCAATTTTGATTGAATATGATAGTCTTGATTTTGTCTCTAAGGAACTGAATTTGTTTTGAGGCAAATCTTAGAGAAGTGGAGAATTCTATATACTGACTGACTACTCTCCTTGATGATACGTTTTTATCATTACAGACATCTGGAAGGGACAGTCTCATTTGGTATACAGTATACAGTATGCAGTATACAATAGGAACACAGCCACCATTATCCTTTTATTCCACGCACCCCTATTTGGGCAACTGCATAGAAGAGTTAGGATGAAAATGTAAGTTTCTCTTTAATTAGTTCTTTGTAATATCTGCTGACAATTACAAGGAATATAGGGCTACATTTTTTTTCACCCATCATTATGTCTTTCCTAGGAGCATTTTAACTAAATTTACTCTTATCCGCATTTACACAAATGGAGCATGTAGCAATTTTCATGAGGTCATATAGCATTATGGAACAGAAGTTATGGACATACAGTTCTACTTTATTTTTGTATTTTCTTCTTGTATTTCAACAGAGCTTGTACAAAAATAGTCATCATTGAACAAAACAAGTATATTCATTCTGGTCCATGATATAGTTTCCAAAAATATCCCAAAGTGTATTTTTCTATCATCTAAGAATTAGCAATATCAATCAGACTTTAAAACATAAAATAAATGTTTATAGTCACATGAGACATACCACTGATATATCATATTTCCATTAACATTCTGTGAATTAATGAGATAACTTCAGTAAAATTAGTAAGCAGAAATCAAAATAAACTCAAGACATATTCAAGTTTTGACAGGAAATTTCAAAGTCTGTTTTTTTAAAAGTTATATGGAGAAAGTACATTTGTGCACATAGATAGTATTAATTATGATATTGATGTTGGATAGCTTTGAAATAGTTATAAAAAATAAAATGGTTACATCATTTCAGTCAGCATTTTCACATTAATAATTTATTGTTATTAATTGTAGCACAATTAATAAAAACTAAGAGACAAAAATTGAGGTTCAACCTGAAGGTCAGAAAAGCAAAACAGCCAGCCACCAGCTCTTCTTACCTCTACCTTGGTCTGACATAGCAATCCTGCCTCCAGGTATCTCAGAATAAGACTGTTTCTGAGAGCTTTCTCCTCCCTTCTTATATTCCTCTCTAGTGCTGGGATTAAAGGCGTGCACCACTACCACAGGCTTATAGACTACTGGGATTAAAGGTGTGTGTCGGCACTGCGTGGTCCGTCAGGATGACCAGTGGGCTGTTTACTCTCTGATCTTCAGGCAAACTTTATTTATTAAAAAACAAATGAGATATTCCTACTTACATATATAATACTAAATATTTACACATAAGTATATGTGCAGATACATATTCACATTCACAAATATATTCACCCGTTTATTGCCAATAACATTGATCACAAAAGAAAAAGTTCATCATTTATTATCATTAAAGTTGTTACAATGTACACATACACTATTATAATTCTAAAATAAAGTATCATGTCAGTTCTTTACATTCGTTGTGGGTTCCACGAGTAGTGATAGGACATTTTCCATGGTGTTTGACCATTCCTTGAATATCTGAATTATTTATTGGAGGAGGAGCTGGATCTTTTAAAATTTACAGAGTATATATCTGATTATACTAATATTTTAACTCCTTTGGGCAACTTATTCTTGTACAAAGCAATCTTCAAAATGAAATGGGTAAGAGGCAGCTGCTAACTGAGCCATAAAGACAAAAAGATGTCTGAGTCTTTTGAACATCACTTCAAATGTACCTTCAAACAAACACTACAAATAGGACTGCCCAATATACACAGTAACTTCTGAAAAATGTTCAGGTATCTGGAAAAATGCAAGCAAGGATAATTCCTGGATCATCTTCATTTGACTTTAGCGAGTTGTTTTTGCTTCAATGTCTTTTACAAGCAATGTTGCCTCTAATTCACTCCATGAATACTGAAAAACAACATGTCAGAGTTAAGGGGAGATATGACTATGCAGTTCAGTAGTCCAAACAGTTTTTGCTATTTTGCAAAGACTTTCTTGCTACATAGCAGAAAATCTGCATCCAATATGAAGTAAAACTCTTGGAAATACATTTTGATAATGAGTGAGGCAGATTTATTGCAAAGGAACCACTTAAAGCACAGATCTTCCTGAATTTATTTCCTTCCTTATTCCACCATTGTGCTGTAATCATAATCAGTATTCATGTGGTAGATAAAAAATTTAAGACTTAATAATCCATCAGGAAATTTGACAACATGATTTCATTCATATTTCTGCTTTTGTAGAAAAAAAAGACTTTAAAAGAATACACAGAAAAACATATGGATATGTTTATAGTCATGATTTGTCCAAGCATCTGTGGTTGAGAAATATAAAGAACTCAATACTTTTCATATAAACTTCTTGTTTGAATAAAACGTCATCATTTTCCAATTCAATGGATTTATAATTTCATTAAATGAGACGAATTAATACTGTATCAACTCCATTCAGTTTCTGGATAGTAGGTAATATTCCTAGGCAAATCTTTAGAGTATATTAGTTTCCATGGTAGCTAAATTTCTACAAATTATCCTAGGATATTTAATGGAAAAATACAATGGTTTATAAATGACATCCGAAGGCAACAATTTTTACTGTATTATCAACTACTTTAGAAATTCACAGCTTAATGCATAGTCAGAATGGAAAGCGCAGGGGTTGTGGGCAACTTCCAGTGATGAGAATATCTGATATACTGGAAGTCATAGGCTAAGAAAAAGGGTACACCAAGGTGCAGCCGTTAGCTTGTTCACATATTTCCAATAAAATCAATAGAGTAAGGAGTCACAGTTCAAAAGAATTCCTTGCAACTGCCAACTTCCAACCCTGAGATTTAGTTCACATCACTTTCCTAATTACTTTCTTGCTTTTAATTGGCAAATAAAAATTATATATGTCTGTGATATTCAACATTGCCTTTTAAGATATGTATATTTTATAGGAAGCAGCACCAAGATAATTAACATACAGGTTACCTCAATATTTATTTAAAATTCACCCTCTTAACAACTTCTAAGCATGGGTTGTATACTTCACGGTATTCATCATGCTGCACAATGTTTTTCTCTGTTGACATGCACTGCCAGGCTTTCCTGAGAGTCTATAGACACTGTCAGACACTTCTGAGTGAGAAATCTAATTCCTTCTTTAACCTTTCAATTTATCCCCCCAAATAAGGACTTAAAACATTCATTAACAAACTTTCCCACATGTAATACAATCCCTGCAGAAGGTAAAACATACAGAATATCATATGTCTGGTAGGGGTACTTTCAAACATATTGCTGGAGAAACTTCTTCAAAATCAAACTTCCCATAAACTCCCTCAAAACAGGAGGGGCCTTTCTAAGGTTCCTAATAATACTGAAGGAAAAGTTTCTAACAGAAATACAAATGCCTTGTGTCTTTTTCCTGGAGTCTCATTAACCAGGAACCATTAAGCTCATTTTGCAGAAAGAAGATAGAAATGTCACTATGTCACTATGTCCAGTACTGTCACACATAATTTATTGTATGTTCTTCAACTTCCAAAGACAATCACAGAGAAGCTGTCTGTTCATTGAGCCCATCCAACTTTTATCAAGTCATTTACTATCCCTATAAAATTGTCCTAAGACCCTTCTGTCCTCTCCACTACGAAAGTATTGAAATTTTAATCATTTGGTCTATTTTTAGAATTTCATATATTGTAAGACTATATATTGATACAAATTAATAAGTTCATATGCCTTTCTCTTGTTGACACGTTTACTGACAGTTGATTTCAGTTAGCTTCCAGAAAGTTTAAAAGAAATAACTGTGAACCTTAAAATACTTACCAAGTTTATTGGAAATAAACAAACAAACAAATGGTAGTACAAGGTTAGGCAATATGCAGAAGCAAAGCTAAGAATGAGCAAAGGCTCTCATTCAGATGAAGTTATAGTCTCAAGACAAACTATGTTTTAAGACGATAAATTCAAGCAATTATTCAACGTTATTTACTGTAAGATCTTGAATCCCAGACTTCCATGTTTAGACTGAAGGAAAACAATAATCTTTGTGTGTGTGTGTGTGTCTGTATGTGAGTAACAATGAGAAAGAATGTGAGATACTCTCTGTATCTCTTTATCTCCTTTTCTCTGTCTCTCTCTGTGTGTGCATGTGTGTGTGAGAGAGAGTGTGAGACTCCTTGTGTCCCTGACTCTGTGTGCATGAGAGAGAGAGAGAGAGAATGTAAGACTCTCTGTCTCTCTGTCTTTCTTGTTTTCTCTCTCTCTCTCTCTCTCTCTCTCTCTCTCTCTCTCTTTCTCTCTCTCTCTTTCTCTCTCTCTCTTTTCCTTCCTCCTCCCTCCCTCCTCCTCCCTCTCTGTACTAAAATCCATTAGGAATCTCACAAATTACCAGTAAGGTAAGACATACAACATAAAGAAGATCCACCTACCACTCCTCTGCTCATGGGTTTATGCTGGCAGTTTTGATTAGTTAATAGTTATAAAGCACTTTGAAGATGGAACATGGCAAATGTTATCTAACATCTCTGTAAATGCAAATCTGTTGGGTTTTATGACATTTAATATAAATTAAGGAATAAAAAACTACTAACTAAAATAAATTCTCATTGTAAACTTTGCATATGGAAATGCCATAAGGGGGAGGGAAGATTTCCTCGAGAACAGAGAATCAAACTAATATGTACCCCAATCCCTAACCCTCATCAACAAAAGGCTATAGAAATGTTTAATTTAAAGGCTGAAAAATGAGGCACTCTGTAATAGCATGTAAATCAAGGTTTTTGATAAAGCCAAAAGATTACCATACAGAAATGCAAACTTCAGTAAAACACACAACAGCAGTTCCAACTCTTGTCAGCGGAACAATTAGGATGCACCTTCCTTTGGCAGGTGAGGGTGGTGCCTAGCATTGGCAATTTCACCTGTCCTTTACTTATGAAGCCAAAGAATCTTATAATCATTTTCATTCACCAAAGAAGTACAAATAATCCAAATTTCTCCCATTGCTCTTTTATTTATTTTTATTTTTTTATTGATCAAATTTTTATTTATTTTTTATTTTTATTTATTTATTTATTTTTATTCTTTTTTAATTAAGATTTTCACCTGCTCCCCATTTCCCATTACCCTCCCCCTCCCACATATTGTCCCCTTCCCCCACTCCTCTTCTCCTCCCCCCACTCCATTCCCCCTCCTTCTCGATACTGAAGAGCAGTCCAAATTCCCTGTCCTGCAGGAAGACCAAGGTCCTCCCACTTCTATCTAGGTCCAGGAAGGTGAGCATCCAAACAGGCTAAGCTCCCACAAAGCCAGTTCATGTATTAGGATCGAAACCTAGTGCCATTGTTCTTGGCTTCTCATCAGCCTTCATTGTCCGCCATGTTCAGAGAGTCCGGTTTCAACCCATGCTTATTCAGTCCCAGTCCAGCTGGCCTTAGTGGGTTCCCAATAGATCAGTTCCACTGTCACAGTGGGTGGGTGCACCCCTCGTGGTCCTGACTTCCTTGCTCATGTTCTCCCTCCTTCTGCTCCTCATTTGGACCTTAAGAGCTCAGACCGTTGCTCCAAATTGGGTCTCTGTCTCTATCTCCATCCATCCCCAGATGAAGGTTCTAAGGTGATATGCAAGATATTCATCAGTATAGGATAGGGTCATTTTAGGTTCCCTCTCCTCAGTTGCCCAAGGTACCAGCTGGGGACATCTCCCTGGACACCTGCAAGCCCCTCTAGAGTCAAGTCTCTTGCCAACCTTAAGATGGCTCCCTTAGTTAGGCTATATACTTCGCTGCTCCCATATCCACCCTTCCTATAACCCAACCATCCCATTCCCCCAAGCTCCTCCCATCCTCCCCTTCTCACGTTTCTCACCCCATTTCCCCTTAGCCCCATGCCACCTCACCCGCAAGTTCCCAGTTTTTGCCCGGCAGTCTTGTCTACTTCCCCTATCTAGGCGGATGACTATACGTTTTTTTGGGGTTCACTTTCTTATTTAGCTTCTCTAGGATCACAAATTATATGCTCAATGTCCTTTATTTATGGCTAGAAACCAATTATGAGTGAGTACATCCCATGTTCCTCTTTTTGGGTCTGGGATACCTCACTCAGGATAGTGTTTTTTATTTTCATCCATTTGCATGCAAAATTCAAGAAGTCATTGTTTTTTATTGGGAGGATCAACGTAGTAAAAATGGCAATTCTACCAAGGGCAATTTATAGATTCAATGCAATCCCCATTAAAATCCCATCAAAATTCTTCACAGATCTTGAGAGGACATTAATCAACTTTATATGGAAAAACAAAAAACCCAGGATAGCCAAAACAATCTTATATACTAAAGGATCGTCTGGAGGCATTACCATCCCTGACTTCAAACTCTATTACAGAGCTTCAGTATTGAAAACAGCTTGGTATTGGCATAAAAACAGAGAAGTCGATCAATGGAACCGAGTAGAAGATCCTGATTTTAACCCACAAACATATGAACATCTGATTTTTGATAAAGGAGCTAAAAGTATTCCCATTGCTATTTTAAATGGTGTTTTGAAAATACTTAACCTCTTTTCCATTGGCCTTAATTGCTCAGCCTTAGTGTCTTGCCTGTCCTGAGTACATTTTATACAAGGAGAGAAGAGGCATATACACCATCCCATTTCTCTCCAGCTTGCCTATCAGGAAGAATGCTGGATTCATTATCTTTAAGCCTGAATTTTTGGCAACTCATATTTACTTAAAATACATACAATGTATAAACTAGCCATCCAATTTGAGAGCCAGAATGATGGCCTCATTTCCAGCATAATTTTCCAATCAGACCAGAATGTGAGCCTGAGTAACTGAGTTTATCTATCATTGGCAGGAAAGGCAGTGCCTAAGGAACAATCTTCCTTAAAGATTATTGGGAAGACAATAAGAAATGGCAGCTGAAATTGAATTGCAAACAAAAAGAAAAGAGGAAATAGAGGGCAGGACGGAAAAAACACAAAGTCAAATGTATTCCTACAAGACACGAACCTGAGTGATAAAGCACGTTAAAGAGAATTAAAAGTCACTCTTTCAACTGCTTTGAAGTGAAGTTTTCAGCCACTGTAAGGGAAAGTCAAGCTTTGAATGTCATTGTTCTTTATAACCTCACTTTGTATTAGGAGGACTTAGAGGATTTCTTCATTTCAAAGTAGGCCTGAGAAGGCCTCGCCACTGTGGATTATGCTAAATAAATATGGCACAAGGAATAAACTACAGATACCATTCTATTGTCCGATCTCTTACAAATTAGGTTCTTAAGGCTCGGTGCTTTTTAATTAATCAAGCAATCAGGAACCACTGACAAAATAAATGGTAATTACAGTGATTTTATATCACTGATACCTTGAAAACTTGGCAGCTAAGTGAATTTTCACAGGGATATTTTGTTTTATTTATGAAAAGTAGAATGCATAAGATAATCAGCGTTTCCATTTTTTAAGCACTGAGTTCTGAAGATCAAATGAATGTAAATGGAACTTAAACATGCTACAAGCTCTACAAATATTAGGTTTTATAAGGTGCACAAAAATGGAATTCCTTTGGAAAATGACAGAATGTTAATTTGAATTTATAAACCAGTTATAATTGGAATAATAACCTAGATTCAACATTACATTATAATCAAAGAAGATTTTCCAACCTATCAAATCAATTTAAAATAACTAACAAACATATATACCCATATATACACCTACACACACACATGTAAGAGTATGAAGGCAAGGGGGATGTTTCTTATCCATCATCACCATCCTGTGTCTGTTTATTCATCAGTTCGGCAGTGGGAATAGCTTACAAATTAAAATAGCTTCTTTCTTGGAAGTATGTATTCATTAACAATATGCAGTCATGGGTGCTAGAGATATGATTTAGCTATGATGGGTGTTTGATGTTCTTTTGAGGACCATAGTTTTGTTCTCTGTTCCCATTATGGCTCACAACCATCTATAACTCCACTCCTAAGAGATTCAGCTTCCTCTTCTAAGTACATGTCATATACACGTAGGCAAAGTACTCGTAAATATAAATTAAATTAACTAAAGCTGTTTTAAACTTCTTTTTTTAAATAATTATAACCATGGAATGAATGAGTCATTTCACAGAAGTGGCTGTCTCCTGTGTAATTCTCTGCAAACCACCGCGTTGCTCTCAAGAACTATAAATGACCAATTACTCTCCACTGGAGTTACAGAATAAGACACAACCCTTTATTCTGTTATTTACTGATATAAATTTTCATAGTATCCACAAAATTATGAATTTTAACTACATATATTTAGAATATGTCCTTGGTTTTGTGCTTAATGTAACTTAATTATACTGGAGACATAAATTGGTGGTCCACACCTCTAATCCTAGCACTTGGTAGGTGCAGGCAAGGATTTCAGGAGTTCAAGACCACCTTCAATTTCATAGTAACTTCAAAGCCAGCCAGTGTTATAATAAACCTTGACCCTAATATGTACAAAGATGATTAATAGATAATTAGATAGATAGATAGATAGATAGATGATAGACAGACAAACAGATAGATTGAGATATTTACTTTATAATTTTTCCTCTCCCATTTCTTCCCCCTGCCTTTACCCACCAATTTTATGTACTTTCTCTGAAAACCAAACCAAACCAAACCAAACAAAAAGTAAAAAATATTCTCAAAACAGAACATGGAGTCTGGTTTGTGTCGGCAGCTACTCCTGAGCATAAGGAATACTCTGGAATATGTTTTATAATCCCAATGTTACTCCATTGAATAATATTTAATTTTACTCTTCCAGCAGCCAACAATTGCAAATAGCTTCTTGGTTAAGAGAGAGACTTGGTGCCAAGTTTCCCTTCTATTTTCTGGGATTCTGTCTGACTTTAACTTGTGCAGGTCTTGTGTGTACTGTCATGGTGGTTTTGAGTTCATACATGAATCAATCAGTCCTGTTGTGTCCGAAAGATGTTGTCTCCTTGGAGCTGTTCACCACTTCTGACTCTTACAATTTCCATGCCTTCTTGTCTCAGTTAAAGTTACTATTGTTGTGGTGAACACCATGACTAAAACCACTCGGGTAGGAATATGTTTCTTTGACTTATCACTTTCAATCATTGAAGAATTCAGCACAGGAACTCAAACAAGAGAGGAACCTGGAGGTGGGAGCTGAAGCAGAGGCCCTAGAGTGGGGGCTGCTTACTAACTTTCTCTTCATGGTTTACTTAACTTGCTTTCTATAGAACCCAGGACCACTAGCCTAGGGATGGCACCACCCATAATGGGTTGGATCCTCCCCATCAATTGCTAGTTAAGAAATGCCTTACAGGCCTGGCTACAACCCAACTAAATGTAGGTATTTTCTCAACTGAGGATCCCTCTTCTTAGATGACATTAGTTTCTGTCAAGTTGACATAAAACTATCCAGCACAATTGACCCCTTGTCAACTTGTCATACAAATACATCACCATTAAGTCATAATCTTTCCTTCCTTATTCATCCCCATGATCTCACACTAGAAATATAAATAACTTTAGAAATCTGACAATCTTTACAAATTCAAATGCATTAAAAATTTATTCTCTTTAAAATAACCAAATACTTAAAAATCCAAATTCCTTTAAAATTTAATGTCTCTCAAAATCTTACTCTTATAAAATAAAATAAAAATTTAATATTTTCTAACTTCAAAATGGAAGAACCAGGGCAAAGTCACAATTAAATCAAAGCAAAACCAAAATCCAGAAATGTGAATAACTTGATGTCCCATACCTAGGATTCATTCGTCATCTTGTCTCTTTCAAATCCCTTGATTCACCTTTTTGCTCTACCCTCTGTAACACACAGCTTATCTTCTTGGAAATGACTACTTTCACTGCACTGCTGCTGCTATTCCTTGGGGCCATCCATGGTACTGACATGTCCAATATGGTGGGGTATTCTGTTGCAACTGAGCTGCACTTTCACCAAAGCCCCACATGGTCTCAAAATATTCAAGGTGGGACTTTATTCTGAAAGTTGCTATTTTAAGGCAGACAGATACATACTTCTGCTTTAACTGACCAAGTAGCCTTTGCACCTGAAATAATTGTATATGCATGTATAGTTACATGTACACAATTATGTGTCTTATATATGAAAAATGATTTAAAACATTAAAATCAAGCAACATACAATAGTTACCTCAAATCAGTTATCAAATGTTTAAGTCTTACAAACGTTTTCACTTATTGCTCATTTTAGGGAGCTTTGCCATAGGTTCAGAAGCTGAGGCAATGTTCAGCATATTGTCTGAGTTGAAAAAGCAGGCTCAAAGCCAGAGATCAACAAGAGGTATCAAGTTCAAATAACAACAAAGAATGAGGAAGAATTGTGCATACAAAACCGCAGTAATGTATGAAGATCCCACAAAAATGGTAGTCTGCACAGCTTAGTCCCTGTATGAGAGAAAACAGCTGTGACTCAGCAATGAAAAACCCAAAAAATTTTGAAGGAATAGTCTCAATAATCAAAGATCTGGTAACAGCAGCTGCTAGCATGATCTAGATGAGACAATAACATAATCACCTAATACTTAGTGTGCTGGTCAGAAGAGAGGACCATCTCAATAGTGACTTTTACAATAAACATGACTTTTATGCTCCTCAAAATAATATTTAAAGAAAGATAAAGCCTTGTCTGAGAACCAGATGAAATACAGAAAAAAAATCTGTCTGGATCATAAGCTTATGATGGCAGAAGTCTCATCAAGAAGGTAAAGTTAGAATCAAAACTCGGTGCCATTGTCCTTGGCTTCTCAGTCAGCCCTCATTGTTGGCCGCATTCAGAGAGTTCAGTTTGATCACATGCTCCATCAGTCCCAGTCCACCTGGCCTTGGTGAGCTCCCATTAGATCAGTCCCATTATCTCAGTGGGTGGAGGCACCCCTTGCATTTCTGACTTCCTTGCTCATGTTCTCCCTCCTTCTGCTCCCCATTTGGACCTTGGGAGCTCAGTCCAGTGCTCCAGTGTGGGTCTCTGTCTCTATCTTCATCCATTACCGGATGAAGGTTCTATGGTGATATGCAAGATATTCATCATTGTGGCTATAGGATTGGGCCAGTACAGGCACCCTCTCCTCTGCTGCCCATTGAACTAATTGGGGAAATTCCTTTGGACACCTGGGATCCCGTCTAGAGCCAAGACTCTAGCCAAGCCTAAAATGGCTCCCTTGGTTAGCATAACTTCTTCCCTGCTCCCATATCCACCCTTCCTCTATCTCAATTATCCCATTCCCCCAAGCTCTCCCCAATTCTCCCCTTCTCTCTTCCCTCTCCCCATCTTCCCTTCCCCACGGCCCACCCCAACCCCCCTGTTCCCAACTTTTGCCCGACGATCTTGGCAGCTTCCAATATCCAGGAGGATAAATATATGTTTTTATTTGGGTTCACCTTCTTATTTAGCTTCTCTAGGATCATGAACTATAGGATCAATGTCCTTTGACTGGCCTCGTGGGAGACTAGTCTGTTTGGATGCTCACATTCCTAGACCTGGATGGAGGGCGGAGGACCTTGGACTTCCCACAGAACAGGAAACCCTGACTGCTCTTAGACTGGACAGGGAGGGGGAGAGGGAGTGGGGGAAGTGGGAGGGAAATGGGAGGAGGGGAGGAGGTGGAAAATTTTAACAACAACAACAACAACAACAAAAATACATCGGAGATGAATCACACCCAATCCAATAATCCGGGCTACCAGATTAACTGGGAGTACCTCCTGGAACTTCTTATTTGACTTTTTGTGTAATGAGTTATAACAATAATTGTCATAATGTTATCATGATTGCTTTGCTATACAACGTAAATATGCATTATTTATCTGTTTGAGGCACACTCAACAAGTACGCCGGTGCTTTCCCTCAGCCTATGATTGTAATTTATATTCAATTTAACCTCAATAAAATGTTATAGTTAAAAAAAAAAGAAGGTAAAATTAGTAATTGATATCAAGTCAAAAGTTGCCAGGGAGAGTAAACATCCAAATGAGACCCTCATTACAGAAAGTATCGCATAGCTGAAATTATACATAGTTGTCTGATGTGAATTAAAGCTAAAAATTATTCATTATACATTTTTTTCACATTGAAATTTTAGGTAGAAATCAGCAATAAAAATTGCCAAAAGCATAATTAAAAATTTAGATGTCATAATTGTAATGTCTGTGATGACAAATAAAATGATCAAAGAGAAATGGCAGCTTATACATGACAGAAGAAAATGGTTAAGGAAATAAAAGATACAGGAATTAGATGGGAACCATACAAAGTGAAATATAGAAGTGATACAAATTATAGTTAAAAGAAATGAATTAAGTACTATGAGCTATTTGAGAATTATAATCTTAACATTTGTAAAGGCAAAATCCATGAAGAATGCGTGGAGAGAGGACCTGAGAAATTATCAAAGAAATAATAGCTCTAAGTTTTCTATATTAAGTACAAATATGCATATCTAAGAAATTCAAGAACCCTTAAACCCAAGACACAAAAATTACACCAATGTCCCTCAATGATAACTTCCTACACATTAATCATAAAAATTCTTACATGAATATAGATTAAAAAGAAACATATATAGAGAAAACACACAAGGACAAATATGGATTTCTTATCAGAAACAGTTCAAACAAGGGTTAGAAGGAATAAAAAAAGAAAGTAGTGACAATTTAGGATTCCTATAGAGTGAAATCATGTTCGGGATGCTTAGTCAATGGGTCTCTCATGCATTAACTGCAGAAGTATTCACTGGTCAGAGAGAATCACTAAAAGAAATATTACAGATTTCTTTATGAAAATGGAAGTTGCAATAGATAGAATTCAAGATCTACACAAAGAAATGGACACTACTTAAAATAATTGGACAAACATGAGACAAATCCATATTATTTAAGGGAACTTACAAGGGGGAAAAGGTAAAATAAAACTTTTAAAAAGGTAACTGTTAAAAGCAAAAACAATATAGAGTTTGAAAGAAAAAGCAAAATACGTGACAGAGCCATGCCAGGGTTTAAGAGGATGGAGCAGTAAGTAGAGTTTGGAAAGTCCTTATCCTGTGTCTGAGATTGCAAACATTTGAAGCAGACTGTCATTGGAAGGTATTTACTATGAAGCTGAAACAATAATTGATAAAATAAAATAATAACAAACCATATACAATGAGCTAACAGAAAGAAAAGTAGAAAACCGACTTCACCCAAAAGAAAAAAAATAATAAGAGCAAAGACAGATAGAACAAATGAAAAGCAAGAGACAGGATGACACGTGCAAATATACAACATGCGTCATTACCATGGGCCTGCGCAGAGTAGAATAGATGTAGGCTGGAAAAACTAAACTGAATGCTTGGAGAAAGGTGGCAGAGTCAGGAAAAAGCCATGGAGCTGCTGTCAGAGACAGACACCAAAACTTGCCAGTAAGTCACAACCACATGGCAATACACAGATTAATGGAAATGGGTGATATTAAGATGTAAAAGCTAGCCAATAAGAAAGTAGAGCTAATAGGCCAATCAGTGATTTAATTAATACAGTTTCTGTGTGGTTATTTTGGGAGTCTGTGCATCCAGGAAACAAACAAATGGCCTTCTTACTACAGCGTTCCACCCTTTTCATAATTAATCACTTACAAAACCGTGTCCTAAGTTCGATTGGAACTTTAGGACCCAATATTTTAATCCCTGAAGTAAAAAATAGATTTAATAAATATGGAACAACACTCAAGGATGTGCTCTGTTTATAAGGCCTACTCTCAGGGTATTCTCTTAAATATAAATATATTTTATTTTGGCTCAATAGATATGTGTGGGACAGAGATGACACCCACGAGGACGTAAGGTAGCCTAAGACCCTCAATCCTAGACAAAGTACTACAGGAAGCCAAGAAATGCTGACAGCAGGAGAAATAGTTCTCTGCAGGACATTTTAAAAGTAATTTTTCCTAGTTCTGAGAGCAGACTCAACTGCTTTAAAAAAGGAGAAGATGGTGAGATTCAAAGTTATTTTATGTTATTAAAACTTAACATCAAAACTATATAAAATATGAAATTGAAGTTAATCTGCAATCAGCCACTTACAGATGGATATTCTGTGAAATCAATGGTCTGAATTTAGACACATATTCAAAAAGGGATGTAGCATAACCAAATTGAGTTCAGTCACAAGGATGCAGAGATTAAATTGGAAGCTCAGGTGAATATGTCGAAGTGCAGAAAATAAATCTGTGATAAAGAGAATTTTACCAAACCTGGAATATAAATAAAGTAAAAGTTTTAATAAAAATAATAGTTATAGTTCCATGAAAATTTTATAGTTAATGACAAAAGTATAAGGTCTTCCAAATAACAATACACCAGAGATTATTACATATGTATTTTACTGGAAAGGCTAGCTAACACAATGATGCAAGAAATGAAAAGATAAAGATTTGAAGGAAGGAAGCAAATTATCATAATACTCTAAGTATGTGCAGTCTACAAAGAGAATCCAAGAGAATTTTCAGATAAAGCTTGGAAGAAGGGAGAGAGTTCAGTAAATTGACATGATGTAAGCTCAGCCCACACAAGAGATTAGCATTTATTATATCAAAAACATCTACCTTGAAAATATAGCAGCTCTTTTTAAAAAGCATCTCATTTTTAATAACCTGAGACTACAAGAATCTTTGGGAAGAGTATAAAAATATTAATAAAAGATAATTTTTGAGAGTATTTTAAAACTTCATTGAGAAATAAAACCAGTTTGCATGTAAAGATATTTTATTTTTAACATGAAGTGATTAAATACTTTAAAACAACCATTCTTTTCAAACATATAAAAATGAATCTGAAGGAAATTTTAATGTTGTGTAGTACCCATAGATTTATCAGTAAAATTTGCATCTTATCTATTTGTGTTTGTAAATCCTAAAGAAGCATTTTTTTCTGTGTGGGTATAGGTCACAGCACCACACAAACAAAACTAATATGCAATTCTCCAAATAGGACTCAGATTTCTTAATATTTAACTCCAAAAGCTACTGATGACACTGTCAACATGAACATTTAGTATTTTTCCAGCTATGAAGTGATAGGTACCTATTGTAAAGTACAGAAATAAAAGCAAAAATAAAGATTTGAAAATTCAGAAAAATAACAAAATACTTAAGAAAAAAAGCATAATTTTTTTGACTGAGGTTTCTGTTCTGCCCAGTTCCCACAGTCATTAAGTCCCAAAGAAACACACAGAGGTCGACATTAATTATAAATTGATTGGCCTATTAGTTCAGGCTTCTTATTAACTCTTAAAACTTATATTAGCCCATAATTCTTGTCTGTATTAAACATGTGGCTTGGTACCCTTTTCGGCGAGGCAGTCACATCTTGCTTCCTCTGTGTCTGGCTTCCTCTCTGTCTGGGTGATGACTGCAGACTGAAACTTCCCTATTCCCAGAATTCTCATAGCCCCCACCTCTACTTCCTGCCTGGTTGCCCTTCCTATACTTCCTGCCTGGCTCCTGGTCAATCGGCATTTATTTAAAGTACAAGTGACAGGGTACAGACCATTGTCCCACAGCATAATTTTGCCTTTATTATAAATACTGTAACTATTTGATATGTATATTTCAGATTTTATTCTAGGTGCATTTATCAGGTAACATTTTTCATCATTTTAATTTTATATTTGGAAGATAACATCTTCAAATGTTTTCCTTCTTTAACATGGCATGTTTACTACAGAGATAATAAAACACAGGTCTGTACAATTCTGCTAAGAATGTCAACAGGGTATATTCAGCCTTCTTACAAAGTGTGAACTGGGGAACCTGAAGAAGAAAATCTAGTTCTGAAGCCAGGTCTGGAAATGCAGACCTGTAATCATAACACTCAAATAGATGAGAAAGGAAGATTGTGACCTGAGGCAATACTGGGTACACATGGAGACCTTGTCTTTTAAAAAAACAAACCCAGAAAACAAACCACCAGAGTGAGATGTACTTGGGCACTCATGGATGGCCAGCTCTGGCTAGACAGACATATTTCTTTATTTTGTTCTAGTTTCATTCTTATTAGCAGCTTCCTTTTTGCCACTGACTTGGTAGAAAAGAAATTGTAGTCTGCACAACATAAAAATACAGCTAACTAAATTCATTACTTTTTATTTTTCATGTTAAAAACAATTCCCTGATGTCATCTATTTAAGCAGAAAAGGCCAAATTCTATAATCTGTCTTGTAAACAAGTGGCTAAGCCTGCATTTAATAAAACATCCAGGAAAAACAGTTTGTAGTAATACCCTTAAGGGAGCTAATACCAGCCAAGTGCAATTCAGAAAACAATACTGCTATATTGCACTAAGCCATGAATTTTACCCATCATGAAAAGACAAGAAGTATGCACACCTTTACAGCAATGGCTCTCAGTCTGATTCCATTTGGCTAGTTTATTTCTGTGCAGCATGACTTGCAGTTGACAGATTATGATAAAAGTTCTTGGTGATACCTTAATATCTTCAGACTCCTTACATTACCCTACACCAAGGCTTCTAGATGGGATAGAAATATGTCACTTCTTCCAAAGCAGATGAAAGTGTACAGTGCCCCCACAGCTTCACTGTTCTTCCCACTCCACTCTCCATAATCCATTTCAAAGAATTGGTCACATGGGTCGAAGACAAAGGAAGTCAGTTCTTCTAATAACTGAAGGAGAGCTGCCCTACAGACCCTTCTGTTCTGCATACAGAAGTGAATATGATTAGGAAATAAGTCTTAGTTTTGATCAATCATCAGAAGATTGTGTTTTTAAACCAGTAGGATTTTAAAAAATAAAAAAGTTTTTTTTTCCTTTTTCCAGTTTCATTTGTTCTATGTATTTTGAGTGGTAAAACTAGGACATGAGAATTCGGTGTGAGAAATCAGTATTACTATATTTTTTATTTACTCTCTTTAAAATTTTTATTATTTCTCTGAGAGTATCATACAGTACATTTTTACCATATTTTCTGACCTTGAGCAACAGGTCATTCTTCAGTGTCGGAGTCCTACACAAGATGGTCAGGAGATGAGACGATAAAGAAGATAGACAGGAAAGTTGAGGTCAGGAGGTCTTGCACCAGCTGTGCCTTATTCT
Source organism: Chionomys nivalis (assembly GCF_950005125.1). Taxonomy (NCBI): domain Eukaryota; kingdom Metazoa; phylum Chordata; class Mammalia; order Rodentia; family Cricetidae; genus Chionomys; species Chionomys nivalis. The sequence goes on along the minus strand of NC_080088.1, from coordinate 53,084,377 downwards.
AGGCAAGCCTATTAGGAAGTGTAACATCTTATAGACTATTTCCAGGGGAGAAACAGAATGAAGTAAGCAGAAATTATCATTCAATGGGATGAAGTCAATGGGAAGCTAATCAAACAATGTTGCCCAAGGGGAATACTGGGTAACTCAAGAACATTAGTGATGTAGCACACAATGGCTTTGAGACTAATAACCCCATGCAGTTAGAAGAGTTGGGTTCTCAGAATCCAAAGTCACAGCTCCCCAAAGGCCCTGGCTCCCGGCCGTTATCAGCACAGCAAAATATATACCTGATACAGAGAATATACCTGATATTCTTTCTCTATACATCAGGGCCTGAGGAAAAAGCATGGACCAACCCAATCCTCAACTTTTATCCTTTCAATTAATCAAATGAAAAGCATACAAATTCAATTTGTTTTGATAGATAAAACAATGGACTTTATTAAAGATAAACTTTAATAAAAGTATATTTTCTTATACTATAAAACAAATTTCAAAAATAGTTTCTTCTTTTCATAATTTTGTCCATTATTTAACTTCACCAACATGTTTATGCTTCGATACTGTGAAATCATGCTTTATAATTCAGAATATCAGTAATATCAAAGTAGCAGTTGCCATTAGAGTGATGACTCCTGTCCCCATGAGTTGACATCTTGGATAACAGTCAAGAAGTGAACAATGGTAGTTATGATACACAATGACCAAAGTCTATGAGGTTCCCTGGGGGCTTAAGGGGTGAACCGTTGGATACCATACTAACAAATGTTTATGTATGAGACCACAAAGAGAAATGCAAGCAGAAATCCAGAGATGAATAAGCAGCAACTGTGTAACAGTGGCTTGCTTAGAGAGACAGCAGAGAAGCTGAACAATACTATAGGCAATATCCTGAAAGCAGATAACGTTTTTGCAGAAGACCCAAGGTTGATTTCTAGCACCCAAGTCAAGGTGACTCACCAGCCCCACTATCTCCAGCTCCAGAGTATCTGATACCCTTTTCTGGTCTTCTTAGCAACACACAAGACAGATACAATGCATACATATAATACAAATACAAAATAAAAATCTTAAAAAAATACACACCAAAGTGTTTATTATAAAATTAGCTATCCCTAAGGACACAAAGGTGTAGCTAAATCAGCTGTTTTTAGTTGTTTTGTCCCAGACAACTATTAGTATGAGGGACTGCCATTTTGAAATTTTCTATTTCCAAGTAAGACATTTGTATGCTTAATTTTAAAGTATGTAAAATTAAACTGAATATTGGTTGCCTCTAATATCTTTGCTCTGAGGCATTTGTGTTCATGATCATGAATATATAGTGCATATATAGAAATTTAGTTTGCAAAATATTGAGAATTTCAGTTTTCCTGCTTAGCTGGGTAGAACATTTCCCCATTCAGAAACTGTGCCCACATATAAGTGAAGGCTGCATTTCTGCTGAATCAGAATTGTACTCAGTCTTCTTACTAACACGTATGGACTCATTGATTATATGCAGTCTTCCTTACACAAATCTCGTTTTTTTTTTCATTTAGACCAGATTTTCATTATTATATTTACCAAACACCATCACTGTTTCTTTTATAATTGAAGCCTGTGACTTTTCATCATCATTACACATGGGTCATTATCATCTCCCTGGTGATAACGTTTAATGTTCGGCAATTTTAGCTAAATTATATACATTTAATCTGAGACCATGATTACAAAAATCATTACAAAAATGGCCTTTCATCTTTCTTGTCCCTGAATCCATAACCTTTACAATGTGATACAATAGGTGAAGCTCATTTCTCCACAGTTGAGTCTGGACTAAAATTTTCATTTGCTTTGGCAAATCACATATTATGCCAGTTCCTAGCCAAGGACTCATGTAGGCTTGCATGCTTGCACTCACTTTCAATGCCATTTTACCAATCTCAGGCTTGCCTGCTCTACTGTGTAGGGCAAAGAGAAATAATGATGAGTATTCCAGCTGGAGCCATCCTGGACTTTCCAGTCCTTAGCCAATTTGAGAGCTAAATGCTATCACATGAGTCCATCTGAGATCAGAACAACCACATGGCTGAACACTGCTCAACAACTGTTCAAACATACAGTAAGATAAATGATAGGTTTTCTTTTAAGCTATTAAATTTTGAGTGGATTATATGCGATCAACAACAACTGGTAAATTTAATTTATGCTTCCATAATGTTGTCTCTTAGAATATTGGAGTGTTTAGTGTACTTTAATAACTTTATTCATTTAATTCAGATTAAAACCCAAGTTTTGATTTAAATGTCTAAAAAATAAATTTTATCTGTATTTTAAAGTAAAAGCATGTTCTTTGGAACACATATAAGCATATATATGTGTGTGTCTATCAAGATGATTATCTAAATTTCTATGCAACCCATTTAAGACTTCTTTTTCATTCTCACACATATCCAGCTAGACTAAGAAGCTATTCTAGTTTATCAGTAACATTGTGTACCAAAGACTCTATTAAAATCTATGAGAAACAGTTTATAAATGTGTAAGTTGAATTCTAGAATACTCTTTATGGTATAATTGATATCAGCATCATTTTTTCTTTCACAGGAAAGTGCGTCTTGACATATTTTTCTGATGTCCTCCACCTGCAAAAAGGAGCAATTAAATCAAGACTGTCTTTCTTATTCTAGATCTGAAGTTTAATCATAAAATACAGGGAGGCAGCAGGTTTTCATAGAGTATTAAATGTTATTCATCCATTAAGTTCAGTTAGAAACACATACACTATTTAAAGGGCATGATTCCAAGCTAACATCCTCAATCAACACAACTCATCACATTAACCTATTGCATTGATGTTGCCACAATAGAGACAATTTAAATGATGAACTATTGATAAACACAATAATGAATATTATTCATCTATGGTTTACTAGATTTGAAAAGCTAATGGGCTTCATAAGAGAACACGAAAAAAATGTAGATTTGAGTTATAAAAGAGAAAAATAATCAGTGGGGAAACTAAATGCATTTGTGAGATAGTAAACTATCTCCATGCAATGCTACAGATCAAGGGTACACAGCTCCAGATCCCACAATACTCTGAAAAGGGACAAAAGGTCAGAAAGTTGGTGTATACACCAGGACAGCAAAATCAATATGAAGCTGTTGATCACATTATTTTCACACAACTTAACATGATTATTTGTACATTTATTTGGGGATTTATTGAAGAAATATATATGATTATGCAGCTCTGAGTCAATCCTTGTCTGAGGCAATAGAGAATAATTTTGCAGTATATAATGTATTTACTGAATATGTCTTCAAACTGTATGAACAGAATAATGATGAGTAAGAAGATTCAAATAAAAATAAACAAGAACAGATGCATTGTGACTGAATTCTGCTTATACCTATGGAGTATTTATCAATATTCTAAAATGTTTAAAAGGATAAAATGCTTTCAACTTTATTTAATGAAGCCAGCGATTTCCTGATATTACAGCCAGACAAAAACACTGCAAGAAAGATAGTAACAGGGCAATATTTCTAATGAACAAATATGCAAAAATTCTTAACAAAATGCTGATAAAGCAAAAACATTAAACAGCACAGACTTTATAATAAGGTAGTGAACATGGTTTTCTCAACTACTTAATGATGAAATCATATTAATTCCTTATTATACTTCAAATGTTAGAAACAGAAAGCATAGTTCGTAGTTCATTCTATGAACAAAGCATTATTAGAATATTGTCTTAATGAAGACACTGCAGGAAAGAGAGGGTGCAGTATTTTTTAGGAACGTAGTTGTAATAATCTTCATTAGTGAAACAAATCCAGCAATTTATAAAGACAGTGTCTCACGGGTAGATAAAATTGAAGTATACAAGATTGTTTTAATATTTAAAATTCAGTTAGTAAAATCATTGTATCAACAGGTTGAAAGGTATTTCAGCCCCTGGAATTGGTACAGGACAGACCCAGATGCCAAATTCTCAGCACAAGGGAGATTTATTACCCTGAAGGGGTAAGTGGAAAGGGGACTGCAATGGCGGCGGCGGCAGCAGGCAAGCAAGAAAAAAAAAGAGGCAAAAGAAGGAAGAAAAGGTGTTTCTGTAGGAATGGGTTTTTAAGGGTAAAAGAAGGAGTCTATGCTAGGGTGAGTTGGTAAATTCTAATCGGACCAGCTAGCAAAATAATAAATTTTGATTTTTTTGGACCTTGGTGTTTTGTCTCAGGAATGAGTCAGTGGCCAACTGTAACGGTTTTAAGCAAGAGAGAGCGAAGGGATAAAGGGCAAAACCCGCCTGTCATGTTTCTCCTGCTTGGGCTTGGGGCCTGTGCTTGCCATATTTAGACTAATTCATTCTTACCTTTTGGGTTTATTATTGGGTTACTGGATATTGGGTAAGTGGGCACCATTCTTTCTGGCTGCTTACTGTTGATATTGGAGCATTGTTATTGGGGATCCAAAGAAACTGGAATGTTGGTCAAGGCTAAGAGGAGCAGGCTGTGTCACTGGATACCGAGGGTCTGTGGGACCATCTGAGGAGAGGGAAGTGTAGGCACCCATGGAGGAAAGGACAGACAGCATTGGGGCAGTTTATGAAGCTGGACACGGATGTAGATTTCAAGGAAACAGCTGGGGCTTTCACTAGACCTGCTGGAGTAGTTTAGAGTTTATGTGAAATCTGCTAAGACAGATGAAGGACAAAGGTAAAGTTAAGGAGTTTAGGGGAAGTTTTCTTCTATCTGCAATATACATTTGAAATTTTTAGGCGCATGGTCTTGGTAGTTGAGACCAGGAATCCCAAGACCAGAAAAAGGGGGAGATATCCCATGGAAATGGCACAAGTTGGTCCAAAGAAATGTTTATGTGTTCTGTAAGAGTAAAGATAGAAAGGCCTGAATAGATTTGGGAGGTGGAGGATTGGCATGGAACAAAGGATATTTATGTCTGAGAATTGTTTGTGGATGCAAGAAAGGAGGAGGTCAGTAGTGGCTTGATATAGGAAATGTATCAGAAATGAATATTTATTGATCTAGGAGTCAAAGCAATTGGTCATGCAGGCAGAGATAAGAAATGGAGATGAACGGCCAGAAAAGGAAAAGCTGCGAAGGAGGAGGTATTCTACATGCTGAGGTAGGTGGGAAGAAAAAGGGGGAAGCAAGTCAGGCTTTTATTGAGTGCCCAATGGGAACCATACGGAAGGGGATCATAGGGTGGAGAGGGACAGTGGCCGTGTTAATGGAGTGAAGGTCTTGGACAGAAAGTTGTTAGTTGTTTTGTTTTTCTTTTTTTTTTCTTTTTAAAATTATAAATATGAGAGTATTGTAGGGTGAAGAAGTGAGAGGTTGAAACAGTTTGGGTAAAAGGGACTGAAGGATGGATTTGAGGCCTCTGAGGTTGATTATGGGTAGGGGGTATTGGGGTTTGGAGATGTAGGCAGAAGGGTCTTTGAGTGTCATAGAGTGGGGCTCATGATCTGCACCAAGGAAAGAAAAGGTGGTACCCCGTATAATGGGTTAAATAAAGTGAGAAGAACACAAGAGGGGCTTGGAGATTTTGGAGATTGGGTGTGTAGAGATAGAGCATGAGGAAAGGAAAAGAATGGATGCAGGAGTGTCCTGGGAGCTGTCATCAGGGTAAAAGGCAAAATTTATGTAAATTCTGGAATGGATATCCTTTCTAGTAAGGGAGTCGGGCTTGAGAATATGAGAAGAGATGAGTGGGAAAAAGAAAAGTTTTTGAAAGAGTAGGTGGAAGGTGGAATTTGGAAGGTCGGAGGAGTATATATTGACTGTATACTTCAGTTAGGGTGAGGGAGGGGGTTATTGGGGTGTAATGAGCCAACCTGACATTAAGAAGTAGTGAGAACCAAGACTCCTGGTAAGAGTTTGGTATGGGTTTGGGCAGGTCAGTCAATATTATCAGAGATCTCAGAAGGATTAAGTGTATTAGAAAGTAGTATCTAAATGGCCTATTTTTAATTTAAATAAGAAACTTTTTCATCACCTCGAAAGTAGTGCTAGATTCCCACGGTCTTGATAGTTGGGCAGTGGTGGAAGGTCTTCGGCTGTCATACAAGTCAGTGGGCCTTTGGCTGTCAGTCCCAGAGATAGGAGAAACTTTCTGTAGAGGAGGTACTTGGAAAAATTGACCTTACTTTAGGCAATCAACACAAAAGTGTTTACAGTTTGAACAGAGCCCGGGCATCAGGTAAGGCATGGGGCAGTTTTGTCTAGTGGTTTAGGAGGAGTCATCCCATGTCTTATCTATCTTCTTTGAAGACTACAGTGTTTATGTTAGGCATAAATATGTCTATATAATGGAAAGTTTAAATGTTTTAAATCTTGTATTCAGCAGATGCCTGATGAGTTTGAGTCTCATCTAGCTAGTATGTTTGATTTTATGCTAAACTTTGTAAGAACATGTAGTCCAAGGAGGGAGAGGAAGGGTGGAAAAATGAAACTTCACTGAAGGAAGGAGGCCAATAAGAATTTTGGAAAGGTACAGCAGAGACTGAATGTGCCGAAAATGTCCTCTCTCACCACTATCTTTAAACATTATATTTGATGTCATAACTGATGAAATAAAACAAGAAAAAGAAATGAAAAGTCTACAGATCAAAAAGAAAAAATTAGAACTTGTTCCCTTGGATGGCACAGTCATCTATGTAAATAATACAAGCAAATGATCTGGCTTAGGGAACCAAAGTTGCATTAGTAATTACAGCACTGGGCTATTCAACGAGTGGGTTATTTTTCTATGGAGCAGCATGAAGAGGTATAATTTGCAATGGAAACACAATACACATCACAAAATCAAGTACATGGGCATAAGTGTAGCTAAATACGTACATTATTTAAATGAGAAAAACAGAAATCTGATGAAAGAAATCAAGTACTAAGTAAGTACAGAGAAAGTCCACATTGCAAAATGGCAGGTGCTCCCACACTGACATATAGGTTTAGTATATTCTCCAGGAATCTGCTTTGTGAATATCGACTAATAGATTCTAATTGTATTGAAACCCTAGACCTAGCATAGCCAATACAAAAATAAAGAAAAACAAATCTGGAATATTGACACTGACCAATTTTCAAGACATACTACAAAATATACTAATCAAGACAATGAGGTATTAGCAAAGCATAGACAAATAGCGTTCTAAGGCAGAATAAAGAGCCAGAAAGAAATCTGTATGAATATTTTCAGCTTGTCTTTAACAAAGTAGTAAAGGCGATAAAATGAAGAAAAGAAAGTGTTTTAGGAAATAATTCTGCAATTTAACTATACAATATTGGCTTAATATTTAAATTCAATTAATCCAAATCATTATATAACTAAGATATAATATCAATAAAAGCATAAAAATCACTTGACAGTACTGTGACAGCATTAAAGACAAAGTCAGTAAAATCAGTAAAGGAAAACATCCTCTGCTTGATAAAGAATATCTATAAAACCCCACAATTAATCAGATGCAATAATTAAAGCTTAGCTCCCTGGATAATGCAGTGAGCTATGTAAAAGCTAAAAGCAAATATTGAGTCCTACTGAAACAAAGTTACTTTAGTGGTTACAAGACTAGATTGTAAAACATCTCCATGCAAAAATTTTAAAAACCATCAAAATAGGTTTTATTAACTTTCAAAAATTAAGTCAAATTAGATCACAGACACAAGAATAAAACATAAAACTATGAAATTTTGGGTCTGGAGACATGGCTCAGCAGTCAGGGCACTGGCTATTCTTTCAGAGACACTAACTTCAATTCCAAGCACCCATGTTCCTGCTAACTACATCCTGTAACTTCAGTCCCAGAAGATCTGGGGCCTTCTTTTTACCCCCGTGAATATGGCATACATGCAGTGCACAGACATACAAACAAAACACCCATACACATAAAATAAAATAAAAATGAAATTAAAACTTGTAGATTTTCTGTAATATAACATGGGAGCAAATATAGATGACTTAGTGTTCATAGTGGCTTTTTGGATACAGTGTTGTAAACATGATACCTGAGATAAATTTTTGAACTGTGAAGCATACGATCTTCAGAGATGATGTCTCTAGTGCCAGTCTTCCCATGCTCCAGTGGACAGACACACAAAAAGGATATCCTGCCACCACCAAGTAGACTCAGTGCATTAAAATAAAAGATTATAAAACTGTAGAGAACTTGTGAGGGGTATGGCAGGATTTGGGAAAGAGAAGACATGGGGCAGATTTGACAAAATATTACATGGCTGTATGAAATTACTGAAAAATACACTTCAAAAAAGAGAATAAATAAAGTCAAATTCTTAGAGACAATACTTATGAAGTTGATAGCTGATAGGGACTTTTATTCAAAATATACAAAGAAAACAAATGACACACAAAGGAAAGATGTTTATGTGACAAAAATGACAATGTAGCAAATAGACATATAAAGACAAGATAAGACACCAGTATCTTCCATATATTTTAGGACTCCCGAGGAGAGAACATGGAGACTATTTCATCTAATATAATATTTTAATGCAATCAATAAAAGGACCTATTATAATTATTAGCTTTGAGGAAGATTTAAGAAAAATAAAAATACAAGTGAGCTAAGATTTCATCTTCCAAGGTAGGTTGTAAACAGATGTGACTAAAGGTGATAAATAAAAAGATAAATGCATCATTTGTGGTTAAAGAATAACAAAAAAACAAAGTACATTTTCTGAAATGTTTCTTTACAGAGCCTAAGATAAAGAAAGTAGGTCAGAAGCTGATTTTAATGATCTTGAAAATCATTTTAAAAATAAGAAGTAAATAAAGCACAACTACCATGATGGCAGTAAATTGAAGTAAATTTTTGTTTCGAAAATTATTGTCACTTTAGATCTGAGAGTGACCTAGTTTACATCCAGAGGGAGGCTTGAAGAAATCCAAAGAGCTGGTGCTCCAGGCAGACAATCTGTCCCATGCTCAGTTGCTCATAGCCACCGACTAGTCTCAATAGAAGCCTTGGTGATCCTAGGGAAGTGGATTTCACGACAACGGGAGGATAGTCACAGCCTAAAGTCTGACTTAATTTATGATGAAGATAGGAGATGAAGGGATTTAAACCAGGGAAAGATGTCTGCTGGGGGTTTAAAAAGCCAGCACCATATACCGAAGTATGAAGGGGTAAGAAGAATGAAGCAGAAACGCTGGGGTTCTTAGCATGAGAAATAGATTGAATTTTTTGAAATTCTGTACTTATTGTCACTAAATCAAGCATGGTTGTGATAGTTAAGGCTATCTATTTGACAGAGTGCAGACTCCCTTGGGCACTTCTGTTATCGATTATCCTGGTTATAAAGTAATTGAAATGGAAAAACCCAATCACTATGGGTGGGACCCCAGACTGGATCCTTTGAGGAAGAGAATTCAACAACAGAATTCATTCATTTTTTCCCTCTGCTTCTAGATTGATGGATGAGGTGTGACCAGCAGCTTCCACCAAGGCCATGCCTACTTCTATTTTTCTAGATAGATTGTATCTGTGACCTTCAGTCCCGAATAAGCCTTCCCCTCTCAAATTGCATTCATCAGGGCCTCTTATTGCAGCAGCAGGAAGTGGAACTAAGACGTTGATACTTGGAAACCAAGCCGCTGTTGTGACAAAACTGACCATGTGATTTCTAGAACTAGTTTTCAAGAAAAAAGTATAGAAGATATAGGATTTTTTTTTAAAGTCCCCAAATGACATCAAAATGGAAAAATGAGACATTCTCTGAGAGCTTGTAAAACAAGAATGTTGAATGAAACATGAGTAATAGGGGCCCAATTCATGGAATTTCAAAGGGGAATGATGACTCAATCAGGAACTAAACTGGGGTGATTTGTGAGATATTTTTGCTACGAATTTGTCCTCATCCCACCTACGTCCTCAGAACTTGAGTGAAGCAGAATTTAAAGATGATGGGATAGTTTATTTATGACAGGAAAGGTACATACACAAGCGTGAAGTTTCCTCAAGGAAAGTTAAAATACAAAAACGAAGAACTACAAGAGTGACCCTAATGAAGTCCCCTCTTAATAGGGGTAACGGGGCCCAAACTGACCATCTTTTATAACCACGCAAAGCTTCTAACGGTAGGACTGGGATATCAACACAGCTACAAAACCTTGTCTGTCCTGCTGCAAAATGTGCTGGAGAATGGTGGCATAGAACTTGTAGGAGGGGCCAAGCAATGACTGTTCCAACTTTAGGTCCATGTTGTTGAGAGGGAGCTCATCCCTGACACTGCCTGAATGACCAGGAACCAGAGGTAAGACAGTCTAGTGATACAGGATGGAGTCAAACACGACTGGGGAGGGGAAGTCAATTTAATGATTCCTACTATATTCTGCTATACTCTTAGACCTGTACCTTGACCACTTGTCCTCAGGCAGGGTTCATGCAGTAACTGATGGAAGTACATGCAGAGACACACAGTCAAACACTAGGTAGAGCCAGGGGAACCCCTCAGAAAATGGGAGGGAAGGATTGTAGGAGCCAGAGGGATTGAGAACACCACAAGAACATGGCAGGACTCATATGGATCACAGAGACTGAAATAACAAACACAGACCCTATATGAGTCTGAGCTAGGTCCTCTGCATATACTTTATGGTTGTATAGCTTTGTGATATTGTGGGACTCCCAACAAGGAAATAGGGGTGTCTCTGAATATTTTGTTTTTGCTCGGAAGCCTTTTCTTCCTACTGGGGTACCTCAACCAGATTTCATGTGAAGGTTTGTGACTAGTTTTATTGTAACTTGTTAGGACATATTCAGTAGGTATCTAAGGGAGGCCTGCTGTTTTTTTTTATTTGTGTGTGTGCGTGTGTGTGTGTCTGTGTTTTATTTTTTATGAAAAATGGATAACTGAAACTGGGGGAGAGAGGAATTGGAGGAGGCACTGGAAGAGATGAAGGGAGAAACTGGAGTTGGGATATAATGTATGAGAGAAGAATAAAAGAAAATAAATGTAAAAAGGAGAGAGTGAAAGTGATGAGGCTCCTGTAGTTTAAAGGGGATCAGCACCATTAAAGAGAAACATATTGCTAAGCACTGAGAACAGGTAGAAGGGTTGTCCTAAGCCACACATTGGAGTGACATCTGAAAAAAGCAGATATATGAGAAGAATAAAAGGCGGAAACACAAAATAGCATCTGAAGGACAATTCAGTAAATACTGAACCACCTGCTGTTATTTTCCACATGCCTATACATTTCACTCCAAAAAGGGAAGGGGAAGGCAAGAACTTTCATTGAAATTATATAAGGAATTGACCAAGTATCCTACAGGCAGCCATTCCCTCGAACCTCTTACCATTTCCTTTGAAGGAGCAGGAATAGCAAAGTGGAGCAAATCCACCTCTATACTCAAATACTAATTAAGCACACTCTAGGTCAGGAATGCTTGTTTGTAGCCACACCTGTTGTCAACAACTTTGAAAGGGCAAAAATAAGTTCAAACTCTGATTTTTAGTCAAGGTAGAACAAGGTCACATCTGTGGGCACCCACCACAGGTGCCTTGAAGAGAAGACAACTCATCAAAGCCGCCAATTTATAAAGTTTCATATGAAAGGAGAAAATACAAAGCAACAATATATATGAGGGGTTCCCTAGTCCTCAAAATAGCTTGGATCATCACAAAGGATCTGAACTTGAACTGCATTCCAATAGGGGCAGAATCCACCTGGCTGTTGAACCTCTCAGTGCCATGTATTTGGTACTAGGTTTAGAGATATGAACTAAATCAAACAGAGAAGACCATGCTCTGTGGCTTCAGAGAGCTGCTGAGGACAGGCAAGAAGTAGAAGGGTCAGAATTACTGCAAGGAGTCCCCCCCCCCCCAGAGGCTATCAATGATATTGTGAAAGTGAAGCAGAGGCTATAATGGAGACTCCAGGATGTTTCAGAATTTGAGTCATCCTCCAAGAAAGGGACCTATGAGCATGGGGTAAAGCTGGCCCAAGAGAGTGTCTAGTTATGCAGCAGATAACAGCACTGGAAGGGTGTAATTTCTCAGGTACTTTTCAGTTTCATTCACTCAATTATTCATGAACATGCTTCTGTGTCAGGGAGATGTCAGAAGACAACTTGCAGGAGTTGGTTTTCTCCTACCTTGTGGCTTCCAGGGATTGAACTTGTCTTTAGACTGGGTAGAAGGATTTCTATCCACTGCCACTTGCCAGCCAAGTGATTCTTATTTTATAGGCATTGTCATTTAAGAAACTTTAGGCCTTTAGAGTACTGGAATTTTTAAAGATTACAGAGACTTTTAAGTTTATATTGAATGAATTTTATATGACAACATGGTCCTGTGTCTAACAAGATGAGATAAAAAGTTGCGGCTTCGAAGTAATTCTTAGCTATCAAGTTGACAAGGGTGGAATTTTGGTAACTATTATCATCTTGACAGAATTTAACATCACCTATTTAACATCACCTGCATGATGAACATCTGGACATCACTTGACTACATAAGTTGAGGTGGAAAGACCTACCTGTAGTGATATTTCATTTGTATTTTAATAAATAAAGCTTGCCTGAAGGTCAATGCACACTAGTCCGTCATACAGGCCAGGCAGTGGTGGTGCACACCTTTAATCCAAGGACTAGAGAGGAATATAAGATGCGATGAGACAGGAACTCATTTCTCTTTCACTGGAGGTAAGATCTCTCTAGTGGCTTGACTGCTTTGCTTTTCTGATCTTCAGGTTGAACCCTAACATCTGTCTCCAGGTTTTTACTATTTGTGCTACACATAACCGATATGGAGAACTTCCTGACCTGGTTGAGATGCTAGTCTATAAACAAAGAGAACTGAGTAGTCATCTGTATTCATTTTTATTTTCTTGCCTGGTGACCAATGTGATAAGCTATGACAAGCTGTTTCAGACTTCTACTGCTGTGGCTTACACACCATGATGGACATTTCCTTCAACTGTGATCCAGGATAAACCCTTTGTGCCTTAAGTTTCTTTTGTCAGATTATATTGTCACAGTAACAGAAAAGATGTCCAAGATGATACTTACTCTTAAATTAAACATTGCAGATGAGGAAAAGAAACCTCTGAGTCCAAATAGCAGGAAGATTGTGACCATAGTAACTATTCTCATAACGATCAGTGACACAATTTTTTTTATTTTTGCAGCAAAACTCTGAATTTTCTTTTCTGTATTCTCAGTGTGAGATGGCCGTTAGTAATTTAAGTATAGATGTCACACACGACACTGAATACATGAATCTAAATTTGAGAAAAATGATAGAATGCAGGTGCGTGCTTGGTACTCATCAGTGTAAAAGTGATTCTTAAAACTGGAAGGAGCTCACTTCAGGGGACAAGTGAGTAATAAACCCAACTGATGTTTATTAATACTTGTGCACATGGTACTTACCTAAACACTCTTTGCATGTAGAAGCACCGTGCTTCTAAGACTTTCTAGGAAGCCTTGAAAACTCAGCACACAGCCATACTCATGGTTATGATTCATTGCAACAGAAGGATGCAGACAGAGTTAGCAAATGAAAAGGGCACATAAGGCATTTTGTCTAGCAGGTGTGTCCAGCCTTTTGACACTACAGCACTATGCTGTCATCTACAAAATTCATGTTTAAGAACCATAAAATCAAGTTATGAAAAGAACTCATTCAGAAGAATGTCATAAAGTTCTAAGTTTATGCATTTATAGTGGGCTACATTCATCGCTATCCTCATCCTCTCCTAGCAGGTAAAACAGACAAAGGCAACCTCTCCCAGGAGGGTGACAGAATATGTCTAATTACTTCATCAGTGAGTTGTGATAGCAAGTGAGACATTGGCAACCAGGGCCTAATAGTAAGATACCCAATGGTGAAGGCTTCCACTAGGGTGGGGAACACAAACCAGCCGCTTCTGCTTGGCTTATTCCAAATAGTCAGCTGTACTGTGTTAGGCATGAACCGTGCTGTTTCCATAAATAGTCTAGGTATATGAAGTAGGTGAGATCTTTCCCTGAATCCAAGTTCCTGGATACCAACAGGGGTGCATAACTAGACCATTATATGGATGAGACATCATGCCTGTCATATTAACAATTATTAGCATGTATGTCTTCAATAATTTGATAAAACTCCAAAACATCTCAACTAGTTAATATTTTTACTTTCTAGTGAAAAGACAAAAGGAGGAGATGCTCACTCGGCTGACAAAACAAAGACTGAGAAATTGCTGGCTGCCGATATGGCTCTTTGTTTAGAAGCTTGGGATACTTCAGAAGGGAACATCTTCACAGAGAACAGAAAGTAGTGGGATCTAGGAAGCTAACCCTGGGAAAACTAGCACTAAATGTCTAATGGGCAATCCCTTCCACATGCTTATCTTATTTTACTCTGATTTGCTCTTCTTCTAACTTGTAAATCAAAATTTCCGTAGTGGTTTTCTTCATGAAACACTAGTACTTCTCCTAGACGGTGCTGTCACTTTTTCCCCCTGAAATGTTTTTCTTCATCTGTGCGCTGTCTTCTCCCTCTTACTAGTTTTATTTCGTTTGTGCCTCAGCCTTGCTCTCCAAGCTTCCAGCTGCTGAAAGACAGAATGTGCCTCTCCCCAGCATCTAGATCATCTCTAAAGTACAAAAGTTGCCTAAGAGGAGAGGAGGAGAGGAAGAGAGGAGGAAGGGAAAGTGGGAGGAAGGAGAGAAATTCGATTGAGAAAAAGTAAAGTAATACTGAAAGAAAAGTTTTGAGGTGAATGTGCAGAAACATGCCGTATTATTTAAGGCACCCATGGGCTCCACAGACTGGAAAGATTTAAATCCTAGAGTATGCATATATTTAATCTGCCTTTGCCTAACCGGCATTATACAAACAAATTTATAAACCCTGCTTTCCACATACGGAAATACCTGAGAGCTGGAGGTGAAATCACCGAGCTACTGTTTTGTTCCTTTTTCAACTAAAGGCTGTTTTGAACTAACTAAAATGCAAGAGTTCCTGAGAGGAGAGTGAGGAAAACATTTTAAGTGAATAGTGGTTTATTTTAATAAAATCTTTAGTTTTAATCTTTTTTAATCAAATTTTCTTATTTGGTTGAGGGAAAATATTGATAGTGCTCTTGAGAATCTAATACTATGTAACTAAGTGGGAGGGTGTTATTCCAATAATATGTGATTGTTAACTATTCTGGCAAGTTGTGGGTAAGCTAAATATTCAACCAACCATCCTCAAAATTCTCATGAGAATGCAGGTGAAGAGAGTATTAATTAGTACCTGCCTAGTAGAACTTAGCAGAACTATTGAGGCTAGGCATCTGGTCAGGATGGGGAGGTTCTCCTTTATCCATATGAAATAGTGCACAGTAAAGAATCTTTCTTAGGCTGCAGTGAAGGAGACATCGTGGAAAGTTGGCAGAATCACTCAACTACAGCTCCACGGTTCTTCTGTGCTTCCAGATGTTTCCTGTCTCCTGCACCACAGGCAGCCTGCACTGAAGCCTCTCTGTTTTCTTGTAAATGATCTGCTGTAGCTGGATCCTGTTTCAAGATCAGTTTCTCCATCATTAAAAAAAAAAGTAGTCACAAAAATTCATTAGATGAAATACTGAACATAATTTAGTGGCTATATGTCTCTGCTGCTGTTTTCTTAGACATTGTTTTATTATAGATAAATTGATATTGTTTAACAGGCAAGAAGATAGAGTATAGAACAGGAAGGAGCAGGGAGGGATTCTTAATCCATTCATTAGTAGGCTTCTGGGCATTTTTGCAAACCTCTCCCCTTGTCACTGTGTAGTTAGGAGCTTAAGAGACTTGTGCCAGATACCATATGTGCTTTCCTCACAGTCATGCAGAACTTCTTGTTCCTTTTACAGAACTGACTCTATCTGAGATCACATTACTTCTTTATTTTTCATTGTTGGAGAGCAAAAATTGAGTTAGGTCTTCCTCAGAGTAAGATGCACTGTATTGTACTAGATGCAATTCTATTTTTGTGTGTGTGTGTGTGATAAAACACCATGGCCAAAACAACTTAAAAAACAAAGAATTTATTTTGGGCTTACCCTTTTAAAGGGTCAGAGTCCATGATGGTAGAGTGAAGGTATGACAACAGGAACAGTTGGGAGTTGATATCAAAACCACAGCGGAGACAGGGAACACCCCTCCTCCAACAAGGCCACACCTCCTAGTCCTTCTCAATCAGTTCCACCAACTGTAAACTAAGTCAAAGATGTGAGCCTATGGGGGTCATTCTCTTTTTGTTTGTTTGTTTTGTTTTTGGCTTTTCAAGACAGGGTTCCTCTGTAGCTTTGGAGCCTGTCCTTGAACTAACTCTGTAGACCAGGCTGGCCTTGAACTCATAGAGATTCACCTGCCTCTGCCTCCCAAGTGCTGGGATTAAAGGCATGTACCACCACCGCCCAGTTGTCATTTTTTTTTTTGAATCACCACAGGCATATACAATTAGGCTCTGCTGCTATCTCATGAAACAACTGAAAAATAAAATATTCCTGATCTCTATCTGCATTGCCATGTCAGAGCCCTTGTCTGTGCTGAGTGTTTTCTAGTGGTCCAACATGCCCTCATAGGCCTAAATGCTATTTCCCTGACCAGTGTCCTCAGTAATATTAAAACCGTATTTTATTACATTTATTAAGTCCTATTACAATCTGAATACAGATGCTTTGTGTCATGATCCTCTTTGTCTACTGTCTTCTTTATCCATGTGCTTACTTAGACCAATTTCAAATCCTCATCTCTGTAAGAGTCTCTCTGGTACAGCAAAAATTGAATGTGATATTTTCAAAGGCCTTTGTGGCTGGGAACAGTGCTAGTTAATCATTCTTTGTTCAATATCCCGTTGACTATGGTGTAAGATGGAGGAAGGCCTGGATCAGGGCTTTAAGCACTATTAGTCCTAGGGCTGGCCTAGACTTCTGTTTGGTTCTCCACAGATGACCTAAGAAATATTCTTAGTTTTGTTCTTTTTAGTCTTGAAAACAGATTTTTCACATACAGCTCAGCATTTTATTTTTTTCCCTAAAAAGTGACTAGTCAATGTAGTCATGTGTTCTCAGACATGACCAACTCACTTGGGCTGGTTGTCCTTGCTCTCTTTAGAACA
Organism: Chionomys nivalis; assembly: GCF_950005125.1. Taxonomy (NCBI): domain Eukaryota; kingdom Metazoa; phylum Chordata; class Mammalia; order Rodentia; family Cricetidae; genus Chionomys; species Chionomys nivalis. Next base: position 53,067,271 of record NC_080088.1, on the reverse strand, counting down.
TCACAGTATTCAACTTGCCTTCTCCTCTGTAGTTGTTCCCATCTTAAATTAATCATCTTCTCCTGTCATCACCACACTCTGTGTCCCTTCACTTTGACTGTTGAACTATTATCAGGAATGTCCCTGTTTCCATTCATATCACCCTAAACCCACCAAAGCCCTAGGAGGTGGCCTAAGTTACCAGCATCAGCATGATTTCTCTCCTGAGTAGATCTTAAATATACCACATAATCAAGCTATACTACTTCTTGGCATATGTCATTATATTTATCATTAAAAAGAAAAGAAAAAATTGTAGGGCTTAAGGAATGGAAGGAGGAATAAGAAGACAGGTCTGTGCAGCTCACTTTCTACATTGCTCTGTTGGTCGTTGGACATGGATTCCAAAAGGAGTTCTCATGGAACTGGAGGACAGTTGTTTTCTAGTCATAAAATACAAACCTCATAGAATATATAATGTGAACCACACTGATAATATTTATTTATTGGAACTATGTTTGTCTACAGCAAAGATTCTGGAACCCAAAGTGAGCGAATTAGCAGTTAGCAATCCCTACTGCTCATTAGAGAGAACACATATGCTCTACACGCCTCTGGTTTCTTAATACGTTTGAAGAGGAGCTAATGATTTTTTCTTGAGGATGCTCATTTTGCTGTCTTTAGTTGTGAAAATAAGATGAAAGACCTTGTAGTTTATCAACTTAAATTATTTTCTACCTTTCTTTGAAAGAGAAGTGTCAGGTCTGGTACAGGCACTGCTGATGGAAAGCAAAGTTTCTCCTAAAAGAAAATCTCAACAGCAGGATGTCCATCACCAGAACATGGGGCAAAAATGATAGTGGTTCATGAATATGAAAGGAACACAACATCAAAGGAGACAGTACTCTGTGATCTCTTTTTTAATTTTTAAATTTATATCTTATTATTATGTGTGTATTGTGTTCATGTTGTGTGTGTATCTGTGTTTTTCTCTATGTGCACTGCTGTGTGTCTTTCTGTGTGTGCACGTGTGTGTCTCTCTGTGTATGTATGTATGTGTTCATGTGTGTGTGTGTGTGTGTGTGTGTGCATGCATGCACATGTTTGCGTGCGTGCATGTCTGAATGTATGTACAAGCAACAAATGTGCAGGTGCCCACTGTGGCCAGAAGAAATCAGAACCCCTTTAATTGCAGTCACAGGGTGTTATAGGCTTCTGGATGTGGGTGCTGGAAACTGAATCCCAGTCTCTGACAAAGAAAAAAGGGTTTTTAACTACTGAGCCATCTCTCTAACCCTTCATGATCTCTTCAGTCCCCCCTAAAGATAGCAGTGTACAACATTCAGTTATTACTGAGGATGATTCACAAACGGCACAATAAAACCAGAAAGTTAACTAAGTTTCTTCCTTACTCATAATCTTCAGTCTGTGTTTTATGACAGACTTCTTACAAAGCTTTATAAATTTATTTCATCATAAATATTTTGGAACAGGTTTCAAGCAATGCAACAATGGGTCAAGAAGGGCACAATAGTCAATTGAGTTATCTGTGAATTAATAGATACAGAATGAATACTTCTTAAAATTCTCCAAGGCTGCCAAGCATGGAGTTGTCATTGAGAACTACCAAAACCCAGACCCAGTGTCTGTGACTTTCTGCTTTCCATGAACATTTTTAGACTCTAGATGACCATTGGAAATTAATGCCTTCTATAATAGAATTTGAGGTTTAAGGGCTAAATAATTAACATAGAATATCCTTCCTTAAATATCCCTCATATTTCCTTTTACCTGACCTCAGCCATCTACCTTTTCTTTCTTTTTTATTATTTTATTTTATTACTTTAAAAAATAACCAATCCAGCCGGGTGGTGGTGGCGCACGCCTTTAATCCCAGCATTTGGGAGGCAGAGGCAGGAGAATCTCTGTGAGTTCGAGACCAGCCTGGTCTACAAGAGCTAGTTCAAGGACAGGCTCCAAAGCCACAGAGAAATCCTAAGAAGAATGGCACAGGAACTTTCAACTGGCGATAGATCGAGAGAGAGACAGAGACCCAAAGTGGAGCAATGGTCTGAGCTCTTAAGGTCCAAATGAGGAGCAGAAGGAGGGAGAACATGACCAAGGAAATCAGGACCACGAGGCGTGCACCCACCCACTGTGACAGTGGAACTGATCTATTGGGAGCTCTTCAAGGCCAGCTGGACTGGGACTGAATAAGCATGGGTTGAAACTGGACTCTCTGAACATGGCGGACAATGAAGGCTGATGAGAAGCCAAGGACAATGGCACTAGGTTTCGATCCTAATACATGAACTGGCTTTGTGGGAGCTTAGCCTGTTTTGTTGCTCACCTTCCTGGGCCTGGATGGAAGTGGGAGGACCTTGGTCTTCCTGTAGGGCAGGGAATTTGGACTGCTCTTCAGTATCGAGAGGGAGGGGGAATGGACTGGGGGGAGGAGAAGAGGAGTGGGGATGGGGGAGGGGAGTGGGGGGAGGGGGCAATGTGTGGGAGGAGGGGTGGGAAATGGGAAACGGGGAGCAGTTGGAAATTTTAATTAAAAAAGAATAAAAAAAAAATGATAAAAAAAAAAAAAAAAGAAAAACCAAAAAAAATAAAAAATAAATAAAAAATACCAATCCAAATTCCCACTCCCTCCACACACCATCCTACCCCACCCCATTCAAATCCTAAGAGAGGGCAAGGCACCCTGCCCTGTGGAAAGTGCAAGGGTCTCCTTACTACATCTAGGTTGAGCAAGGTATACAGCCAAAGAGAATAGAATCCCCAAAAATCAGTCAATGCAGTAGAGACAAATCCCAGTGCCACTGTCAGTCTGCCCCAACTGTCAACCACATTCAGAGGAACTAATTTGATCCCATGCTCATTCACTCCCAGTCCAGATGGAGTTGGTGAGTTCCTATTAGCTCAGGCAAACTTTCTCAGTGGGTGAACCCCTCATGGTATTGACTTCTTTGTTCATACTCTCACTCCTTCCACTCTTCAACTGGACCTTGGGAGACCAGTCCAGTGCTCCGATGTGGGTTTCTGCCTCTGTTTCCATCCATTGTTGGATGAAGGTTCTATGGTAATATTTAAGATAATCATCAGTCTGACTACAGGGCAAGGCCAGTTCAGGCACCCCTCCTCTATTACTTAGCATCTTAGCTGGGGTCATCTTTGTGGATTCCTGGGAATTTTCCTAGAGCCAGGTTTCTTGCTAACCCCATAATGGCTCACGCATCCAAGGTATCTCTTTTGTTGCTCTCATATCTGTCCTTCCTCCATCTCGGCTATCCCATTTCCTCAAGTTCTCCTCAACCCTCCCCTTCTCTCCTTCCTTCTCCTCCATGCCCCCATGCTTGCAAATTTTGTCAGGCAATCTTGTCTATTTCCAATTTCTAAGTGGGTCTGTATATGTTTTTCTTTGGGTTCACCTTATTACTTAACTTCTCTAAGATCATGAACTATAGGCTCAATGCCCTTAGTTTATGGCTATTATCTGCTTATGACTGAGTACATACCATATTCATTTTTGGAGGTCTACCTCACTCAAAATAGTGTCTTCTAATTCCATCTATTTTCATGCAAAATTCAAGATGTCATTTTTTATTTTTACCGCTGAGTAGTACTATAATATGTAGATCTGCCACACTTTCTTTATCCATTCTTCAGTTGAGAGGCATCTAGGTTGTTTCCAGGTTCTGACTATTATAAATAATGCTGTTTTGAACATAGTTGAACAAATGATTTTGTAATATGATCAAGCATCTTTTAGGTATAATCTCAAGAGTGATATTGCTGGATCCTGAGGTAAGTTGATTTCCAATTTTCTGAAAAGCTGCCACACTGATTTCCAAAATGGTTGTACAAGTTTGCATTCCCCCCAGCAATGGATGAGTGTTTCCCTTACTTCACATCCTCTCCAGCATAATCTATCATTAGTGTTTTTGATCTTAGCCATTCTGACAGATATAAGATGGTACCTCAGAGTTGTTTTGATTTGTATTTCCCTGATAGCTAAGGAAGCTGAACATATTCTTAAGTATCTTTTGGCCATTTGAAATTCTTCTGTTGAGAATTTTCTGTTTAGGTCAGTACATCATTTTTTAATTGGGTTATTTAGAATTTTAATGTCTAATTTATATATTTTGGAGATCAGTCTTTTGTCTGATGTGGGGTTGGGGAAGATCTTTTCCCATTCAGTAGGCTGTCTTTTTGTCTTATTGACTGTGTCCTTTGCTTAACAGAAGCTTCTCAGTTTCTGGCGGTCCCATTTATTTGCTGTTGCTTGTATTGTCTGTGCTACTGGGGTTATATTTAGGAAGTGGTCTCCTGTGTCCATGCAATGAAGGCTACTTCCCACTTTCTCCTCCATCGTGTTCACTGTGGTCGTATTTATATTGAGGTTTTTAATCCATTTGGACTTTAGTTTTGTGCAGGGCAATAGATATGGATCTATTTTTATTCTTTTACATGTTGACATCCAGTTATGTCAGTACCATTTGTTGATGATGCTTTCTTTTTTCCATTGTATAAATTTAGCTTATTTGTCAAAAATAAGTTGTTCCATAGGTGTTTGGATTAATATCCAGGTCTTCAATTCAATTTCATTAGTCAGTGTCTCTGTTTTTATGCCAATACCAAGCTGATTGGATTACTGTAGCTCTATAATAGAGCTTGTTGTCAGGGATGGTGATGCCTTCAGAAGTTCCTCTATTGTATAGGATTGTTTTAGCTATCCTGGGTTTTTTGTTTTTCTATATAGAGTTGATTATTTTTCTTTCAAGGTATATGAAGAATTGTATTGGGATTTTTATGGCTATTGCATTCAATCTATAGATTGCTTTTATTGGGACTGCCATTTTTTACTATGTTGATCCTTCCTATCCAAGAGCATGACAGATCTTTACTTTTTCTGGTATCTTCTTCAATTTCTTTCTTCAAAGACTTAAAGTTCTATCAAATAGACTTTTCACCTCCTTAGTTAGTGTTACCCCAAGATATTTTATGTTATTTGTGGCTATTGTGAAAGATGTTTTTTCTCTGATTTCCCTCTCAGCTTCTTTATCCTTTGAGTATAGGAGCACTACTGATTTCTTTGAGTTGATCTTGTATCCTGCCACAACACTGAAAATATTTATCAGCTGTAGGAGATCTCTGGTAGAGTTTTGATGGTCACTTATGTACACAGTCATATTATCTGCAAATAATGAAAGTACTAGAAGGAAAATCTTAACCTAAGGAATCTAACAACACCCACAATAACACAGACATCTGATAATTCCCCACCAGCATTACCCAAAGAAGGAAAACTCACAAAAACTACTACTGAAAAATAACCAGAGTTAACAACAACTGGTCATTAAAATAGCTTAATATCAATGGATGCTATTCACCTATAAAAAGACACAGACTGAGAGAATGGTTATGAACACAGAATCCGGCCTTCTGCTGTTTATAAGAAACACACCTCAACCTTAAACATAGACACTACCTCAGAGTAAAGGGTTGAGAAAAGGTTTTCCAATCAAATAGACCTAAGAAACAAATGGGTGTGGCTATCCTAATACCTAACAAAATTGATTTCAAACTAAAATCAATCAAAAGAGATGGAGAAGGACACCTCATACTCATAACAGGAAGAATTCATCGAGATGAAGTCTCAATCATGAATATCTATGCCCCTAATACAAGAGTACCCACATATGTAAAAGAAACATTACTGAAATTTAAATCGCATATCAAACCTCACACACAAATAGCAGGAGATTTCAACACTCCTCTCTCACCAATGAACAGGTCAACCATACAGAAACTTGACAGAAAAGTAAGAGAACTAACAGATGTAATGTATCAAATAGACTTAACAGACATCTATAGAACATTACACCCAATCCCAAAAAAATACCTTCTTCTCAGAACCTCATGGAACCGTCTTGAAAATTGATCACATACTCGGTAACAAAGCAAACCTTCAGAGATACAAAAAAAAAATTGAATTAACCCCATGTCTTATTGGATTACCATGGAGTAAAGTTAGAATTTAACAACAATACTACTCTCAGAAAGCCTATAAACTCATGGAAACTGAACAGTCAACTACTGAACGACCCCAGGGTCAAGGAAGTAATAAAGAAAGAAATTAAATTCTTCCTTGAATTTAAAGTAAATGAAGGCACAACATATCCAAACCTATGGGACACTATGAATGAAATGCTAAGAGGAAAGTTCATAGCACTAAATGCCCACATAAAGAAAATGGAGGAACCTCATATTAGCGACATAACAGCATACCTTAAAGCTCTTGAAAAAAAAAATAGAGGCAGACTCACCCAGGAGGAGTAGAAGACAGGAAATAATCAAATTGAGGACTGAAATCAACAAAATAGAAACAGAAAACTTACAAAGAACAAATGAAACAAAGAAACTTTCTTTGAGAAAGTCAACAAGATAGACAAACATTTATCCAAACTAATCAAAAGGTGGAGAGAGAACATCCAAATTAACAAAATCAGAAATAAAAATGGGGATATAACCACAGACACTGAGGAAATTAAGTGAATAATTTGATCTTACTAAAAAAAACCTTTACTCCACAAAATTGGAAAATGTAAAAGAAATGGATAATCTTCTAGATAGATACTGTATACCAAAATTAAATTGAGACCAGGCGAACAATTTAAATAGACCTAGAAGCCATGAGGAAATAGAAGCTGTCATAAAAAACCTCCCAACAACAACAACAGGGCTGAATGGTTTTAGTGTTGAATTCTACCAGAACTTTCAAGAAGAGCTGATATCTATACTCCTTAATGTGTTCCATATAATAGAAATAGAAGAATCATTGCCAAACTCTTTTTACAAAGCTACAGTCACCCTGATTCCAAAACCACACAAAGACCCAACCAAGAAAGAGAATTACAGTCCAGTCTCACTCATGAACATTGATGCAAAAATTCTCAATAAAATTCTGGCAAACAGAATCCAAGAACACATTAAAAAAATTATCCATTAGGATCAAGTAGGCTTCATCCCAGAGATACAGGGCTGGTTCAACATACGAAAATCTGTCAATGTAATCCATCATATAAATAAACTGAAAGAAAGAAATCATATGATCATTTCATCAGATGCTGAAAAAGCATTTGAGTAAATTCAACACCCCTTTATGATAAAGGTATTGGAGAGAGTAGGGATACAAGGATCATATCTAAATATAATAAAATCAATATACAGCAAGTCAACAGCTAAAATCAAGTTAAATGGAGAGAAACTCAAAGCTATTCCACTAAAATCAGGAACAAGACAAGGCTGTCCACTGTCTCCATATCTCTTCAACATAGTTCTTGAAATTTTAGCAATTGCAATAAAATATAAGGTGATCAAGGGGATTCAAATTGGAAAGGAAAAAGTCATCTACCCTTTCTTAAAAATATCTTTATTTTCGCTTCCTAAAATAGCCTCTGAGTCCCACTTGAGATAAAGGTGAGTAGTGAGTAAAGTCAGAAATCACACACTCACTGAAGGGCTTTAGTAACTGGAACTATTAAACAGCCTCAGTCTGCATGCCTGTATTTGCATTCTAGTTAGCTTTCTCCTGTTCAAGATCAGATTGTCATGTGAGTTATAAACAGAAAGGGGGAAAGGGGAAACGGCAAAGACACCTGAAGTTAATATGCAATGGCTTATGAGACAATGAAATCTGATCTGCCTCACTGACAGCCCATTCTCATTTCCCCTCTGGTGCTTCTCTGCTCAATATCAGGACAGGGACCAAAGCAGAAAAGCAACTGCTTGCCCAAACCCTGCTCATTAATTTCACCTTCCTGAAACGTATCCACCCATCATCTGTGTTATCACCCATGCCCGTCCAGAGAATGTTTCAGCTCCAAAACCACCCTATCCTTTCCTTTTGACAGAACCAATTTTTTTCTTAAATATTTTTTAAGGCAGCATATCAGTGGTGCAAAAAGGAAAGCTACCTACCTCAGAGCCAGGGAACAAAGGAGTTCACTCCTTTAATGAGATAAAGACCTCTAAGTAGTAAGCTGGAGACCAAGCATGGAAGCCTTTGGGGAATGTTCTAGGTCAAATGTATAACACTGTATAAAATTATCCTGGTCCTTAGGACTATTACAGGCAAAATTTCTAGAAAGATTTCAAAAAGATTTTATATGGTTTTCATGCAAAAAAAACTGTATCAAATCTATTACCACATTAAATAGTTATGAGAATAATTCCTCTAACACAAGACAAACATTTCAGTTATAAAACAATCAAACATATATAAAGAGTATGAGAAAAAAACAGAAAAAAATCCTTCAGACTCTTTGGAATTTGGAATTCAGATGTCTAATAGAGCTCTAAAGACTTTGTATGGAAAATGTTTGTTCTCTTCATACCTAAGCTGTACTGAAATGAGCTATTTTATTGACAAACAATAATTATGTACTTATGGAATATGATAAAATATTTTATACATGTTTACCTTGTATAATAATTAAATAGAACTCATTATTACTCCCATTACCTTTTAAACTCATTTTTTATTGATGAGGGATATTTAAAATTTACTCTTGTGGAAATTTTGAAATAAATGAATTGTGACTAACTACAATCACTGTGTCGTGTAGGGGATATTGAATGCTTGCTGCCATCTAGCTGGAGCACTATTCCTCAGAGCCATAGCTTTGCTGCCCAGTCACCGCCTCCATTGCATGATGTTCCTACTGGTGCTGTTTTCATCTGTGATTCTGACATCTCTCAGATAACTTTGAAGCAGGAATTTTATCCTGGCTCTCTGAGCATCATCAACAGAGAGTTGCTGATAAGCCAAAAGTTACTTCTCTTGTCATCCGACTCTAACTATAGTGTAGTATTTCTCCCATTACAAATGTCAGCACCTACTGCTCATTTACCAACAATATCCACAAATTTATAGTAAGGAAACCAGAGAAAATTGCATAGCACCTTAACATTGTTACTTACATTTTAAAATATCATGAAATAGTACTTAAAAATTGTGGTTATTGTTACATTTGCTGGTAGGACCTACAATTTTGTGGTGTAATAAAGCAGCACAAATTTGTTTTGAAAAACATTTTGACATGTGTGCTTTCTTATTTGTTTTCTTATTTGAAATTATTCTGTGGAGTTTAGAGGTGTCACCAAAATGCCAAACAAGTTCAAGACACATAAAACATTAAGAACACCATGTTTTTCTCTAAGTTTGGGCTGTCAAGTCTCTTTAGATGCCTTTCTGTGTTTCCACATGCCCTATGGGCACCTCCAACCAAGCTCTGCCACTAGTTGCCATTGATTTCTTGTCTACTTCCCTAATATCCAGGACAATAACAAGAATGAAAGACACACACTGAAAAACATTTTGCAAATGAAAAGAAACAGAAGAAACTGGGTCCTCAAGGTAGACAGTAAACCAGGAAGTGACCTCAATTTTTAATGAATGCAATCTTCATTAACACCATTCAAAGGAGTGAATGTTGATAAGTTAGGTAGTTTTGATGCCCACAAAATTACAGCAGAATATAAAAAAATTATATTTCCCTAATGTGGGAGGTGATGTTTGCTGTGAATATGCTTTATTGCCATTGGTTAATAAAGAAGTTGCTTTCAGCCAATGACTTAACAGAATATAGCCAGGTTTGAAAAGAGATAGTAGGTGGAGTCAGGGAGATATCATGTAGCTTCCAGAAGGGTCATATACTGGAACTTTGCCTAGTAAGCAACAGCCACATCATGATACACAGATTAATAGAAATGGGTTAATTTAAGATGTAAGAGCTAACTAGAAATATGCACAAGCTAATAGGCCAAACAATGATGTAATTAATAAAGTTTCTATGTGGTCATTTTGGGTCTGGACAACTGGGAAAAAAATGAACAACTTCCATCTACATTTACCCAAAATAAAACCTTCATCTTATTTTTATATTTAGCACTCTTTACCTTTTGTCAGAAGTACTAATATGTGTATACAAATATATACATGCAACCACACAACATACACGAAGACATCTCTCAATATCCACAGGAATGGCTCCAGGACCCACTTAGCATAACTAAATCCACTAATGTTTTATCTTTATTGAAATGATCCAATATTTGCTGATATGGCTTGCTTAAGATTCTTCCTAACCCACCTTTGGAACTTCATACCCTAACATAGATTATGTAAAACAATCAAAAGAAAAACACGTTCTGAAATAAAATGAAAAAAATTTTTCAAAGAGAGCAGATGTTTGATTTTGTTTTTAAAGTAGAGGAATAGACTTTATCTGAAGAATCTGAGGAACACTAACATTGTGAGGTTAATTCAAATGTTTACTTTTTATTGGTTTTCCTTTTTTTTTTTTTTTTTTTTTTTTTGGTTTTTTGAGACAGGGTTTCTCTGTGGCTTTGGAGCCTGTCCTGGAACTAGCTCTTGTAGACCAGGCTGGTCTCGAACTCACAGAGATCCGCCTGCCTCTACCTCCCGAGTACTGGGATTAAAGGCGTGCGCCACCACCGCCCGGCTTATTGGTTTTACTTTTAATTTAGAAGTTCTGTTGTTGGGGAAGTTGAATTCCTTGGAAGAAACATCTCTTTTTTTTTTTTTTTTTAGTTTCCTAGCCATTTAACCAACCACAGTATTTGTTATAACATTTTAAGTGTAGGATATAGGCAGAGATTTTGTTGTGACTGAGATCAGTTCTGTTCGACCAGTTGCTTCCCAAATAACCACTCAGAGGCTTATTATTATTATTATTATTATTTTGATTTTTCAAGACAGGGTTTCTTCGTAGTTTTTGGTTCCTGTCTTGGAACTAGCTCTTGTAGACCAGGCTGGCCTCGAACTCACAGAGATCTGCCTGCCTCTGCCTCCTGAGTGCTGGGATTAAAGGCATGTGCCACCACCGCCCGGTTTCAGAGGCTTATTATTAATTATAAATGCTAAGCCAATAGCTCAGGCTTGTTAGTAGCTAACTCTTATATTTTAAATTAACCTGTATTTCTTATCTACTTACTGCCATATGTATGTTATTTCAACACAGCACATTTACCTTGCTTCTTTCTGAGTCTCTCCCAACTCTACCAACTTCATCCTTCTTCCCAGCCTTCTCTCTGCCCCAGAAATCCTGCCTAGCTATCAGCCAATCAGCTTTTTATTAACAATGAGAACAACACATTTTCATAATGTGTAGAAGGGTCATTCTACAGAAATAGAAGATATTTAACTTTTACTAAAATGAGCTAGTGTTTCTCCTCACCAGTGAACTGACACAGGATCCGATTAAGCATAGACATCTCTGAGAAGCATATTTAGTATTTCATATTCATCCCAATAATAAAGTTAATAAAAGGGGTACAGGAATTTCCAGAATTGACTGACAGGTTCCATGTTCCTATCTTTGGTTTCAAGTGATCACTTATCTGGAGAGTCATTTGGTTAGCTCAGTGTTCCCCCAGCAATTTGAATCTTATTTTTACAATAAACTCTGCTACATGCAAAACTCACTGTCCTTGAAAACCACCATTTATAAGAAAACCTGCAGTTAAATTATACACTGCTAAGAGAACAGTGTCCTGAACCAGAAGCCCATGTCTTAGACTCTAATATTAACTTAAGACTAACACTTTCACTATTACAGACCACTAAGACTCCTAAACTTCTCCAATTCTATGAACTTGTAAAGTCAGAAGTAACAGATGAAGTCTGACATCAATATGACTGTAGTAGACTGTTATCTGACCTGGAATGGCCACAAGCATTGCTTCCAACTTTTTGAGCAGAACTACTTCAAAGTTGCATTTGACATTAAATGACAAGATGAGTTCACTGAAATCCAAAATTACAGTCAGCCGAGCATTCCTGGACCAATGTTCTTTGCTGTATAAATCAGTTAACCTGAACAGGAGTGAAAACTACTAACCCATACAATATATAGAGATTTTTAAGTGCAGGAAAAATTAAAAATGGAGTCTGAGGAAGTAAAAAAATGGAACCCAAGATAGTAAAGAATGCACACATTTGAAAAATCATTCATATATACTTCTGAAAAATAAATATACTGAAGAAACGGGAATACTACATTTATAGATAATGAAGTTGGAGGATACTGAAGCCTAGAGAGGAAGGAAGCATCAATAAAAATCTGAAAATATTATCATTATCTGTATGCCTATTTGAGTTGCTTTCAGTGTGTGCTTGTGTGTTGTGTGTGTGCAAGTGTGTGCACATGCTATGGATACTAAATGTTAGAGTCAGGTGTTTCCCTCAGTTGCTTCTCTATGTTTGAAGACAATGGCCCTCACTGAACCTAAAATTCACTGGCCAGAATCTCTCTGGCCAGTGAACCCAGGTATCCTCCTGTCTCTGCCTTCCTAGCATCGAGATTACAGGCACCTGCTTCTGTATTCGGCTTTTTACACAGGACATGGCAATCTGGATTCAAGTCCTTGTGCATATGCAGCAAAAACTGACTGACAAAGCCATCTCTCTGGCTTTTTCTTGCTTGTTTATCTGTTTATTTTGAGACAAGGAAGGTCTCATATATCCTGGTCTGGCTGCATACTCACTCCATAGCCGAGGATGACTTTGAACTTCTGGTCTTCCAGCTGCCACTTCCGGTATGAACCTGCATTCCTAGTTATGGAGTACTAAGGATCAAATCTAGACATTGTGCATACTAGGCTAGTATCCTCCCAACTGTGCTACATCTCCAGGCTTTCTCTATCCTGAGTGCAAATAATGTGTTTTGGTCAAGTCTTCCCTCTCCATCTTCTCCACTTAAAACCATATACACACTTTCTCCTCCCAACTTCTTGCGCTGTTTTGTAAACACCAGTGATTCCATTTATAGCTGTCTGTGCATGAGTGTATAACCATACTGGAGCATGCATAGACTTTCAAAGGCTGCATATCTGAATAAATCTGACTCTTTTTCCCCAGCAGCCACCAGTGGCCCTAGTTGGAAGTGGAACTTAGGAGTTCCTCCCCTATCATCACTGAAATTTGGGTTTATCTTGTGCAGGTTTTAGAGTCCAGGGTCTTGAAATGTATCTGGAAATCAGCCATCACTGATATGTTGATCACATGAACATGGACTACAGCCAAGGGTCTGAAAGTGATCACACTTGCACACATCAATACCACACAGCCAGAGGCAGTACCTTCTCTCCTTGGCAGGGTACAATAACCTGATATTTATCAGATTGATGTGTGCATAAAAATGAAGTTGGGAGTTCATTTTAAGTGTTTATTCTGACAAGCTATCAGCAAAGATCCTGATTTGAGAAACCTGTGCTAAATGTCAGCATCTTCCTATTTAAAAGGTGCTCTTGTTAGTCACAGAAACCAGGTGCCTTGTTTTAAGAAATGCCACACCAATCATCACTTGGTTCAAGGAGGGCGATAATGGATCATTTACATTGCTAGATTTTCCTCCTCCTCCTCAATATCATCTATTTATTGGTGGCCTTCTAACTACTTATTTCTGGATACCATCTACAAGTTCTATTTCTTGATGGTCACAGTGTCATGTAGACGGACACACCAGGAGAGAATAAACATATATATAAATCAAATTGGCCTCTTTGCCTCATCCCTTCATCCATAACAGACCCTTTGTAAGGCCCTGCAGTTCTAGTAGAGTTAATCAAAGAGCAGGAAGTTAGGTAAGGTTGACAGAGAAGAATAAATTTTTTTGACAGAGTTCAAATCCAGGAGAAAACTTCATTAGACCAACAAAACCTACAGAGTGATTCTACCTTAGATACACCTAGGCAGAGATTTCCTTTCTTTTCCTCATGACTGTCCTGCCCAAGTATACAGGGGTGCTTATTAAAGAAGTCATGACACAAGCCCACACCTCCTTATCAAAGATGACAGGATAGCTCAGTCTGAGAGTCTAATTTCTGAAACTCAAATTTTGATGTTAATTGACAGTGTCTGGAGTCTTTCCACATATTAGATTAAATAACTTTTTCCAAACAGTGAAACCTCTTTGAGAATCCAACCTAATTCATTCTAATTAAACTCTCACTTTGAAAGTCTGTTTACCATAGTAGACAAACAGGAAAGCCAGTATCATTGTCTTGGAGCTATTGCTATTATTGTTGTGATGTTTCTGAAATCAAGAACATGATGTAAATGAATAGCCCTAGAAACTAATGAGGCAGAGCCCTTACCATTTCCACAATGGAATCCAAGAGAATAGATAGTTCTCCAGAATCAGCTGGTACCAAATGACGAACATTCTCAGATTTGAACCAAGTAGTGAAAGTTATCAAAAGGATTAAAAGTGACTTTGGGATGTCACATATCCCATTGACATTCACTGAGAGTCTCCAATCGATGAAATTGCAGAAGGATGATGTACATTCTCAGAGACACTGAGTTCTCAGCTGCCAGAGAAAATCCTGGTCTCAGCACCTTATCACCCACATGGCAATGCCTGAAGCACTTGTCATGCTCACACAGAAGAAGAATAATGCAAATATTTACATCAATGTCCAATCATGCTGAGGCCATTTGATGAGAAGAGTCAGAAAAGTAGAAAAAATACACTGATAATAGGGAATAAATCACAAAATATTGGTGTCTATTGCCATAGGCAGTCAAGTATGATTTGGTCCGAAATAAAGCTTCTTTCACACTAGTGGACAAAATATCGAAGTAATAATAGACTTCATTGAACAATTTTTGGAAAGATCGTATGGGAAGTACTTTAAACTACAAGTGATTCTGCTCACTAAAGTCAGCTCTCTTGGCTAAATAATTTCCATAAAAATTTAAATGAAACCAATCGTTGGAAAGTGCTAAATACAATGTTTGAAATTCAGTAGTTCACACTTTCAATTCTAGGTCCTTTAAGTCACTGCATAATTCTTTTTTTCTATTTTGCTTCAGTAGTTTGAATATTGATAAGCCATGTAGATTGGAAGTTGTTAATGAAATAATTTCCAAAAGAGAAAAAAAATACCTAAATACCCTGTCTCAGTCAGTTTAATGAGGATGTGTGGCTGTAGTTTACGTACTAAGTCCAAACAGGCCTAGAAGTAGAATGGATACAGAGAAATCTATGACATGTCTGAAAAGGAATCAATGCTTCCGTTTTCCCTTTAGTTCCTCACCATTCTATCCCTGTTGGTCATCTTTGTGTTACTGTGGCCAAACAGCTGAGGCGATCAATTTTAGAAAGGGACGGCTCATTTTCAACTACAGTTCTTGAGATCTGTGTCCATGATACTGATTGCCCACCTCCCATTGCTCTGTATGAAACAAAATATTGAGAGTGTGTTGAGGAGCCAGTTGCCCTTCAAGGACAAATGTCCCACCTTTCAGTTCCCATTACTTCCACGGAGTGTCTAGTATGAGACTGTCTTCTGTACATGGTTCTTGGAAGACAGTTAAAATTCAAGCTGTAGAGCTATATAAAATAAACGAAATCACACACACGCATACATGCGAATGCGCACACACACATGTTGAATTCACATTTATCAATCCCTCCTCCTTTAGATCTCATGGTACTCTCTTTCTCTTGTTACTTCATCTCTTTGAGTAATGGTTTCAAATGTTTCACTCTTAAAAATAAATATATTTAGAAAATTTTTAACAGCATGTTCTTTGAATTACCTAAAATAATTTTTAAGACTTAAAAGTCAAAAACAATTTGTTCCTAGTATTCTGAAATGCAGTTGCAATTGTTAGCTATGTAGAACCAGATACATGGATTTTAAAATGTGTTAAAGCCTAGTGTCTGTGGAATTTGTCTTAATTTGTTTCCATATGTGTGTGATATTCCTCTTAATAAAGTCATACATTTCTTATCCTATATGTAAAATACTATTATAATGTTTTTAGCATTTTTTGCTTTAGAAAAATATAAAAAACATAGCAATTAAAGAAAAGTTGATAAAATTACTGGTCAAAGATAGCAAAAACTGAATTGGTGTAGATAATAATACATAGGAAATAAATGTATTACCAGTGATAAATCTAAACAAGTTTATTTTTTAATTAATAAATGGCCCTGTATAGACTTTTGTTGTTCCTGGTAACATTTGCAGACAATAAATGTGTTACTTTTGCAAATCAGATAAAAGTTACCATAGAATGACTGGGAAAGAGCAGCCACATAGTGATGCGTAGGAAAGGCTATGATGTAGCATCCACAGTGCAATCTACCATGTCAATCAATTGCTGAGCAGCCTGCCTTGTCTCCTTTCCTTCAGTGCTGAATTAACTCTATGATTTCATTCAGTATTCTACACTGTTGACTATATAGACTCAGCCTGACTTGGCATTCCCATCTATTTTCCAGTGTACAGGTGGAAAATATGACCACTGAGCTTCAAGGGTTAAAAGTGGATACTTATTACAAAGAAATGTAGAAGGTGCCAATTAAATAAGATTAAAACCAAAGATACCTCGGTAATAAGTAACAGCAGTAGACATCACTGACTGCATGACTGCATGTGGGTAAAATGCTTATTCTTAGTGACATATATTCTCCCCAATATATGATATCAGTTTTGTTTAATTGTCACAAGTTTCCATTTATTTCAAGTGGTTTAGAGAAAATAATCAAATTTAGGCTTATAGGTAGAATCCAAACAATCCAAGACAGCAGTTATCCATTCCATCCTTTATGCCAAAAGTAAGGCTAATCAGCGTACAGGATGACTGTGGTAGTGATTTTACCCATGTGACTTCAGCTACAGTATGAGAGAAGGGAAATCAATATTTCACGTAGTTGAGAGCTGGTAGTATACAAAAATAGATGAAAAAGCATACTTGTTCTCCTGCTGCTGCTAGTACTCACTGCCATAAAAGGGGGAAAATGTTTAAAGATGAAACTAAGACAGAAAGCAGGAGAAATTGAAGGGCATGTGAGCCACTAGAATCATATGCCACCCTTGATTGCACAGTAGTCCTCTGATTTTTTTACTCTGAGATGCAGAGTTAAAGATCAATCTAATTACCCCTAAAATGTATAGAAAGATAGCTAATATTCAAATTATCTAACATATTTTGGAAAATTTTGTTTATGGAAAGTCACTTATATGCAAGCATGCCATTAAAATGGAATTGATGGATTTGCCTCTTGGTAAATGGAGATAGATGATAGGTGGACAAAGAAAAAGATGAGAACACAGGAAGTCAGAGTCCAAACAATTGGTGGCTAGCTGACTGGAAGATTAGAGAACAGATAGAATGGGAGTAAATCAGATAGGCGGATTGCTTCTTTAATATGTAGATAATTATTTTCTAAAGGGAGATACATAGTAACTAATGGAGAAGCCAGGCAAGAAGAAATGAACCTAAGAAGGAAGACTAAAACTAGGCACAAATTGTGGTTGGCTCCTTAAGGACATGTCTGCATGGATGTAATAAAAACATTTGGTGGAATACATTTTTGTTGCCTTCATGCATCTTGAATAGATGCACAGCAGTCTGCAAGTTTACCATCAGCAGTGGCAAAGCAGAAAGGTGAACAGAGTGTTCAGACCAAGGCCACAACCACATGGATCTGCTTTTCACTGGGCATTGTAACACCCCAAGGGGATTCCATGGTGACATCTCAGTTGAGCAAGATAACATAGCAGAGAAACCCATATGACAGTAAATGCAGCAAAGCAACTTGTGGAGATTCAAAAGTTTTATTATTACTTTATAAAAATTATTTTTATTTTTAGAGATTATAATATATAACTGCAACATTTTCTTCTAGGCTTTCCTCTCTCTAAACCCTCCCCTATTTTACACACACACACACAATATGTGTGTATGTATATACGCATATATGTATGTATTTCATATATATGAATGTTCATATATGTATATAAATATATATGAAAGTGGCCATGCAGACAGCTCTCACAAGGACCAAGATCAAATAAGAAAAGTAATCACCTGTGTATTTCACTCTTTAATTTCATTAATACTATTTTATAGTTAAACAATGAAATTTCATTTCATTTAAGAACAATGAGATAGCTAACACGTTCAGTTGCACACCATATTAGAAGAATTTCTATCCTAGTTTTGCTTACTCTAATAACATTGGTGCATACAGTCCATGCTGTTAAAAACAGATTAACCTGTGGTTTAAATAAGCATTGCATAAACCAATTACAGAAAGTACACTTTTGATTATACTCCATGAAACAATTGCTTAGCTGAAATGTAATTGGAAGAAATAGTTGCTTTGTCTCATGTGGTTTCCACTACATCTAGTCTCCAGGTTTCATATCAATACTTTCCCATCGGTGGTAAATAATCTGTGGCTTACCATTGGCTTAGTTATGAGTCAGTTGCCATAGAAAGCCAGTGACTGCTACAAACACAGAGCTAGGAATCCCATTACAGAGCCACAAAATCCATTCTACAGACCCCTTGTCCTGCTGTTTGAAAACCTAATAAAATAGTGTGTATTGCTAATATTTCGTTGCTTTAAGCAGAATTTTAAGAAAGCATATAGAGAAGTTAGATCTGTAAACCTGTCTGGGGAGTTAAGCAGATGTAAATGTTGATGTCCTGCCAAACGATTCTGAGATTTCTTTTCCAGATTCAGTATATACAATAGATTACCTGGAAATGCAGCATTGTGTGGACACGCCAGATTTTGGTAGAGCCATTTACTCCACTATTGGAAAAGTACTGGGGCCTGAGGGGAATCAAAATATAAGAACACCAGAAACTCTCATGTAAGTCAATTTGCTGCTTCCTTTTTTTATGTGTATTAGCCACTTCTTGTAGTGATATAGGACAAAGACAATGGTACAGCGCACATGTGGTACTTCTATACAATTTCTTCCCTACTGGCCAAAGTTCTGTCATTTTCCTTTCCATAAAAATAAACAAACATACAAACAACAACAACAAAATTGTGTCACTATGCAAAGAATAGGAGCCACCCTGTTCTAGTGACAACCTTGAAACCATGTGTGTTTTCACAATAAGAATAGTTTCAAAACGTTAGTTCTGCAACTATGGTCAGTTTTGACTTTTCCCCTTTTTTTCTGTCTGTGCCTTGGCCTCTCTCTCTCTCTCACCCACTCTCTCTCTCCCTCCCTCCCTCCCTCCCTCCCTCCCTCCCTCTCTCTCTCTCCCTCTCTCTCTCTCTCTCTCTCTCTTCCTCCCTCCCTCCCTCCCTCCCTCCGTCTCTCTCTCTCTCTCTCTCTCTCTCTCTTTGTGTCTGTCTGTCTGTCTCTCTCTCTGTGTGCATGTGTGTGCATGTGTTTTTATCCCTTCCCCCAGTTGATCCATACTTAATCTCTCATTCTCATTTAGTCCCAGGACTTTAAATACATATATTTCAATGATTTCCAAATTTCTTTTTATAGCATAGTATTCTTTCAAAGTGAAGATTTGAAAAGTCAGGTGCCTAACCACTCTGTTTACTTGGATGTCTGTTTCACACTCCAAACTTAACACATCTAAAGATAAGATTTGATGTATCATTCTACAGGAAGTATATGTTGTAGGCATCAGGAGCATCTTCAATCCTCAGTAAACAGGAGCACTGTTTCCCAATGCCTCATATCCAAACTGTAGAAAACATTTCTGTTTCTCCAAGCCTGCTCTCGTTTATATCTTTCATTTGACTGCAAATCTTGTTGTCGACACCAGCAAAATCCAGACTCTAACCAATTTCCACTCCAGCTGTTGCTCCTGCTTTGTTACACCATCATTTCTTTTCTGTTGTGCATGTTTAAATTGATAAATATAAATGGATGGATCTATAATACAAAACATTTTGTTTTGAAATAAGAAAATATTATAGAATTATTGAATTAATGCAATTAACACATGTATCGGGAGGGACAACACCAATTTATTTTCTTAGCAATTCTTAAGAAGCTATCATCTCTGGGATTGTGATTTGTGGGCTAGTTTTCTTTGCTTTTTGTTTAAAAATCACTTATGAGTGAGTACATGTGATAATTGTCTTCCTGTGTCTGGGTTACCTCATTCAAAATGATGTTTTCTAGCTCCATCCATTTACCTGCAAAATTCAAAATGTCATTTTTTTCTGCTGTGTAGTACTCCATTGTGTAAATGTACTCCATTTTCCTCATCTATTCTTTTTTCGAGGGGCATTTAGGTTGTTTCCAGTTTCTGGCTATGTCAAACAATGCTGCTATGAACATAGTTGAGCACATGTCCTTGTGGTACGATTGAGCATCCTTTGAAAATATACCCAAAAGTGGTATTACTTGCTCTTGATGAAGGTTGTTTCCTAATTTTCACAATTCCAGAGAACCTAGACAACAATGAGGACCTAGAAGAGACATACAAAGATATAATCTACATGGGGATTAGAAAAAAAAACAAGATCTCCTGAGTAAATTGGGAGCATGGGGACCTTACGAGAGGGTTGAAGGGGAGGAAAGCAGAGAAAAAATGTAGAACTCAATAAAAATAATAATAATAAAAAAGCCAAAAAGAAGCTATCATTATTTCTTCCCAGAGCTTTCTAATAGTTCTTTTTTTCTGATCCTCTTCTGATCTTTTTCAACACAGAAACAGAAAGAACACTTAAAAATGAAAGTCTGGTTATAAGACTTCTTTATTTTAGTGTCTCTGAAGGCTTCCCCTAGCATCCAAAGTAAAAAAGCAACACTTCCATGGGCTTACACGTCCCCATGTAGCCTTTAAGATACTTTGATAAGTTAATATTAAAGTTCTGTTTTATGTCACTGACCCCATACACCGTGAGCTCCAGTCAGCCTTGCCATGTTTTATTCACCCTGTGTGCCAGGTTGACTTGGAGAAGATTTGTTGCTTGTTGTTGTTTGCTTATTTCTCTACACCTTTCAGGTATTTGCAGAGCTAAGTTCTGCTGCATGTTTCAATGTTTCACTCACACGTCACTGCCTCAATTGAAGCCACCTGTATCTCCTGTAGTAAGTACAATATTCTGTGCCCGGGAGACATAAGCTGTGTCTTTCCTTCCACCATCCCTCCATGCTGGTTTCCATCCCATGAACTGTTGTGCTGTTTGTCTCAGTATATCATCAGTATTTCAAAGTGACAAATGTCATCCAGGCGAAACTCAGATATTTCTGTTTTGATCTCTGTTACCTTTAACTTCAAAAGTGTTTGTTATATGATGAAAGCTCAAAGTTCCTCAAAGGACAAAAATCAGATGATGATTTTTTTACTTATGTCACCTCTGTTGATGGAGAACACTGTTTCATAAAAAACAGAAGGTTCTGCTTCTAACATAGGTTTGTATAGTTTTTAATCCTAAACCCATTTTATGAAATTTAATTCTAAGCATCTAAGCACTTCATATCACTGTAGATATTATAAGTCACAATATAAACTTATTTCAAATTACTGTTGCTAGCATATGAATTGGAGTTTGGCTTTGTGGATTTACTGTGCATTTCACAATCTTGTTAAATTCATTTCTTACTTTCACAATAACATCCAGCATTTAATTTCAAACCTGTATTATTTTTGTCTCCAATCTCCCTCTGTTAAATAGAAGTAATAAAAAATATCCTTGTCTTTTTAGATGTGAGAGGAAGAAAATTTTGGACTCTGATCTTAGTAAAGATAGGCTTTGCTTTCATAATTAGCCATTCTTGCTTAAATAACTTTCGGTCCACACTTAATTTTCTGTTTCTTGTGAGTAGATGAATGGGAGTGACGACTGAGCACAGAAGGTTCTTGAATTTTCTCATATACTATTCCAGGCATCAACTGAGATGATCTCGTAATTTTTTTAAGCCTTTTGGGATGAATGCCTTTGATTGACTGTTTTATATGTTGAGGCAGGCATACATTTAAGGGATGAACTTTACAAGAGTGCTTATTAGCTTATTATATGGTCTAAATTTTAATTGCTAATGTTTTATCATTCCTCTCATATCAATGTCCATGAGACATAATATTCTCAAATTTTCTTTTTACTAAGAGAGAAATGTAATATCAAATATGTGATTCTCAATAACTTACAAAGATATGGAACCTTTTTTCTATATATTAAATAATTTTAATTATGATAAATATGTGTCAAAATATGTGAAACAGAACTATGACTTATGGAATTCATGTCATAATAAGTCTAAATTCATAATGACTTAGGTGATACCTGCATTTCTGTCTCTATTGCACTTGATGATCGTTCTCTTAGAAGCCTTTGTTCTAAATGGTGACTCTCAGTAGAGTCCAGATTTTTCTATCATGTGCATCTTCTTTTTTTCATCTACCCCTCACAGATATATTCTATATCTGACTTTTTTCACTTGTGTAACTCATAATAAAGAAGAAAAATAGGATGCTAGAATTTAAGATAATTTCATAATTTGAAAGTACGCCCTAAATCCTCTCCTTAAAAGAGAGAAGCCATTTTCTCTCTGCCAAATGTAATCATGAATTACTGACTGAATTTTAACAAAGTAACAGAGATGAAATGATGATGAATATCTTCCAATACTAGGTCATAGAATTAATCTCTCTCTCTCTCTCTCTCTCTCTCTCTCTCTCTCTCTCTCTCTCCTTCCCTTTCTGGAGATGGTAGATTATGTTTATGGGTGTAAATTATATATAAGCTCATATGACTCACACTTGGCTAAATACTAGTAGTTACTATCTTAAAATTTATCAATATTTTTACAAGATGTCACACATTTTCATGTTGTATTGGGCCCTAAAAATAAGCACCCACTTCTGTGTGAAGATGCTGAGATGTAGAAGCTGTCTTATAAAGAAGACTATATAGTAATGAATCAGAAGACTCTCTGCCAAAAGTCAATGGAAGAGAAGGAGTTTCTGCTAAAACTCTCTTTGTGGTCCGTATTGGAATTACTCTCTCATGCACAGTCAAGTCTGGATGTGGTGGAGCCTCACAGGCATCTTGATTTCTAGTTCTTGAGGGAGTCTAAACAAAACAACACCCAAGCTACATCCTGAGTTGGCTCACACTATTCACACCATAATATATAAAGTCTTCTTTTATATCACTAAACTTTAGAGTAATTTTTATGTAAAATAGTCAATAAAATAATAGAAGTCACATTCCCTTTAGGCCTCATTTCATTAACCAAAGTCTAGCTATGTGAATACAGCCAACTGGAAAAAGGTTGAGTCATCAAGCACTTTTATTTCTCCCTGAAAGACTGATCATTAGAGAGTCCCCTCTGACATATCATGAAAAGGTATATCTTTATCCTCACCATTTACATACAAGGCTCACTGATGAGAGTGTGCAGAGTGGGAGTGAGTCACAGTTGAGATATAACCGAATTGAAAACTGTAAAGGAAACCAGGATCAAAATTCAAAATCTAAGTAGATTTTTAGATAATACAGCCTACTTAGGAGTAGATGAGTCTCTAGTATTAACAGCTTTCCCCAAAATATTTAATTATACTTGGTGAGCTCCTATTAAAACAAAATACAGACTTCAGCACTTTGGTCCTTTTGAGCTCTTCTATGGTAATACTTGATTTGGGACAAAGTATTCATCATACAGTGCTTTCATCTTTAAGATGGGAAGAAAATGAGTCTAATCTCAAATGATTTTTGGCAAAATTAAATGTAATACCTTCTATGTTTTAGTTATCATTATTCATATACTCAACAAACATTAAGTATCACTTCATAAAGACCACGTAACAATTACATTCATGAAGCTAACAGGTATGACAAAGTTGAGAAGGAATCAGAAAAGTAGAGCTTGGCTAATAAATATTAACATTGTTTTAAAAAGGTTCAGACTCATATCACTCATTCATCAGATATTTTTATTAGCTAATACATACCAGATGCACATGGAGTCAGGTGCAGAGGTATCGCCACTCTCTAAAGCAAAGAACTTAAAGGAAACAGACAATAGTATAAATAAGACAATGCATGTGCTGCTTCCAAAGTAAACATCTGTGAAGGGGAAAGAAAAGAACTTCAGACAGAGGACTACAGAAAGTGAAGAAATAGGCCCCAAGAGTAATTTCAGAATGGATTTCTCTAAAGAAGTAATAGCTAAAACCACATATTACAGGGAAGAAATATTTTTCCAGACTAAGACTGTATCAGAGAGATAATGGTAGGGGAAGTAACAAAAAGAATGGACTGTAAATGAATTTACAAAGATAAGACAAGTGTATGAATTCTGAATACCAACCAATTAACAAAACATAATTTATAGGTATCAGAAGCTAAAATGGTTTAGAATTGATGCCGAATAGGACACTGATGGAGAGATAAAAAGTTACACACTTTAGGCTTAGGTTATGGGGAAGATGGAGAACATTTGATAGAATACGTAGAAAGTCATAGAGTCAATGTACACAACTACTTTAGAATTGAAAATGTCCAGAGCAAAAAGAAATAGGTAGATCAGACAGAAGTATTAAGCATCTGCTATATATGACATGATGAAGAAATATTGGGCAAGAAAAAAGTTCTCTATCTTAGCTTTAAGAAGGGCTTGAAATAGAAAACATTGAGAGTTAAAGTTCCAGAATATTTCTAGGTAACTTTGTGGAAGAGGGTTGAAAGCAGTTTGAAACAAACAGAATTTGTCAGACTTTTATTTTGTTTTGATGGTTATAAGAGAGGAAAGTAAAGGAAAAACCAGAAAATATCCCTGTAGAATAGCAATTGGGAACCATCATCTACCTCTGGGATATATGGAGAGAGTTTAAAGGATTGAGTAGCCTCCACCAAAGAGGAAGCTGAGCATAACATACATTCTGTAAATTCTGTAAGTGTTCAATAAGAAACAAAATATTTTGAAGTCAAAAATGTTTTCAATTACTAAGGTTTGTGCCAAAGAAAGAGCTCTCAGCATCTCAGAGAAACTGGAAAGGAGTCATGGAGTCATTGAACTACTGGACAGACAGATAGGCACACACACACACACACACACACACGGACAAATGGATTGGCTTTAGCCATGGGGCAAACATTAAAACAGTAAAAATGGCAATCTTACCAAAAGCAATCTACAGATTCAATGCAGTGCCCATCAAAATCCTGGCAAAATTCTTCACAGACTTCAAAATAAAAATATTCAACTTTGTAAAGAAAAACAAAAAGCCCAGGATTGCCAAAACAATCCTGTACAATAAAGAAATTTCTGGAGGTATCACATTCCCTGACTTCAAACTCTACTACAGAGCTACAATACTGAAATAGCCTGGCTTTGGCATAAGAACGACAGGAGGACAAATGAAACTGGATAGAAGACCTGCATATCAATCCACACATCATCGAACACCTAATTTTTGACAAAGAAGCAAAAAATATCAAATGGAAAAATGAAAGTATATTTAACACGTGGTGCTGGCATAACTGGATACTAACATGTAGAAGAATGCAAATAGATCCACATCTATCCCCATGCATAAAACTCAAATCCAAATGAATCAAAGACCTCTACATAAAACTAACTGCACTGAACCTCATAGAAGAGAAGGCAGGAAGTACACTTGAACGCATTGGCATTTTTATATTCTTAAATACAACTTCAGTAGCATAGACACTGAGAGCAACAATTATTATATGGAAACTCCTGAAACTGACAAGCTTCTGTAAAGCAAAGGGCATGACCAACAAAACAAAACAACAGCCTACAGAATGGGAAAAGATCTTTACCAACCCCACATTAGACAGATGGCTGATCTCCAAAATATACAAAGAACTCAAGAAATTTGTCATAAACACAACAAATAATCCAATAAAAAATGGGGTACAGACATCAACAGAGATCTCTCAACAGAGGAATCTAAAATGGCTGAAAGACACTTAAGGAAATGCTCAACATCCTTAGCCATTAGAGAAATGCAAATCAAAACAACTATGAGATTCCATCTTACACCTGTAAAAATGGCTAAGATCAAAAACACTGATGACAGCTTATGCTGGAGAGAATGTGGGGCAAAAGGAACCTCCCACATTGCTGGTGGGAGTGCAAACTGGTACAGCCAGAAAACACAAAAATACAATAGAAAAAGACAAGAACTCCTGAATAAATTGGGAACATGGGAATTATGGGAGAGGGTAGAATAGGAAAAGGGAGGAAGGGAGGAGAATGGAGAAAAATATATAGCTCAATAAAAACAATGAAAAATTTTCACACACAAAAAAGATTACCTCACAACCGCAAACTATAAATTTTCCATTAACAAATTAAAATCTTTACACAGGAAAACATCACATTATGATCACAAGTTACATGATTTTCTGAGAAGTCCACAAGTAAACATTTTCTTTTGTATGAGTTTTCTTACCGTAACATCTCCACCCCAAAGCAATGATTCTTTCATTATTGATTAACAAAGTTTTAAGCAAGCCTAGTACGTTTCATTCAGTTCCTTTTGTACTGGCAGGCACCTGTTTGTGGTTTCAGCGTAGCAGATTCCTATCCTATTTCTACAAACCTTTTAACCAGTGGTCAGCTAACCGTCTATTCTTTACACACAGTAGGGTCATTTAATTTCCATTCACAATTTTGTTTTTTCAAGGTGCATACCTGTGATTGATTCTATAAGGTACATGACCAGGGAATTCAGATGTAACCTTGGGTATAGGGACATAATTGTTTTCTCTAACTATCAGCCTGTTTTTCCCAAGGCTTAATTCATGGGTCTAGAAGGCATGAAATCTCCTGTTCTTATTTTCTATCAACTGTAAATCTCACGTCTTACAAAGGGAAAGGTTACATCTCGTCTATTTTTTTTTTTTTTTTTGTCTCTTGTATTGGAGCAATTGGCAGAATAACCTATGCCGTTTCCTTAATCATCTTTACTGTCTTAACCACCTGTATTTTTTAGGCTAATTCAGAAGTTTAATTAAACCGCCGATTCAATTAAGCATCATTACTCTTATAAAAATCATCTTCATTATGATCTGCAAGCAGATTGCGCAGTGAGGAGTGGGATTTTCCCATGAAACAAGCACACCATCCTAGAAACAATGGAATCCTTTTGCATAGTATTCTCATCATGCCAAACACAGCAGGAACACGGCAGCAGCAAGCAGGAGGAAGCACAGCAGAAGCAAAGGGCATCCTGGAAACAACCCCCTAGGGGCTTTGCTTCTCTAGTGTTTATTCATCTCAGTTTTGCTATTCTGTGTCTTGAACTCCATAAGCTCTGCTGTGGACTGCAGGTCCTCTGAAATGGCCACCCACAGGTTTGTTAGTCACCTTCCTGTGGCCATAACAAAATACCCCAAACAAGCAACTTTGAAAGAGAAAAGTTTTCTCAGCTTACAGATTTGGACATCTTAGGTCATGATGTACTGGCTCAATTGCTTTGTGCCTTTGGCAGCAATGATATCACAGTACGAAGCATATTTTAGAATGAGCCACGACACGGGAAGAAAAAAAGGAAATGCCTAAAGCCGCCAACCCATAATCAGTGCTGATCTGGGTCTTGGACCTTTACCATGGGCCTTTAAGAGACATTTGTATTTCCCATCTCTAACAGGGTAAAGTACTTCAAATTTCACACTGCAGCAGCATACATTTTGTGTGTATTATAATACTTATAATAGTTATATGACTTGCACATATGGATTGTTTATGTTTTTGTTGCAGTGATAAAACACCATGCCCAAGAGTAGCTTGTGAGACAAAAGGGTTTTGTTTCAGCTTACAGCTTTCAGGCCATCCTCCATCACTAGCGGAAATTCAGGCAAGATTCTGGAGACAGAAACTGAAGCAGAGGCCATGGAGGAGGCTGCTCACTGGCTTGCTGCCCCTGGCTTTGTCAGCCTGCTTTCTTATAGAACCCAGGACCACCAGCTCAGAGATGGAAACATTCACAATGGGTTGGATCCTCCCACATCAATCACTAATTCAGAAAATAAACTTCAAAGTGCCTACAGGCAAATCTTATGGAGGCGTTTTCGCAATTAAGAGTTCTTCTTCCCAAACAACTCTAACTTGTTAAGTTGACAATATACTAGTCAGGACTACACAAACACATACATAGTTAACTTTTGAAGGAGAAAAGAAGTTAGTTACCTGGATGTGCAACTTTTACAAAGTGAACTCTCCCATTTTATAAAAAATAAAGTTGGCTCAAAAAGTAACCAAGTGTTGTCCAGAAAGTAATTTAAAAAATTGGTGCTTGCCGGGCGGTGGTGGCGCACACCTTTAATCCCAGCACTCGGGAGGCAGAGGCAGGCGGATCTCTGTGAGTTCGAGACCAGCCTGGTCTACAAGAGCTAGTTCCAAGACAGGCTCCAAAACCACAGAGAAACCCTGTCTCGAAAAACAAAACAAAACAAAACAAAACAAAAATTGGTGCTTGTTTTAAGCATATATATATATATATATGTATATATATACATATATATGTATATATGTATGTGTGTATACATACATATATATGTGTTCGTGTGTGTTTGTGTCCAAATTTCAAATAATACATGAAGCCATCCACAAATGATTATAGGGAGTTTCATTTTATAAAGGAATTGAGGAGCACTGTAACTTACAAATGAGGCTCTCATTCTTGCTACCCACATTACCCTTGCACCTTAGACTGCGCAATGCTCATGGGGCTGTAACATGCATGCGTATGTGCACAGCCTGACGGCACCTAAAGGAAAGACTTCAAACAAAAGCAGTTCTACATTCCAGATTAATTTCCCTTTACATTTTTATAGCAAATATCGAATAATTTAAAATTTTAGTAGTATCAGACTTTATCGAGCCACTCTTAAAGGCGTAATTTGTATGCATACACAAACACACACACATACACACACAAGGTACTATTATGCAAGCTGCTACATCTTCCTGCCCAGGTTAGAAATGTGTAAACAATTATCAACATTCTTGTCATTGAACAGCTACTATCTCCCAAAGCCAACACGAAAAGGCCTGGAGTCAGCAAGCAATCTAGTCATCTGTGTGGGAGCATCTGTGTGGGACACCAGATAGCAAAGGAGTGTCTTCGGGTCAAAGGAAGCTTATTGGGCTTAGGAGAAACTAATTTAGAAGAGAGCAAGAAGGTGACGTGGGATTCAGGAGGGAACAAACCTGGGGCCAGCTCCGAATGAGTGGTTATTATCCCCCGTGAGCACTTTGCCTAATACGGCTGTGTGTCTACCTACTAATCAGCTTTCTAATCAGCTTTGTCTTCCTATGCCTCCACGGCCTCTAGACTTTGGATCTGAGGATAAGGTAAGTTTCCACAGGCTTTTCTAGTGATAACTGAGGGAAAGTGGTGGAGATCAGGCAGGCTTGCAAGGCTACTGTGACCCACATTTTTCAGGGGGTCGCAGAAGCCAAAAAAAAAAAAAAAAAAAAAAAACCAAACTACAACTGACCTTGATCACGATCAAGCGGGGTTTCCTGAACGACTTGAGACAACCCAGCCCCTCCCAGTCGCCTTTGGTTCCACATGCATAGAAAACACAGTTTTATTTGGACTGAAAGAAATTCTGATTAAAGAAAGCAGGAGAAAGAAAAAAAGGCTGTCTTCAAACTCTTTAACTATAAGCTTTGGGATGTGTGAAATACGTTTTTAAAAGCAACCTGTGTTGGAAAAAAAAAAGAAGAAGAAAACAGGCGAAGTAGATTGCACTATGGCCTCTGATTATTGTTGCTTTGAGTATCTTAGTCACACCTCATGGAATTATCGTCAATGCGTTTAATTGCTAGCTTCTTTCATTTCAAGCCTTCACATCAGACACCAGTGTTTCTTTACGTTTCCTTCAACGGTTACGGGCTCTGCTGTTAATTTTCCCCTCCTCCCTCAAAGCCTCCAGAGCACACATCATACAGATAATTAGTGCTTCTTCTCTAATATTTTAAACTTCCCTGATGGAGGTCGTGGATATTTTATTCTGCCCCCCCCTTTTTTAGCTCCTTTATGTCTCACCTCATTAAATTCAAATGAACCAAATGAACATATCCCCATTTAATTCCTCCTAGTAGCCTGAGTGTCTTTGATCATTAAAAACCAGTGTCACCATATAACAGTCCCCCAAAACATAAGGAGTCACCAGGAACAAACTGGACATCCAAAGGCGGGTTTCAATCAGCCTTCTCTTGTTTCACAAATCTCAGCCTGAGTCTAGTTTTAATCAAGTATTAGCTTTGCTCTCAGTAAGCTTCAGGTGTGTTACCTAAAATGGTGGCGATTACTCACTTCGCTCCTTCTGCTGGACTTTACCGAGACTGTACTTTAACCACTCTCTCTCTAAACACAAACCTTTGAACATTTGTTTGCCACCCCATCCCGCCCATTCAAAGTTGAAGAGCTGCTGTAACACGGAATTTTGAAAAGCCCAAGAGCATGCTTGGCTAAGTCACCAGTGCCCCCTAGTGTTTGGAATAAGCAACGTCTTGGAAGCTGTCTAGCGGCCGGGGGTTTGCTGGTTTGCTGTTGCAGTTGCCAGAATCTTTCTGTTTAGGAAGACCAATTGTTTCCAGTATACCTGGGGAACCATAAAGTTTCAGGTTTCCCAATCAATTCGGAGAAAACAAAATGATACATTTTTCAGATCATATTTTATTCATGTCATAGCTATAAATAACACAATTTAATGAAAGCATGAACTTGTATAATTTTTGAAGGGGATGAAATTTTTTTTTTAAAAAAAGCTTTCTTTTCTCTATATTTAAGCAAGTGTAATGTCAAGGAATTTATGCAAGCCAGTTCTCTGTATTTGGATGACTGGTATTTTGTTCTGTTTTGTTTTGCTGTTATTGTTGTTTTAATTGCCTTAAGTAAATGTGAGTGTGCCTAGTTTTCATCAATGGGATAATTAATCCAGTTTCTAAAAGTCTATGGAAAAAGAGATGAATTATCGTTTTTGTCCTAAAGGGTAAATAAATTAAGACATTTTCGAAAGATTCCAGAGGCAAAGCCATCATCTTGAGATCACTCCGACTGTAGAAGCAGGTTCTTTCCCTGCTGAAAGAAAGCAGCTAACAGTGCAATTTTAAAGGTGATCCATCTTCCCTGATGTCCCCAGAGACATGCAAGGGAGGATGTTCCCATTCTTGCCAAGCAGCCTCGGGATCTACCTCTGCACTCGGGTCTCGTAAAGGACTGTGTGGATTCCCTGAGCGTCATCACCGCTTGTACCAGCGCTGAGGACGTGATGAACCTTGGAGTGTAAGCGACAAGCACGAGAATAAGATTAATCAGATGTCGGAGTGGGAGGCTGATAACCATGTATGAGAACATCGCAAGTTGTTTTATTTGGCTGGAAAGAGTGATAACAGTCGGTAAATACCTGAAAAAGGAAGTTGTTTCTTAGAGGGCATGTAACAAAGAGGAAAATTGGATTGATATAGAGGGTGATTTCTGGATCTCCTCCCAAACTGGAACTCAGGTTGTTAGGGAAGTGTTTCCAAGAGAAAGAGAAAATGTGAACTCAGTGTGATCCAGAGGCAAGGGTTGCCATACTCATAGGCAATTCGTATCTATAGGAGACAGTGTGAATATCCAGTTTGTTCTGACTTCCAGCTACCTCCAGTGAGCAATGCCCTTGTGCATTTTTACTTAATGAACTACAATCACACGGGAGTCCCATCCATTTCTGCCTTTTCTGTCACCACCTGTTTCTGTCTTAGCCAAACGCTTCATTCTCCACCATCAAACTCCATCCTAGAAAGTTCCTCCCCCGCTCATGTGCTGTTTCCTAGTGTGCTGTTGTAGTTCTTCAATGTCATTATATACAGCTTATGGGTCATGACACCGCCTATGAAGCAAAGCCACTTCAACTTCAGTATTTCTGGGCAGACAGGCAGATCACTTTGCCTCGCTGAGTCTCAGTGAGTAAATGGGGAAACCACAAGGTAAATTACACACATTTGTGAAACTATCAAAGAGAAAGCCCAGTAAAAATTGTATTGAAGTTATCAAAACATTATGATATACAACAAATTCTGTAATATTCTTTTATATTCCCAGGACAAATTCTGATGAAGGTTCATCAAAGACTGTTTTTGTCTCATTTGTGTTTTTTGACCAACAATTTGAAAAGCAGATCTTAACCTGTGGCATGAACTATAAAGTTTTGTGAAATATAAAGCCTAGGCATACTTGACATTTCTGACAAGTTATTGGCTCTAGTGTTTGGTTTTATTACTTTCAAATTGCTGTCTAAGCACAGCCTCTTCCCCCAAGGCAGGAAGATTGTTTCCCACTCACAATCGTAGCATCATCAATAGGAAAGGATATGACAAAACAATACACAAAGCCCATCATCCCATCGCCTTGTCAGTTCCCATTTTCTAAAAGAATCGAGGGATTGAAGTTTCTAGGGATTTATAGGGGGTTATGTTGGAAGAAAAAATTAGCATGTGGCCTTAGCATTTCAGCTGTGACAGAATATTGAAATAATGCATGAGCTTCTTACTTTCTCTGACCAAAGCACCAGGCTGTCTCTCCTCTTCCAGCCACAGCATTGTGATAATCAACTGTTCCCATACTTCGATGGCACAGTGTGAGTTACTGTGCATTCAAATGTTAAAATAGATGGTGACAGTATTCCCAAATAATACTTAATAAAGCCCATTTTCTGAAATACATATTCATATGTATATATGATGTGGGAGTCCCCTCTGTGTGCTGTGATTACCATTAATAAATAAAGAAACTATTTTGGACCTATAGTAAGGCAGAATTTAGGTAGGCAGAGAAAGTTAGGCTGAATGCTGGGAGAAAAAAAGGGTGATATCAAGAGAGAAGCCATGGAGCAGCCAGAGACAGATGCCAGCTAGAACCTTGCCAGTAAGCCACAGCCATTTGGTGATACACAGATTATTAGAAATGGGTTAAATTAGTATGTAAGAGTTAGCCAATAAGAAGCTAGAGCTAATGGGCCAAGCAGTGATTTAGTTAATACAGTTTCTGTGTGATTATTTCAAGTCTGAGCTAGTTGGGCAGCCAGGAACCAATAAGCAGCCTCCTCCAAAACATATGTGTGTATATATATGATGAAAGATTATTTTTTTTTTACTTTTTATGTGGCTCTTAAAAAGGTCAATTAGGCATTAACCTCAGCTAGTGCCTAACTTATGTTTCCTTTTCCATTGATTTCCCTTGTTATTTCCAAATTCATAAAAATTCATAAATAAAGATTAAGCAATTCATACTCCAAATCTGTGGGGGTGTACCAGCAACATAACATGGAAGAGTCACTGTGACAATAATAATAATAATAAATAATAATAATAATAATGTAAAATAGATGAAAATTGGTCCTGGTGAATGTGGCCAACAAATGTCCTATAGAAGTTTGCTGGCCACATACTGACTTTCCTAATAGTTCAGCACAGAGACACATAGCCTTCAACCCTAGATGGCTGGCAATGTTTCCTGTTCTTTCTCACACACTCAGCTTTAGGTCTACAGAGCTCTGAATAAGAAAGAAGCAAGAGCCCCGGTATGAGTAACAGTTAACTACAAAACACATTCCCCAGGAACAGTTTTCATTTTCATTGTCTCATACACAGCATACACAAAGATCATTTAATTCCACGGTTGAAACTCTGCTGACTGCATACTCCAAAATGACTATCATTTTCCCATCACAATAGAGTGTTTTTCTGCCCTTTCCTAGAAAATGTTACCCCTTCCCTCTACCTGATATTACAGATTCCAGGAAGGTAAGTGATATTTAAGAGTGACTTCAGAGGCTCTTAAAGATCTGTCTAGTACTATTTACTATCGTGGGCTTCAAATATCCTGCCAGTGGCAGCTACTGCTGTATTCTGTTTTATAATTGTAAAGACGCCTCCATCTTCTAACAAGTACTCAAATAGTCTTGCTGGATGTAATCAATCCCCAACACCTGAAAATGTAGCAGTTCTTCAGATCCTGAATCTAGGCATGAGATGAGATCTAAGTAACAAGTGAATGAATTCACCAAGACCAAATGGGCCCTGGTGAATACACTGTAATACAGGGCCTCAGACAGCATGCTTATATCTTAGGATAGATTATGTCAAAGCAAGCACAGTTGCCAGCTCTCCCCAGTTTAACAGAAGACCAGTCTACTTGAAACATGTTGCATATGAGTTTTCTGGTCATTGAAATTGATTTGGAATTTATCTCAGCACACATTTCCATGTTTGCCACAATCAAAAGCCTGAGTTGGTATCTCAAACCTTAATAGCATACAAATGAAAGCAGTACACAACACTGTGCTCTTGTCCATTGGCTAAAGAAAACCATGATGGCATACCTCACTATAGGGGGATGGGACAGTATAAAGCCACTATGTACTTATAACAAAAAAGGAAAATACTTAGTAAATAGTAACTCTAATAAATTTTCTCTTATCACTTTATTTGGTGATCAAGACCTGATCAGACCATTGATATCTCATTTCAGTTTCTGTGTTCCACCAAGTGTTAGTTTATAATATTATCATTCAGTTGCTCTATAAAATGGACTTTTACCTGTAGTCAACAATCCCTGATCCTACAACCATATAACATACTGATCAGTACATTTCATTTCATACCTTCAAGATTCTTCTTGAACTTATTTTTCATCATCTATACCTTAATACCTATTTTTCTATAGGCATCTTAAAATTCAGTTTTGTATAGATTTCTCAGTCTATATACTTCTAACCCATGCTATAGTTAACTGGAGTTTATACTTTTCCCAATATATACATACATATATATTGGAAAAGTATATATATCTATATCTCTCTCTATATATATATCTTTAATGCGGTTACTGATATGAAATACCATTTTTATAATAATATCTTAAAAGTAAAAGTAATTGTGGTAAAAACTATAATTCAACATTTAATAACTCTGTTCTTACATATCCTCAGATTCAGTCCATTCACTAAAGTTTTACTAGAGGTAACACTGGTTTCATTTTAACATTGAGATAAGTTGAGTTCCATGTAGCTCTGTGCTTTTATATTTGAACAGTAATAGGCATAGTTTTTGTTTAGTCCCCAGTGTCTAGAATAGTGACTCAGTGCAAAGAAAACCATATAAAACTCATACGTTTTACTAACAAAAATAATTGACAGATACTCTTAATACATCATACATTCTAGGATGAAAAAAGTGTTTTAAAATAAGGCTAATCTTTTACTTCATATAGAAGATGGGATAAGAGGTATTTAGAAATACTATGAAAATATACATTTTAATTTTAATACTGCCCCTGCTGAAGCTAATTGTGGCTAATTTGATGGTGTAGGATAGAATCTGTGTTGTATTGTTCCTTAAAAATCTTCCTAGAATGGAATTTTTTGACACTGATCATTGAAATAATCCTACAAGACTGAGTTCTCCACTTTTACAGTTGATATAGTACCCAAAACTATAAGTTTTATGAGTCTACTCATTTTCTTAGGAAACTAACTCAGCAGCAATGAAGATAGAAGCCAATCTCCAACTTTCTGTAGGAATTTCTTCTCAGGGATCAGTATCAGTAACCTTGTCTGTACTGTCCAGGATTGTATGTATTCCTGATGAATAGATGAAGACATTCTCATGAGTGTGCCTGATTTGTGCCGTATAGAACATAAGGCTGTGTACACTTGATGTCTGAGTCCTGTTTTAAATCGTTACTTGTCTTAGCACCCCCAAGCCACTAATGCAGTCCCTGTTTTGAACAGTGCTTACTTGTATGACAGTACTATACCCTTGAAGTGTGAGGAATTTAAATATTAATATACTTCAAGAATAAAAAATGCAGGAACAGTTCCATTCAATTGTCAAATCAATTACAGTCGCTTCACTTATTCCAAATTACAAGAAAATCCATTCTGTTCATAGAAATTGAGAATCGGAACTATATAGGAATACATTCCCTCATTCTATTTTTTTATTTTTTAATTACTTTGGAAGCTGGAATGCAAAGTAATGTGTTTTATTATGGCATCTTCATATATATGTGTTTTCACTTGTTCCCCTCCCTAACTACTGTACCCTAGGACCCATCAATTTAGTCCATTTTCCCCCAGTTAGTCCCCACTTCTGCTCTCTTACTGCGGTATTCTGTTGACTGTTTCATGTCCCTCTTAAACTTCTTCATCTGTTGACCCTTGCCTTTTGGCTAATATCAAGTGCAGATTTCTTCTTTCTCTCTAATAAGCACCTTTCTAACTTTAAGACCACACAAACACACACACACACACACACACTGAGCTTGGTATGCTGACTTTCAGTCTCCTTCAGGTGTATACACACCCAAAAGTTGTATATAAATATTATAGTAGTTTTCTCTTTTTTCTTTTTTAAAAAGCAGTCATATTGATTTCTATTGTTTCTGAACCTGTTTACATTATTGCCAGCAGTGTCTGAAAGTTCTTATTTCCCCACTTATTTACAGCTTTTGCTACTATTTGTTGTTGGGTTTTGTGATTAGCTATTCTTACACTGACTAGGGTGACGTGGAGTCTTAAAGCAGTTTTAATTGCCTTTCTCTGATGTAGATAAGGATGCTGAATCTTTTGTTCAAATATTTATTGTCCATTTATATTTCTTCTTTTAAGAATTTTCTATTCTTAAATAGATTATAGTTTAATCTGTAGTCTTACTTATAGTTAAAGGTAACTCATATATTGTTATCTGAACCACAAAATAAGCAATTTCTGAAATCATTTACTAAATTTTGCTATAGATAACTTTCACTTCTTGTTACCATTGAGGTAAATTTAGGCCCTTGTAGTAGAAATGAGATGAGAAATAACTAGCCCAATCCATTTCAAGAGAAACATGAGAGCTTTCTTAGGACGTCTAATGAGGGGAAATATTTGGTTTTTCCTTCTTTTTGACTAAAACTGTATTATTTACGCACAAGTGCAGACCTGCAATTAGTCAAACTCTTCAGAATAGCTTTCTTCTACCATCAGCAGATACTGTAGAGATGTCAGAAATATTCAAACAGCCACTCTAAAACCAGCTGTTCTATGCATTACTAGATCTGGTTTTCTGAGAATAAGAATGTGTGAGCTGTACCTGCCAGAGGAAACTAAAAGAGCATACTGGTTTTGTAAGTATCTTTTTACGAATGTCTTCCTTTCTAGTAGAATCTGAGGAAGGTTTATCTTGTTTTTGTTTTATTTATTTGTTTGTTTGTTTATTTATGTTTATTTCATTGGTGTAATTTTCTTTTCCAGTCTATGCTCCCATTGTGAGCCTTATGGAAAACTGATGTGGTGTATCATGATTAGATTATATCCACAATGAAGTTGTTCTGAAAATGACTAATATGTAGGAAAGAAGAAGGTAGAACCTACCATTCCAGGACAAAGTTTTCATAGGTTTCTGGGAAGTTTCCATTGTCCTCAGAAATTACTTGTCAAGAACACTGTTTTTTTCTCTTCTGCTCTGGTCATTACCACCCATTGATGTAATCTAAGACCTGTTGTAAATACCTGCACATTGGAATGATGGGAAGGGAAACCTGAGAGTGGGAGGATCCCCAAAGAGAGAGACCAGACTCCTGATACTGTTGAGGCTGCTGATCAGGCTGCACCAGGGGTAGGTCTTACTATTTTGACTTTTACCTTTGGGATGCAAGAGCCTCTTATTAATTAAAATGTTTTGAATCAAGTTCAGAACAGTCTATTCTGGTCCCAGTGACTTAGGCTTAGTGAATAGGCTTAACTTGACTGTTCATCTCATGAACAGAAAACAAGATCTCACTGATTTTACTGTGGGATGCACAATATTACCCAAAATGTCTTTAAATTTGACTTCAGAGGAACAATGGGCGATTATTTTTGATAATTATGGAGTGTGATGTTAGAAATACACTACAATGAACAAATACTTGCCACTTACTAGATACACAGATTCGTCTGACTGTCATATATTTGCACTTGTGTTATCTAATTATAGTAGAATGGTATCAGGAAAGGGACTGGAGTGGTAACTCAGCAGTTCAGAGCAAGTTTTGTTCTTGCAAATGGACCTAGTTCAGTTCCCAGGTGTTGTGGGTTATAAGTACCTGCTACTTCAGCTCCAGAGGCGCCCATGCCAATGGTGTCCACCTCTACACATGTGCAACATTCCCACAAGTATACACATAATTCAAAATAAAATAATATTAGAAATAAGTAAGACATTCTTTAATAGCCTATGCGAAGTACCTAACATTGTATAAGTTGATCAGACAATTGATGTGATTCACATGACATTTGAACATGGGAGAAAAGTTATAATTTTAATTTTCTCTAAAATTATAGGCAATGTGTTTTTTTGAATATATATATATATATATATATATATATATATATATACAGAAACTCAACTATAGCTTTATATAGCATAGAAACGAACAAATAGAAAAGATAATTTTTTTCAAAACCAACTTGCATTGCTACTTAAAGCATTCTTATAGAAGATATCAGTTTCAAACTCACTTATGCCTTTTGTTTTTCAGATGAACAGATCATGGTTCTTCATGTAACTTCATGGATTCAAGATTTGCAGACATGGTATCTAGTCTCTGCACTAATTGGAAGAATCTACAATCACATGGATGAGAGTGCTCTGGGCTCCCATTTACAGGCTCAGGAAATAAACACAGAACCTAAGAAGAGGGAAGAGTCATTCCTTGCTAATATGAGGTTTTAATTAATATTTATAAATTTAAATTATTAATATATAAATAAGGATATTATTTGTTTACAATATAGTATTTTTATGGGTTTCAAAACATTTCATAAATGATAAATCCCAGTAAATGTTAACATTATGAATTCTCTAATTAAAATGGGTTCCATAAATTCAACTCCAAAAGATCGCCAATTCTGGAAATATCTCATATTGCAGTTGCAAGTATTTGATTTCCACATTTCATTTCTTGCCAAGAATTCATTGCACATCATGGCTTGGCTTTAAATATGACTCTTTTTCATGCAATTTAGTCATGAAATTCTCTCCTGATTCAGATGCTTTCAATAGCATGTTAGTGGTTATTATTACCTCTGTAGCTATTTTTCAAAGAGCAAATTTGGACTTGATTTTTTTCTATAGTGATAAAATGATTTCAAACTTTTTTGCAAGTTTAGCATTTGAAGATTCTTCAACTTTCGTCTCCTAGTTTGATTATTTTGACTTCCAGCATTACTCTGTAGATGTGTTGCTAGATCTGAATGCCTTATTTAAAGCAATTCTCCTGCCATGAGGAAAATATGAGTAGAATGAGATATTAAATTCATTATAGATCTTGGATTATTTTAGAATTAAAAATGTATGTCATACAGAAGGCAAAATGTTTTTGCGATCTTCTAAAGGAAGGTTTGTAAAAAGAAATGTTTGTAAATTGTTAATCAAGAATAAACATATTCCAATCAAACACACAGAAATTTTAATTGTTCTTTAAAACTCTTACTCTCAAGATGTTGCCAGAGTAAATGATTATCTTCTAATTATACAATTGTTCTTGCTGTGGTACTTCAATTTCCAATCAAGACTGTAATGGTTTGCAGATACTGAGCAGAATGAAATATTTTGAAGAACATAAGAAATCTATGGGACGACAGCCATTACTGTTTTAGTTCCAGGACCTTTGTCTCCTTTTGCACGCAGGAGATGAATTGATAAATTTCAAAAGTATTTGAATAGAAATTTGATTGTGCTAATAGTAGGACACCCTGCAATTTCTGGTTATAAAAGCTAATACAAAGCTATATTACAGTTTTGAGCAGAGAGAATGTTGGGAGAAAGAGAGCACATGAATAGGTACAAAATAATCATTGGCCACACTGATACAAGCAGAGAATCTCCAAAGCTATGCAGTATGTTTCCATGGAGCTGTAATTTCCCAGATCATCAGATTTTATTAAAATCTTTATTTAGAGGTCTGAAGTAGTACTGCTTTTCTACCTTCATGATGACACAAAATTATTCTGTCACAAATTCTTTCTCTCTTTTTTTTCTAAAACAATCAACAATTGGAAACAGTGATAAATGAATAAGACTGTGGTTGGATTTTTAAGCTTCATATATTTAAGACAAGTATTTATCATTCCCTAATCATGACATTTTAATCTTTCTTTAATGATCAAATTCTCAGGACAAAAAAACTTTTAATTTCAAATAGTTGAATGCAAAAAGCTACATGACTCAGAGAAGAGTTAAAATGAGTTGATTTGAAAGCAGGAGAGAGAAGGGGAAAGGAGGGAGAGAAGGCCACTTTTAATTTTCTGAATCCGAGGAAACTATTGGCCTCAAGGAGATGAGTGAAGCAGGTGGCTGTGATTACTTACAGAGCTGATTTACCAAGTATGTTTCAAGGTTGCGATTACATGTTTTTTTTTTTTTTCTAAGTATCCTGCTATGCAATGAGAAAGAGGGGAAAAGACTGGGTGTTTCCTTATTTTTACAAATGCAAATTCTGGGTGGCAGTACCTGAAAAGATTAGAATTGGTTATCTACAGGTGGCACGTGAAAATGTTAGAAAAATGGGCTATAGAGACGGGATATATGAGCATACCTTTCTGAATGGTTTCCTCTCTAGTTGTCATGTTAATATCATACAAAATTGAAAAACATCAATAAAATCGTTAAGAGTGGTTGAAAGATATTTGCACTCAATTCATATATTTTGTTGTGCAGGATACCACCAGTTTGCTAAAGAGGGGTGAGCTGATGCAGGTCATGAAGAGAACAATTCAAAATCCCGTATCATTTGGAAATGAAAAGATTAATTCAATGTAATATATCAAATTATGAGGTGATAGAGAATCATCATATAAAAATGTTTATATATATATATGTGTGTGTGTGTGTGTATGTATAATTGTAATAGTGGCATATAAATTCTTACATTTGGCATATACAATATATATAAATGCACATTCATGTGCATAAACAGAACTTTAAGGTACCTGTGCATATATATGTACACAACATAACATACACACGTACCTGAAATTTCTGTTTATTGAAAAGGCCTAGAGGCAATGATATTCCCATGACAGTGAAATGTAATATTGGCTTCTAATAATATAGGACTCCTTGAAGTCAAAGTAGGATCTCTTGTCAATTCGGGGGATGTATAAATTGAGCTTGAACAATATTTGTGCTTTATAAATTTCTAGAGCATTCAAAGAACTGATCAAATTAAGAACTTAGGAATCAGTTCTATTGGGCTTCCACTGACCACATCGGGGGAAAGGGAAAAGTGAGCACACAAAAGCAGATGAACTATGCAAAAGTACAATCTATAGAATAAAATGAAGGTATCCACCAACAGAAACAAAAGGTCATGTATTTGTTAACATCACAGCGATGATGACCCAGAAAGCAACCGCCATAAATACTATAATTAACATGTGGAGGTTGTTGACAAAAAGTATGTTTAAGTAGTCTCAGGGTATCTCCTTGTCCAGTCTTTATTAGTCACAGGGTAACAAAATGGCATTTTCTTGAAAAAATTTAGATGTACAACCATAAGTCAGTGATCAAATTAACCAATGGATCAATGATACCATACAAGGAAAAGTTAAGGATATCTATGGGTTCTTTTCCTCATAGTGTTTACTCATCCAGAAAACAAAAGGCAGTGTGTGCCATAAAAAAGTGCACATATCATGAAGTAAGATAAAAATATTTTAATCTGCACATCATTTCCGTTGTTTAGATAAGAATAAAGCATATGCAAATTCTAGCCATTAAATATGAATTGAGTGATTTTCATGATTATAGGAATGATTTAAATGCTTTTTACATTTGTGTTCAAAATTAGCACTATACAATATAAATATTTGCAACAAAAGATGCTAAAATCATGGATGCTAATTTTCTTTGCTTAGCACATTAAATAGCAAATGTGTGAACCTGACTAATCAAGAGAGAAACTAAGAAAGAAAGGGAGTTATCTTTTAATGTCTCCCACAGCAAATTTTTTCTTAGATTTTAGGAAAGCAGAATTATATCTTTATTTTGTGCAGGACATTAAAGTGTGCACAGTAAAAACTTCCCCAGGAGAATCAACACTGTTGCATTATGTTAGTATCTCTCAGCCTTGCTTCTCTGTCACAGACACCACCTTCTTTGTACTTTCCTCAGAAGATACACATGGTTCTCTCAATTCTGGCTGTGGGACAACTTGATTTATTTAATTTAGCTTCAAGCATGACATGAAGGTGTAAGTATGTGATGTTTGTAAGATCTAGAGCCAGAAGGTAAGCCTGGATCAGCTTGAATTCCGAGCCTTGAGTTTTAATGTCTACACCGTGGTCTCAAGGCATTCATTTTTCAGAACAGCTGAAGAGGCAAATTGAGAAAAATGACTAGCAACTGTTGCCAGAAAGACTTGCGCTCAAGATAAAAGCACAGATCACTTTTATGGCTCATACTTTATAGAACAACATTTAAAACCTGGACGAGATCTAAGGAGGTAAACTCGAATAGGTGAATAAAAGCACCCTTGCTGAAAGAGCTCCCAGAGTCTGTGGAAGGGTCAAAGCTCCTAAGGCATCAGCACATAAATGCAACCTTCTTTAAGGATACAGACTATTTTCACTGATGATATCAGACACTAATTTTCTTGAACTTTGAAAGAGTCCATGTTAATGATGGTAATGGAATTTAGAAGCTAATATGGTTCTTGTAAACAAAGAAACTGGCTTGCTTTCTGGTCTAGAACTATGCCACAGTGAAACTTTAGAAAGTGACTTCTCACAGACTTGATTTCTTATCTATACAACAAGAATAAACCTATCATATGCAGTGGAGATTAAATCCATCCATATACGTGATGCCTATCATAGAATCTTGAATAGAGAATTCTCACTGGGAATAATCATAATTATTGTATGTGCACTTCTGTGGCAAAGAGAGCATGAGATAGGAATTTCTAGTTTAAACTGCAATAATCTCTAATAATATGACTTACATAGAAAAGGGATCGATACCTAAAACTGTGGATTTGTCAGACACAAAGAGGCAGAAGAAAAGATAGATATATAGTAGCTGGGATTTGAATTGAAACTCTAGAGTAAGGATGGACGCTAAAGACAGGATAGAAACACTACATAAAACACCTCGCCTTAGGGACAATGATGCTGGGCTTCAGTACAGGTTGGAAGTTACATTTCTCTAATTTTGCCAAGCATGGTAGCCACTAGAAGTTAATGGCTGTTTAAACTACTTACAACTAAAGAAAACATTAAAATCAGACCCTCAAGTTATTAGCTAGATTTCTAATTATGCATCTAATGGCAACTGCTTTGATAGAAAACCACATAGAATTTGTGCCATTGAAGGAAATCCCAGGGACAGTGTTGTTTCCTGAAAAGACATGCTACTCTACTCCATATTTGGGCCTGTGATTTTAGCGTTCACAGCCCCTAGGTCTTGGAGAGAGGCCCTGCTCTCACTATCACATCTATTCATTTAATTTCACTTCCTACAATGAGAAGTTATGTGGAAACCACCTCAGTGGTCATCAGAATTCAAAGAGAGTGTCTGATACCACCATAACTGTTACATCCTCTTTATAATAACTGTCTGTTACTAAGTGAAGTGGAGCCCAATCTGCTTAAGAAGGCCCTTTTAAAAGATAATCTAGTTATTTATTTATTTATATTTAAAAAGAGCTATTGGGGATGAAATACAGGAAGACACTAACATGCTGATTGGCAAGTAGAATTTGGCTATATTGTAGAGAAATAAACCTGGCAACCAAAAGCAGCAAATTGTCTCTGAACATTCACTAACCTGGTCAACACAAAGAAGAAAAGAAAAACCTTGTTCTTAGGATTAAAATATGAAAAAAAGAAAGGAAGGAAGAAAGACAATGTGGTTGGTTATCAAGTTTACTAGATCTTATTGTCTAATGAAAGACCTATCACATCTCAACTTTGTTATTAGTCTATCAGGATCCTAAAAAGCAGGGAATAAAACTGAACCTTTTCCAGACGTGGGACCTAAGGAAATATAATGGAAATATATGGAAATAAGCTGGTGCTATGTAAAGCTGGTAAATGTCTCATATGGTGGTTATATAGTACTAGGAAGCTAATATAAGCCCCATATAAACACAGCCCAATCTCACACATATGTGATGCCACCTTATGGGACACTGACTCTCAGCTTGTATGAGTTAAGGGAGAGAGCACATTCTGGCACACTAGTTAGAAGTAGAGTTTACTACCTACAGATAAACAGCAACGGATAACTGATGCCTATGAGGGGGCACTATGAGCCCTGCAGGCTCATTAAATAAACTAGAATTACTAATATGCATGCCCATTTGTACTGCAGACTAGGGGGAATTTTGGCAGAGTTAGCCTGCTTTGGGATATATACCCTAAATGCAAAATACTATATCAGGTTTAAGACTTGAAGGACTTTCTGTTTCTAGGGCAGAAAGGAAGGACCATGGGTTGCCCACCTAATGACTCTTTATCTCAGGATCTTGTGCCTCCAGCGCCCTCTACAGTTACTCTTGAAGATTCCAAGTAAGGAGAGGAGCGACGTCAGTTTGACACTTGAAGAAATTGTCCCTTAACTTAGGCACACACA
The DNA here is from genome assembly GCF_950005125.1 of Chionomys nivalis. NCBI lineage: Eukaryota > Metazoa > Chordata > Mammalia > Rodentia > Cricetidae > Chionomys > Chionomys nivalis. Next base: position 53,022,838 of record NC_080088.1, on the reverse strand, counting down.
GAGATACACCATCCAAGACCCACCCTAATACACACACGTCACCCCGTTAAAGTATGAAATAAAATACTCTTTCCAAATGTGCTTTTGTTGTACTGGGATCAAAGGTCAAGTAAAGAGGTATGTGCACAGTTTATTTTTGGCAGTAAAACAGAAAGAAAACAAAACCATTACCTAACACTCCAACATTTTTTTTCTTCTTCGAATGAAATAAAATATTTCAGTTCTCAAAAGCTCTCCAAAAGTAAAGACTAATGGTTGGTGTGACAAAGGGAAAACTTGGAAATTTCTGGCTGTTGGCCATTATGGAATTATTCCATTTTGTGGCTGAAATTGTTTTCTAACCTTTTAGGAAATTTTCTGACCCTCTGAAGTGTCTGTTGAAATATCCAGTGTTATGTGGTGGGTGGATGGGAGAGTGTGAGGTGGGGTTGTTAAAAGTTATGATTGTGCTTCCAAGATCTGGCCCACAAATTTCTAATAAAAAGCAGACCTTCAAAGATGGGAGGACTAATGGGTTCAGCGAAGTTTGAGTATGAGGAGGGAGGACAGGAAAGATGCTCATAGCATGCAGTTAGAACAGACTGGTGGGGAACAGCTTTCACTGAGGGAGGAAGGCATAAGAGTATGCTGGGGGACCCAAGTGGAGGGATGAAGTTTCCAAAAGAGGAAGTGAAGAAGACTGGGGCAATTGGTACCTGCTTTATAATTTTGTTCCCTGCCCCCTGTTGTGTAAACATCACCTTTCAGTCACATACCCATTATCTCCTCTGAGGAAGGAAATATCGCAGGCTGCCCTAAGTGGCTCCTGACAGGAACGTGAGGAATCCCTGAGGATAAAAGACATTTTTAAGAGAGCAAAAGAATCCAATTAACTTTCCCCCTGATGAACTTTGTCACAGTTCTTTATCAGAAAGGGGAATGGAAGGTTGGGATAAGAATTTAGACATGAAAAATGTGGCCGAACAAATAGGCTTCTAATGGTTTCATTCTTCCCACACCTTTTGTAAAGTGTAACATCGTTGGAAGAGAATAATATTTAAAGAACAATATCATTTCCAAATAAGGAATAGTTTCTCAACAATGACATTATTGTTCTAAATAATTGTATCAGAAGTAGCGATTGTGAAACATGACTGTGCAGTCATCTGAGATCAACTTAACTTTGGAAATTCTGAAATATTTGTAATCAGGAAAATATGTACAATTTAGTATATTATGATTTTATGAAGGGAGAACACTAGAAAATTGCCAATGTTAATTTCCCTAAGGTGAGTTGACCTTGTATTTCCATGCATACCATTTTAGGTCAGGAACAAATTTCTTTTGAATCCATTGCATTGGAAAGGACTTAGATTACCAGGGATTAGCTGCTGGTTATTTCAGTGTAAACACTGACATGAAAAGCCAAGATCAATGACTACAACAGATCCATGAGACAAAGCAGCTTATGTACAAACACTCTGGAAAATACACACTTGCAAATATAGAACTGGTGAGAGGAGGTATATGAGAAAGGTCTTGTGTCCTGTCCTGTTCTTAGAGGATCCTGACAAAAGGGACAAAGCCACACCTTCTCCTGAGACTTCTTTGGATTGTGCCTTCATGCCATGTAGCATTCAGTAATACCATCATGGCTTAGCAGAAGAGCATTTTCCTAGGAGTACAAATGCAAACCTGAAATAGCATGTGCTTTATAAATCAGGTGTTGCTTGTCCAACCACGAGTACCCACAGCTTCCGGTGGCATGTCAATCAAGGGTATTTTCGATGTATACTTTAAAGGACATATCATACATCAGTCAAACAACTTCTGCCTGACAGTTTGTCACATGCAGATTTAATATAATGCTTCTAGGGGCAGGAATATGTGGATAAAAAGGACAGAGTTGAATTTGCAATCATATGGGGAAGGAACTCAATGTCAACCACACACTGGAGGATGTGTAGACCGCAGAATGTCAGTTTAACGATATCTATCATGCTTGCTCTAGAACACACTTTCCTGCATTTAAACAGGACAAGAATACATTTTCTAGTAGAGCTGAACCCATGTTGGAAATGAAATATGTACAAAGCTGCTTAATAAAAGTATTTTATGGTTCTTTATGTCTTTATGTTTGCATAAATCATTTATAAAAAAGTCATAGATGGAGAGATAGATAGATAGATAGATAGATAGATAGATAGATAGATAGATAGATAGATAGATAGATAGATAGATAGACTGGCCTCAAACTCAAAGAGATCTACCTGCCTCTGCCTCCTGAGTTCTGGGATTAAAGGAATGTACCACCACCACCCAGCATTTTTAAGAATACATTTAGAATCCTTTGAAGTTTAGGAAGAAGGAAAGAAAACTTAAAAATGGAGGGTTTCACCCTATTGTCTTCAGCAACTCCACCTTATGCATACACTTTTATAATTTATAACATCTGTTGGTTTTGTGTCAGAGCATAAAACAGAAATCTGTGATTTAGGTAGGAATCGTTGATAAGACTCACTCTTGAGACTTATAAGATTCAGCTAGATAGCCACCATGTTCTCTCGGTTGGGCTCGCTCAGATGCCAGGTTGGATTAGATCACTTTGACTTCAGATGGCTTCAGCTACAACAGTCCTCTTTGTTCTACGTGTTCCCTTGTCTTCTATAAGGTTAGGCTGTTCCCAGGAAAACTGGACAGATTTAGAGGAGACTGATGAGAATGTTTCTTATTCTGCCACCTTCAATTGTTTAAACTAAGTTACAATGTCCTCTTGATTCAATGGCTGGTTGAATAGATTGAACCTTTCTGTAGAAAAAATTAAAGACCATATTCAGACCCAAGTAAGTCAACAAAGAATAATTATAGCTATTTTAACAATCTGCCTCATACCTTAGGTTTTATGTTATATACTCATATTCCTTGCAATCCTCAAAATGACCTGCATTCATTTTACTTCCTTACCTTGGACATGCACAATGTCCTTCTGTTTCTTCATTCCCTTTCTTCTCTAGTGGCCCTCATGTTTGTATCAAAATTATGATAATATTATTTTCATAAGGATGATTTCCCTAATCTCTGGACTAGTTAGGTTCTAATCACCTATTAGTTTCATAACCATTGGCTGGTTTATGCACTGTTACAAAAATCTGCAGTTTTCTAATATTGTAATGGCTCCCACTCTCCAAGATAATAAAAGAGATTTTCATTTATTTATTTCAATAAGCCAGATCAGTTCTCATGTATGATAGATACAAAGAATTTTTTATGTCCACGGAAGTATATTAGAAATTTTATATAATTACCAATAGTAGTAGTAATAGGAATATATTTTCCTAACACAATCTTCAAATGTTGTCTCCCTCTTGGCCAACCTGAAAATATAAGAGAGTTTGTAAAATTAGTACAAATAGTCATTGCTTTTAAAAAATCAGAGTAACTGAACTGTTCTACCCAATAACATCTCCAAGAAATACAATTGGATCTTTAATGTTATCAACTAATTCAGACACTGTAACTTATGCAGAGTGTTAAAAAGTAATGGGCCTGGAAGACAGTCCTGACGGCTTCCACTTGTTACCTAGGTGAGGATTTGTTACAATTTACTACTGTCCTATATTTTGGGCTACAATCAGCTTTCTACTAGGTTGGCACTTGGCGTGAAGTCAAGGGTTTTGCTCATTAGCTTTCCTATGATAGACTGTCAAAAGTCCCGCCTGAACTCCTGTTAAACTGCATCAACTTCTGTACCCTCATATATTCACTTGGTTGCTGCCACGGAGAGATATAAATTGTCTGATAAGACCCGATTTTCCTTTTAGCAACCTGAGATACCATCTCCTATTCTGTTCCTTAAATGAGCCAAATTGTACGTTTCTTATAAAGGCTTTCACTGTCTTGACTCTTTTAATCCAGTATCCCAGCCCCTTATCGTTCAAATGCAATACCTATACATATTCTGCATGACTGTTCCATTTTCCTCTCCAAATTTTCTGGCACCCATTTTCTAGCAGTTTAATAACACCAATTAAAGCCATGGAGTACTTACGTAAAGCATCCTTATTCAATGTCTCTAAGTAAAATACATTCGATTATCACTTCTGACATATGGAATTTCCACACCAGGATTTACAGTAACAGGATAAGCTCTCTCACTTTAAGTTCCTTAAAAGTATACTCAGTTTGAGTGAGTGATAGAAAACTCTGATATCTACAGGAAGTTTGTGTTAGCTTCTCCTTTTGCTAAATCTATATCTTGAAAGTATTTCAGAGACAGAATTTAATGTTGTGTTGATTATAAGATTTATTAATGACTTTTTCATATCATTTATAATTTAGTCTGTAGGTTGTTATCATTTTGCCTGTGAGCAAAATGTGTCTTTAACAGCTGAGCCATCTCTCCAGTTTTGTTATTGTTTTCCACTATTTATACTATACTCTCAATGTAAGGATCATAGATAACAATCTTATAAGCATGACATCTTTGGTGCAATACAGGTAACCCACAGAAACAGCATGTGGTAGATACCAAAAACTTAGTAAATATTGCTCATTATAGTTAACATTAATTCTTCCTTTATATGAGATTTAGAACTTGCCATGACATCTTTCGACATTTTTGCTTTTCAAATTTTCTTTAAAAATACTGTATATTTACAGGGTACTATTTGATATTTTAGTATATTATGTAATGTAAAGATCAATTTAAACATGCATCTCCTCAGACTCAGACTTTTTTTTTTTTTATTTCTTCCAGGTAGAATCATTCAAAATTGTTTTTTCCAGATTTCCAAATGCCCAGCACAAGAAGGTGAGGCACTGATGTGTAGAATACCATTCTGTTTATATTGGGGGAATGAGAAGCAAGGGCGGTAAAATTGGAAAGTGGAGAAAGTGGAGCAGAATGTGACTGTCTCTTCTTTCAGAGCTGTTCATTTTCATATCTACTGCATAAACATCACATCTCCAAATAGGCACCAAAATACCCTGCTAAGGATTACATGCTAAAAAATTTCTATTTTGTATGACCTAATTTGTCACAGAAATTAACTACAGGAATGATACAATCTATTTACTTGCTTAAAATTTAGAACGGATAAATTAAAAATATGTAACAGTTTAGGTAAAAAAAAAAACAGTGTTAATTTTTCCTTATTGCAAGTTCCATGATAGGAGATTTGTTGATTTTTACTGTAATCCTGCTCCATGGCAGAGCATGTTCTTCACATGAATGGAGATCTTGGTTCAACCTACATCATGTAGATTGTACACACATGCATGTGTGTCCACATGTGTGCACTCACATGTACCCACATAAAGAGCCTTCTTGTGATTCTCCTGACAACTAGACTGTCACCAGACTGTATTTCTGGGAACTTGGGCTTTGAGAGGACACAATGGATCAGGACAGAGAAATAACATACAAATATTGGTGTTAACACAAAAATAAAGTTGTAAAAATCTTAAAACTGTCACTTAATACAATTGCTCAGACCTCTCCTTAGGTTTTACTTTATATACTCAAAACACAATCCAGTGGAAAGTAAAGCATCTGGCTAGGCTTCACTTTGTGAAGTAACAAAGATGACTATAAGTAGGCAGCATAGGATTTCACTTGAGGTATAACTATACATGTGAAAAATTAAAATACTTCTGTATATATTGGCTACATCCCTTATCTGACATAAACAGATATGTGCAAAATTAATGAACACACAAGCTATAATCCAAGCTCCAAAAAAGTAGAGAGATATTATATGAGAAGCTGACATAAAATTCCTCTTGTGTTTTTGTTTGTTTGCTTGGGTTTGTGCCTGATAAAGTTTAGCATTATTTGTGCAAACAAGTTCAGAAGAGAAAGCTACACAGTTCTGAGTACACACACGCACATACATATACACATATACATACATACATACATACATACATACATACATACATATATATACTTATATATGTATATATGTGTATATGTGTGTATAGATATACATATATATATACATATATACATAACAACAGTTAGTGAAGAAATTAAGCCATGAATTTGAAAAAGAGCAGGGGGGTAGAGTACATGTAAGAGTTTGTAGGGATGAAAAGGGAGCAGAAAATGATAAAATCTCAAACAACAAAAAAATGTTAAAAAATTATGTAGTTAAAGTATACAATGGTACTAAGTGAGCATTCTCATTCCAAAAATTATCTGTTTAAAATAAGACTGAAACTTAGGAAACACCAAACCATGCAGCTCCATGTCTGGCGTCTGGGTATTGGAATGGAATAGTCTAGGCTCCATAGAGCTTAGACAGGTTTGCAACTCAGTTTATTTATTGCACCCTAACACTTTGCAACATGGTTTATTTAATTTATTTGTTTACTTGTTTATCTATTAATTTGTTTAGGGTATACATGTATGTGTGTATACATGCGCAAATATACATGTATATGTGTGCATGTAGAAGCCATTGGACATCATGTGTGCCACTCTTCAGGCACTTCCCACTATTATTTGTTGTGGGGAGGATGCTTGTTGGTTCCCAGCTGCTCAGCAGCTCAGTCCTGAAATAATCACACAGAAACCATATTATTTAAATCACTGCTTATCCTATTAGCTCTAACTTCTTATTGGATAGCACCTCCATCTTAATTTAATGCATTTTCAATATTTTATATTTCACCATGAGGTTCGTGGGCTATCAGCAAGGTTCTGGAATCTATCTCTACGAGGTTACATGGCTTCTCCCTCTGACTCTGCCTTCCTTCTGCCTTGCTATAGGCCAAGCCAGTTTCTTTATTCATTAACCAATAAAAGCAACACATAGACAGAAGGACTTCCCACACCACTCTTTTTTGGTAGGATCTCTGAACAGTCTAGAAAATGTCAAGTGTGACACTGGACAAGAAGTCCCAGGAATTCACTTCTCTCCTTTCTTTTGCATTAAAGTGCTTGTCACCACACCTGCTTATTTTTTCTTGTTGTCCTGGGTATCAAACATAGGTCCTTAGGGGAATCAAATGTATGTCCTCATGGATGCCAGAAAAACAGGTTAGTGACTGAACTACCTCCCCAGTCCAAGAGGTTTTAATTTATTAATTCATTTCTAACAATTATTGCTTTGTAATCAGATTATTACTTATTTTATAACATTTCCTCATTCTGTATTTATCATTGTAGTAATTTGAATAGTCCTTCCCAAAATGTGTGCCATATCCATAACACCAGAAAATGACTTTATTTGAAAATTATATTTTTGAACATATATTAAGGTAAGCAGATAATATGAACTCATCCTGGATTCACAGATGGTTCTGAATCATAAAAGAAAAAAAGGAGATATTGGTTAATAACAAAAGATCACGCAAGCATGGTGATGGAGGAGTTAATTTCATTGGTTAAATAAAAAAAACTACCTTAGCCCTTTAATAGGACAAAAAATTAGGTAGGCGGAGTAGACAGAACAGAATGCTGGGAGAAAGAAGCCGAGTAAGGGAGTCGCCATGATTCTCCCACTCCAGACAGACGCAGGTTAAGATCTTTCCTGGTAAGCCAGCTCGTGGTACTACACAGAATATTAAAAATGGGTTAGATAAATATGTAAGAGCTAGCCAATAAGAGGCTGGAACTAATGGGCTAGGCAGTGATTAAAAGAATACAGTTTCCATGTAATTATTTTGGGTAAAGCCATGCGGGCGGCCGGGTGCCGGGGACGCAGCCCCGCCGCTCATATTACAACAGCATGGAGATGATTTTTATATTACCTGTGCATCCATAATTTCCTGAATAGATGAGAAGTCATCTAATAGTCCTTAAACATAGGGTTCTGATTATAGTTAGTAAAAAAAATTAATATGATGAGCCTAATCCCTTGTGTAGTCAGTATCTGATGGCTGAATGACAGTTTTTCACTGCAGTTATTGCTGTTTTATGTTGCTTACTATATAGCCTCATCACATCTTTACAACTAATTTCTAGTATACCTATTTATTGGCCATTATGCTTTAAAATAATTAGCTTTAATAGAATGTGTTGCATAATGGTGAAAAAAATAAATCAGAAAGGAAGATTTATGAGTAACCTGGAAAAATATTCTGAATAGTAGAATTTCTGCTACACACGTCTAAGTAATCACAGAGTAAAGAAATATCAAGAAAAATCAGTAAGTATTCTGAGTGAAATTAAATTAAAATAAAACACATCAAAATAAACAGAATATCACTAAAGAAGTAATAGAGATGGAGAAAAAAAAGGTTTAAACAAAATCACCAACGCGAGGTAGGTGGGGTTTGCAGCGCAGTGTCCACAGCCGAGGCTCCCGGATTTGAGCAGGTGCAGGGTGCCAGGGCAGGATGCATACTGCTTTTGGGGTTGTACAAGTACATGTTCCAGAAGGATGAATAACTGCATATTATCCTGGGCCTGGACAATTCTGGGAAGATAACCTTCATGGAACAATCAAAAACATGGTTTAACAATAACTACAAGGGGATGCGTCTATCCAAAATCACCACTACTGTGAGTCTAAACATTGGCAGTGTGGACATGGGGAAGGCTCGTCTCATGTTCTGGAACTTAAATGGACAAGAAGAGCTACAGTCTTTGTGGAACAAGTACTGTGCAGAGTGCCGTGGCATCATCTGTGTCATTGACTCCACTGATGAGGAGAGACTGTCAGAATCCAAAGAGGCATTTGAGAAGGTGGTTTTGAGTGATGCACCGGATGGTATCCCCATCCTGGTGTTGGCCAACAAGCAGAATGTGGAAACTGGCCTCACCATTCGTGACATCAAGACTACATTCAGTGACTGTACCTGCAAGACTGACTAACGAGTCTGTCTGACCCAGGCCTGCTCTGCTCTCACAGGCAAAGGGCATCAGATGGATGGTGAAATGTGTCATGAGGAAGGTTCACTGGGCACTACGGCAGAAGGACATCACATAAGCACTGCCAACTTCACAGTCTTGGGACTATTCATCACAGGTGTTGGAAGAGTACTCCCTGCTGGCTGTGTGCCACCAAAGCTGGGGTTGAGCTGGCTATATTTGTTCATTCATTTATTTGCTTTATGTTTTCTCTAAAAAAAAAAAAGATGCAAGGGGTGGAGATGATTTTCATATTACCTGTGAATCCATAATTTTCGGAATAGATGAGAAGTCCTCTAATAGTCCTTAAACATAGTGTTCTACATATGCTAAGCCTATTGAATGTTCTTACATCCTTTTAATCCAAATAAATGTCACATTATAAACCCTATTTCTGATTAATGATAGAATTATAAGATTTCTAATTTTTTATCTCATTTTTAAGCATAAATAACATAAAAATGATCAGAATAGGCTATAGTACCACTTATCTGCATACATCCTTTTTCTTTCCCATAACAACTGTATATCATCATGGGAACACACAAACATGTACATATGTACACTTACGCATATACATTTTTCAAGATAATAAGGTGGAAAGTTATCAATGCAATTACAGTTAAAAAGAAAAGTCTTGGCCAGGCGGTGGTGGCGCACACCTTTAGTCCCAGCACTTGGGAGGCAGAGGCAGGCAGATCTCTGTGAGTTCGAGACGAGCCTGGTCTACAAGAGCTAGTTCCAGGAAAGGCTCCAAAACCACAGAGAAACCCTGTCTCGAAAAAAGAAAAAAAAAAAGTTTTTATGTGGCTGTTTCTTCTACACCAGTTGCAGTTTGAAAGTTCCACACTCTTCACTGTCTTGTGTGTCTGTAGAAAAACAGGGTTTGGTATGTGGACCTAGTCTCACTTAGCATTTCTGTTATGACTTCCTCTTAAAATAATAAAAATACAGCCATATGCATTGTCTCAGATTTTCCGAGCGCACCTGATTGGTTGCCCGGTATTGATAAACACAGGCTAAGTTCACCCAAATCCAAACAGAATAGTCATGGACTTTAAAACAGAATGGCCTGTTAGCAGGACTCTCATCAGGGACGCTGGAGGAAATGCTCTCTTGTGATTTCCAACATCCTTTACAAATAACCAAAAATCCATATTTTAGTAGTTTAACATTAAACAAGTATTTTTACTTTGTTTGCTTATTTTCTTTTTGAGACAAGGTCTCTCTCTACATAGCCTTGGCTATCCTGGAACTCACTATGTAAACCAGGCTGACCTCCAACTCAGAGATCCACCTTCCTCTACTTCCTGCATGCTCAGATTAAAGGCATGTGCTACCAGATCAGAAGGCACAAAATGTGTCTCATATATTTTCTGTGCCAAGCTCCAAACTGTTATGTACCTACCTAATGAATGATGACAAGAACATCACAGATGATTCCCTGATCACTTACTGCTCACAAACATAGGCAACAGCACAGATGGGGACCAGACAAAAAAGAAAATTACTCAAGTCATCAAAAAGAAATATAATTAATTGAAAATACCTGTTTTGCTAAACAAAGGAAAAAGGTGAGCACTAAAACAGTTTTGTGTTCATGGTTTTCTAAGAAAATATATATTAGTGAAAATCTTTAAAGTCAACTTTTATCATGAGATAAAATATTATAGTCATATTTTTAACATAAATGAAAATTTAGTTTTATAAAAGTATCATAATGAAATTGTTCAAGACCATTTGACCCACTTTAGGAATTTATCTCTCCAAACAAAGGAAAAAAAGCAAACAAAGGAACAGGTTCTATGTTCAACCCAGGGCTCAATGCTGGTCTCCAAATACATCTACCCCACTGACAATGAAACAGCTGACTAAGTCATTTGAGAATCATTTGAATTCAACACGCTTAAAATTAAACCTGTTCCTCCCTTGGAAGCTAGATCTGATATCAAGCCGAGACACAGGGATTTTTGTTGCCAGAATTCAATTGTTTACACGATAAACCGGGGGACTGACTTTAAATCCCACTTTATTTGGTTCATCAATTAAACACGAAGCTCTTCCCACTTTGCTGATTCCAATTACTTGTTTCTCTCTTTTCTTCTGCTTCTTTAGCCCAGGGATCTAGCATATCTCATTTGAAATGCTTCAACAGCCTCTGCTCTTAGCCAACCGGTTTTGCATAATATAAACCAAAGATTGTTCTAAAGCAGATTTTCTTATCTTGTTACTTTCTTGAGCAAAATCACTTTGGAGTTTATGCTACTACTGCTCATTATCATTGCTTTTTAATTTGGCTTAAAAAGCCAAGAAAGACAACTATCTTATGTACTCACCCATAAGTGACGTTTAGACATAAAGCAAAGACAACCAGACTACAATTCACAATTACAGAGAACCTAGATAACAGTGAGGACCCTAAGGGAGACATATGTACATCTAATATACACAGAAAGTAGTAAAACACAAGATCTCCTGAGTAAATTGGGAACATGGGAAGCATGCGAGAGGGTAGAAGGGGAGAGGAAAGGAATGGAGGGGTTTAGAGAAAAATATATAATAAAACAATAAAAAAGAATCAGTTCAAAAAATTACAATTAAGAGAAAAAGGATTTGCAAATTTTGAAACCAATATTCTTTTGTAAACAAATTTGTTTTATCAATATCAATAAAGTAAATTCCTTGCTTTTTAAAAAAAGGCACAGTGATGTCTATAGGTTAAGTCCATACTTAACAGACAAATGCATAATATCTCCTTTTTTACCGATTGCAATAATGTAAACATTGTTTTATTAATAGTAAAGTAACTTTCTAGCATATTTGGCCCCACCAAAGTCAGCATTATTACTAACTATTAATGAACATATTTTTAATATCTAGCAAACCGAATACAGGGAATAGTTGTATATCATATAAAATTGTAATCACAAGAGAATTATCTATGTATTCATGTATATATGTGTCTATATACATCAGATACATATACACATAAATACATATATGCATATAAGGGATAAATATGGGTAAGTAGGCATATAATTATCAGATTGACAATAACAACAATAATAACAGTGATGACAGTAGGTCATGGCAACGAAGTAGAAAATGGGTGCTGGTATTTGTCATGAAAATCATCTCTTACCATCAGATTAAGTACTTTAGCTATTGTATATAAAAATAAAAATCCTATTTGAACCAGTATGCTAAGTTTTGCAAATGAATCATATAGTTATTAAAGCTCTACATTATAAGAACCCATGCCCAAAAATTTCATAAAGCTGTTAATAACAGCTATAAAAATGTAAATTATAATAATAATAAATTAAAAATAACTAACCTTAGAAATACACTTGTGTTCATCAGTAAGCCAATCTTTTTTTTTGCAGAAATATGTGGCACTATGTAATAATCACAATGCAGAGTATGTACAGACATGAATGTTACAAGACATATTACCAAATAAGTAAAACAATTTGACTTAAAGAAAGGTATAAATAATATAATTAATCTGCATATATAAGATATGAATATATTAATAAATATATAACTATTAATTTAGTTCATTAATATAACTAATAATAGGCATTATTATCATAGAAATTATTGAGAGCGTTACAGACAAAAACAATAAATTCACCCATATACATCTCTATTACTTGATTTATGACACTTTATTAAGGAGAAAATACATGTTTCATATATTTAACATAATATAAAAAGAACTCAGAAATGTTATACTAATTTTAACACATATATCTTAAAAATTGAAGACATGAAATGGTAAAATGTTTCATCTCTTTTTACATCAACCTGAAAGATCTCTAAGACTCTCTACTCATTTATCACAATTTTGCTTCCATATTGATCTACAGAGCCTTTTATCTGATCCAAACATTTGTCTTACAAAATCTTCCCTTTGATTCCTTGATTCTAGTTTGTCTTGATTGCCTGGTTTCTGAGCATGTGCTCGTCTCAATTTTCCCCTTATTTGGCATTTATTGTTCCTAATACTACACGCTTAGTACACAGAGGGAATACACTTGTTTTTATCTGTTCTGTTTTTACCACTGGCTGCTTTTACAAGTTTATTTTTCCTAAGGAGAAAATAAAGGAGTGGAGGACAGGATGGAATTAATACCTATTAGAGTTTCGTGGTGTCTTGCTACAAGTCCAAGTCCATGTTCTTCTCATTTTTTGCATGCTTGATCAGCCTTCTTCCCTAAGTGAATATTTGAAATCTTAGCTCCAGTTTTCTTGTGTTATTATTAGTATCATCATCATCATCATCATCATCATCATCATCATCATCATTATCATTTTCTTCTATTTTTCTTACATTGAAATAAAACATCAAAACACTCTCTTTTGTTGGCAATCAACTCATGAGCCCCCTGTCATATCTTTCATATACAAAAACAGTATGAATAGATTACTGATTATTGAATCCTTACATATATTTTTTCTTTTTCAAAATTTTTTTAAAATCTACCTCAGCTAACTAATACCATTACCAGAAATGTTAACACCTATAATATCATACACACACACACAAGTGCACAAATACACGTATAGATGCATACACACACAAGTGTGAATACACACCACAAGTGCATACATACACAAGGCATTCTTATCCTTAAAGTTCACTCTACCTTCACCTATCACTAGAATTCCTCTTCCAATATGATAACTCCAACACTCTCATCACCCACCATTCTTTTCTTCATTTAACTTTCTTATTTAACACGGTCTACAAAGGCAATCTTTATAAAATTGGCTGTGAAAATACCTCCAATTTCCCCTGTTATTTTCTCCTGTTTCACTGATCTGGGTGAAATTGCGGCCCTAGGTGATGTTCAGTTATCCTATTTCTTCCTACCTCTACGCAGTCAACGAACAACACAACTATATGCTTCAACTACCTGAACTGTCCTTAGCCATCAGGAGTAGTTCATTACACAGAACTGCTTTTACTGGTCAGCAATACATTCAGAATGCTAATTTAAACAGTCTTCAGTTTTTAGGAGGGAGTTCAGCAAAACTCAGCACTAGTTACCATCTTCTCCATCTTCAAAACTTTATTCTCCTTGGTCCCTTGTCATATTCTGATATCCCCCTACTGCACTAATGTCGTCTTCTAAGTCTTATCTTTCTGAACCCTCTTCACAGACTATTCAATTTCTCAATTTAAAGTCTTGATAATCTTAATCTGAGCTCCTTTTCTAAGGGATCTCAAGAATTTTCACAGCGTTAGATACAAATGAAATACAGGCAACTCCACCACACATTTCACTCAAAACACGAATATCAAATTTCTTACTTCTAGATTATTTGCCAATTTGTTTGATGTTTCCTAAGTGAAACAGGCGTCTACCTAATGTTCTTTTTTTTAAAATTATTTTTATTCTTTTTTAATTAAAATTTCCACCTGTCCCCGTTCCCCATTTCCCTCCCCCTCCTCCCAAATATTGCCCCTCCCCCCACTACCCTTTCCCTATCCCCACTCCTCTTCTCCTCCCCCCACTCCATTCCCCCTCCCTCTCGATACTGAAGAGCAGTACAAATCCCCTGCCCTGCGGGAAGACCAAGGTCCTCCCACTTCTATCTAGGTCCAGGAAGGTGATCGTCCAAACAGGCTAAGCTCCCACAAAGCCAGTTCATGTATTAGGATCGAAACCTAGTGCCATTGTCCTTGGCTTCTCATCAGCCTTCATTGTCCGCCATGTTCAGAGAGTCCAGTTTCAACCCATGTACCTAATGTTCTTTTATTGGGGTATCCTTATACCTAGTAGTCTGAATGTAATTGGCCCCCATAAGCTCATAAGAAATGGCACTATGAGGATGTGTGACTTTGTTGGAGTAAGTATGGCCTCGTTAGAGGAAGTGTGTCACTGGGAGATGGACTTCAGTTTTTTATATGCTTAAGCCATGCCCAGTGTGTCAGACCATTTCCTGTTTCCTGTGAGTCAAGAGGTAGGACTCTCAGCTCCTTCAGTAGCACCATGTCTGCATGTAAGCCACCATGTCACACCTAGATGATAATGGACTAAACCTCTGCAAAAACCCATTGCAATTACATGTCTTTTCCTTTATAAGTATTGCCATGGCCATGGTGTTTCTTCACAACAATAGAGACCCTAACTAAGACATATTATATCAGTATGCAACACTTGTATCTACCCGGTTGTTTACATAAAATACTGAAATATTATAGTTCTTTATAATTTTCCTCAACCAACTCAACAATACTTCCAGATTATACCATGCTTTCAACTTACTGTAATAGCTGGTACTGGAGTATAGTCTCTACCCATCATACTTTAGAATTATGTATATAAATTGTATAAAATATGCTTTTGTCCTTATGATTCACCATAATAGCCAGATTTTATTTTCTCACTCATGTACCTGGTTATGTGATTTTTCTCTAGCTAGTGAAACATGAGTTAATACATGTGGTTTAACGTACTTCCATGATAAAACTTGGACTATTGAACTTGTGGTCACTTTCCTTAAGAAGAACAACACATGGAAAATTTGCCAGCACTATAAGAAAGAATACAAACATGGAATCGATCAGTCAAACCATTAAGCCTCTCAGTTTCCCTGAGCATGCTAAAAGGAAACTTTTGTGATTTTGGAGGTGGTTGTCACACAAAGGAACTGCAGCGGAAAATGTATCACACACTCCAGTCTCATCATTCAACACTCTTTCATCTGGATTATTAAACAGCACTCACTCTGCAGTTATTTCTCGGCTGAGAAGCCAATGCAGGTGAAATTCATGGTCAATCACACTACACTCTTTAGATACAGTTAGTGATTGCCTACTACACTAGACTGCAATCTAACCTGGTAAAATCATGATAAGCTATTACCAGGGATGAAGTACAGAGCACATCATAAAGTGACAAATAATTTTAGGAAAGAAGCGTTTGTTTCTACTTATTAAAACCAACACAGGCATGCCCTCATTTCTCTTGCTTCCTTGGTCAGGCAGAGCTCTGCCTTTGTTAGAACTGTCATGAAGCAGAAGAACTATTAGGATCTCTCTCCTGTCTCACATAGTCTGGATTTCATTTACTGATCCACCAGCCAAAACACACTTGCATGTTCATTTTCTTATTATCCATCATATCATAGGACACGATTTGCAACAATGTATGTTAATTCACATGCTGTCTGTTGGTTTTCTTCTAAAATACTGACATTTTCACAAGAATACAGCCTGTGTTTTGTTCGCTCAGTAAATCTACTCTGTGTCTGAGTTCCTGAGAGTATTTTGTCCTTGTTGACTTCTTGCAAATACATTAATTTCCAATTAAGTATGGATGGTATTAACAAGGATAATAGATGAGAGATAAACTTGAACGACATGTTATTTTCTCCGTGGTTAAACAACGGAATGATAGTGACTAGGAAAACATGTAATTTAGGGAAAAGTCTAATTTGATATATTAAGATATATCTAGATAAAATATATCTAGAACCTATTTAAAATGTTTTTCCAACCATATAAATATATTTTCTATGAGTAACTTAAAGTTAATATTTTATCAAGTAATTTAAGATATCTTTGAAGTTTAAAAGTAATAGTAAACATTTAATATATTCTAAAAAAGAGTAAGCTTTGCTTATAAGAATGCACTCTGCAAGTCTATAATTTTCTGCCCTTGATGTGATTATCCTCTGTCACATGCTTCCTGGAAAAGCTAGTGATAGAAATGTACCAGTTGTGGCTTATTTGAAAGTTTATCTAGAAGTACTTCATGAATGGAGAAAATCAGCAGGGGAAATACTTAGGCTGAATTATTAAGTGCCAGATGGTTCTTAGGACTGGTAAACACATTACAGATGTACGTGTGTTCATGCTGTTGATTCAAATCTAGCCCATTCCATCTAAAAATGATTACTCTTTCACTATTATCAGCTCACAACATACATACAGGGATGCTATTGGACTTATTCGTAGACCAAGGGAAACTATACTGCAATCTTCTCTCCTCCAAGAAAAACATACTGTGCAATTTATGGCCATAATTATGAGTTACCTAAGGTCCACTCAGTCACAAAAACAGCAAGATAGAATGGAAAGCAGCACTGAACAGAAAACCAAAATAAATTTTACTTTACTATTTTTTATATACTCTGTCACTTCCATATCTGGAAAGAACACCTTTAATATTTCTGTCTTAATATTTAGTATGTAAAAAGCTAAAGGGTATGTAATTTATTTACATCTTTTATTCAAAAAGGCACTTACTGAGGTGAGACATCTACAAAGCACACTGCAAAGATTGCTAAAGCATTATTATGTATAGTGAGTCTATCTCTCTGTCTTAGCTGGTGATGGTTCAGATAGGCTAACAGAATGAAAACAATAGAAAACATGTATGTTAAGAATCAATAGTTTCTGAATAAACATGACTTTAACAGGGCACACTAATATTTGCCACATTTAATAAGAGTTAACTGAGTTAATAGATCCTAGTCTGAGTACAGATGACATTTTTGAATTATTAATTAATAATGAACTCACATTTCAAGCTAAAAAGGATATAAGGAGATACTCTTGAGAATGATTTTTCCTCACCTCAATGAGCACATTTTCTGTTATGACCTCTACCAACCCAACATTAAGAATCTGTATTAGTACTTTCTCATCAGGATCAAGGGCCTGAAAATAACACAGAGATTCAATATTAATTATGAAAACTCAGTTATAGCTTAGACTTGCTTTTATCTAGCTTTTACAACTTAAATTAACCAATACTTTTAAATCTACATTCGTCCACGTGGCTTATTACCTCATCTCTGTACTTTCTATTGTGCTTCCTCCATTATTGACTGGTGACTCTACCTTTCTTCTCAGAGTTCTCTCTCTGCCCTGAGGTCCTGCTTATAGTCCCCTGCCTAGCTACTGATCTTTCACCTTTTTATCAACCAATCATATCAATTTATCTTCACACAGTGTACAAATATCCCATAACAAAAGTCCTCAGATAAATAGACTCCATAGGAAAATGGTATATTCAAATTTTGTCAGTGGGGAAAGGAAGAGAATAAGGGAGGCATAAATTGCAATTGGCTCACATGATTATGAACATGAAGTCCAAGAATCTGCTATTTGAAGTTTGGAAAGACAAAACTATAATTCAGTCAGAGTCTGATAGCCTAAAAACCAAAGGAGAATAATTGTGTAAGTTCTGGTGTGAGTATAGAAACCCAAAACTTAGAACCAGCGGTAATGTGAACAGTCAGAAATTGGTACCAGGGTAGGGATCATTGCTGTGTTAGACCTAAAATGTGTACTTATGTTTGTGTATTAAACTGCTTTAAGGGAGAAATGTAGAATGGTTTTACAGTTTAGACTAGAATATCAGTTAAATGCTGGGAGCAGAGTTTCTTGTGCTACTTTATTAGGAGTTTGGAAGCTGTGAAATGCAGAGAGATTTGTGGACAGTTGAGACCTGGCTAATGGGATTTTAGAAAAGGTACAAGAATGGAACTATTCATGTGAGATTTTGGCTAAGAATCTTCATGTATGAATCAGAAGAACCAACTACTGCCACATTTTCTAAAACAGTATAATTTCTGACAACATTCTAAACACCTATTCTTATGCCCCCAGGTAAGTTTAGCTCTCATTCTTCAGCAAAGTAATTTCTTCTATAGTCCCTATTCCTAAGACTCATGGAACATCACAAAAGAGGGGTCAGAAAAATTGTAACAATCAGAGGACCAGGAAGTCTGCTATAAGATCACATATTGCATATATAACAAGGAAACTATACCCATTAAATCTCAACTACACAACTGCCTAAACAAGACATGTACAGTGATAATAGCCATGGACATAAAAATATGGATGGGAAAATCTCACAAGGCAGCACCTCTAGAGGCAATTAACAGCTGCTGAGAGAGGTAAAATCAGCACTCTGAAGGGACAGGTCCCTGATAATTTGTTTATTCCAAGTGATCATCCCTAAATGATCCAACACTAAATGGACTCAAAGATTTGTATTTATATGTATGTATGTGTTTACACATATATATGTAACAATAATAAAGAAAGAAGTTTATGAATTATACAGGTAGTATGAAATATCTAGGAAAAATTGAATATTTCTTAGTCTCTATAGAGAAAATTTAATTATATACATTTAATTTATATTTTTTTTAAAAAATGATTATGTTTATTATAACAATGGTTATAGATCATGGACAAATTCTAAGAATAGTATACACAAGGGGTTCCACATATCCAACATCTTTTTTATCCAATTATTACTACTACTATTATTTTATAAAAGGTAGTTTATTATGGGCTGATCAATAATAGGATGTCCAACCTACAATATCCTCCATTAACATCTTGTATTAATATGGTGTGTTTGATACAATTAATGAGGCACAGTAGTATGTAAAGAGGACTAAAGTCTACTGGTATTTGTACATTTTTCTCAATTTGTACTACTATATGCATCTTTTCGCTGTGCTGGAGTATTTTAAATTTTACATTCCATATTTAATTTTTATCTTCATTCTTGTTTTGCCTTGGGTTTTCAATTATGAACATCGTTTATTGTCTGTTTTTTGCTATAATATCCTTTTTTGTTTTTTGGTTTTTTTTTTTTTTTTTTTTTTTTTTTTTTTTTTTTTTTTTTGGTTTTTCGAGACAGGGTTTCTCTGTGGTTTTGGAGCCTGTCCTGGAACTAGCTCTTGTAGACCAGGCTAGTCTCGAACTCACAGAGATCCGCCTGCCTCTGCCTCCCAAGTGCTGGGATGAAAGGCGTGTGCCACCACCGCCCGGCTGCTATAATATCCTTTAGTCACTAAAGCTTCCTAAAGCACCTTTCCTAAAGAGATCTTATAGAAACCACACTTCAGAGTGCTTACAGTAAAGTCCCATTTGTAGCCTTCATGTTTAACCTGCTTGGACATGAATTTCCTTGGCTCATATGCTCTCTGAATTGTAAAATTATTCCTTTATGTTACAATACATTAGGAGTTGAACAGTTATTAAAAATGGATTTCATAAGCAACTTTAGCACATATTACATGTCAAGCCCAAGTGAGATGCTGAGGTTATTTAATATGGATGAAAAGCAAAAATAAAAACCCAAACTGGTTTTATAGACAGTGTGGCCTAAAGAAAGAGGAAACCTAACAAATTATAGTAAAATACAAGAATAATGATAATAATGGGAAGCAAGAAGTGTTGGAATCACAGACAAAAGAATAAACATTAGCATAAATAAAGTCAATCTTCACTATAAATAACAGTGAAGAGAATAAATAATCTTAGCTGTGAAATAAACAAGGAAATGATACATTTCTTAAAGGATAGTATTGCAAATACCCAAGGTAATTGTTATACCAGGTACATCAATTTTGAAACTCAACCTTTAATATTATGTATATGAAAAATTATTGTGTAATTTAATACTAAAATAATATTTTACAGTAATTTTGTGAATGCCACTTTAAATGGACTAGCTTGGTTACATAGGCATCACATGAAAATACATTTACATCTGCTTTGGTCTCTCTTTCTTTACCTAAATGTCCCCCAAAACCCAGTGATAGAGCGTCCACCCTGATGACCTTATCTAATTCTAAAAATCTTTCATGGTCTCATAACCATACTCTACATTCCAGCTATCTCTCTACCCTCTTAATTCCCCACAATGCATTTAGATTTTACCATATAAAGTCTTCGAGGAAATTCAAACAATATCTAACCTGTAGCAGTGGCTATATGATCACTTTGAAAGGAGCAAAATAAGGAGCACAAGGAGAGCAATGGATATGCGACTGCTTAGAGATCGTATTTTTTACCTTAGTAAGAGCAAATTTTGTAGAACGGCATGGATAAAATCACGGGGATATAAAGAGAATCAACACATATTGATAATACTTTTGAGTTTCATTGTAAGAAATGGGTTCTGAGGTTTAATGCTGAGCATTCAGGAGTTTGAATTTCATTGCAAAAGAGAACAGTGAAAAAAAACTGATAACTTTTGTTACTAAAGAAAAAAAATACCACCTCAGTCACTAAAATGCAGAGCTATGTATGATGAAAATTCCCCAACTGAGACTTACTTTAGCTCTAGAAATGCATCCAAGATACAAAGGGGTGTGGCTAATTTCTTTGTTTCCTTGGCATCTCTCATATTTCTCTGCTCCAATATCACAACTAGATCCTTGGGCATGAAAAGGAAAGTAGAGAACCAACAGAGTTGCTGAGGCAAGCATTGGCATGTATCTGGTTTAACCTGGAGAAATACTTGCAGCTAATCGCTTTACTTGGAGCACATAGTGTTCATCATGATCCTACCCTAAATTGCTAACCCTGACCCCCATCTTGGAACAAGCTCCATTTTTTTGTTTCATGTAACCTGTCCACCATCTAGTCTTTTACATAGATTCTCTCACTGTCTAGCTTTCAGTAGCAAACACAGACAAGTCTGTTGAGCACTGATTCCCACCAAACGACTTGCTTTGCCCTAGATCCCTTTCACAACATATCATGAGCAAAGCACATATGACCTTTGTCCCAAACTGTTCTAAGGAAAGCTAATTATTCCTGATGCAAATACTGATGATAGAACAGACAGATAGTGTTAAGCTTATCCCTTTTCTTGAGGTCAATTTTGTGCTAAAGGCAGCTATTGCTACTTCTTTTGTGATATTTCTTCTCAATGGGCAAACTGTAAAGTTGTGCTTTTGAGGATGAGCTGAATACTGATAACTTTTATTTCATGATTATAGTGCCAAGCACTGCTCTAGGTTCTTCACTAGTATTAATGATGTGTTGCTCATAGTATACCGATGAGACAGGAATCCAGTTAATACATGGGAAAAATAGAAGATAAAGAAGTTGAAATTTAAACTTCAGTATTAAATGTACTCTAAAGCAAAATACCTCTCCAGAGAAAATGAGAAGGGACTCAAATCCACACAAGAGCTAAATAACACTGAGAAAAAGAAAACTAGTTTTCTTAAGAGTGTGTATTTGATACATTCTTTGGTAGGATTAGGTTTTTTAAAACCCCAGGTCTCTATTAATGCCATATTACTATTTAAAAGGCATCTGGTACTGTCTAGGCACAAGCAGCAACATGACATGTGCAAAATCAGAAACTACCTCTCTTAGGAAGCACAGTGGTGGAAAGCTAGTAGTAACCCCATAGCCATTTAAAAATCCAGACTACCTAACAGAAGAATTATCTATGAATCAACTACATGATTCAAATTAAAGCACATGGGAGACTGAGTTGTGGTATGGCATATAAAGAAAATGTTTCATTATTATCTTTACAAAAAAAAGAAAAGAAGCCCTTGAAATAATACAAAAGAATATAGGCTCTGTCTACCTGTCACACATCTGTCTATCTATCTATCTATCTATCTATCTATCTATCTATCTATCTATCTATCAATCTATCTATCATCTATCATCATATGTCAACATATTAACCTACCTACATATATCTACCTATAAGTTGATCTGAGCATAAGCCCTCTTGTAAGGTCATTTGAAAAAATTACAAAGTTTATTTGTATAATTTCCATCTTTTTTACTTTATGCTTTAATTAAATGTCTATGATTTTCAAGAGTACATATATAAGCATGATGTTTAACCATTATTACTTTAAATCAATCACATAACTACATTTTTAAATATTAAGGAAATGTAAACATTGACATAGATTAAATATATGAATTTTACATGCAGTTTAAGTTCATGAAGAAATAATGTGAGGCATCTCACAGGCTGGCTAACTGATGATATCATATATATGTTATCCATATATATGCATTCTTCCAATTTCATATCATCTTTATTGAGGTTTCTGCATGTTATCTCTGCAAGCAGTGTTTTTAAGGTTAATAATGGTCTGTCACACAAACATGTAAGTGGAGAGAAAGGCTGGCTCTGCTTTCTCCCTTGAAGCCTTACAGACATACAGAAAAGCATTATAATTAGAAATGTTTTCCAAAAACAAGAATGCATGGAAGTGTCAGGTAGTGATCAGTAAAGCATAACCCTTTACTTTCTCTCAAATAAAAAACAGGTCTGTTTTAAGGTCATTGTCTGTAGTGATGGGGCAAACAGTCCTGCTTTTCATTCTGCCCGGTTCCCGCACGGCTAGCTTTACACCCGAAATAACAACACACAAATTATATTCATTTAAACACCACCTGACCCATTAGTTTCAGCCTCTTATTGGCTAATTCTCACATCTTGCTTAACCCATTTCTAATAATTTGTGTAGCACCACGAAGTGGTAGCATACTTGGAAAGATTCAGCATGTCTGACCTGGTGGCTGGCTCCATTGCATTTGACCCAGAGAGGAGAGGCATGGCGATTGCCTCACTTCCCTCTTCCTCCCAGCATTCTGTTCTGTCTACTCCACCCACCTAAGGCCTGGCCTATCAAATGGCCAAGGCATTTTATTAACCAATAAAATCAACACAAAACAGAAGACCTTCCCACATCAATTGTCAGAGTCATGAGGAAGACTCATTCAAAATACAAAATGGTTTTTATTGTTCTAGAGACTCTGATTCCTGAGATCTACATTGTAATCTCTCATATATTCTTCTTCCGTTCCCTACCACATTTGTCTAGTGACAAGAACACTTGTTTTCTAAACTTCAGTCTCTATATCGTCTAAATATTGGTAGACGGTTAGATGACAGATGATAGATACATACATATATAGATAGATAAAAGATAGATAGGTAGATGTAGGTAAATATATGATAAAGATAGGCTGTAAAGACAGTAACATTATGAAATTTTCAGGCAAATGGATGGAACTAGAAAAAAACACCCTGAGTGAGGTCATCCAAACTCAGAAAGACAAACATGGTATGTACTCACTCATCAGTGGATGTTAGATGTAAAGAATAAACAGACTACAATATACAGCTCCAGGGAAGCTGGTTAACAAGGAAGACCCTATGAGGGACACATGCAGGGAAGGGGAATTAGAGAATATATACTGAATAAACTGGGGGCAAGAGGGGTGGTAAAGGGGAGAGGAGTGGAGATGAAAACACCAGAAAATAGGATGGCCAAGTGTAACATGAGGGGCTGCTTGTTGGAGTTTCTGTCCCTCCAGGTTTCTGCAATCAAGTTCCAAAGAAAATCACAGAGTTTTATATTAATGATAAAGTGATTGGCTCATTAGCTCAGACTTCTTACTAATTCTTATAACTTATATTAACACATTATTCTTATCTATGTTAGCCACATGGCTCAGTACCTTTTTCAGTGGGACAGGTCACATCCTGCTTCTTCGATGTCTGGCCAGGACTGGGGAGGAATGGGCTTCCTCCTTCCCAGAATTCTCCTGTTCCCATTGACCCACCTCTACCTTCTGACTGGTTGTCCCTCCTATACTGGTCAATCAGTGTTTATTTAAAACATAATTGTCAGAAAATAGAATTGTCCCACACCAGCCAAGGAGGACAGGGATGGAGTGAGAGAGCAATGAAAGAGAGATAATCTTGATAGAGAGAGCCACTGTGGGGTTAGACAGAAACCTGTTGCTAGGGAGATTCCCAAGTATTCACAACAATGACCCTAGCTAAGATTCCATTAATAGTGGAGTGGGATTCCTGGTGCAAGGAGCTGCTTGTTCATCCTGGCCACCCAGAATCAAAATAATCACACAGAAACCATATTATTTAAATCACTGCTTGGCCCATTAGCTCTAGCTTCCTAATGGCTAACTCTTACATCTTAATTTAACCCATTTCTATTAATCTGTGTATCACCTTGAGGTCATGGCCTACTAGCAAAGTTTCAGCACATCTTTCTCTGCCTTCTTCCTCTCAAAATTCAGTTCCATCTTCCCTGCCTACATAAGTTCTGCCCTATCAACAGGCCAAGGCAGTTTCTTTATTCATTAACCAAGAAAAGCATCACACGTGTAATCAGATGGGGTGGTGACTGCCCCATGAATCATCATAGATCCTTCATCCAGCAACTGATGGAACCTAATACAGAGATCCACAACCAAGTCAAGCTCAGGGAATACAGGGAGGAGGGAATGTATGAGCAAAATATGAGCAAGGGTGGTCAAGATCATGATGGAGAAATCTACAGAGACAGCTAAACCAAGCTCGTAGAAACTCATGAACTCTAGACCAACTGCTGTGGAGCCTCCAAGGGACCAATCAAGGCCCTCGATATATGGGGAACAGTGGTCAATCTTGGACTATCCGTGAGCACCTGTCAGTAGCACCAGGATCTATCCATGGTGCTTTAGCTTATCGTAGCCCATCCCATGGTGGAATGCCATGCTTAGCCTTAATGAAGGGGGTAGAAGCTTAGTCCAGCCCCAACTTAGTGTGCCAGACCTTGTTGACTTCCCATGGGAGCCCTTACCCATTGGGAGGAGTAGATGGTGGTAGGCTGAGGGAGAGGCACGTGTGGGCAGGAGGATGTTTGGGGGAAAGAACTGTGGATGGAGTATAAAATAAAATTTTAGAATATTAAAATAAAAGATAGAAAAAACTTTCTACTTAATCTTATATGGTAATCTTATGACTTATGGTAATATGTCATTTACTACATCATGGTTTTGTAATCATTCATTTGGTTTAAAATCTTAAACGCCATTAAAACTCAACATATGTTTCACACATGAAACACAGTTGCATAAATGATTTATGTTTAACAGTTAACAAAATGTTTCAGAGCACAAATATTTCGAAGGAAAAGTTAGAAAAGAGCATGCTGTTAGCTATAAGAATACCACACTGAAAGAAAATGTTGAGATTGTTTTACATAGTAATAATAAGTAAGAAACAGATTTTAATATATATTCTTAAACAGACATAGAGTATAAGGAATCTTTTTTTTTTTTTACTGTTTTGGTTAGAATCTTTTTTTTTCTCATTTTCTTTATTCTTTTTTAATTAAAATTTCCACCTCCTCCCCATTTCCCATTTCCCTCCTCCTCCTCTCATGCATTGCCCCCTCCCCCCACTCCCCTCCTCCTCTCCCCACTCCTCTTCTCCTCTCCCCACTCCATTCCCCCTCCCTCTCGATACTGAAGAGCAGTCCAAATTCCCTGCCCTGCAGGAAGACCAAGGTCCTCCCACTTCTATATAGGTCCAGGAAGGTGATCGTCCAAACAGGCTAAGCTCCCACAAAGCCAGTTCATGTATTAGGATTGAAACCTAGTGCCATTGTCCTTGGCTTCTCATCAGCCTTCATTGTCCGCCATGTTCAGAGAGTCCAGTTTCAACCCATGCTTATTCAGTCCCAGTCCAGCTGGCCTTGGAGAGCTCCCAATAGATCAGTTCCACTGTCACAGTAGGTGGGTGCACGCCTCGTGGTCCTGATTTCCTTGCTCATGTTCTCCCTCCTTCTGCTCCTCATTTGGACCTTAAGAGCTCAGACCGTTGCTCCAAATTGGGTCTCTGTCTCTCTCTCGATCCATCGCCAGATGAAAGTTCCCGTGCCATTCTCCTTGGCCTCTCGTCAGCTCTCATTGTCCGCCACATTCAGAGAGTCCGGTTTTATCCCATGTTTTTTCAGTAGCAGTCCAGCTGGCCTTGGTGAGCTCCCAATAGATCGGCCCCACTGTCTCAGTGGTTGGGTGCAACCACTGAGTATAAGGAATCTTATACAAACCTTAGGTGGAGAGATGGCTCAGCTGATAAAGTGCCTGCTACAGAAACATAAAGATCTCTATATGGGTCCCAGTGCCCTCATAAAATTTGAGTGCAACAAAATATGTCCATAATTCCAGTACTAGGAGGAAGGTAGAGATGGTGGATCATTGGAGCCCAGTGACCAAGAAGCCTGCTGATTTGATAAGTTAAAGCTTCTGTGTAAAAGCCCTGTCTAAACATTGAAGGTGAGGAGTGATCAAGAAAACATCTAACTTGGACTTATGTAGTACACAGGAATCCACATCCAGCTACATGTGTACCCAGGCTCACAGGTATGCATGTGGGAGGGGTACAGGGAGAGGGAAGTAGGGAAGGCTCAGGATGCTGAAGCAAAGGAAAGGAAATTTAGCAGATGGCAACTGTAAAATGAACTACTCTAAACTTCTGAAAAGGAAAAACTCACAGCCTAATATTCAGTTGTGGAATGTAACTACCTTTCCTATGAAACCTACTTTTAAAATGTTGACCAGTTATAAAGAATGCAATACCTGTAACCATGTCGAGCATACAAATTATAAAATTGATCTAGCGCTGCCTACACATTTTAAACTATGTGCCTCACCCATGTCAGCATGCCCTGGGATTTTCAAGAAAATATATTGCAGTTCATTTGTGACTTATTGGCAAAGGCCTCATTACAAAGAAATGTATCTTTTTAAGCTAAAATTTTCCTAACAGGACAAATATCTTCTCTGACCTGGAATCCATTCTTCCTTCTGTTTGTTAAGTAAAGGCTTGCTTGGCTGGCTTATTTCGCCTCTGTTCTTAGGGATAAAAGCACAAGAGACTGATCAATACAGCAATCAAGGTAATTCAATAAGACACTGTTTGTCACCATGTCCTTGCTACAGAGACAAACACTAACATGCTAGAAAAGTCTCTAAGGCAGTCTATAAGATTATGTTAGAGCTTGAAAGTTGTAAAACTTGTCCTTTGGTCCATATGCATAGATCACAGTGCCATTAATTGAAGCTGTTCATAGACAGGGGGAACTATCTCCTTTAGGTTAATGTGGTTTTAAACTCACAATGTGGCATTCTGTTTGAAATGTGGCAGTTTCATCTGGTCTAAATTGAGGATGTGTGTTGTTGTTATGTTTTCCCTTGGGACAGTAATGGAAATGAGAAGTTTCATTTCAATGTAATTTTTTCTCAGTTGAAATTGTGTAAATAAATAGATTGGGGCTGAAGACTTAATGAAATCATCAATAGCCTGGAGCCAGCTAGTAGCTCTGTGCTAAACAGTTGGCATAATCAACTGTCTAAGAGACTGAAAGTCTTGCTTTGGAGATTTGAGTTTACCATGAGATCATAGAAGTGGGCAGCTAAAAGGTGTTGACAGAGTATCTCCATCTACTCAGGTGATATGGGATTCCCCTCTGTATGCTGTGAATATGTTTTATTGCCACAGTTAATAAAGAAGCTGCTTCTGACCAATGGCTTAACAGAGTAAAGCCACAGAAAATCCAAACAGAGATGTAGACAAAGAGTAGGCAGAGTCAAGGAGACACCAGATGAGAAAGACACCCATGTACTGGTACCGATAAACCACAAACCTCATGGTAAAATATAATGTAATAGAAATGGATTAATTTAAGATATAAGAACTGGCTAGCAATATGCTTAAGCCTTTGACTAAACAGTATTGAATTAATATAGTTTCTGTGTGCTTATTTTGGGTCTGGGTGGCCAGGAACGAACAAACAGCCTCAGCCTACACACAGGTTAGCTGAAATGAAAGAATAGCAACTTGGAAAGTATTAACCAATTAAAAAAAACATGTAAATTCAGCAGGTAAAAATACTATCCTTGATAACCTGAATACTCTCCTTTAAGCCTCTGAACCCCCTAAAAGCAGTATGCCATCATGCAACCTGTAATCCCATCACTTTTGCTGAGAGATAAGAGGACAAAGGCATGGGAATAAACCAGACGTTTGTAGGTCCACTAGCCTGAAGTAAAGAAACAGAAACAGCAAAAGAGATCCTGCCTCAATGTGGATAGCATGAACAGACTCCCAAATGTTGTCCTTTGACCTCCATATGCACATCATGACATGTAAGCCTTGGTGGCAATTTCCCCCAATACTCATGCACACATCCAAACACATATAACTAAACCAATAAATAAGCAATCAAAGTAAATAAACCATTTGAATGATTCAGATTTTTCTTCTGCTTGCATTACCAGCACTTTTAGATAAGCCAAATAATTTCTTTCTACATCAGTTTCCGCGCAGGAAAAATATGTGATTGTGAAAGAATAGGAGCTTCGACACTCGTACACAGGATAGAAGATTGCCTGGAGCACAAGAGGGAAGTCACAAAAGATGAATGTGAACACTTTAACTCTGCATTCACATGGCAGTGCAATTTTTATTTCCTAATATGTCTTGCATTTCTATCTGAAGGCATCTTGTTGCAATAAAGACAGTTTTTAAAAATGCATAGTTTGTGTGAGGATTTCTCAAAAGGCTTCTAAGTTTGACACTACTATAGGTGTTTAAAACTGCTGAAAAATAATAATGAAGCAAAAGACTAAAAGGAATGTGTGCTGAGAAAAATCTCATTTTGTTAATAGGCATTAAGAATACTTGCATGTATTTAAGAACAACTACAGAAGAATGTGACATTTCACAGACTAACATACAGAAAGAAAGATAGATATTAAAATGAAGAATATTTCTCTTGTATTACTTATTAACACTTTGAACTACTTATAAAACTTTTATTAGAATTAAAGGAACTATAATTTTATACAATGACCGTAAAAATATTGATAAAGTTTCTTGACATGAATATTACTTATTGTATGCTGTGTGAAATAAGTTACATTACTACTAAGTTCCAGGATCAGGGAATACCCTGAAAGAATGTGGAGGAGAGTTTATAAGAACTAGAACTTGTGGAAGATAACTGTAAAATAATATCTTCTGGACATGACATGAAAAGGAACCATTCAAAATAATGTTTGTAATGGATTGTATTTTATAAAGATATGAAGAACATTAATAGAATGAGAAATTGACCCGAAGTTATCACCCATTTTTAACTATCTTCAATATCTAAAATATATTGGGGAGTCTTTTCTGGCCATTCATTTTGATTGTTGTATGTTTTGGTAGCAGAGTTCATGTTGTTATGTCATAGGAGCAGAACATATATAAATAATTATGTTTTGTTGACTCTATATGGGCACAATATTTATTAAAATTGAATATGGTAAATTGTAACATAGGGAACATAAACTCACTGAAGTGTGGAGAAGCAGAAAGTGGTAGCGAAGTGTCTGGAAAAAGAAGAAAAAAAGTTCACAAAGTCAAAGAATTAGAACAAGTAAACAAAAAATAGCTTCCCACCTCATCAGTCAAGACATCCTGTCATTCCGTTCCAGAGTCAACAAGAGGTTCACGGTAGCTTCTGGAAACAAAGAGATGGTGCCCAATAAAGAAAAAAAAATGCTGCTTCCTGTTTAGAAGACAGGATTCCCATCAGCTACACAGGAAGAATGCCATTGGATTAAATAAAGTGACTGATTTTCAGTACTGTGATCTAATGACTAATGTTAGGATCCTTCAATACATTTTGTGGATTTGACTTAAAAAAAAAAAAGAGCATTTAATGCAACCACAGACAAAGTTTCACACCACTCTTCTGACCCTTTCTGATTCATTTTTGTGGGATTTTGTTTGTTTTTCTTTGAGTAATTTAGAAGTTTCCACAAATTCAAGCAGCAATTAAACAGTACATGGCTCTAAAAAGGTGATAACAACCACCTGTAAAGTACAGTATTTTTCTGTCTAACAAACCTTAATACTTTCCCTCACCTAACAGAGAAACCACTAATTCCAAGTGAAGATCAGGTACCGCTGAACTCTAGTGTTGATGTACTCCCAAAGTGACAGAGAGAAAAGGGATTTTTCCTTCCCTCCTAGTGGAGTTGTGCTCTAAGGCAGATGGTTAATTCATTGCACCTGTAACCAATTAGCCATTCAAAACGACTGATTCTTCACAGTAAATTGTTGCCTTGCCAATCTGAGAAGCAGGTGCATATTCAATGGCTGAACTGCCAAGTGCTTGGGTACACAAGACAAAATCTTTCAAATACGAAATTCTGTTAGATTAATGTGGAGGAAAATATAACCAGTTATAATAATTCTATTCTAAATTAAGAATTTAATTGTTTTAAGTTTTGAACTGCGAGTACAAAAGTTTTTTCTTCATTCTAATATTTGGCTACTGAATTGGACAGATGTGGTTTTTCCTTATGATAATTAATTTGTTAAAAACTAAGACTTTGAACTTTTTTCTTGAAATAATGAATTTTGATTGTCATAGACATACTACATAATAATCAGTTTAATATGTCTTCTTCAAAATAGGTCTCTTTATAGTGAAACACTCCTTTAACCAGGGCACCATAGTCAGGCCCATTACCTCGGTAGAGATCAGTCACTTTCGTGTTCAGTAGAGAGAATATCTTTCACTACAGTTCCATTACTGTTGACTTCCACAGACATCAATAATTTTAGACGAGGAAATTATTCAATCAGAGATTTCCTTTTAAAAATAAAATGTTGAATCCAGAAAGTTGAAGGTGTCCAGTGACAAGCTTTCATATCTGCCTTTAACAAAACTTTCAAACCCCAGTTCTCTCTAGAAGGACATCGACCCCTAAACTTAGTACTAAGACCTCTCACACCTTTCCATTCTAGAAATCACCCTGGAGTGTGCGTGTGTGTATGTGTGTGTGTGTGTGTGTGTGTGATATTTCTGTTAAACATAAAGAATTAATAAGAAGTCTATAAGTACCTCAATCAAAATTTCTTATAAAGAGAAGAGACTGACTGTGAGAGAACATCAAGCTGTGTATGCATCATTGCAGAAGCAACTCTATCTTATAGACACCTTCTGTCCTTTCCTGTAGTTCACTTGCCTACCACTGGCTATGTTTTGTAACGTTTCCTGAAATTTCCATTCTTGCTCACTTACTTTCTCCAGTAAATTTAGATTAAGTATCCAGTAGCAGTGATGCCAGAGGAAGAAATGGAGGCTAGGCAGGAAATGGATGAATTTTCAATTAGACTTGATATTCTAATGCAGGAGTGTCCATCCTTTTGTCTCTGAGGCCTGGAGTTTCCATCTAAATGTACACGCTCAAGAGCCAAGCAAATTAATTTTTAAAAAAGCAGTTGCAAAACATGTACAATATTTTAAGTTGGTTTACAAGTTTACATTAGAACACATTCATAGCTATTCTTTAATTAAAATTCTGACAAAGCTTTGATAATTACTGCTTACTTATATTACCGGTCTAAGGAGTAGGAAGGCTTCCTTGAATAAGTGAATTAAGCAAAGTGAGTAGGAATGTCTTAGTAGGCAAGGGTGGTGATTAATTTCTTGACTCTCAGCGTCACCTACTGAGCTTACAAAATGATGTCCCTAATAACACTTTACCTCACTACCCTCCTTCACCATCATCCTTTATTTAAAGATGCCCCATTGTCTACAGAAAAAAATTACAAACCTGAGGTTAGATTCCAGTCTCATCTTCGCCAACAAAGAAGCTATAGTTCAGTTTCATTATAGTACTCATCTTTTGCTGGACAACAGGAGCAGATACCTATTTTCTTTTGTGGCTTGTGTTATCTACTTAAACTGGAAGCTGCACACAGTAATGTCTCCTCCTTCGATTGAATTCCTACTTATCCTCTAAATCTCTATTAAAGGACCAACTACCTGAAATGCTTTCCGTTGATCTCCATTCAGAATCCAGAGCTTATTTTTTTTTTTTTGACATTCTACAGCCATTCAGTCCCCCAATGCTTTATAGCAGCTGTTTTGTTCTACTTCATATGAGAGTTCTTTGTTTATAGGTGAAATCTAGGCTATGGTGGACACATAGAAGCCCCATCTCATCCTTTTAGGCTCCCCAGTTGCACGCTGCAATCTGCCGAGGTATTTTTACTATTATCTGCTTCACGCCCACAGATAAAACAAAACAGGTCACAATCTTCTGTTGCCTTTCAAGCAGTGAGGTACCTGTTACCTGTGGTGGTGTTTTTTGCTCTGAATTCCCCTTTAAAATATACAATTCAGACTTACCTGACCCTTTTATCTTGTCTCCTTCACAAATCCCTGCTTCTCCCACACTGATATTTCCAATCAGAAATATTCCCACCTGAGACTGTTGATTCTCCAGTGTGCAGGAACAAATTTTTCCAGATATGATAGCGACTTCACAGATACGGAGTCATTGTTAGCATATTATAGACTCTATTTTTAACTTCCTCTTGGGAAATTTGCTGTTTTAGATGCAGAGCAGTCATTGATAAGAAACACATACTAGTTTAAGGCAAGCTTGACTTTTTCCAGCACTCCTTTTTTTCTAAAACTCCAAATTTTAGACCCTTAGATATTTTTTAACCTCTGTTTTGCAAGTCATGGATGCATTTGCTGTATGTTAGTTCCACAGACACTTTGCTGCTCACTAGAAACACTACCAACATTATCACATTAGGGTCCCAAGCTGAAACTATTTCAAAAATTATATTGAGCAATCAGGAGAGGTTCTAAGCTTACCCTGCAGATTAGGGATTAGCAATCTGATTTCCTATAAAGAAAAGATAAACACAGAGGCTTTTGACAGACTGAAAAAGATGTTTCAGATACTATCATTTCCCTACCTGCTCCCCGTGAATTCTATGGACATTTGGTAAAAGAATCAAACTCTTAGAGACAGCATATCTTGAGCTGGCATCATCAGTCTTGGTCAGCAGAAACCAGAGAGCTGGAATATATTCTAGCATTCTCTATCTATCTTTTCATGTTTCTCTCTCTCTCTCTCTCTCTCTCTCTCTCTCTCTCTCTCTCTCTCTCTGATTGGCTTGGGACTCTCTCAAGATACTGTATTGTGCTTACCTCAGGCTTCCTTAAGGATTTCTTCAGACACCTTGGGTATAATGCATCATATTACCCTTATTTATCAAGTCTGCTTTCCATGAATGCAGTCAACTTTGACTATCCATTTAAAAAAAAAAAACAGAGAAGAGAGAGTATAGACATCTTCATGAGGGAAAGGTGCTTGGATAAGCCCTTGCAGGCTTTCATGGCAAAAAAAAAAAAAAAAAAAAAAAGAGAGAGATGGAATCACCCAAAGAACTCTGTACCATATCTACCATCTGCCCACTTACTCTCTTGTGCATGTATGTGTGTGTGTGTGTGTGTGCTTCAGACTCTGACCTACTAAGAGAAACTACTTAACATGCGTTGTAGAACTACAAGATTAACAGCATTTGCTTGTGAGAAATAATGCTTAATATTGCAGTTTAATTTATAATATGTTATCATCAACTATTCCTCAAATAAAATTTCATCATATAACCTCTTCTACTGATGTGAGTACTACTAATATTAATATTAGTATTTATTAATGGCCTACTGAACTATGTGATTTATTTGACATATTTTCTTAAATTACTATATAAATGTAATTATCCTCCTTCTATAAATAAAATTATAAGCAAAAAGGCCATTTAACTTTTTAGTTAGTGAACAAGTTTTGACTCCGAAGTACATGCTTTTAACATTAAGAGGAATATGAAGACTGAGAGAGAGAGTCTACCCTCGTGTCATTAGGTATAATCAACTGTATCCTTGCCTAATGTTGTAGCAATAGGTTTCTTTGTGCAACTGTTTCTTGTGTTTCACAAAACTCAACATGTTACAAGAATTAAAATGTTTAATACACTCAACATAAAACAGTGTCCTCCTATGTTAATGATAACGGGTCAACATTTTCCATTTCCCATTAGAATTAAAATCTATGTCAAAGAAACTTGTTATAAAGGTATTTATTGCAAATACAGCAGCAGCAGCATTGTCATACAATGTCATGGACACAAGAAGTCACTTACTCTTTCTTAGGCATGCCACATGTTAATAATAAGGGGTGTTTGTGAAATAGTCCAAAGATCTTTTAATCCCTTTCTCCAGTGTTGTGTGAATGCTAATCTGAGAGGCTGTACTTAGAAAGACTGGTCAAGATTGCAGAGCACAATTTGCTAATAGTTTCTTCTCCAGCTATGAAACACTGTCCAACCTCTTCAGTATAGTGAATGAGAAGATCATGTTCCCATCATTTCAGGAAATTGGTAGTGTTACACCCCAACAACTTGAGAAAATAACATTATTTCAGAGAACAAGAAAAAAACAGAAGAAATACCAAACAAGAAACTATCCATGACCTCAACCGGAAATGGTAAATACTTGTCAGTTGAGGAAAACAGTGAAAATGAAATCATTGTGATTTATTTAGCTGCCCTTTAAGATCCCAGCTATTTAAACTTACTTGTTCTCATAAATGTAC
Source organism: Chionomys nivalis (assembly GCF_950005125.1). Classification (NCBI taxonomy): domain Eukaryota; kingdom Metazoa; phylum Chordata; class Mammalia; order Rodentia; family Cricetidae; genus Chionomys; species Chionomys nivalis. The sequence continues at coordinate 52,987,934 of NC_080088.1, read as the reverse complement.
AGTGTCTCCAGGATCGGGGGCAGGCATCTTTGTTGCCAGTGTGAGCTTTCTTTGAAAGCATTTAGAAAACAAAAGTGCCATGGCTGAGACTTCTTTGATATAAAGAAATCAGTAGCAAAAATAATGTATTACATAGACAATTTTTAATTATGCATAAATGGAAAATGCTAAAGAATGTTCTATGGTCTCAGTGCCCTATTGTTTTGTTATTGTTTGTTTGTTTGTTTTAGCAAAAATATGGTATGATATAGCCAGGATAGCCTGAAAGTGGCTATAGAGCTGAGAATGGCCTTGAGTTCATGATCCTACTGCTTCTTCCTCCCGAAGGCTGGGATAACAGGCACATGTAGAGGGGAAAACATAATTAATCATAATATATTGTATGGAAAACATCTATTTTCTATTTAAGAAAAGACAACCACACCCTTATTCCAAAGCACTTTCAAGTCTTTATTTGGAATCTCTTAGAAATATCAAATACTAACAGCAGATTTTAAGGAGTTTCATTTTGTTATTTTAAATGATATATTATTAGGTAGGGTATAATAAAAAATGAAAGACTGGCAATTGGGTTCTTTTTAATTCTACAAAATAATGTAAGTTAATTAGCATTTATCTAGTAGAAAGACATCAAATGGTTATTTCTAGGTTCTTGGACCAAGGTAACAGCATGATCTCAAAATTATTCTCTGATCTGAGATAAGGGTCATAATGTAATTCAATTACAATTTCACAAGAGAAAAATACTTTTGTTTGGTAATATTAGATAAGATATGCATCTTATTCAGCTACAATATTTCTCATATTAAACTCTTTCTCTTTCCACAGAAATATTATGTTTTAAAGACTAAGCATAAAATAAAGTACACCAGTGCTCTGGGATCATGTCCTTTTGAAGGGGACATTTCAGGAGGTATCTTTCTGTAAAGAATTCACCTTTGCTAATTAACAGTGTGACTAGAGGAGAGCTTATAAAACTTCCTCCAGTCCAGTGTCCATTCTTAGCTGCAGTAATTTAGACAGATTTCAAACACAGACAATAAACTTTAACAGTGAGCCTGAAATAGCCATTAAATGCTACGGAGCAAATACTGTTTCTTCAAAAGAAGTTGACTTATGAAGCTGTGGGGAAAAGTTGCTACCACATTCGGATACTCAAGCACCCGAGTTGGAATTGACAGGCTCTCCCATCCGCAATTAACTACAAAGTGCATTGACTGTCACTGGAAATGCACTGGGGGACCCTACTTATTTCCTGCCTGAGCACAAGGTTTCATGTGGCCCAAATCCAGACATCAAAGTTCGGTTGACTCATATTTGTTGGGTCCGCAGAGATTGTTTGTTACACCTATTTTTCTCCTAAGCTGATTCGGTAAATTAATCATTGGTCTGTCCTTCAAGTTTCATTTTAACTCGGTATTATCTTTCCTATTTTCCAAATCTGTCCACAGCTGAGATTAAGGACATTCTATAGAATGTTTTGATCTAGAAACACTCTCAAAAGTAGCTGATGATTTTAAAGGAGATTTCATCCACACAATTGTATAGAATATGAATTGAGCAGAAATCAAAGATGGCTCTTTGGCTTCCACCCATTATATAATATACTTTAGTCCTCTTAAGTATGTATTGAGGCTTTAGCAGCAAGACAAAGCAGTGGTTGATTAGCTAAATGTAATTCTCTTACAAAATTATACCATTTTGTCTCCTCAAGGGCAAACTGACTGATAATGAAAGCATTTTGAAGGCCTCTAATTGTTCAGTCAGAATCAAGACACAACTGACCCTAGTAATTTAATGGGGAAAATATTTCTCAGGAGCAATGTGTGGGAATGAGGCATGGGAAACTTTTATGAGAAAAAAAAATCTAATTAAATTATTTATTTTGAGACTACTGTAGTTTTCACATTCATTTGCTAATAAAATAATAAGATATAACAAAATAAAAAAAAGAAACTTTGTATTGCCCCTATTCTGTTTCCCAATTTGAAGATATATTTAAGAGATGCCATTATCAATACAATAAGCAGCCACTAGTGGAGTCACAATCAAGCAACTCAGTTTCAAGATCCAGGAGAACTCCACATTTTGATGTCTGTGGATATGAGTATGGGTTGAGTGAACCAGGTGATAGCTGGAATTTTCAGGTACTGTGCAATTAACTGACAGTTCCACACCTGGAACCTAATGTGGAAATAATAGTCCAGCAGGCTGAAGTGAATGTCCCTGGGAATTAGCACAGAATGTCTGACATTTTTTTATGATTCATTTCAAACTATGCATTAGATATTATATAGAATAGCTTGCCTATAAATATGTAAACACCAGTTGCATGTAGTTCATCAAAATTATCAGGGAGGGAATTTATTTGGGAGAGGTAGTAAAATAAATTTTTGTGGAAGGGAAGGGGTAGAGAGACATATTATAGGGAACAATTAAGTAAATCGAATTATATAAAGTGAAAATGCCAGAAAAAGCTTCAGCCTCCCTGTGGCCCTCCCAGGATGCTTTGCATTATGGTGTAGATGACAGGCCCTTATGTTGGCTCTTCACTGGATACAAGCTCTCTTTATTAGAAGGGTTTGTGACCCTGGTCTGGGTACTTCTATCCAGATAAAATCATTTGCATAAGAACCCAAAGCTAATATTTTTTATTTGATAGCATTTCCAAAAACAAGGAGAATAAACACTTTATCTTAAAAAGAAAACAAACAAAAACCACAAACAAGAAAAGCCAGCAATATACAACAGCATCCACTGTTCCACTGTTGATCAACGCTTCATGTTTCTCAGCAATCTATTCCTTCACACCTGCTCTGACTGGGAGCAGCCAGAGCTGGGTGATGATGTGCTCTTAATTGGGTCCGGTGTACAAGATGAATACCAGAATGAGTAAAGCCAACACCGCTGTAGTTAACATTAGGGCTGAAGTTAATAATCATTACCTTCCTCCTGCTGTATCTACAGTTTCCTTCTGAATGAGCATGTATCTTTGTCTTGAGCCTGTGATAATAGTATTTTTCCTAGACATTGACTGCTATATATGACCATTCATTGTTTTGAAAAAAGACAATAGATTCCAAGGGCCTCGCAGATAGATATCCTGAGAGTCCAATGGTCTTTATTCTTCTTATTAAGCAGCAGCAGTAGCTTTATCTGCTCCTGATTATCGCAATGAGCTATCTGCCAGCACTATGATGCATTGTTCAAGCTGGATTCTAAGTGCCCAGATGACAACCATAGCTCCTATGCAACAGGACTCTTGCTGAATTCTTTGGTAAACTCTCACAGCTTAGGAAAACAAGACTTTTAAATCTGCCAAGGCTTAAATTTGAGAAAACAGAGAACACAAATTTCCCAGAAAGTATACGTTGGAATGATAATGAACATATAAGGACAAAAACTGAAAGTTGAACAAACAAGACCAGCAATGATTGATTCCCTTGATTCCTATACCAAGTATCAGGCCTTCTAGGGGCACAGAATTCTACATATTTCCTTCACCATCATAGATGGCCTGGTGGCAGTATGCAAGACAAGCATTCACATTTTGTGCCCACCTATCTGTGTCCTTTGAAGCTCATTGCCATCTAAATGAGTACTCACTTCTCCTAAATCTCTGTGTATTCTCACCTTAGGGCATTTTTATTTCCCCCACAAAATGCCTGAGCAAGTGTACCAAACTCAGCATGTCTATCTGACTTATTTTCCTCACCCTTGCCTCTTTGAAACCCTTTCTCTTCTCCTATCACTTGAGTTGGAAAGAAGCACTGACAATTTTTTGACCTAATTAGTGTAAAACTGATATATTTATGCCTCTTCTAGCACAAAACTCCACATAAATAAAAACAGTGAGAGATAAGTCCAAGTGCAAAAGTGAATTGCATGGAGTAGGTGAAGTAGTGCAGTAATCGACTAAATTAAGAATATGGCTGCTGTAGTAAGGAGCTGTGGGCCTGCTTTTCATCCTGCCCGGCTCCTGCACGGCTAGCTTTATACCCGAAATAATTACACGGAAACTGTATTCTTTTAAACACTGCTTGGCCCATTTCTATTCATGTGTGTAGCACCCCAAGGTGTGCTTACCGGGAAGATTCTAGCCTACGTCCATCCTGGGTCGGAGCTTCATCGTGTCTGCTCTGGAGAGGAGAGCATGGCGTCTGTCTCTCAGAGGAGCTGCCCTGCATCTGCCCGGGAGAGGGGAGCATGGCGTCTGAGCTCACTTCCTCTTCCTCCCAGCGTTCTGTTCTGTTTACTCCACCCACCTATGTTCTAACCTATGAGGACCAAGCAGTTTCTTTATTATTTAACCAATGACCTTCCTCCATCAGGCTGCAGAAGGAATATCTAGGTTATTTTTTGAAATGCGAGTTTTATTTGTATTTTCTGATATTATTTCTAAACAGTGTGTTAACAATTTTTTTAATCCAAATATTATAACAAATTACTGAAGGGCCTTTTTATCTTAGTCAAAGATATACTAGCTAAGCAAAGCTTTGTGAAGCTGGCCATCTGAAGCCTTACAGTAAAATTGTTCATCTCTATCACTTCTATAATCTATAATCCAAAATATAATCAATTCATTTGAACAATTTATAATTTTCTATAGAAATGTAGATCCTTGCTACCTTTGTTCATCCTACTGAGACTTACCACCAAGCATTTCTGTCAAGAGACACCTCTCAGGCAGGGAAAAGACCACAATGCATAGCAACTTATCCAGCAGCCTGGATTTACTGCAGGTTACTCCAATTCTTAGCCCTGCCAAATGCTGACAACTTTACAGGCCATACCTACACAGGTAGAGCAGGTTGTGTGCCATTCTTTAATAAATGACTCAAAGGTTGGAAATTAAAATGTTTTAATGATAAGTGATTTGGTTTTGTGATCTATATACAACAGTGTATGAACACAACATAATTTAATGATCTGCACTAATTCAATATGATTATACTTATTATTACTACTTCTTTGTCTTGAGATGACATTTTGAAGTTTTATCTTCCATAACTACTAGGGGATGATAACAGAGATGGATAGACATGTGGCTTTACTCAATCTCCAAATAAAATGAATCACAAAAATGCATAAATACTGCTCTGAGCTTGACAGAAAAAGAAGTCACAAATTATGCACATTAATCTAAAATGTTTTCAGAATGTTACATAGCAAATTTGATTTCTACCTGAAAACCTTTTTTCCTGTTGATTATGTTGGATAACTGATTGAAGACATTGAAAAAGAAATCTCAGCAAATGAAAAAATAGTACAATGGAGTCATAGCTCCTTACCAAAAATATGAGGAAGAAAAATGAGACACCAGAAAATTTTAACAATAAAAATATAAAGTCATGTCAAAAAAATAAAATTATAGCCTATGTAATTCCTTTTAAAATCCAAAAATGAAAAGTTATTACATTGTTGAGAATGGCCAAAACTATAATATGCTGAAATTTTTTAACCAAATAGATGAAGAAAGTTAATTATGTCTTGAAATAATAATAAGGTAGGCAAAAATCTAGAGATAACTCTAAAATGTGCTTGCATCAGTAAGTAAAATGATAAAGAATATTATAGACTTGGATGAAAACATGAAATGTATCAATAAAATTCTCCACATGATAACATCATAAAGCCTCCCCCAAATTATCAAATGTATCTGAGTTTATACTCAAGTGATGTGGGATTTCCCTAAATATGCTGTGATTACATTGGTTAATAAAGGACTGCTTTGGAACTATAGCAAGGCAGAACAGAGCTAGGCGGAGAAAACTAAACTGAATGCTGGGAGAAAGAAGGGCAGGGTCAGAGAGAAGTCATAGAGCTGTTGCTGGAGACAGATGTGTTGAAGCTTTGCTGGTTGGCCACAACCTCATGGTGATGCATAGATTAATGGAGATGGGTTAAATTAAGATGTAAGAGTTACCAAATAAGAAGCTAGGGTTAATGGGCCAAGAAGTTATTTAAATAGTATAGTTTCTGAGAGGTTATTTCAGGGCTGAGAAGCTGGGAATGAAACAAGTGGCCTCCCCTCCAACACTCAAGAACTTCTGGGATCATTAATTTAATGTGTATAGTCATAGTTTTTAAAGAAACTGGTTATTTCATTCCATGTCAAAACTGAATTCTGAGTACTTCATTTTTTTTTATCATAAACTAAGGGAAATACTCAGATTTTATACAACATGGATAAATTTTAAGATTAAGATACACTCTTAATACTGCTTAACTGCTAAGGTATTTTTGAATGTTGTATGTGATTATATAAATAATTTTGTTAAAAGGAAAAGCTGTCTTCTGCATGCTAAGCATCAGAGAAGAATGAGGATGGTTTAATTTGTCAGAGTGCCCTTTAATTTGTAGTCACATATTTGTTCTTACTTTGAAATAAATTGCTTTTGTAGCATGCAGATCTCTCCTTTTACATGGAAAAATTGGAAAAGAGTTTGTGATCTTGATGCTCTACTCAGTTATTCAGAGAGGAGAATTGACAATTTCCACAACTACTCAAAAATAAAATCACCATCCTTTTGTATCTCCACATTTAATTATTAAGTGTCAATCAAAACTGACAGGACAACAAAGCCACAGAATTACATAGAAGGATATACTTTAAAATGTCATTCTAAATTTATAAAATTGTATGGTTTTTGGTCCTCTTATGAAAATGTCAAAAAGTGCCAGCCATAAGCTTTTCTGTGAACAGTGAATACAGCAGATTCCCAGCCTTAATCATTTGCGTTTATTTCCATTGACACAGATAGATCTTGAGGTTAGTTCCTGTCATTTTAGTTTTTAAAGTAAGGATATTTATTTCATATATACCAGCCTTCTCTTATAGTTAAACAAAATTCTAAAAGTAGCAAATTAAACCATCCTCATATTAGTCCATTATTTAAGACAATTTATTGCTGAATCTTATAATATATAAGTTAGCATAGAGATTAAAAGCCAGCCTACCTCTAAGCTAAGTTCTCTATTTCCCAGCCTCTAAACTTATTCTTATAGCCTGATTAAAATGAAGAAATTCATCATTAATCACTTTCAGATGATTCAGATATATTTTGTGAAGTTCAGGCATACAGGTGTTTATGAATGTGTTTATACATTAGCACATGCATTAGTATATATTCACACACACACGTATATATATATATAATATATATATATATATATTACTTGAACTATATGCTATGTATGCTGTCTGTATACATAGCAAAGATAAATTAACTTCTATGCCTATCTTCACTTTATAAAACAACATATTATTTTGCTTTTTAATCATCACATTTCTCTTCAAACTGTTTAAGATTTTAGTATCTGTTAATATCATGATTTGTTTCAGAGACTCTTTTGAATTTGTCTGGTTCTGATGTTGGAAAAAAATGTCTCATGATGTTTGATTAATATCACTGATCATGTATATTTGCATGTACATAGAACAAATTCTTACCTGGAAGGTGGTTTATATAAGCATTTTGTTGTTGTTGTTGTTGTTGTTTGGTTGGCTGATTTTTAAAAATTATTTTCTCATATATTACATCCTTACTGCAGTTTTCCCTTCCTTCCCTTCCCCTAGTTTTTTCCTCCCACCTTCCCTCTCTCTCAGATCTACCTTGCTTCAGTTTTCACTCAGAGAAGAGAAGGACTCCCAGGGACATCAACAAAATGCAGCAGAATATCTACTATGAGACCAGGCCCATATTATCTACTAAGACTGGACAAGACAAGCAAGAAGGAAAAGGGCCCATAGGGGAGCAAAATAGTCAGCCAACAACAATCCCTCTCCCCTTCTCCCACTGTTAGGAATCACACAATAACACCTAGCTTCTCAGTCATATTTAATGACCTAGTACAGACCCACGTAGGCTCCTGGATCTCTGCAAGCTCCTGAGTCCCTACCAGCAGATTTTATAGGGCCTGTTGTAGTGCCCCCACACCATCTCTCCCAGTCCATAACCCATTCGCTCCTCCCAGTGGGTAAAAGCTGCCATGAAAAGTCAAAAAATGTAGACTTTATTAATAGCCAATTATTAAATTTTGTGTCTTATTTTATACATACACATATTCACAGGTAAAAGGAAAGGGATTTTTAGTTATTTTTATGTCTCTGTCTCTATTTGCAACTCTGTTTCTGCCTCTCTGTCAAACACACACGCAGGCTTTTAACATTTATAACAATTGCAATTATCCAAATGATCCCAATCACGTTAAATTTTCAGCATCTGCCTGCTTCCAAATAAAGTTGCAGCAATAATTCTTAAATGGTATTCATAAAGATTACTATCTCTTTAATAAAACATCCTTTCCAGCACTTTTATTATCAATGCCTGAATGATTTAGTGTCCTTGCTATTTATTCTCACACTTCTGTAGTGCTGTCTGAAGAATACACTTGTCACTTCCCCAAGATTAAGCATAATGTATATAATAGATGGATCATTGCATAAAACGAATAATATGTTGATGAAAATTTGAGTTTGATCCTTTGCCAAGTTCTAGGGTACAAGCTGAGAAATATGAGCTTTCATTTATTAGAATATTCAAAATAACCAAGAATTAATGTCCATCAAAGCAAATATCAGGCACTCACAACATATGCTACATTGAAAATGAGTGGGAGGGAAACGCCTTATTTATAAACCTCCAATGCCTTCCCATTCGACTTACATGTGTGTGTAGAAAGTATATGCACACACACACACACACACACACACACAAATCATTGCTTCATAGAAAATATTAATCCTGAATCAAGTTTCAATGATACATACTATTCATATTTTAAAAGGAAGAAAGTAGCCAAGTGGTGGTGGTGCACACCTTTAATCCCAGCACTCGGGAGGCAGAGGCAGGCAGAACTCTGAGTCCAAGTCCAAGGCCAGCCTGGTCTACATAATGAGTTCCAGAACAGTCTGGGCTATGCAGAGAGACCTTGTCATTAGAACGAAGAAAAGAAGAAACAAAGAAGAAAGAAAGAAAGAAAGAAAGAAAGAAAGAAAGAAAGAAAGAAAGAAAGAAAGAAAGAGAGAAAGGAGGAAGGAAAGAAAAAGAAAAAAGGTTAGAAAGAATTTTAGATATAATTGTGTGAGCACAAGAAAATACATTATGTGAGATAACATTGATGAGGATCATTTTGAAGTAAACTAAGGAAGTGATGTATATCCTTGTATAACTAATTGGATTCTAGTTTATAGGCTCTGGGTACATTCTAGTCAAAATTGACTTATTATAAGTCTAAGGGAAAGCTGCTTTATCCCAAAAGTAGAGCTAAATTGTTGAAAGCTTCTTATTAAATGTAATACAAAGAGTTATTCATAAAAATATAATGAAAATTATATAAAATATAGTTTTTATGTAAATATCCATGTAGATATGAGATAAAATACTATAGAGATTTGTATCTGTATGGATATTGCTCAAAAGGAGTAAAGAAAAATAAACCATGTAAAATGGAAAATTCACAGAGAGTCTAGATTATGAATATTATTGTATTAGCTTTAATTTTTTTACTGTGAATGAGCTAAGAACAAAGAGACATTTCATTGTATGGGCTGCTAAGCTAAACCAACATATATATTATAAAGTTATTATGACTTCCAGATTTGAGTCTAAGGATATGTTGCTTTGGAAAAAAGGTTCTTCTCTTGTTTTCACAGAAAATATGAACCTGGCCGGGCGATGTGGTGGCTCACGCCTTTAATCCCAGCACTCGGGAGGCAGAGGCAGGTGGATCTCTGTGAGTTTGAGACCAACCTGGTCTACAGAGCTAGTTCCAGGACAGGCTCCAAAGCCACAGAGAAACCCTGTCTCGAAAAACCAAAAAAGATAAAAGAAAATATGAACCTGTGGATTGCTTCCAGGTTGATGTGCTTTGATGGAACAAGATCTCCCAAAAATCTCTGTAAACACCCCCCAAAATTACTATGCCCAACAATCACCAATATTCCCAAGTATTGCTTATAAATGTTTCTTTACATTTAAAGGGGGATATGCTATAGAGATTTGCATTTTATGGATATTGCTCTATTGATACAAGTTTTAGGTAAATTTTGTTATATGTATATTTCTGCTCTTAAGGTATTATGTTTGTGCAGCTAATTGAAAAATGTAATGCATAATTTAAAAATTTAGGCTAATAGATAATCATCTGTAATAGTCAAGCTTGTAGTCCTGTAAGTTAGATTTTCTAGATTACAGAGTTGTATTTCAGATGGATAGTGATTCTTCAAATCTTTCAAAGACTACAAATTATGGCATTTAAAATGTTTTAAGAACTTAGGACTTTTCATGACAATGAGACACATCTGCTCTTGGCAACACCAATCTACTTCAAGAGGAAGATGGGTATCAAAGAGGTTCCTTATGGAGTCTGCTAGTCATTTGGGCAAGAAACTGTTCTTGCTTGAACTACTTAATGGACTGAACATGCAGGACCTGCAGAGAAATGACTGCTGAACTTGTCTAAAGGTGCAACAATCCTTTGGGGTTCCTGCTTCATGAAAGAATCTTCCAGACATTCTATATTACACAGAAGAAGGTGACTGACAACTGTCAATACAGTTGGACCTGTCTTTGAAATTTCCTGCTTCATGAAAAATCTGCCAAATACTATGGGCTTGTAGGCTGAAGATAGATGCCCCAACAGGACAGATGAACTTTGGGTGACTGTCCAGGTAGCGAGATGTCTCTGTCAATTCTAGAGTTTTAAAAGTTACTTACAATGAACTTATTGTTTACTTAGGTAATATTATATTCTTCTGTAGTCTTTGTTGAACTTAAAGAATTTATAGTTATAGTTATAGCTTTCCTTAGTTATTTTAAAAGATAAAGTCGATATAAATATTGTAACTGTAATTCATGCTTGATACCTGTTTTGTATATGCAATTTTACTATCATAAATTTAAAAACCCTTTTTATTTAAACAGAAAAGTGGAGGTGATTGTAAATCCCCATCTCTGATGGAGGCCCCACCCCTGTGCCCCTTGCACCTTGACCCCTCTCCGAGGAGGGTCAATGTATCCCGTCAAACTTTAACCCCTTCCCAGGAAAGGTCGACTATTTCCCCAGGCTATTTAAACTCCTCCCCAAAATATAAACACAAAGTTTTCCCTCTTTTCCCCCTAGCGGGCACATGAGGCTTTCTGGTTCCCCTCAGAGCCACCAGAGAGTTCAGTAGTCTAATTAAACCTGGATATCTTTTAATTTGGTTTGTTTTTATTTGGCTTGATTGGGATTTTTGCATAGGCAAAGAGCTCATGTTAGGAAATAGTCCTAAAAATAATGTGGGATTCCCCTCTGTATACTGTGAATATCATTGGTTAATAAAGAAACTGCTTTGGGCCTATAGTAGAGCTGTAGGGGAACAGAGCTAGGTGGGGAAAACTGAAGTTTATGCTGGGAGAAAGGAGGTGGAGTCAGAGAGAAGAAATGATTCCTCTACCTGAGACAGACGCTGGGAATATTACCTAGTAAGCCTCTACCATGTGGCAATACACAGATTAATAGAGATGTGTTAGTTTAGGATATGAATTAGCCAAAAATGTGCTTAAGCTATTGGCCAAAAGTATTGCAAATAATACAGTTTCTGTGTGATTATTTCATGACTGGGCAGCCAGGACCAACGAACAGCCCCCTTGCCCAACAGCAAAATATGGATTATAAGATGGATAGTAATACTAATTCCTAAAACAGACTTAGATATTATTGGATAACAGGCTTTGTGTTCACAGAACATGGATTGTTTAATTTTTAATATTTATACAGAACAATATCATAATTATCAACTCATCAGGGAAGAAAATGAAAGAGAAAAAAATTCCAGACAAACAAAAATTTCCTTGAGACTACACCCTAGGTAGCCTGCACCTGAGCTAAAATTTAATAACAGCCATTAGTTAAAATCAGTGCAATTAAAATTCTGCTTATCCAATGTTCCAACCACTGATAAGAGGCAACTTATTAAATTATATACACCAGGGTAGACTATCTGTCTTAAAAGGCATCGGATAATTCAAACATATGTTCAGTGAAGGACAGGACATTGTTGAAGGAGCTGTGGGCTGCATTCCTGCTGCCTGGCTCCCAGCCCCCTGGCTAGCTTATGCCCCAAAATAACGACACACAAACTGTATTCATATAAACACTGCTTGGCCCATTTCAATTAATGTGTGTAGCACCACAAGGTGCGCTTACCAGGAAGATTCTAGCCTACATCCATCCTGGGTCGGAGCTTCATCGCATCTGCCCTGGAGAACAGAGGTATGGCGTCTGAGTTCACTTCCTCTTCCTCCCAGCATTCTGTTCTGTTTACTGATGGAGGTGGGTCATCTTTCTATCTGTTGTTTCATTGGTTAAGTAATAAAGAAACTGCCTTGGCCCCTTTAATAGGACAGAAAATTAGGTAGGCGGAGTAAACAGAGAGAATGCTGGGAGAAAGAAGCCGAGTAAGGAGTCGCCATGATTCTCCCACTCCAGACAGATGCAGCTTAAGATCTTTCCTGGTAAGCCAGCTCGTGGTACTACACAGAATATTAGAAATGGGTTAGATCAATATGTAAGAGCTAGCCAATAAGAGGCTGGAACTAATGGGCCAGGCAGTGTTCAAAAGAATGAAGTTTCCGTGTAATTATTTGGGGGCATAAGCTAGCCAATGCGGGCAGCTGGGTGCCGGGGACGCAGCCCTGCCACTTCTTATTACTACAGTTTACTCCACCCACCTATGTTCTAACCTATCAGGCCAAGCAGTTTCTTTATTAATTAACCAATGGCCTTCCTCTATCAGGACATTATGACAGAGAAGAGCTAAGGTAGGAGGAAGAAACTATAAACACCAAGTAATCTAAGAAGCCAAAGGATCGACTAAGGATTTAGGAAGGTCTGTGATTGAATCACATCTTTACCTCAAACTAGCATGGCACATTATGGGAGTCTAGAAACATCTCTTCCTCTGCTTCTGTGAATGTTGTCAGAAGTATGGATGGTGAGATCTTAAAGAAATACCTGTTCATCAAGATCTAGAAAAAACTGCATTCCTATGATAGGTAAACAGACAAAGAATGTGTGTGCTTGTGCACAGGAATGTTTTACAGCCATAAAAAAATAAACATGTACCAACATGGATAGCTCTAGAAGACACTGGGCTAAGTGAAATAAGTCTAACCAAGATGGATAAACAGCATGTTAAAAAGATTTTATTGGTAAAGATTCACTTTTTAAGTTTGTATTAATAAATCAATAAGCAGAAATAGTTGGCTGTGGTTAGATGGCAGACAAGGACATGGGAATAGAATATGTTAGAGTTCCAGACAAAGACCAAGCTTGAAACTTGGAGCTGGCTGGCACCAGAGTTCAATAAGTAAGTGAGTAAAGGGAAAAAGCCAGAGGGTGTGGCGTGAGCCCAGGGCAGACAGCTGGAAACTGGCAGCCAATTATAGGAAGAAAACAAGAGGCTTGAGCATCATTACACTTGGGTTTCAGAACAAAGCATACAGGGGCCAGCTGGGGTACAATGCAGGTGTTGGCAACATCAAAGGAAAAGTAGATAAAATTAGGTCACATTGCCAGAGAGAAACAAGAGGTTGAGTTACCCTGATGCTTGGGTATCAAGCTCTCCCTATCTCTCTCTCTCTCTTTCTCTCTCTCTCTCTCTCTCTCTCTCTCTCTCTCTGTCTGGGTGGGTGCACCCCTCGCGGTCCTGACTTCCTTGCTCATGTTCTCCCTCCTTCTTCTCCTCATTTGGACCTTGAGAGCTCAGTCCAGTGTTCCAATGTGGGTCTCTGTCTCTATCTCCGTCCGTTGCCAGATAAAGGTTCTATGGTGATATGCAAGATATTCATCAGTATGACTATAGAATAGGGCCATTTCAGGTTCCCTCTCCTCAGCTGCCCAAGGAACTAACTGGGGACATCTCCTTGGACACCTGGGAGCCCCTCTAGGGTCAAGTCTCTTGCCACCCCTAAGATGGCTCCCTTAATTAAGATATATTCTTCCCTGCTCCCATATCCACCCTTTCTTTATCCCAACCATCCCATTCCCCCAAGTTCCTCCCATCCTCCCCTTCTCACTTTTTTCTCCCCATCTCCCCTTACTCCCATCCTACCCCACCCCCAAGATCCCATTTTTTGCCCGAAAATCTTGTCTACTTCCAATATCCAGGAGGATAACTATATGTTTTTCTTTGGGTTCACCTTCTTATTTAGCTTCTCTAGGATCACAAATTATAGGCTCAATGTCCTTTATTTATGGCTAAAAACCAATTATCAGTGAGTACATCCCATGTTCATCTTTTTGGGTCTGTCTTACCTCACTCAGGATAGTGTTTTCTATTTCCATCCATTTGCATGCAAAATTCAAGATATCATTGTTTTTTAATGCTGAGTAGTTCTCTCTCTCTCTCTCTCTCTTGCATCTCTCTTCCTCCCCTCCCTCCTTTTTTTCTCCTTCCTTCCTACCTTCCTTCCTTCCTTCCTTTCTTGGATTCTAGCCCAGGCTGACCTCAAACTCCCCGTGTAGCCAAGGATAGCTCTGAATCTCTGATCTTCCTCTTGCATCCTGACCACTTAGATTACAGACAAGAACCACTGTGCTCAATTTATGCAGTACTGAAGTTAAAACTCAGTACTTGCGTATGGTAAGAAGTACTTACCAGCTGAACTATATTCCCAAGACTAAGCACTTACCTTTAAGATTTCCTGAACTCACTAGGCCCAGAGTAGCACTAAAGCTCAGAGTGGGCTAGACAGGTGAATACCGAGAGCTCCCCTAGGTCAGACTCATAGAGGCAGGATAGGAAGAAAAGAAGGCATGGAAAAGTCATTTTAGGGATCCTAGGAAGAACAGTTTAGGGGATTCCCAGAGACTATGACAGGACATGGGCTTTGTTTATTACAGGTATATAGGTGTTTGGATTGTGGCTAAGTGTGCCGTGTGTATACATAGTACCCACAGAGGCCAAAAGATGGAGTCAGACCCCTTGGGACTGTAATTACCCATAGTTATGAGCTACAATATGGGTATTGCGAATTGAACATGAGTCCTTTACAAGTGCAAGAAGTGGTCTTAAGTACCAAGCCATCTATTTATACAGAACTTCACTTCAATAAAAGTTAATTTGATTTTTAAGAAAAATATCAGAGTGCAAGTTGCAAAAACTGATGTTAATAAATTGTAAAAATGAGTTTTCAGCGACAAATAGTACTACTTTCTGGCTATAATAGAAATAAAAGGGAATGAGTTAGTGTTAAAAGGTCAAGTGAACAAAGTCAGCTAACCCACACCTACTCTGAAAGCCAGAGTGCTTAAGAGCTACAGGCTTTTCAGTACAGCTCTTGCATTCGATGTACTTTCCTTCCCAAAATTTGCTTTGTCCCTTTTGCACATTGTGTGGCCGTGCTAAAAATACCCAGTTATCCTAGACTGTCTGAATGGAAATTCAGAATAAAAAAAATTTGTAGATATCTCGGAATTGACTCATTTTGTCAGATTGCTCTCTTGGTGATGGTTTGGTTTTGTCTGAATAATGTTCCCCCAACATGTGTTCAGCAGAAATGATACAAACCAGCTTTGCAAATTGATCCCTTAAGGAAAATTTGCCATTGTCCTTACCTGTGTTTCCCTGAGGCATCTTCACATCTGATCATTCTTCTTTGATTTCTCTTAGAATAAACAAAATGTAGCACAAAAAGCCAGCCCAGAGTAAATTCTCAGAGTCTCATTTCAAATAGGCTCCCATGGAAATGTAATATTCAGGAATTCTTCTGATTTTTGTCATCTCACCTCTTTTCTTCAGAGATAGAGTTACCAAATAGTTTCAAACAAGTAACACCCAATTATAGGTATAAATATCTAAACTCAGAGATGCATGAAGACATCATAGCTGGCATAACATTTCTCTACATTAATATCTTGTTCTGTGGTAGGCATGCAGAGTTTTTCTGACAAATATCTCTTGTTTAATGACCAATGTAGCTTTCAACTAACACCCTCCACATACCATGACTAATTTACATAAAATTTATTTTGAGTGATCAAATAAACATAATTGTGACAACAACATTCAGGTGAACACCTTAGTAGAGTATAAGAAAAATTGATGTCACTCTCTTTATGACTGAGCATGGCTCTGTACTTCACCACATGGTAAAAGCCTTCACGGTAATCTTTCCTGGCCTGGCAGTTGTTACTTTCCTGATTTTAACTGTGATGCTAAAGTCCAATTTGTTCCTTTGCTCCTCTTCAAAGGACAGGTTCATCCTATGTTCAGACATTAGTACTACAAAGAACTCTTTCTATAAAAAGATTTTTATAGGTTCACAAGCAAGCTCATAGAAAGGAAGCTCAGATGAATTTCCTTCAGGTAAGATGTTTTAGACTGGCCAT
This sequence comes from Chionomys nivalis, assembly GCF_950005125.1. NCBI lineage: Eukaryota > Metazoa > Chordata > Mammalia > Rodentia > Cricetidae > Chionomys > Chionomys nivalis. The sequence goes on along the minus strand of NC_080088.1, from coordinate 52,971,554 downwards.
AGGCATCCCTAGGATGGGGACCTGAAGAGGGAGAGATTCGCCACATGTGTTTTCAAGTCCCAGAAATAAAGGGAATTTCTTCCTCTTCTAGATTTCTGAGGCAGGAGGAAGATTTCAAGCTCTATTATCTAGGCTACTTTCCACTAGCCAGGAAGGCACTGATAAGCACCCGAAACTCAAGGCCGCAGTGAATATCTGTAAGTGTTTTCTAGAAGACAAAGGCCAAATCTGACCATTCAACCATTCCATATAAATACAATAAATATTCTACTTTTCATTATCTCCCACTTAATTCTTTGTGATTTATTTTCTAACAAAATAGAAAGTTTATATAGTATATTACCTGATTTTTCCTGGGAAAATGCAAACGAGCATTCAGGTAGGGCACCAACAACAGAAAGATACAATCCCACCTAAGTCCAGCCAAAGAAACCAGTGAATTCATTGGTGACTTACCGAAGCACAGGTTACTTAAAGGCACTCCATCACAGAAAAGAGCATCAAGCATTGTTGACAACTCATAAAAGTCAAATTCCTGGAAATCCTATGTGATTTGCAAGTAGCTGATCTGATCTGGGACTCTTCCTCTCCATGGAGACTGTCTACTGCATTCATGGCCTTGGGAAGAGGCTTTTCACTCTTGCCTGACTTCTGTTTACTTCATTAGTTTCCTTAGCCTTCCAAGTTTCGTGGTTCCTCAAATTTCAACAGACCTCACCTTCCCTCCACTCTCCCTCACCCTACCTCCACTCTCTGTGAAAGACTATTTTCGTCTTGAGCAACATGACAGGCATGGCTAATGTATTCTTCTATTTTTCATTAATTTTTTTCAATGACATATTTTTAACATTTTTAACATTTTCCCCTCTTCCCACTCCCAGATCCTTGTCCCTACATCCCTATCCATCCAACTTTATATTCTCTCTCTGTCCCTCTCTCTTCCCCTCTTTCTCTCAAAAAAGAAAGAAACCACAAACAAAAAAAGCAAGAAAAAGTAACAGGTAAAAAAAAAATAAAGGAAAATAAAACAAAATGTCTGCAAAATTGCCATTGAGTTCATTTAATGTTGGCCAACTACTCCTGTGCATGGGACCAGCCATAGAGTATGGTTGATATACTAACTGAGACTCCACTGAAAACAAAGGATTGTCCCTTTGCCAGCAGGTATTGATTGAAGATAGTCTTTTGATTATGGGGTGGGTTACCATGTCCATCCACTTCCATCTCTCAGTGCTGAGAACCTGTCTGATTTAAACCTGTGCAGGTCTTGAGTGTGCTGCCATAGTTTCTTTGAGTTTGTATGTGTAACATAGCTGTTGGGTCTACATGTTGCTATTTCTACAAATGTCTTCTTAAAATTGCATAGTCCCGGAAAAATGTATGCTCGTGACAAGCCAGAATGCTTGATTTGGTCATATTGAATGCCAACTTCTAAGTGAGTGCCTGGATAGTTGGGATTGTTTTAATGTTTAGAAATTGAGAGAATTGATAAATGAAAATAATTCACATTCTTCAATTAAATTATTTTCTTATATTTTCAAACTTCAGTGTCAAGAATCAATGACTCCTCTGAGTGACCAATCCTTCATCAGAGAAACATTAATGAAAGCAGCTTAGTCTAGGCATAGTTTTGCTGAGGGTTTATGACAATGAATAATTTAGTACTACTACATTGCTTCTTGAAGTTTGATGAGTGCTACTTTATAAAATTCCAAACAGGATGAAGTAGATCACCTTTCAAGTCATTTCCTATTATATTATGTTTAATAAATCAGATGCCAAAGAATATGTATCTGAAATGAGAACAAACACAATTATCTGATATTCATGTAGTCTTTGAAACTTTCATCAAGATTCCTCTTATCTTTGCACTAATAAATTCTTAATAAATATTTGTGGCGGCAAAGATGCTTTTTAAGGTATCTTTCTCCCAGCCTCTTTATAAATGTCCCGAACTTGAAATGAAGTAAACTCTGGTAATTTCACACCTCTTTCTACTGACTGGGACTTTTGACAAAGTGACATCAGTGCTCTAGTTCTGCCATTTTCTATTATTTTTTTTCTCTGAAATTTTAATATCTTTCATTCCTTTAATTTTTACTATTATTTTAAGGTATTTATGTAAATAAAACAAATTCTACAATATTCAAGGAATTTCAAGTCTGCTTTTGTTGAATAATTAACTGACCCTTCAATAGATCATGTTTCATTTATTTGAATGTATAAAATAGAATGTATATGTTATAATATAATAATTCATAGTATGATTATTCAATTCTTAAAAAGAAATAGTTTTTATTGAAATATGTTGTATTTTTATTGCAAATAGCTTATTCTCTCATACAATGAATCCTAACCTCAATTTCCCCCTTTTCCACTCCTCCCAGCTCTTCCCCATGTTATTTTTTTCTACCAAACCCACTCTCCATCTATTTCTACTTCCAAAAAAAAACATGCCTCCAAGAGACAGGCTTCCAAGAGACAAGAACCAAACAGGAGAGAACTTGATGTAATAAGACAAAGAAAAGCCATTATATCAAAGCTGCATAAGGCAAACCAATAGGAGGAAAAGGGTCCCGAGAAGAGATAAGAAAAAAAGTCAAAGGTAAACCTGATCCCACAGTTAGGAGTCCCACAAAAAATACCAACCTAACCGCCATAACATAGATGAAGAGGACCTGGTTCTGACACAAGCAGGCCAGGCACCAAACTTGCTGTTTGGATCTCTGTGAGCCCATGTGAACCCTGCATAGTTGATTCAACAGGCCACGTTCTCCAGGTGTCTTCCATTCCCTATAAAGCCTACAATCTTTCCTTCCTTTCTTTCACAGGTTTCTCCAAAGAGGCAGCCTACAGAATGGAAACAGAATTTTATCAACTCCATATCCAATAGGGGTCTAATGTCCCAACTCAAGAAATTAAAAATAATAATCAAATTAAAAATTGAGGTATACACTCTTGGGAATATACCCAAGAGATACCCTATCATATGACAAAAGTATCTGTTCAACTTTGTTCATAGCAGCATTGTTTGTAATAGCCAGAACCTGGAAACAACCTAGATGCCCTTCAATGGAGGAATGGATGAAGAAAATGTGGAATATATACATATTAGAGTACTACTCAGCGGTAAAAAACAATGACTTCTCAAATTTTGCATGCAAATGGATGGAAATAGAAAACACTATCCTGAGTGAGGTATCCCAGACCCAAAAAGAGGAACATGGGATGTACTCACTCATAATTGGTTTCTAGCCATAAATAAAGGACATTGAGCATATAATTTGTGATCCTAGAGAAGCTAAATAAGAAAGTGTACCCAAAGAAAATCGTATAGTCATCCGCCTGGATAGGGGAAGTAGACAAGACTGCCGGGCAAAAACTGGGAACTTGCGGCTGAGGTGGCATGGGCCTAAAGGGAAATGGGATGAGAAACGTGAGAAGGGGAGGATGGGAGGAGCTTAGGGGAATGGGATGGTTGGGATATAGGAAGGGTGGATATGGGAGCAGCGAAGTATATATCCTAACTAAGGGAGCCATCTTAGGGTTGGCAAGAGACTTGACTCTAGAGGGGCTTGCAGGTGTCCAGGGAGATGTCCCCAGCTGGTACCTTGGGCAACTGTGGAGAGGGAACCTGAAATGACCCTATCCTATACTGATGAATATCTTGCATATCACCTTAAAACCTTCATCTGGAGATGGATCGAGATAGAGACAGAGACCCAGTTTGGAGCAACGGTCTGAGCTCTTAAGGTCCAAATGAGGAGCAGAAGGAGGGAGAACATGAGCAAGGAAGTCAGGACCACGAGGGGTACACCCACCCACTGTGACAGTGGAACTGATCTATTGGGAGCCCAGCAAGGTCAGCTGGACTGGGACTGAATAAGCATGGGTTGAGACCGGACTCTCTGAACATGGCGGACAATGAAGGCTGACGAGAAGCCAAGGACAATGGCACTAGGTTTCGAACCTGATACATGAACTGGCTTTGTGGGAGCCTAGCCTGTTTGGATGCTCACCTTCCTGGACCTAGATAGAATTGGGGGGACCTTGGTCTTCCCGCAGGGCAGGGAATTTGGACTGCTCTTCAGTATCGAGAGGGAGGGGGAATGGAGTAGGGGGAGGAGAAGAGGAGTGGGGATAGGGGGAGGGGAGTGGGGGGAGGGGGCAATATGTGGGAGGAGGGGGAGAGAAATGGGAAACGGGGAGCAGGTGTAAATTTTAATTAAAAAAGAATAAAAATAAATAAAATAAAATAAAAATTGAGGTATAAATATAAACAGAGAATTCTCAATAGAGGGGTTTCAAATGACTGAGAAGCACTTAAATGTTCAACATCTTTTGTCATAAAGGAAATGCAAATCAAAACTACTTTGAGATTTCATCTTACACTTGTCAGAGTGGCTAAAATCAATAACACAAGTGACAACTTTTGCTGGCTAAGATGTGGAGCAAGGGGAACACTCCTCTATTACTGGTAGGAATGCAAACTTGTGAAGCCTCTTTGGAAATCAATATGGTGGCTCCTCAGAAAATTGGGAATTAACCTACTTCAAGATCTAGCTGCATTACCCTTGAGCATATACTCAAAAGATGCTCCATCCTACCACAAGGACATTTGCTCAACTATGTTCATTGCAGCTTTAGTAATAATATTCAGAAACTGACAAAAAAAACTAGCTGTCCCTCAACTGAAGAATGGATAAAGAAAATACGGTACATATAAACAATGTAGTGTTGCTCCGTTATTTTAAAAAATAGCATCATGAGAATTACAGGCAAATGAATGCAACTACAAAAAAAATTTTTTTCTGCGTGAGGTAACCCAGGCCCAGAAAGGCAAATATAGTATGTATTCACTTATAAGTGGATATTAGCTGTTAAGTAAGTGATAATTAAGCTACAATCCACAAACCAAGAGAGATTAGGTAAAGTGTTCAAGGGAGGACACATTGACCTCTCTAGGAAAAGGAAGTAGGATAAATTGTTTTCAAATTTCTTCTTGATTTGAGAATGTGATAGATAAAAAATATTATTAGAAAGATTACTGTGTACAGTTTTCCACAAAGTTGTAATATTTATCTTTAATATGTGACTTAAGATATTCCCTCCCTTTCAGTTCAGACTCTAAGCATCATGCTGAAATAACATCATCAGTTTCTTCTCTCTCTTTTAATGTTATACCCAAACAGGAAACTATACTATTCAGTAAATGATTGGCTGGTTTTCATCAACGATTAGAAAACAATACATTCTGGTTTGGGGGGGGGGTCTGTGACCAGTTCATGTATTAAAGGGTGTTATTATACCTAAGGGGACAATTAATGCTAAATATGGAATGACTAGCCTCAACGTAGAGCTTTCACTTTTGTTAATATAACAAAAAGAAAAATAAGAGGACATTCAAGAATGAAAACTTAATAAAAACAGCTGTTTATTACTTATTCTCTTTCATCCATTTGCTATTGTCTTAAGTGCACTCACCCCAGTCAAAGCTCTGTCCTCACATGCACTGAGTCAACATATCCACTCTGCTACGTAAGCTGAGCTTCACGTCCTTTGTTGCTGAATTTGTCGGTAAAGTTCATTGAGATGTGATCTTTTAAGAGTCCTACAGTTGGGCAGTGGTGGCGCATGCCTTTAACTGCAGCACTCAGGAAGCAGAGGCAGGTGGATCTCTGTGAGTTTGAAGTCAGCCTCTTCTAAAGAGCAAGTTATAGAACAACTAGGACTGTTAGACAAGGAAACCCTGTCTCAAAAAAACAAAGCAAAATAATATTTTTATATCAGAGTTTATCAGAGTTCAGAAGGCTGCATATTATTCCATTTCTAAGATATGATCATTTGTGGGTACATTTCTGGTCCAGGAAGTAGACTACGAAGGACAGTAATTCTATCAGGTTCTTTCTCCAAATAACAACAATGGTCCAAAACATTAAAAGTGTGAAGTACCTTGGTTGACTTCTAAATTGTGCTGTCCTCTAATAAAGGCAAAATAAATGGGATTTGTTATCCTCCAAACATGAATTAATAAACAAGTTAATGGTCCTGACTTTTTCCAGGAACAATGGTAAGTTCTCCAGTAGAGCATTTATCAATGACTAAGTTGTTATAAATCATCACCACCTCTGAGACTATTATGTGACCAGTGTAATGAACAACATGAACATCTTCACAGGATATTTCTGTAAATGAAGACAAGAGCACTTTTCTGGCAGAGTGATCATCATTTAATGAGCAATTTAAAAAGCAGAAAATGTATAGGCAAGTACGTGGAAAGTCCATATTCCAGCTGGTATTATTTGTATCTCACCAGTAGTGAAAAACATCAAGATACTAGTAAAAGCACAGGGAGAAATGCTTTCTTTCCACTATACCTAACATTTTTTACCTGTAGTGTGCATGCATCTGTTGTCAGAAATGCACTAAGATGGACAAAAGATACATGTGAAGAAGTCTTCCCATGTATCCCTTGACAAAATAATCTGCTGCATCTTACCACCTGAGTGGCCTGAATAGAAATAAAGATGATAATTTGAAGTCAGCATAAAGAGGTAAGGAAGTCATTTATAATATTTATGACATTAACAATGAAATACTGGCCTTTCCCACCACTAAAACTGTTCACGAAAATATCCAAAAGCAAGCAAAGGGAATTCTTTAAACAAGTTACACAGTGGGGACTAACAGGCTATAAATTTAGCAAATCATTGGCCTTTGCCTACTTGTATCTGAATTGCACCATATATAAAATGGCAATAGCAGCCATATCAAAAGAAAGAGTCTGGATATCTCAGAGCTAAGATCTGTTACTATTTTTCTTCTTTAGTATTAATCAATCCAGGAAAGTTGGATTATTTTTCAATTTGTGTTCATGATTTTCATCATACATATGACTAAATGAAATATACACGTTTTATTAAAAACAAAAATCTAAGCTAAACTTGAGAAAGTACGACATCATAATCCAAGTATGACATAAAAGAAAACAAGGAATCATATATGCAAATATTCATTAATATCTAAGAAATAAAGAGGTAGAACCAGAGATGGGACTCAGCAAGTAAAGGCACTTGCCATAAGCAAGCCTGAAACCTGAGTTCAATAGCCAAAACCTCATAAAGGTAGAAGAAGAAGAGAGACATTATAGATATGCCCTCTGACCCACATAGATGCACATACTCCCATCCCACAAAGTAATAACTTAAAAAAAGAAACAGTTTTCCCCACTGTGATTTCTGTTTCCCTTTGCTGTAGTTTTATTATTAACTTTCCTCCTAGGGCAAGTGTGTGTGTGTGTGAGTGTGTGTGTGTGTGTGTGTGTGTGTGCATGTGTTCCTTTTCTTCCCTAGGGTAGTAGTAGCAAATACAGATTTAACTTTGTGTTATACAGTGCTGGGAGTCAAAACTCAATTTTCATCAGCTTATAAGCAACTTTATAGACCACAACCTGAGATAAAATGAGAAAATAACATGGTGAAGCTTAAGAATTATTTGTTCAAATGTAGACTGGTACTTGAAGCTGTTCTCATATTTAGATACTAGTAAATGTCTCAATTTGTCTTTCTGTCCTAATTTTCTTTGAATTCATGGTTGAAAAGCCTCAATTACCCAATGAAATCATTTGGAAATTATTTATTGAAAAGAATAAATTTCCACAAACACTGTAGTCTTCCTTTTTATATTGTCAGAGGAAATCTGTTTTCCACCAAGCTTTAATGTACATCAGTGAATAGCCTTGGAGACAGTTCTTTGCCCTTTGGGCAATTTTTCATAGCAGAGGGCATTGCTGTTTGAATTTAAAAGATGTTGTGCTTGAGGCCACCAATAATAATCAAGTCTTACAAGACATTCATTACTTTTTTTATCAGCTGATTATAATCATAAGCACTCGAGGCTAGTTCTCACAACCTTCCTGTAAATTATAAATAGCATATTTAAGTTCCTTTTTGTAAAACAAACAATATTTTTGCTGTGGATGAAGAGAAGTGAATACAGTTAAGTAACATGATCTGTTTACCAAAGGCTCTGACACCGGAAGGAAGTGAAATGCTTGGAAAATGAGAATTGGCATGACAACACATTATACAAAAGAAAAAAAAACATTGTGTACATAGACAATGCATTTCCTAATGCAGAATTAACCAATTACTCCTCTGTCAAAATAAAGTTTCCAGCTGGATTTCCAAGTACTCATCCCTGAAACCTTCCCATATTATCTGGGCAAAAAAGCAATGGATGGATAGGCTGCAGCAAGGGTGGAAAATAATTCACAGATTCAAGGCACTCTCCATATTCTCCTTAGGTGCAAAGAAAAGAACTCTTTTTAAGCCTATAACTAACTCTACATCAACCACATTAGATCTTATTCCTTCATTTGATTTTCGGAAAGACCACGTTTACCACCAGATAGCTCGTTAACATAGTAAAACAAGTCAATGGTGAATAAATGATCCACCAGAAATAATCTGACCTGGATTTAGGTGATTTTCCTAAATCCTGATGTTAGTTCCCTTGGATAAGTAAAATGCAGTCAAAAAAATAATAATGCATCGAATTTCAGGAATATATGCACCTAGTTGCTAATATGCATCTAATTACAAGTGTGCACCTGCTCTTCTGACTTTTATTTATACACATATACAAAATATATCAATGAAAAATACTTTCAAATATATAAATGAAAATTCTTATAAATGAGTATTTCATTACTATATGCTGTAATTAAGCCACTGAGTAAAAGGAAAAAACACAGAAAGCCACTTATATGTTTCATAAATTACAAAGCAACATATTCCCATTGTTGACACATCAATCCGTATTATTTATGATTCATGAAGACATTGAGAATAGAGAAAATATTCTTTGTCTGAATTAAACTTCAAATTGGCCTTTGAATTTTATTTGTCAGTCTCTCAGCATTGAGGGAAATGGTGAAGTCAACTTATGAAGAAATATTCTCTCCATGATATTCATAAGAAATATTCTCTCCATGATATTCATAAGAATAGCCAGTACTTTCATTTCACTTGTACTGGAGCAACGCTATTCAGACCAGGTCACAAGGTCATGAGCAAATGACTAACTCACTTTCCCCACAAATCATCACATGTTCAATAATTATGCAAAAATCAGTACTATCTTTGCAAAGTACACAGTTAAAACATTGGTACAAGAGGCAAATAAACCTGTTCGGTTTGTTGTTCTTGTTGTTCTTGTTTTATTTTTTAATACGTTTTGTTTTTAAGATTATAATATAAAATTACATCATTGCTCTGCTATGGGATAATGCTCTTGTACACTGTAAAGATTTGTCACTCATATTGGTTTAATAAAATGCTGATTGGCCAGGCAGGAAGTATAAGCAGGGCAGCCAGACTAAGAGAATTCTGGGAAAAGGAAGGCAGAGAGACGTATAAGCCAGATGCAAAGGTTGCAAGATGAGAATGCCTCACTGACAAAAAGGTACATGGCTAAATAGAGACAAGAATTATGGTTGAATTTGAGTTGTAAGAGCTAGTTAATAATAAAGCCTGAGCTAATAGCCAAAGCAGTTTAATTAATATAAGCCTCTGTGCATTTCTTTGGGACTGAATGGTTGTGAGACCGGGTGAGACAGAAACTTTCTCCTACATTGTTCCATTTCCTTACTTTACTCCCAAACCTCTCATGTACCTCCCTTTCCCTATTTCAAATTCATGTCATCTTTCATTTAATTGTGGGGGTGTGCATGGGTGTGTGTATTTTCCTAAATATAACCTGCTCATTTAATATACAGTCACTTGTTAACTTGATTATTTGCTTTTTGGATGACAGTGAATAAATGACAACCTATTGATGTCTCAATTCATTGTGTACAAAGAAAGGATAGCAAAAATGCCTATATCTAAAACTACCCAAGATTTGTGAGACAACAGCTCTTTACTAATCAAGTATTAGGAGCACCACAGAGCTCTTACAAGGTCCCTGATAAACAACATATACAAACTGTGTGAATATGAACAAAAACTTTTCTCTTTTGGACCAGACAAAATCCAGATGTTCTAACCAATGTCTTTGATATTTTTTAGAAAACTCCTCCCATTGTGCACAGCATTCCTAGATACATTTATTAACATTAGAGGTAAAAATCTGTTTTAGAATTTGTAGGTGGAGGCAACCTAGAAATTTTTACAAGAGATAAATACATTTTAGTAAAATATAGGAATATAAACTGAAGAACATTTTATGTCTAGAGACTAAGTATTGACAAACTTTTCATTTTTCTTTCCTGTAAATTGATAGGTAGCAATGTGTTAGAGCAGTAGTTCTCAACCTTGCTAATGCTGTGACCATTTAATACAGTTCCTCAAGTTGTAGTGACCCCCAACCATAAAATTACTTTTGCTGCTCCTTCATAACTGTTATTTTGCTACACTTATGTATTGTAATACAAATATCTGATATGCAGAATATTTGCTATGTGACCCAATCAATGCAGTGACACATTGTATGCGTCCACCCAAAATTTAAGTAACTATTTTCAATAAAACTTAATTTATAGAAACAAATTTGAATCTATTGTTTTCATGTTCAGGCAATATTTCATTTCCAAAAATTTAAAAAGATAAAAACAATCTCTATTCTCTAATAACTCATACTTCTTCTGATCTATTTCATCATAAGGATGATATTAAAAGGATGAGTACACATTTCAAAAGGAACTCATATATTAATACTTTCTAAATTATTTGGGGAGGATTTTTTTAATTTATTTATTTATTTTACATACAGACCATTGTTCCCCTCTGTCCTCTCCTCTCACTCCCTTTTTTCCACTTCCCTCTACCCACTCTCCATCCACTCCTCCATTTCTATTCAAAAAGGGGAGACCTCTGTGGACATCAACAAAACATGGCATATCAAGTTGCAGTAAGACTAGCACTTCTCCTTATTTTAAGACTGGGCAAGGTGACCCATCATGAGGAGTCGGACCCAAAAAGTCAGTAATATAGTCAGAGACAAGTCCTGTTCCCATTATTATGAGTCTCACATGAAGGCCAAGCTACACAACTGTCGCATGTGTGCAGAGGTCCTAGGTCATTTCCATGCAGGATCCCTGGTTGTCAGTTCAATATCTGTGAGTTCCTATGAGCCCACGTTAGTGGTTCTGTAGATTTTCTTGTGATGTCCTTGAACTCTCCTGCTCGTAGAATCTCTTTTCTCTCTTTTCTACAGGATTCCCCATGCTTATTTTGACTGTAGGTCTTTGTGCCTGTTTCCATAAGTTGCCAGATGAAGCCTCTCTGATGACTGTTAGGTTAGGCACCCATATGGGGTTCATAGTGTTGGCCTGGTGTCTGATGAAGCAGGAGACCTCCACCAGAGATCAGGTATTGGTTTTTGCTCTTCATTTTTCTTGATCAGTGACACAGTTTCTGATTTTGATAGAATATTTTTTTTTAAAGACAAGGTTTCTCTGTAGTTTTTGGAACCTATGCTGGAACTAGCTCTTTTGGACCAAGCTGGCCTTGAACTCACAGAGATATGCCTGCCTCTGCCTCCCGAGTGCTGCGATTGAAGGCATGTGCCACCATTACCCAGCTAATTTTGATAGAATTTTTTAAAAAGCTTTTATAAACCTTCCATTGAGTCAATAATGTGTATATTTTAGACTGATATAAAATTGTTCTTGTTTTACCCTGCATAAAAACCTCTCCTTTCTTATGTGTATTTAAAATTATTCTTATATTTTACTGAAAAAGTACAATGAATATGGTTTATAAAATTTGTGATATTTAAAATTTTTAGAAGTGTAAAACTTCAGTACAGCTCCATACACACACACACACACACACTTCCATTTTTTAGACTATAGGATATTTTGCACATCAAATATGTATTTGTTTATTTTCTTACCTCTGAATGGTTATTATCTTTGTGTCAGTTTTTTCCCACAAACACGAGTAAACTTCATCCATGAAAACCCAAAATCAGCCAATTACTTCATGTCCACAACCAGTTATTTTCACATAAATATGTGAATTCATAGCAGGCATGGTGAAATATGCCTTTAATCCCAACACTAGGGAGGCAAAGCCAGTTAGACTTCTGTGAGTTTGAGACCAGTCTGATCTACAAATGTGATTTCTAGGACAGTCAGGGTTGTTATGCAGAGGAACTCTGTCTCGACAAACCAGAAAATATGTGTGTGTGTGTGTGTGAGAGAGAGAGAGAGAGAGACAGAGACAGAGACATAGAGACAGAGACAGAGGGACAGAGACAAAGAGAATTCAATGGGCCCTGCAGCAGATCAGACCATTCTCAATAGCTGAAAAGTGATCCCAAACCCCTTTTCAGAAGGCATTTCAGAGCAAGCAGCTTAAAATTCTTCACTACTTACTTGTCAAATTTATTAAGATGACACAATTAATTGACTAATTTATTCTGTGAGTAAGTCATATAGTTAATGATATTAAATATTAAATTAATTTTTCCCCTTTTTTCCTGAAAATTGATTCACATTGTTGTAGGATTTGGAGCAGGGACCTTGAAGGGATGAGTAAGTCTTTTGAGGGATTGATACCTTTCTTTTGAGTGAGTTCTTGCAGTCACAGGACTGGATCAGTTATTATAAGAGTTGGTAATTGTGGAGCCACGTCACTCCTTGTATAATCTTTCATGTATTCACCCCTTGACTTCTTTCTACTGTGTAACTTTATAGTACAGCAGAAAGACCTCACTAGGAGTCTGGAAGATGACAGCGCTCATGCTCTGAAAACTTCTCAAAGGCCAGACCTGTACATTCTTCTCTTTATAAATCTCCGAGATCTAATATTCTGTTTTAGCAATAGAAAGTGAACCAAGGCAAAATTGTACCAATTTGCACATATCTTAGATTTATTTTCACTTAGACATTAAAAATAAAGTAGATATTGATACTGTTTGGTTTCTTATTATGCAATAGCAATGTGAACCTACTTCATGGATTTAATGAAATGTCAATTCTGCAGTTGCCAGACTCTACACCAAAGACTATAATTAGAAAGATTAAAAACTCTACACAGAAGGGGAGAATGATCTGAACCAAGAAATGGAAAAATACTAGATGTGAAGAATGTAATTATACATGTCAACTTTGGTCTTTAAGAAAGACCCGAATAACTAATTTTATTACATAATTTCAGTATTTGAATTATTAAAATTGAAAAATTAACAAAGATAAAGAACTCAGTGGATAAAGGGACTCTTTCCTTATAGTTCTGTTCTTTGTGGTTCTGTGAATATATTAGGTTTTATCTTATATTTATACTTTATGGGAGTGCATTAACATGAGAAATAGAGAAAGGAGAAGGAGAGCAACAACATAAGACTGGCAAATGGAAAGAGTGTTCTCTCTCTCTATCACACACGCACACACACACACACACACACCTCTCAGAACTTGATGCTGATGGCTACTTAGGACTATTCAAATATTTATCTCTGATGTACCTTTGGACAAGATGCAAGTTTCAAGAGTAGATGATATCTTCAGAACTTTCATAATTATATTTTGCACAAACACCTTAGCAAACAATAGCTGGGGAGCTCTATCCATTAGTCTTTCATTTATATACTGACTATGACAGCTTTATTTCAATAGCAGAATTGACTATGCATGACTGAGTCCTCATAATTCACAAAGCCTAAAATATTTGCTCTCTGGTTCGACAAAAAAAAAAAATTGTGGATTCCCATGTAAAACCTTACTCCTTACTTACTTACTTACTTACTTACTATTGTCTAAACCATAGAACCTGCATGAGAAGAAATGTTGCCAGAAAAGTGAAATCTTGGTCTCTCTTCATTCTACTGATCGAGAATCTATTGTAACAATATCCATCCACAAATGATATATGGTAGATACATGTTTGAGAATTACCTACCCTGGTGGCTGTTGTAGCCTATGACTGTAATCCTAGCACTTGGGATTACAAGTACAGACATGAGTCTGAGAGCAGTACTACACTGGAAGTAACATGGATATGTAGTGACAATCTGCATCAAACAGACACATATACACACATACACACCATATACACGTATGACCCACAATATATACATAAACATATGTATACAAACACAGAGAAAGATATTTATTACTCTCAAATATTTTTGTTGTTATTTACCAATACATAAACCATGGAGTCTTGGGGGATGTGTCATTCATTATTTTCTGATATATAATTTTAATATTTATTTTATATTTTAGAATTCCACATCAGTACTGTATTTATACAATTACCAAACTACCATCACACTCCTTCAAAATCTTCTGTGTCTGCCTCACACCCTTTCAAATTCATGTAATATTATTTACAATACATATTACTTTAGATGATAGATCATAAGTAGATAGGAAGATAGATAGATAGATAGATAGATAGATAGATAGATAGATAGATAGATAGATAGATAGATTACAGACAGACAGATATATCTAAGCAGGCAGATATACATCACTTGCTGACTCCATTTGGTGTTGTTTGTGTGTTTGATGTTATGTGAATTTAGGCTGACTGTTGGGATTGGATAATCTCTAAGGGGCTCATCCCTGGATAAAACTGTTTCCTTTTCTTCAGCATCCATGAATTGCCTGTATCACTGGTGTATAATTTTGAGAATGAGACCATATTATTTCCCCATGAGCTGTAACTTTTGGTCTCCACAAAGGTACATGTCATAATCTGTAACCAAGCTTCTGATGTAGATATTGTATCGAGAGGTCAATATGAAGAGAGAAATACTTATGTGGAGAGAATATTCGACTTCTCACAGTTTCCCATTTCTGTGAGTCGCAGAATGTGTCCTTGAAGTACTCAGCAGGCTGTGGATGTGCCGCAGCCAGCATGCGCTTCACTGCCAGAAAGCACCGGATTTAAATGCTGCTAGACGACAGTGATGTATTTCTAAAAACTGTTTGCAGTTTTGTAGTTTCATCAGTCTGAAGAATTTTATCTGTGTGCTTCATTCTCTTAATCAGACATAAAGACAGAACTTGCTTCTCATCATCCTGGGAATATGTTTTAAAGGGTAACCCAAAATAAACTTTCCTTGACTGATGGAAATGTAGCTTGTTTTAATAGATATTTTATATTTAGTATTTTATTATTAAGCCTAGTTCGCTATAAATGCACATTTCAATGGCATGAATGCATGGCATGAATGATGGGAGAAGCAATTTGCATTTATATAGCACCCTTCAAAAGCTTGGGATAGCAAAGTAAAGCATAAATGCTCCTGTAACTTTGCAATTAAGAATTCACTTCTAATTACTGCTACTTAAATGTTCAGTCTCTTTTTAATCACAGTTTTACACCTGTGGTTAAGTGCTCTGACAGAGCCTTAGCCTTATCGCTAAGGCAGGCAAATTGCATGACTGAATTTTGTACAGAAGGCTGCATTTACTAGGGAAAAGCGATCACAGGCGTGTGACACCCGTAACAATGCCAAAGACACGCTACATTTGAAAGTGTCATTCTCCTAGATTATGTACTTGTGTACTCATCCTGATCAACACACACACACACACACACACACACACACACACGTATATCCAGCTATGAGGCCTGCTCAACATTCAAGATCAGATTCTCCTCTGATTTAACACCAGGAGGTTAAGAGACGATTTCTGAAAACCACCTTCTTAATGTATGCTTGTCTGTAGTAAATCTTTAGTGACTGGAGCTACAATTGCTTGCATTTGTGAGATTTCTAGTTTTCTTGTATGGCCAAAGGGCCTATGTATATGATACATGTATATATCATATAGTTAAAACATAATCATACCCTACTACTACTAGGGTAAAGAGCTATTCCACTGCAACATATGGTTCTGAAGGGCTCCAGACTCAGAAATGGAGCTAAGGAAAGAAATGCAGGACCTAGAAACGTAGTTGGAACTAAAGAGAAGGCCCTGGTGCTATCCATCTACATAACTGACTGTAGTAAAGCTCGAAGTTCCAGTTTCAAAAATTGATCAGATGATTTATTTAAAAATCTATGTTGCCATGGGGACCAGTGATCACAGTTAGACAAGGCATCACTCTGGAACTTTGACAGTGCCAGCACACGGAACTGGGAGGACTCTGCTGGAGCAAACAAATCTCAAAAAAAAAAAAAAAAAAAAAAAAAAAAATTCAACCAGTTGTGAACAATCAAAAGTTAGCACTTGGGTGGGATGTGGTGGCTTCTGCTTCTAGTATCAGCAGTCAACAGGTTGGTGAAGAAGGGTCCATAGTCCTGGGCCATCCTAAACGACACAGAGAATTTGAGAATGGACTGGGTTGCATGCTGCCTTGTTGCAAAGCAAAAGGATGACAATGACAACAACAGCAACAAAAAGAAAGTAGATATTTTTGAAATCTCCACAAAACATTATTGTATGAAAAAATAATTTTTAAATTGACTGTACACTCAACGAATGTTGAGTCCTTTCAAGATATAAGTAGGCTGCTCATCTCGAGGATTCAAAGGGTAAATAATAGTAGTGACTACAATTGCAACAACAATCATGAGGGAGTCATGAGAAAAGTGAGATTGTGTGCTGCTGCCGGGAAGGTCTGTGGACTGAGGGCAGTTGATAAATAACTATTGAATGTGATCATGGGCATTGATTAGAGCCATGAATAGAAAATATTTATGTAGCTTGTCTTTGACAAAAGCTTCGGAGAGAAAAATGTAGAGCTCAATTAATTTTTTTTTTAAAAAAGAATGTAATACTGCAAAAAAGAGAAAAAAAGTTTGGAGAGACCAGAAAATTTCAATCCAGCATGAAATATCAGTGGAATTTTTTTCAAGTGATAATATTGAAGGAGAAGCAGTGACTATTAGGGAATAGGGATGTTCAAATACCATATTCACACCCATAAAAATATTAGATATCAAAACTATTACAGTTGCAGGTTGCAATGAAAAGGATAGCCCTAAAAATCAAAACATTCCCATCTATTTCAAAATGTATTATTTAGAAAAACTAATTAACCTCCCTGAGTCTCAGTTTCTTTATACTTGTACTCGAGAAAAATAGAATATCACTCAAGTTGGATGGGATGACAGAATAATGGTTTTTTTATAATTTTATACAATATTTACATAATTTCAAACCCTGTAACACTTCTGTAGCCCCCTCACTTTCACTAAAATCATGACCACTTTTTAAATTACTGTTAAACATACATTTGTATATAGCACACTGTGTCTATTTACTGTTGCCTCTCTGTGGATTTGTTTAAGGCTGACCACTTGGAATTAGATAAACTGTGAGGGTCTTGTCCCTAAAAGAGACTGACTCTCCTCTCAGAAACCATTAATCACCTGGAACTCTTGTGACATTCCATCCATCAATCTTCGCATGTCAACTGGTGTTGTCATTGTGCTCGTCATAGTAGGCAATCATATTTCTGAGGTCTTCTTGGTATAACTTTCCTGCCATATATAAAAGAAGCTATTTCAAAACGGATATCCCGGTTCTATAATTTTATAAGTATGCTCCCCCTCTTTCATGACTTTCTTAGGTCCTAGCTGTAGGGGATGTTTTGTTGATGTGTCATGAGACTGAACATCCCACAGTCAGTTTTCTTGACATTTTGACCAGTTGTCTGTCTGTAAGTTGCCCAAAGAAGCTTCTTCGATGATGGTTAAGAGTTACATGTATTTGTGGGCATAATGATAAGTATTTGGAATGCAGTTAAAGCTTATTATACTGTTTTAGAAAACTGATGATACTAGGGTCTCCTTTACGGTTCATAACCCCCATCATTACCAGGCATGAATTTTCTCCTATTTAGTGGGCCTTAAGTCCAATTAGAGATTTGTTGGTTGTTCCTAAGATATAAAGGTCACTCCTGTAACTTTGGGGATATTTGACATGATAATCAGCATTGCAGTTTGCAGGTTTTCCAGGTGGATTTGACTGTCGATTGCTTCCCCTCCCCCACATCATACATAACACCTTCTAGTACTTGGAACTAGTTCTCAGGAAGGTTTTAGGGTCAGTTCTAGTTTGATTCTTCTCAGTTTTGTATCTGAAGTATGTAGTACCTTCAGCAATAGAATCTTACTTTCAAGTTCTAGGAGGCACTTATATAAAGACAATTCTTTGGAAAGTCTCTTGGATTCCCTTGACCAACAAACAGTTTGAAGAGAGGTTTTTCTAGATTGGGGTTTTTGACAGATAGTCTATGGCTCTTAGATGGAGTATTATCTATACACTACATTTATAATTTTGATACAAAGAGGCATTCAGTAGATGCTAGTTGTTGTTTTTTATTTTTAATTTTGCTCTCTTTTAAGAAAAGTTACAGACTATCTATCTATGATGAGTGAAGCTAAAAGTGGGTGTCTCTCTAGGCCATTGGAAGTCTCTGTTTCTAGTTACAAGAGCAAAAGAGGACCATGCTCCTGTTTGAGATCACAAAATACAATACCTGTCCCCATGTTTAAGAGTGGTTATTATGTCTCTGTGAGTTCGAGACCAGCCTGGTCTACAAGAGCTAGTTCCAGGACAGGCTCCAAAACCACAGAGAAACCCTGTCTCGAAAAACTTAAAAAAAAAAAAAGAAAAAAAAGAGTGGTTATTATGTCTCTTGTACTTATCATAAAACATATCTTTACAATAATCTTATAAGACAGAAAATAAGTGTTACAAGTAAGAAAACTGGGACTCTGAGATAAAGTGATTCAATAATTCAAAATGATAGGGATTTTTGAAGTCATGATTAAAATGGAAGCATTCTAGCTACCACCTCTCAGTTCATTAATAACAACCTAAGTTTAAAGGAAGATCAGCCTTTATAGATTGCCCCACAATATAGTTTGGTCCAAAATAATTATACCTGAGGTTCTAAAATACAATTTTTCTCTTGACTCTACACATAGTAGAGTGAGTGAGTGGTTTTGGAATTTTGAAAGTCTTTCGCTAACTAAAATACTAAAATTATGTGTTGAATAGTAATTTCTTTAACCATGCATAATAACTTGTCACAAATGAAGAGAAAAACATATGAGGAAGCAGGAATATGGATTATAAATGATCAGAGCAGTCAATATTGAGCAAGAAAATCACAAAAGAACTTTAAAGACATGGAACTTTTATTTTGACAATCACATGATTCAGCCAAAGCTAAAATCTAAAACAACATGGAAAGTAATGTAGACCCCAGTGCAGACTAGATAACTAACATGAACTAATTTCTGATGACGACAACAAGAAAACACCAAAGAAACCATCAGTGTACAGCCTCGTCTGCCATGGACCTGACGTAGACCTGGAAATGTCACTCACTCCAGATAATTTTGTGTCAGGTCCAATGTTCTTAATGTAAAGAAACACTTGAGCTAATTTTGATTCTGCATCATAATTGGGCCTCACATTTTCTTGAATAAAGAGTACCTTGTGTTCATGATGATGCTATTCCATCTCTTTTCACTAATTAGACTATACTGAAATGTATGGCAATCTGCTCTTTCTATATGTGTACCATGTTCAGGATTCAAATGGATCAAGTATGCTAAGTGAAGAACATTAGTTAAATAGGTGAGAGAGAAAGTCTACTGTAGGGGTCCCTTTTTGATGTGGGAGCGATTTCTTTCTAATCTGTTGCTTTCATTGGTTAATTAATAAAGAAACTGCCTAGGCCCATTTGATAGGCCAACCCTTAGGTGTGTGGAGTAAACAGAACAGAATGCTGGGAGAAAGAAGCCGAGTCAGGCAGTTGCCATGATTCTCCCACTCCAGACAGACGCAGGTTAAGATCTTTCCTGGTAAGTCAGCTCGTGGTGCTACACAAAATATTAGAAATGGGTTAGATCAATATGTAAGAGCTAGCCAATAAGAGGCTAAAGCTAACGGGCCAGGCAGCGATTAAAAGAATACAGTTTCCGTGTAATTATTTCGGGTAAAGCTAGCTGGGTGGTGGGACGCAGCTCCTATGCTCATATTATTACACCCTTTGTCTTTGAAGTCTGCTGGCCATTAGTTCACAAAGACAAAGGGGCAGAAGCAGCGACAGAGATCCTTGTGTAGCTCATGAATATGACTGAGACAGCTCTTCCAGAGACAGACTTTGGTGAATCAGCTCAACCTTATTCCAGAGTATAGAAAATATATAGGAGGGGAATCCTGGGGATAAACTCTGATTTTCATTAACTGGCAGGCTCCTTTGACAAGACCTCCTATGTGGCAGTAGGGTCCTGTAACAGAGCTTCAAGCACAAGTCTTCTAGCAGGAATCTGTGCCAAGGGTCAAGCTAAAAATAAATCAGGCCTATTACTTAGTGACAGTTTTCAGATAAGGTTGGTCCTGGGATCCAGGGTCATTCTTTAGATAAGGGAAGTTAGAGAACAGGAAGTTTCACTGGGGGTTGAGGAAGTCTTCATGTCGTTGAGCTTTTGGGAAAAGCTGCCAGACCAAAATAGACTGTAACCTCTGACCAGTCAACAAGGTCTCCTACATATAGAACTATGTGAGCTAAAGAAGGATGTCCCCATTGTGGGACAGGAGGTAAGACACTACATGGGGCAGAAGTCAGTAAATAAAAAAAGTGGAGATATACAGAGATTAAGAAAAATGCTATAACCTAATAGAAATAGACACCACTCAGGAAATGAAAATAACTATATGTAACTCACACCACAACTTTAAGAGCATAAAATGTTTGTGCTAGAACTCTGCTAGGTAAGCGCTTTCCACTCTCAGTGCTCCCATAGTGTTTCATTCCTGAAGTTATTTGGTAAAGTAATTTACTAAGAGTTGGATATGTAAGAAAAAGTGGTTAGCTTCTTAACTTTCTGAATGAGTAAAACAAATTTAAAACAAAACAAAACAAAACAAATGAAACACAAATATGTTAGTGGGATTAAAACTCAGTGTATTATGAATAATCAAAACCCAGAGTCAGATACAGGGGTTAAAGCTGAATATCAAAGAAGCAGAGCAGTGTGACCCTGGGGAGATCTTTTACCTCTATGAATGCTCAGACTGCCTTGACTGCACTGTGTCTCTACTAAACCTCAGATGCCACCTCCAATGAATTCCTGTCTCTTCCCCTTTATATTCCTCTCACCACTCAGCCATATGGCTTCTGTCTCCACCTCCCTAGATCTGGGATTAAAGGTACGTTACTCCCAAAAGCTAGGATTAAAGGTGTAAAGCCCCACAACTGAGATCTTGTGTAGCCCAGAGATCTCTCTGCCTCTGTCTCCAAAATACTGAAATTAAAGATGTGTACTACCACTACCTGGCTTCTAGTGGCTTAGCTGTATTTATTAAAATACAAATAAAATATCACGGCGGTTCAGAATGGAAACCAAAAATGTCATGCAGATTACAAGTATACTCTTAATCCTTTCCTAAACTAAGTAGATTAAATGTTGATTCTAAAGATTTGGTATGTAATTGTGTTTAAAAATGGATCATGATATTGTGCCCATCAAGACATTAAACATGGGAAGACCAACTATTGAACTCAAGTTATAATCAAAATTGACAATCTTGTGTGTAGTTTTTCATGTAATATTTTAGTCAAAAATCAGAAGAAACTTTTTACACCTTTTCTTTTATGGATGCTCGGCTTCTCAGAATGTTGAAGATGAAATAATTTGGACAGAAGTCAGATTGTATATGTGTAGAATTTTCCAAATAGGTCAGAGCATGAAATTTGGAGTCAACATGGTAGACATGTAATCCTCAAGTTGTCAGACTCAGCTGTAAGATCATGCCTTCCTCTGGTGAGATACAGATAGTCTGATACACAAAAGGCCTATTAAGTACAGTGTTTAAATCTTTTGTGAAAATAACAAAGCACAATGCCTGACTGAGAAAATTCTCAATAGATACACACTTATTTCCTCCCTCACTGAATAAAAAAAAGTGTAGAGCATAAATTGGGAGTTTAAGATCTAATGGTTTCCACATATCAGTGGCTAAATTGTCTATTATTGCAAAAAAGGCCGCTTGTTGGTTTCCAGCTGCTCAGCCCCAAAATAATCACACAGAAACTGTATTATTTAAATCACTGCATGGCCCATTAGCTCTAACTTCTTATTGCCTTAATTTAAACCATCTCCATTAATCTGTACATCACCATGAGGTCATGACCTACCAACAAAGTTTCAGAATGTCTTTCTCTGGTGGCCCCATGTCTTCTCTTTGACTCCGCCTCTTTTTTCCCAGTATTCTGTTTTGTTTTCTCTGCCCAGCATTGTTCCCCTAAAGCTCTGCTATAAGCCCAAAGCAGTTCCTTTATTAACCAATGATATTCACAGCATACAGAGCGGAATCCCACATCATATTATTTTATTTTCACTAAAGCCATCAACTTACTACATGTACAGAGTATAGTTATTAGTGGGATATTATTTATGTAGCCTTTTGCTGTTTTATATATCATTTTGTTTCACATGGAGCATACAGTTACTTTAAACAACAAGTTTGGCAGTATAATAATGCATTTCCAAAGACCAGGAAGCCAAACAATAAACTGCAGAAAGAAATCATTCCTTCTCACTACAGAGTTCTGAGGAAGAACACAGACACATTCAGATTTATACTATTCTTTAAAACAGATGCAAATTGATTTTCAAGAAATGTCTCCTGAATTTTAAACTCTCCCCTTGCATATTTATGTAGTTTTTTATAATGTTGTAGTTTTCTATGTTTGCCTTTTCTTTTTCATTGTCATGCATGATGAAGTACAAGTTGCAGAGATGAGCTGATCTGATTAACATGAGATTTCAGTTTCTTCATATGTAGATGATAGTTGTGAAAAGTAAATAAGCAAATTGTGAACATGCCCTTTCCACAGTGTCTGCCATGGAGACAAAGTTCATTATGTATGACAAGAGATGTTATTGTCAGAAAAGGAAAACACATATTGTGGTGTCTAAATTCACCTTCACAGTAGCCCTAAGCTCACTGTTGCTTCCTGGGGAGTTACAATAGTAAAACTGTAGGGGTCTTGAGATTCAAGGTCATGAGAGTGCATAACATTTGTATGCTTTTGCAGTGAAATATTTATTTAAAACTTGGTGGTTATTTAGACATAAACCCAGAGACATTAGGACTTATTTCTTAAAATTGCAAGCATGTCTGAATTTTTGACATTGTAACATAACATTTTTGTCTACAAAGTAACTGTCTGGCAACCATGCAAGCAAGTTCTCATAATTTGAGGCATGTTGAACTGCATGCATAGCTATCCTTGATCTCCATAGGCTTCAGGATGGAGAAATTTAGATTCAGACAATAAAGACATGTAGACATAGTACCAAGCTCTGTAATTTTCTGGTTTTGTACTCATTAAAGGGTACTATATCAACATATCTTAAAGGGTTGTGGTGAGTCTTTTGGGGCTTTGTTCCCCACCTTTCCCATTTGTTAACATGCCTCTCTACCACTCACTAATCAACCCTACTAGTAACTTCAATCCCAGAAGGCACTGGCACTTGGACATATGTAAAGAGTCACATTGCTGTCTCCAGCTCTGACTTAGTTCTCACACTGCCTATTAGCAACCATTGTCCCAGGCTTACCCCATTGGCCAGAGAAAGGATATTTATGGCAAGTACATTAAAAATAACTACTAAAAACTGAAATGATGGGGTGCATGCCCCATCATCCCAGACTTGGGAAGTGGAAATAGGAGAACTGGAAATTAAAGACCAACGTCAAACACAAGACTGTTTCAAAATACAAAACAGAACAATGACAAAATACCCATCTGTACATGCTGATGCAGTTGCATGAGGTAAACTTGGCTTACAGGGGTCCAGTTCAAATGTTTTATTCTTCATAGACAACAGTATTGGGGGCTAGATGGAAGCCTAGAACTGCATTGTGGTTTTCAAAATCATCTGCCTTGATCACTGTTCTACATCTCCCAAACATCTCAGAAGCACAAGGAGCAGCATTATAAATACACCTTTCTTGAGGGACTTAAACTTTAGATCTAAAAACATGTCCTCCAAAGGGGCAGAGAAAAGTGCAGGGAACTGCAACAAGGAATTTTTATTTTTATCTTTACAAAGCTGCTCCCGTGCCTCAAATGATCAAGACCTTCCTGAAAAAAGAGTTACCTAGGTCACAGTAACACTGTGTCACATTGCTGTGGCTCATAAGTTCAATGGCATCAGGGAGGAAGGTAAGGACAAAGTCGCCTAGAGCTCAGAGAATAGCAGATTTTCTGTTGTGAGGGAGGAGGGAATTAAGGGCTCTACTACAGAAGCCACTTTGTTCATGAAGGGCCCTCCTCTTTCTTTAAAGCTTTTATGTCTGAGTCTTCTCTTAGGATCAAAGGAGGCTCCTCGAACTTCCTTTAGGAAGTCCAAAGGAGCACAAGAATTAAAGCACAGCCCACTAAGTCATCAACCCATTAGACATCTCTCAAGTCACATCACTCTTCTAAGTTTAGTGTGACTCATCAGTTAAAGGACACCTTTTCTTTCATTTGAAACACCTGTGGGCTCCCTGCAGGGGCTCTACCCCCCATACTGCCTCTCTCTTCTTGTCCCACCCAGCTTGCATCCAGAACCCTTCTTCCTTCTGTCCCCTTTCCTCTTTGGGCACATAACACCATCCAGCTCAGTCTGTCTGGCGCTGGGGGAATCATCAGGGCAAGCAGGCAGGCGAGACCTCCTTTGTCTCACTGGCCCGCCTGCACCAACCAAGGTAGGCGCTTTGTTTACGAACTACCCAACCTGCACGGAGATCTGATCTCGGCACCAGGAGAGACAGCAGTGCGGTGAGTTTGTGACTGGAGAGGGAACTCTGAAGTTCCTCATCCCCCTCCCTATACTCCCTGGGCTCCCTGCAGGGGCTCTATACCCCGCATACTGCCTCTCTCTTCTTGTCCCACCCAGCTTGCATCCAGAACCCTTCTTCCTTCTGCCCCCTTTCCTCTTTGGGCACATAACACCATCCAGCTCAGTCTGTCTGGCGCTGGGGGCAAATCCTCAGGGCAAGCAGGCAGGCGAGACCTCCTTTGCTTCACTGGCCTGCCTGCAACAAGCAAGGAGAGACAGCACTAGAACACTAGAACACCAGGAGAGCTAGCACTGCAGAGAGCCATCACTGGGAAGGTACATCAGTAGGCAAGGAGACCTGATCCGGTAAAAGAACATCCAGAGGGGAGCATTCGGAGAAAGAGATGGGCAGGCGCCAATGCAAGAATTCACCTAACAATCTGAAAAACTATATGAAACCACCAGAACCCAGCGACCTCCCAACAGGTGGACATGAACACCTTAATCATGAAGAGGTAGATAAAATTGACTTTATGAAAGTGATTGACGCCCTTAAACAACATGTAAAAAATGCCCTTATAGAAATGGATGAGAAGTATAACAGAAAGTTTGAAGAATTGAGTAAATCAGTGAATGATACCCTAGGAAACCAAGGAAAAACAATCAAACAGATAATGGAAACAGTTCAAGACTTAAAAACTGAAATGGAGGCAAAGAAGAAAACACAAACAGAAGGCCAGCTGGACAGGGAAAATCTAGGTAAACGAATAGAGACTACAGAAGCAAGCATAACCAACAGAATACAAAAGATAGAAGAAAGAATCTCAGATTCTGAAGATACCATAGAGAAAATAAACACGCTGATCAAAGAAAACAGCAAGGCCAACGAATTCTCATCACAAAACATTCAGGAAATATGGGACACAATAAAAAGACCAAACCTAAGAATAATAGGAATAGAAGAAGGAGAAGAAGCGCAGCTCAACGGTCCAGAAAATATATTTAATAAAATTATAGAAGAAAACTTTCCCAACCTAAAGAAAGATATACCTATGAAGGTTCAAGAAGCATACAGAACACCGAATAGGCTGGATCAAAAAAAAACATCCTCTCGCCATATACTAATCAAAACACAAAGCATACAGAATAAAGAAAGAATACTAAGAGCAGCAAAGGAAAAAGGCCAAGTTACTTATAAAGGTAAACCTATCAGACTTACACCTGACTTCTCTATGGAAACCATGAAAGCCAGAAGGTCCTGGATAGATGTACTGCAGAAACTAAGAGACCATGGATGCAAGCCCAGACTACTATACCCAGCCAAGCTTTCGTTCACTATAAATGGAGAAAACAAAATTTTCCAGGATAAAAACAAATTTAAACAATACGTAGCCACAAATCCAGCCTTACAGAAAGTAATAGAAGGAAAATCACTAACCAAGGAGTCCAACAATGACCACAATATCTCAGACAACTAGAGACCCTTCACCAGCGCAACACAAAGAAGGGGAACACACAAAATTTACAACTTAAAAAATGACCGGAGTTAACAACCACTGGTCATTAATATCACTTAATGTCAATGGACTCAACTCTCCTATAAAAAGGCACAGACTAAGAGATTGGATACGAAAACAGGATCCAACATTCTGCTGTTTACAAGAAACACACCTCAACCACAAAGACAGGCACTTACTCAGAGTAAAGGGTTGGGATAAGGCTTATCAAGTAAATGGACCTAAGAAACAAGCAGGGGTGGCCATACTAATTTCTAACAAAGTTGACTTCAAACTTAAATCAATCAGGAGAGATGGAGAGGGACATTTTCTACTCATAACAGGAACAATTCATCAGGATGAAGTCTCAATCCTGAATATCTATGCCCCTAATATAAAAGCACCCACGTACGTAAAAGAAACATTGTTAAAACTCAAGGCAGCCATCAAACTGCACACATTAATAGTAGGAGACTTTAATACTCCTCTCTCACCAATGGACAGGTCAAGTAGACAGAAACCTAACAGAGAAATAAGAGAATTAATGGAGGTAATGAATCAAATGGACTTAACAGACATCTATAGAATATTCCACCCAAATAGGAAAGAATATACCTTCTTCTCTGCAGCTCATGGAACCTTCTCAAAAATCGAACACATACTCGGTAACAAAGCAAACATCCACAGATACAAAAAAATATTAATAACCACCTGTATCTTATCAGATCACCATGGATTAAAGCTAGAATTCAGCAACAATGCTACCCCCAGAAAGCCTACAAACTCATGGAAACTGAATAGTCAACTACTGAACCATACCTGGATTAAGGAAGAATTAAAGAAAGAAATTAAACTCTTCCTTGAAGACAATGAAAATAAAGAAACAACATACTCAAACCTATGGGACACTATGAAAGCAGTTCTGAGAGGAAAGTTCATAGCACTAACTGCCCACTTAAAGAAAACAGAGAAAGCACACATTGGAGACTTAACAGCCCACCTGAAAGCTCTAGAAAAAAAAGAAGCAGACTCACCTAGAAGGGGTAGAAGACTGGAAATAATCAAACTGAGGGCTGAAATCAACAAAATAGAAACACAGAAAACAATTGAAAGAATCAATGAATCAAAAAGCTGGTTCCTGGAGAAAATCAACAAGATTGATAAACCCCTATCCAAACTAATCAAACGGCAGAGAGAGAATTTGCAAATTAATAAGATCAGAAATGAAAAGGGAGACATAACCACAGACACAGAGGAAATTCAGAGAATCATTAGATCTTACTACAAAAGCCTGTATGCCACAAAACTGGAAAATGTAAAAGAAATGGACGCTTTTTTAGATAAATACCATTTACCAAAGTTAAACCAGGACCAGGTGAACAACCTAAATAGACCTGTTAGTCGTGAAGAATTAGAAGTTGTTATCAAAAACCTCCCTTCCAAAAAAAGTCCAGGACCAGATGGTTTCAATGCGGAATTCTACCAGAACTTCCAAGAAGACCTAATACCTATTCTCCTTAATGTATTTCACAATATAGAAACAAAAGAGTCATTGCCAAATTCCTTTTATGAAGCTACAGTAACTCTGATACCAAAACCACACAAAGACCCAACCAAGAAAGAGAATTACAGGCCAATCTCACTCATGAACATCGACGCAAAAATCCTCAACAAAATTCTGGCAAACCGAATCCAAGAACACATTAGAAAAATTATCCATTATGATCAAGTAGGCTTCATACCAGAGATGCAGGGCTGGTTTAACATACGCAAATCTATCAATGTAATCCATCATATAAATAAACTGAAAGAAAAAAACCATATGATCGTTTCATTAGATGCTGAAAAAGCATTTGACAAAATTCAACATCCCTTTATGATAAAAGTCTTAGAGAGATTAGGGATACAAGGGTCATACCTAAATATAATTAAAGCTATATACAGCAAGCCGACAGCTAATACCAAATTAAATGGAGAGAAACTTAAAGCCATCCCACTAAAATCAGGAACACGCCAAGGCTGTCCACTCTCTCCATACCTCTTCAATATAGTTCTCGAAGTTTTAGCAATAGCAATAAGACAACATAAGGGGATAAAGGGGATTCAAATTGGAAAGGAAGAAGTTAAACTTGCATTATTTGCAGATGATATGATAGTGTACATGAGCGACCCCAAAAACTCATCCAAAGAACTCCTACAGCTGATAAACGCCTTTAGTAATGTGGCAAGATACAAGATCAACTCCAAAAAATCAGTCGCCCTCTTATACACAAAGGATCTGGAAGCAGAGAGAGAAATAAGAGAATCATCACCTTTCACGATAGCCACAAACAGCATAAAATATCTTGGGGTAACTCTAACCAAGGAAGTGAAAGATCTATTTGACAAAAACTTTAAGGCATTGAAGAAAGAAATGGATGAGGATACCAGAAAATGGAAGGATCTCCCTTGCTCTTGGATTGGGAGAATCAACATAGTAAAAATGGCAATTCTACCAAGGGCAATTTATAGATTCAATGCAATCCCCATTAAAATCCCATCAAAATTCTTCACAGATCTTGAAAGGACAATAATCAACTTTATATGGAGAAACAAAAAACCCAGGATAGCCAAAACAATCTTATACAATAAAGGAACTTCTGGAGGCATTACCATCCCTGACTTCAAACTCTATTACAGAGCTACAGTAATGAAAACAGCGTGGTACTGGCATAGAAACAGAGAAGTCGACCAATGGAATGGTATAGAAGACCCGGATTTTAACCCACAAACCTATGAACAACTGATTTTCGATAAAGGAGCTAAAAGTATACAATGGAAGAAAGAAAGCATCTTCAACAAATGGTGCTGGCACAATTGGATGTCAACCTGTAGAAGAATGAAAATAGACCCATATCTATCACCATACACAAAACTCAAGTCCAAATGGATCAAAGACCTCAATATCAATCTGAACATACTGAACCTGATAGAAGAGAAAATGGGAAGTACCCTACAACATATGGGCACTGGAGATCGCTTCCTATGTATAACCCCAGCAGCACAGACATTAAGGGCAACATTGAATAAATGGGACCTCCTGAAACTGAGAAGCTTCTGTAAAGCAAAGGACACTGTCATTAAGACAAAAAGGCAGCCTACTGACTGGGAGAAGATCTTCACCAACCCCGCAACAGACAAAGGTCTGATCTCCAAAATATATAAAGAACTCAAGAAACTAGACTTTAAAAGGATAATTAACCCAATTAAAAAATGGGGCACTGAACTGAACAGAGAATTCTCAACAGAAGAAGTTAAAATGGCCAAAAGATACTTAAGGTCATGCTCAACCTCCTTAGCGATCAGAGAAATGCAAATCAAAACAACTTTGAGATATCATCTTACACCTGTCAGAATGGCTAAAATCAAAAACACCAAGGATAGCCTTTGCTGGAGAGGTTGTGGAGAAAGGGGTACCCTCATCCATTGCTGGTGGGACTGCAAACTTGTGCAACCACTTTGGAAATCAGTGTGGCGGTTTCTCAGAAAAATTGGGATCAACCTACCCCTGGACCCAGCAATACCACTCTTGGGAATATACCCAAGAGATGCCCTATCATATGACAAAAGCATTTGTCCAACTATGTTCATAGCAGCATTATTTGTAATAGCCAGAACCTGGAAGCAACCTAGATGCCCTTCAATGGAAGAATGGATGAAGAAATTGTGGAATATATACACATTAGAGTACTACTCTGCGGTAAAAAACAATGACTTCTCGAATTTTGCATGCAAATGGATGGAAATAGAAAATACGATCCTTAGTGAGGTAACCCAGACCCAAAAAGAAGAACATGGGATGTACTCACTCATAATTGGTTTCTAGCCATGGATAGGGGCCACTGAGTCTATAATTTGTGATACTAAAGAAGCTAAACAAGAGGGTAAACCCAAGGAAAAACATATAGATATCCTCCCAGCTATGGGAAATAGACATGACTGATGGGCAAAAAATTGGAATCTTGGGGGTGGGGTGGGATGGGGATGAGGGGTGATGGGGAGAGAAAAGTGTGAAGGAGAGGATGAGGGGAACTGGGGGAATCGGGGTGATTGGGGATAAAGGAAGGTTGGATAGGGGAGCAGGGAAACTCATACCTTAGGTAAGGGAGCCACCTAAGGGGTGGCAAGAAACTTGAACCTGGAATGGCTACCAGATGCCCAGGGCAATGTCCCCAGTTAGTTCATTGGGGCACCTGAGGATAGGGAACCTGAAATGAACCTATCCTATAATCATACTGATGAATATCTTGCATATCGCCATAGAACCTTCATCTAGCGATGGATGGAGATAGAGCCAGAGACCCACACTGGAGCACCGGACTGAGCTCCCAAGGTTATAATGAGGAGCAGAAGGAGAGAGAACATGAACAAGGAAGTCAGGACCATGAGGGGTGCACCCAACCACTGAGACAGTGGGGCCGATCTATTGGGAGCTCACCAAGGTCAGCTGGACTGCTACTGAAAAAACATGGGATAAAACCGGACTCTCGGAATGTGGCGGACAATGAGAGCTGACGAGAGGCCAAGGAGAATGGCACAGGAACTTTCAACTGGCGATAGATCGAGAGAGAGACAGAGACCCAAATTGGAGCAATGGTCTGAGCTCTTAAGGTCCAAATGAGGAGCAGAAGGAGGGAGAACATGACCAAGGAAATCAGGACCACGAGGCGTGCACCCACCCACTGTGACAGTGGAACTGATCTATTGGGAGCTCTTTAAGGCCAGCTGGACTGGGACTGAATAAGCATGGGTTGAAACTGGACTCTCTGAACATGGCGGACAATGAAGGCTGATGAGAATCCAAGGACAATGGCACTAGGTTTCGATCCTAATACATGAACTGGCTTTGTGGGAGCTTAGCCTGTTTTGATGCTCACTTTCCTGGGCCTGGATGGAAGTGGGAGGACCTTGGTCTTCCTGTAGGGCAGGGAATTTGGACTGCTCTTCAGTATCGAGAGGGAGGGGGAATGGACTGGGGGGAGGAGAAGAAGAGTGGGGATGGGGGAGGGGAGTGGGGGGAGGGGGCAATGTGTGGGAGGAGGGGAGGGAAATGGGAAACGGGGAGCAGTTGGAAATTTTAATTAAAAAAGAATAAAAAAAAAAAAAGAAACACCTGTGATGAAATTAGCCTTAGGACAGCAGTCATTTCAATAATTAAATTAATACATTTATATTTGGAGCATCTGAAGCTCTTCTTTATTGATCTTCCCAGACTTTGGTAAATCTGTAAAGACATTTTATGGCTCAGTAACTCCAAAATCTTTTCTGACCCAACATGCCAAATAACAAAGCCCATTTTATCTGTTGCTACACCTGTTAACATTTAAGGCCTGGAATGTCTAGGTATAGGTATAAAATACAACACAGGACACATGTAGTATGAAATTGCAATCATACAGCTCCAACACAGAAATTACTAATAGAAACTGGGTTTACTGACTGGAGAATAGAGGCTCAGAGATCTCTGAAAGGAAACATCATTTGAGTGGTCAGACAGACTGTGACTGGCAGATTTAAAGATAAATCTACTCTAGGATATTGTTGGAGCATGCCCTCTC
Source organism: Chionomys nivalis (assembly GCF_950005125.1). NCBI lineage: Eukaryota > Metazoa > Chordata > Mammalia > Rodentia > Cricetidae > Chionomys > Chionomys nivalis. The sequence goes on along the minus strand of NC_080088.1, from coordinate 52,939,699 downwards.
AACTAACACTTTGGAGGACACAAAAGACTAAGGTAAATTAATTCACTTAAGAAAGGAGTATGTTAGTGAGGAAGGGGTCGGCATTTACCCTTTGTTAGTTTTATCCTTTAATAATGGAGTTAATGACACTGACTTAACAATTGAACAGGAAAAGACTATCGGATAAAAAAATCAAAATTAGTAGCTGCTCTCACACTTCTCTCCAGTATGCCTCAGTGAAAATTGCTACACTGATCATGGTCATGGGTAGATTTGAATCACCATGCGTCTGCTAGATTTCAGTGCTGATCTGGACAGTGCTAGATAATGCTGCCATGTATCTACTGTTTGTGATTAATGATACCATAGCTTCCCCTTCTGTTTATATACACACAAATATAAAGATGGAGCTTGAGGAAAAACTGTATAGAGAAATGACAGAGGCAAAGACAATATATAATAACAGTCATTCATTCCTTACCAATGAATATTCAACATTTTAGCTTTTTTATGTAAATTTTAACTTGATGAATTATCATCATATATCTGTCTTAATGCTTTATACCCTTTATGTCTATAGATTATAGTTCTAAAGAGAGTAGCAATGGATGAGAGGATATGCAGTTAATTTTAATTTGAATAAATTAATTAATTTTCTCCTTTTTTGAGACATGTCTGATTTCCAATTTATAATTCTCACACTCTGCCTGCTACATTACTTGCTGGGGTTAGGTGGCACACATCTAGCAACTCTACTAAACACAGTTTGTGTAGAGGTATTGTCATCTACAGGGAAAAAATCATTTTCTCCAATCCGCAACAATGGATGTACGATATATTAAGGTCTGTAATTTGAGCCACTAGAGGAACATAGTTGCTGGTTGTAAGCTATTATCAGTCATTCTCATTTTCTGTTCATACTTAAGTTTTAGGTGAAATACCTAATTTTTTGCCTTTTCAAATGTTAAAGACTTTTTATATAGTCTCTACATTTCCATTCTATGTTTCTACAAAAAAATTATTTGGAAAACAATGGTTAAAAACATTTTTGAGACAGACTCTTGTTCTTGAATAAAGTTATTCTTGAGCTCAGTATGTGAGCAAGGATAGTCTCAAACTCTTAGCAATTATTCCGTCTTGGGCTCCCATATGCTGGGGTTATGGAGGAAGAGCTACCATATCTGGCCTTCTATCACATTAATAAAACTTCTTAAATATCTATTAAAAATTCACAATGTGGGTATTTTTCTGAAATGATATTGAGAAAAGTCTACATAGGCATGCGCACATTTGTGTGTCTCTTTAACAATTTGGCACCTGTAAGTGTGGAAAGCCTGTGCCCTATAGGGTTACAAGATTACTAACAGTTTTGTTCAAATGAAAGCACAAATCACATTAAAAAGATGTAAAGTGCTAACACAGTATGCAAGGCAAGATTAGTGGTTTTCTTCATATAGTTCTCTTTTATACTTATTCTTTTAGAAGTATATTTCCAGAGGTGCATCTTTCCTTTTCATTGTTGTGCCATTCCTTCCGCCTCCATTTCTCTATTCATTTTTGGTAATAATATGCATTGTTCTTTGCTTAATGGTCCATTTTTATTCAATTTTATTTCTTCTCAGTATTGAATTTTTGTCTGATGTTTGTTTTTCAGATTGTAAAATCAGCATGGAAAATTACCAAGAGCATCTATTCTTCTACCTTCCTAGGACAAAGTGGAAGTGCTCATGTTGCCCAATATTAAATCAGTTAAAGTGACAAGGACTTTGAAGTGTCACAGTTACATCTGGAACGCATGCATCAACTTGATGGGGCATCGTCTCATTGTTTTCTCAATGTCTGTGTTTAAGTAGGAGGTATTACTTCAGACAGAAAATAAGAGATTAATCTGGACATCAGTGGTGATAAATTATAAGCACTTGCAAAAAAGTCAATCTCCAGGGAAGACTAGGTCTTCTTAAACTAATGAAAAAACATTTTCAAAAACCCAAGGCCCTCCTTTAAAAACACAGATTTTTCAATTTTACTTTACAAAATTAACTTTTTTAGATTCTAATTTTTAACTTGCCACAAGTTAAATTATAAAAAGTTAAAATTTAAAAAACCATAAACTACTTAAAAATGGTTTGCAACTTTTTGAAGGCCATAACAGAAGAAAATATTTCTTTTTGTTATTATTCACAGAAGTTAAATTTTTCACCAAGAATATTCTATGGGTTTCCTAAATATTTATAATTCTAGCACGAGACTAAAAAATGCCATTCATGACTATGAAATAAGGCACTTAAGATGGTAAACAAAACCATAGATGGCTCAGTCAGAGTACGGGTCAGGAGAGAAGTTGTTCCATTATTCTGCTAATTGAGAGAGAGGGGGGGGGGCAAACCATCACACTACAACCGTATTAAGAAATAAATGGACACATTTTACATTGCTGTTATTTCTATACAACAAACTGAGTGGAATTTACAGTATTTTTAAGGTTATTAAACACAGAGCTAGTACAGCGACCTCCGCTAACACCGAGGATAGTTATGAATGATAATACAGACCAAGCATCTCTTATATTTATCCTCCACCTCTGGACCTTACAGCCATTCCTCCTATTAAATCACTGATGAGAGCTGTGACTGAAGTCGTGAGACACCTGTTGAGGTTGTCAGACTCTGTGTTCCAACGCGGTCTTACCCTCACAGGTGATTTGGATTTTGTTGGTTTTCTTTGGGGAAATTTTCTTTAATAATGGGAAATCATAAATTTCATTCATTGTTTCAGAAACTTAAGGTGCTTGGTCTCACCAAGTGGCAATATCTCCTTTTAATTTTAATAGACAACAATAATGTTTGAGAATCATCCTCAATGGCTTCAGTGTCATATAACTTAGACATGAAAAAACTAATATAATACATAAAAGAGAAAGGACAGGAACAAAAGAAGAGAGCATAGGTTTTCCTGAAATTGCACTTGATGTTACATTTAGTAATGCAATGAAAGTGTGACACAAGAAATGATATAAAAAACTGAAATATCCAGTGATTTAACAGTGAAAATCTATTGAAAGATCCAGACAATATTCTAAAGAAGTCATTCTTAGTTAAGGTTTCTATTGTTGTGATGGAATACCATGATCAAAATAACTTGTGGAGGAAAGGATTTATTGGGTTTACACTTTCACATCACAGATCATCAAAGAAAATTAAGACAGGAACTCAAACCAGGCAAAATTCTGGAAGAAGGAGCTAATGCATAGGCCATGAAGGGGTGTTGCTTATAGGCTTGTTCCTCCAGGCATGCTCACTCTGCTTTCTTATTGAACCCAGAATCACCAGCCCAGGGATGGCTTCAACACAATTGACTTGTCCCTCTCACATCAATCACTCATTAAAATGTCCTGCAGGCTTGCCTACAGCCAGATCTTACAGAGGCATTTTCTCAATTGAGGTTCTCTCCTCTCAGATGGTTTTAGCTTGCATCAAATTGATATAAAACTATCCAGCACAATTTCCTAGTGATCAAAAGCTAACTGTTTTGTTAAGAACAGGCAAGGTGAAAATGACTTTCTGGAAAATATGGAGTAAAAATTTTTTTAAAAAAGCTGAGTTTTACAAAGATAATTATAAATGGCAAGTAAAAGGATTGGATTTTTTGAGCATCCCCAGACAAGTAACATAGAGCACACATTATTCATATATTAATTGTAATTTAAAATACATGCCCTTCTCTCCTCTGACTCCAACTAGAAATTGGCAACATTTTATATTGCTTAAATTTAACCCACGTACACTATCTTTATGAGGCAACTTTTGAGTATCATGAAGACAGATGACAAAGCTATATCATAGGCTGTTTGTGGAAAATATATTACCCAAGAGGCCATGTCCTCGACATAGAATTATTATACTGTTCTCTGCAAGAGACACTCAACGTTCCTTCTATAATTCTAAGGGATATTTAGATTTATTATATCTCAAGGGCTCATTTTCAGATTCAACACTAGATTTTTTTTTCTTTTGAATTTTATATTGACTTTATCTTAGTGTGGAGTAGAATTGTATTGTATTTTTATAAAATATTATTTTGTATTTCATATGGTTACAACAGATATAAGTAACACATATAGATGCCTAGGCAAAATTTGTCTATATATGTGACTCACTTAATGACTACACATATTTAGCAATAGTGAAGCCCTATCGTATGCATGTGGAATTATTTATACTTTGAAGGGATATTATGCAAGCACTGTTACAGAGTTTAAAACAGAAACATGGGGAATTTTTTCTTTATTTTTTTTTGTTTTCTCTTTTTATTTTTTTTTCCTTTTCCTTTTGAAATACTTTTATCTTTAGTGTTTCCTATGTAACACATGGAATTGCTTTACACTGGCACCTCAGTTTCCCTTAAAGGTAACGGCATGGTAGTCATAGTGCAACCAACAAAGCCAGGAAATTAATAGCGACCTACTAATAATAATAAACCCTCTGCGGAATTTACCAATGTTCTACTAATGTCCTTCCTTAGTTTTTCCATGTATAGTAAGCCACAAAGGACCATTATTTAGTTTTATCATGTCTATATGTCCTTAGTCTCCCCCTGCCCAACAGGCTTCCTTTGCTTTCATGACCTTAACCATCTTAAAGATGACTACTCAGTTGTTTGATTTGTGCTTGCTTCTCCTACAATGAGTCTGAGGTCACAAATGTTGGCAAAAATAGCTCAGAAATAGTTTGCCCTTTTCCATCCAACCTGTCAGCAAAACCACGATATTGAAATGTCTTTTTTTCTAGTTACATTAACATTTGTCTCTTGGTAAAGGTCTTGTCTGGAACACATCTCTCCCTACAATGTAATTACATCATAAATACTATCATTACTGAATTTTGTTACTCAAATATTTTCAGCTTTGACATTTAAAAGTTCCTTTTGATATTCATCATCTTTTATCATTTCTCAATACTTTATTTTCTGGCACCGAAAGGTATTTCAGAATTGTGTGAATTTGTGTGTGTGTACATGCATGTATACATGTATTTATATATGCATGTGTATGTGAATGTATTTGCACATATGTGTGTGTTTGTATGTGTATGTGTGTCTGAAGACTTGGTCCAGAAATAAACAATTACCTCAGTGTGTTTTATTTCCATTATTAGAAAATAAATTTTGAAAGCCATCAATTTAAACACAAGGAGGTATTCTCATTATACAATATTTTCATGGTTCCTAGCCATGCCAAAAAATGAAGTAGATGTGAAGACACACTCATGCATATGCAAAGTCTACATTTAATTCCTTATCTACATATGTATAAGTGTGTACACGAACATGCCATCCATCCATTTCATAAATTCATACCTCCTGTTTCAATCTATAAGAGTTAAGCCTTCCATATTTCCTAATTCATAACACTTTTCTCCAGTTGTGAGATACTTGGTTAACATTATTTATAATAATAATTTGCTAACTAATTTAACCCTACTACACAGAAAGTATTTCCACATTAAAAACCCATATTCTTGCCAAGGGAAAAAAATGTAAGATTAATAGAGTATTAAAAAATCATAAAAGCTTTTTTCAGTCTTACGGAGTCAAAATACGTCTTTCCAAAGTTTTATAAACTTGTTTAGTTTAGTTCCTTTCTTCCAGACCCTCAGGATGAATGTGTGTTACCAAGGACCTAGTTAAGTTCAGTAGTACACGCTACCTTCACACCTGTTAGATCATGGGCTCTCATTGCCAGAACTGTGCAGTTTCCTCTCACTCCTCCCCAACACACGAAGTTCACACTCATGCCCCTGGACCTCGTTCGTATCACTGCATACGTACTTTCAGACTTATGAGTTAGCCAAACAACCAAACACATCCTCCTGTGAAAACAAGAGAAAACCAACTGGTGTGTTATTGTCGAATTTTCTCTAATTTGGGGGGATAATTGGATTAGACTTTCTTTTTTGTGGTCGATTCTTTTTGGCAGACTTTTAAACTTACTTGGCTAGCGAAGAGAGGACTAGTGCCTCTTTTCCTCATGAGAACCTCCATTTTTGCTTTTTACTAATGCCTACATCAATCAAATGTTAAAAAGTGCTGCTCTTTCCCTTCACAGTTTCACTTTCCCCCAGAAGCTTTGAAGGTATCCTTTTGTTCATATATTGTCTGTGATTTTCTTCCCTGTAGGTCATGAGCTTAACCGCCCAGGAACATCTTCAGTATTTTCAAATTGCAATGAATTATTCTTCCAAACCCTAATGTTAGACCTATACTAGGTTCCCTCCCCAGTTTTCCTTTTCTGTCTGTCATCCATGGCTGCTTTAGTCCATCCACCTTAGAGGCTAGAATCACAGTAAAGGTTGGGCACAGAGTAAATGAATGTAGACTAAAGTTTGGTTGATGTGTGTTTGTGTGTGCATGTGTGTGTTCACACATATGCATATACACCTACATCTTTTATTAAGAGTTATTTTGAAGTTTTACCATTCAGTCTTCATTATCTCCATCTTTAAGGTATTGTTCCAAAAGGATGGTTCTGAATGGCTTCCTTACTTTCCCATATTTTTATAGATGTCTTACCATCTATAAAAAATGTTAAACTTGGGGCTGGAGAGATGGCTCAGTGGTTAAGAGCATCGCCTGTTCTTCCGAAAGTCCTGAGTTCAATTCCCAGCAACCACATGGTGGCTCACAACCATCTGCAATGAGGTCTGGTGCCCTCTTCTGGCTTGCAGGCATAGACACAGACAGAATATTGTATACATAATAAATAAATTTAAAAAAAAATGTTAAACTTGTTAGCAAGAAGTGCCTTCAATCCTATGGCACATTATATACGATTTCTAAAGCACTATGATTCCATAAAATGGATGTTGCCTGTTGTCAACAGTTAACATCTCCACCTGTGTCTAACCCATTGAAATATAGTGAAATTTCTGCTAGTAAAGTTTTTTTTCTGAAAAGGTGACAAATTGCTTAATGAAAAATATCTAATAAAAAACAAGTATAGATAACAAAACACATTTGATCTAATTAACTCTTTTAAAAAAAAAACCATAAGTATAGGGAAATGGCAGTTGCCACTTAAGTTAAAATAGAAACCAAGTTCATTTCCTGTCTCTGTATTTTCTCTTCTGAGTACATGCTCTTGGGGAGAGAGAGAGGAGAGAAAAATAAAACAAATATTATTTTTGCTGGACATCATCTCACATAAAGCCTAAAGATTGCCTTTGTGACTGCTGTACGTGTCAGGAATATTTGCCTGTGAAACACAGAAAGAATGCTAGAGGTAATGTTTCCTGTCAGAAAGCCAAACGTAGTTAGTGAGCTCACAGAATGTTCAGGATAGTCATTGTTCATTTCTTGAAATTCCCAAATGTTGAGGTTTTCTCAAATTTAGCTCTGTGTTTACAGTAATGCCAGGGGAAGGGTGCAGGTCCTGTGATGCAGGTTTGCTGACAAACGAGACTTATTTGGCTTTACTTTCCTTAGACTTATTATAAAAGGTTGTCTTGACTTCAACTTGTCAAGCAAGTAAATACACCAGTTAACAGAACCACAACTTTTAGAATGTGAATATTACCTCCGATCCATCATTCTTAGTAGAAATATAATTCATGTTACCTGTCATAATAAAAATTATATACAAAAATGATGTATGTGTTTTGTACATTTGTATATCTGACCTATTGCAAAGTATGGAAAATATCACAAATGTACAAATGTTATACAGAAAGCCTGAACGAAAAAATAATATAGCAATAATATGAACAAAGATGTATTGATAATTAAAATGAAAGATCAACCTTCAAAGTTTGGACTCTCATAAATGGGTGGAAGTGAATGTGAGAACCGGAAACATTTGGGTGCTATCAGTTATGAAGGGGAAGCATTTACTGTGTGTACTGTTTATTTGATCACAATTACCTGATTTCTAGGCTGGCTAAACTAATAATGTGTTTGTAGAGATAAATCAGCAATATTTCACTAAATGTTCCCCCAAATAAGGATTACACTTTAAGACACTGAGAAATGGTAGCACAAGCTTGCTTGAAGACACCAACCAGCAGCCAGCACGGGAAGATAAAACACAGAAGCAAGAGATGTGTTTAACTGACTCAAGGAGGAATTCATGGTTTAAGCACAGGCAACAATTAGAGTCTGTGACTGACCAGGCTAGGATATCCAAATGATCCATGTGCCTGAAGCTTGATATTTGAAAGCTCATAAAAGCAGCATAACAAACAACTTGTCATCTTACGACACTTTACGAGGAAGCGGATTCTGGAAGAATTGCATGAAGTTATAGTTCAGGCTTAGGAAATGGTCTTTTCTTCCCTCCCAGCAAGCTTTGAGGGTCAGATTGACATTGCTGGAGTGCGAGAAAACCACAGTGTGCAGTTTATCTAGACCCTTCGAAGAAAGCCCAGGACTGTGAAAATTCTCAGTTTCTCCATCATCTTACCCGTTTTCCTAGGTATATTTTAAATTATTTGTTTGTTTCTTTTCTGTATTCTATTCTTTTTCTTTGGTAAGCACACTTTTTTATATTCTTCAGTTGTATCAACTGTACAAAAATAGGATAATAATATGCATGTATGTAGATGATGCTTCGGTCATATTACTGCCTATACAGTATATTTTTTATTTCTTTTTAGAATCATTTGTTTTCTGCTTAAAGTTTGGCTTACCTGGTCAAAATGATTCAAATGAGAAAAATTAGAATTCCAGATTGTGTTTAAATATTTTGGCATATTTTCGCACATGAGACATTTTCAGTTTAAAACATCATAGTATATATAATATATTATTTATAAAAATAAATAAATATATATTTGTATATATTTAATCTCAGTATTTAATCCACAGCACTCAGGAAGCAGAAATAGATGAATCTCTTGTGAGTTTAAGGCTAGCCTGGTCTACAAGAGCTAGTTCCAGGACAGCAAGGGCTGTTACATAGAGAAACCTTGTCTTTAAAAAACAAAACAAATGGAAAAAAGGAAAAAAGAATGCCCAACTAATATTTATGAGGAAAAAAACATTTTGAATTGTTTTACTACTCACAAAATTCTGAAAAGTACTTTGATTTTCAGGTTTCCATAGGAAGACTCAAATTTTTATCTGCTCATGGCTTCCTTTATTACTTTCTATTTTAAATGTTTCTTATAAAATTAAATCTGTTTAAGTCCTTTAAACATTATACATAGCTGAGCTCTATAATTTCCTTTAGTTTACTTTTTCCTTCTTAATTATTTATTTTTTGAGATTATAATATAATTACATTATTTTCCCCTTTCTTTTCCTCACTCCAAACCCTTGTATAAACCTCTCCTTACTCTTTTTTCAATTCATGACCTCTTTTCTTCATTAATTCTTATCACATACATATACTCTGTGTGTGTGTGTGTGTGTGTGTGTGTGTGTGTGTGTACTCCGGGTCTGTATATTGTATGTATTGTATTATGTTTTCAGGGCAGACCATTGGCTATTTGATGAGCAGCAGTTGGTGTGCTCTTTTCTGAGGAAGTCCATTGTATCCCTTCTCAGCATTCCTTAGTGGTTTATATTTCTTTGTGTAGATTTGAGGCCTCCAAGCCTTCTCCCCTCTTCATGTTAGCATGTCAATTGTTTTTCTTATTCAGCTATTGATAAAACAGTCATGCTCGTGATACTTTCTGGTTCTAGCTTCTGGCATTTCTAAAAGATACAATCTCACAGCAATCACTTTAAACCTCTGACTTGTAACAATATTTCTGCCCCTCTTCCAAAAATGATTCCTGAGTCTTAGGGTCAGAAGTTATAGTATAGATATATCAGTAGATACAGGGCTGTATTTTGATCATTTGTGATTGTCTGTGATGATTTCTGTCTGTCACAGATATAGTTATAAAAATAACTTTCGAATAGACCCCGTTTATCCAAGAATTAAAACTGACAATTGACAAGTGGGAGTTCATAAAACTAAAAGTTTCTGCATGGCTAAAGAGACAATCAACCTGGTGGAGACAAAGTTCACTGAATGGGAAATAACTGTTGCAAGCTGTACATTTATAAAAACTCAAAAAGTAAGGATTAAAAAATATTAATGACCTACTCAAAAGATGGGCCAGGGACCTAAACAGAGAGGTCTCAATATATTTACACATATACATACATATATATGTATGTATACTTCTTGGCAGTATATGAACACATATGCATACATACATATAGTGTATGTGTATATGTTGCCAAGAAATATTTCAGAAAAGTTCATTGTCCTTATAAATTAAGGAAATGAAAATCAAAATAACTTTGAGATTTAATTTTACCCCAGTCAGAATTCCAAAGATCAATAAAATAATCTACTAAAAACACTGGAAAGGGAGCCCTTATTCACTGTTGGTAGAGATGGCAAGTTTGTCCAGTCATCCTGGAAATCCATGTAGATAAGTCTCTTAGAAATTCTTCTTTTCTGTGGTGGTCTCCATTTTCTCTAGCTCATACAATATTTTCACCTTTTCTTCCACAGGGTCCCCTAAGCCCTTAGAGGAGGGCATTTATGGAGACAGCACACTCAGGACGAAGTGTTTTGATGTCTATTACTCTCTGTACATTGTCCAACTGTGAGTATATTTGTTGTATACTTCTACATCAGGAAGAAGTGCCTCTGATGATGTCTGATTAAGGCACTTATCCATAGGTATAGAAGAATGTCATTAGGAGTCATTTTGTTACATTTCTTTAGCAGATCAGTAGCATTTGAATTACCCCTAGGTCCCCAACCAGTCTAGTCAGTCTCCGGTTCATGGCCAACCAAGAAGTGTTAGGAATAGCTTCCATCTCTTGGAGTAGACATTAAATACAACCACATATTGGTTGGTTAACTCCACAAACGTTGTGCCTTGATTTCACTAACACATCTTAATTGCAGGTCATCACAGTAAATAGAAGAGCTTGTAAATGACTTGGTGTTTACCTTTCTCCTTTGGTCTAACATTCAAAGTCCTTTCCAGGACCTTGAATACTAATCAGTAACGTTGAAGGCTCTAGGTAGGCACCAGTTCAACTTCACCATGGTCAATGAGTTGTGTAAGTGTTGAGTTCAGCAATAGGGCCTTACTATCAGTTTATGGAGAAAAACCAATAGCCTTGGAACAGCCTGGGTCGTTTAGGTGATCCAATGGGGTCCTTTTGATGAAAAACTTGATTAGATGTGACCATATTCCAGAACTGGAAGCTTCATTGATGATGAGAGATGCCCACTTGGAGCACTGTCTTCCCCTTGGTTTTTTTTGTATAAATTCCATTTCTATTGTTATCTTAGATACATATTTTAGGAACATTCCACTGTATTCGATTTCCATACACTCCCTCAAAAGGCCTTTAGATTTATCTGTCCTTCCTGGAATGCCCTCCCACAGTCTCCTCTCCCACCCCTATTTGCTCCTTCCATTCTAGTCCCTTGTCCCATTCATCCATAACTAATCTTACTTAAGGAAAATTTTAAGTTACTAAAGTCTTCACTACAGGTGAACAATTCAAGATGGTCCATGCAATGATGAACAAAACAAAATCACAATATTTATTTGATTTATTCTCTTTAATCAAAGCAAAAATTAATGGTCTAAAACACTACTACATGGTTTATAGGAGGCAAAAAAAATCAAAAAAGAAATACTTGATAAAATGGTGTGAATACTAAAAGAAATTAATTTAGATTAAAATACTTTGGACATTGATCACGGAGGTGCGTGCCTCAAATTCTCGAATTATGAAGACAGAGACAAGAGGATCCAGAAGGGCATCCTTTTTTTCATAACAAGTCTAAGGTCATCCTGGGCTGCAATAAAGCCCTTACTCAAAATAAGTCTTAAAACTGATATTTTTTCAGACGCTTATATTATCCAGGTAGAGTATAAAGAAGGTATCTATTTCTAGTTTGTGTTAAATATAACAAGTTTTCCCTAACAGACAACAAGACGAATACATAATAAGAGACAATATGTCAATGTGAAAATAATACACTGAAAGAAGGTATATAACTTCTAATTAGGAATAAGATAAAAGAAAAACATTGAAAAAAACTACTATGAATGATTATGAAACATAATTTTAGCAAATTCAAATAAAATCTAAAGAACCAGCTTTATGAAAACTATTCACTAAAAAGAATACTTAGAGATTGATAATAAGAAGATAAATAATACATTTGGTATTTTCAAAATTATGTAAACAGCAAGACAAAGGAAAAAGTCATATTGAAAAAGATAAAAGATTAAACATTAAGTACACAAAATATTAAATCACATATTACAGAAATCAGATAACTCCTAGCATGCACAAATAAAGAACAAAATGACTGAAGATAAATAACTTAAGCAACCAGTTAAGAAGTTGAGAATAATGATAATACCCAGTTGTACCAACAGCAGCAGGAAAAAAGTAACTTTTATCCAGATTAGACGTAATTCTGCCATTACTAAGACCAGGGTTTTCCTGTGATTAGTAAGGGTAGACAGCTGAGGTGGAGACCTTTTGGCCAAAGTGAGCCCTCTGTTCCTTGTTGGTCTCTCGAGTCCCCACAGGCCCCAGCATCCCCATCTGCATTGATAGAAACCACATTTGCAGAATGGATGATCTTAGTAATGACGGTGGGGAAAGCCCCTGAGCTGAACTTGAGACGGTTTCTTCTTTCTCTGCAACCTCATATAAACGTGGGCTTGGTGCCAGCCAGGACCACAGTTTTTATTTGCTTAGAAAAACATCTACAAAACTACTCCAAAGTCCTTGCACCAGTTTTTCGTAGGGCATTCTGCACTGCCCATCTTTAGCCAGCCACTTGACTGTGTGCTCTCAGCCGTTGCTAACTGCCTGAAATATTTATAGCTTTACAGTGGTGTTTTATGATGTATATGCTCCCACAGGCCTTGCTGAGTAGCATGGTTTATGAATTTATTGAATTTCAAAACAGATTTATATATTTCCTTTTGGCTATGCTTTATTGGGTGCTTATGCCTAAACCTACCCTGAGAAGATGGTGCCCTGTCTCGAGGGGAACTTGCCAATCACTGCACACTAATGAACAAAGTGAGAAAGAGCAAAGCATTTCAAGCTGGATGGAAATTCATCTTCAGCTAAGTGAGAAAAGGAATGCTGAATGCTTTTGTAAGGGTACAGCATGCTTGTAAATGAGACACTTGTGTGCTGCCACTTTGTAAGCAGAGATGGTGATTCACAACCAACCACCAAGACAGAGAAAGAATTCAGGTAGTGGAAGATTATGCAAAATGCTTTGTCATAAATTATGCTAAAAGTTTGAAGAGACACAGAAATTTTTAAAGAGTTTAGAAGCTCTTGTTTCCCAACACACACCGAAAGTCTTGTGTGTGTGTATTCATACATGGTCTTACAGAAGTAACACAGAATAAACCATCATTATGAATAGTGAAATGACTTCTAATAATTGATGATTTTCTCATGATAACACATTTCTACATTCCTTAAGATCTGAAAGTTATGTTTTCTTCTAGCTTGGAATGTCAGAACAAGAAATGTAAGTTTCATTTGTCACTCCACTCTAGAATAAAAACATTTCAGAGAATAGAAAATAGCGACACCAATTTGGTCTGAGGGATTTGAAATAAAGGTCTTTGAAACTGGCTCTTCTACTTTCATAGAGGCCCAGTTCTCTGGAATGGTAATAGCATAGCTAAAGGGTTTCCTAGTCAAGTAGCCACCAAGCAGGGACCTCAGAGATAGCTTATTCCAAAATCTTTCCAGTTAATTCAGACATTCCCTTCTTGAAAAATCAAAATTTCAGTGATTTTTCTATTTAAACAATATTGTTTTAGTTAATGGACAAAAGCATACAGGAATCAGAAGCCACCATGTCATTGGAACAGTAAGATTTTCATTTGTCATTTCTGGATAAGGGTGACCTATTTTCTAACAGATAATGGGAAAACTCATACGTCAAGAGAAACTCTTTTTCCAGATTTAAAAGTTTGTAAAGATATATTTGCTTTTGATTTCTATTAAAGTTTTCTAGGGCTATACCTAAAGATCTTTCTTTATGGTCACAGAATAAAAAGAGTTTCTTCCTGAAAAGTTATCAGGTATTTCCCTTTAATCTGAATATTAGTTCCATGTAGTCGTCTTCTTCCAGGCTTGTCCAAAGAAGTTAAAGCAGCAATTAAAGACACTTCTACCGAGCCTGACAACTTAAATTCATCCCCAAGGATCATGTGTTTGAAAGAGAATATTAGTTCCCACATTCTCACAATCTATCATTCTGCATGCACACACACACACACTCACACACACACATACACACACACACACACAAAGAAACAAAGAGAATATAAAGATCAAAAATTAAATCACTGAACTTTTCCTTGAGGTTTTTGCTTACTCTGGAGCACACATTTTTAATTTGGGGTTCTGATGTGGGGTGCCCTTCTGTGCGTGTGTTGCTTTTAGTGGTTAATGAATAAAGCTACTTTGGCCTATGGTAGGGGAATAGATATAGAGGGAGAGTAGGCACAGTCAAGGGGATGCCATGTAGCTGCCCAGAACATTTACCAATAAGCCACAGCCTTGTGATGACACACAGATTAAAAGAAATGGGTTAATTTAAGATGTAAGAGCTATCTAGAAATAAGCCTGAATCATTGGCCAAGCAGTGCTATAACTAATATAGTTTCTGTGTGAACATTTGGGTCTGGACAACCAGGAGTGAATGAGCAGTCTCTGTTTACAGGGTTCCCCTGTCTTTCATCACACATGTTCTATAACCTCCATCACCTCTCCGCTAACATTTTTCTGGAGATGTTAGCTTAATTTTCATGATTACAACTAAGCACAGTCTGAATGCTTTGGGCTACATTCTATTTTTGGATGAGTTTTTATTGCTGTAATGACAAGACCAGTGTGGTGTCATCACAGGGCTAGAGTTTCAGAGCTCTCTAAAGAAGAACTAGGTCACAACATTGTCAGAAGCAATACAAAAATGATTGACATACAGCCTACATTTCACTAAACTCCTGACATCTTTAACACGTGCCCCTAATTCTTGAGAATAGGCGTTTTAAAAAATAAAGAGTACTCATTCTTATTGAATTTCTTAATTAAACTGAATTTTTTCATTCAAATCCTCTAAGATCTCTCCAGGTCCTGATGATTCCGTTAGAGATCATTTAAGTATCTTCTCTTTCTGTTCCTTCTTCTAGAGGCCCTGTTGGCTACATGTCATATTCAAATTTCATCCCATAGCAAATTCCATGTGCTACTAAATACAATGTGAATTCAAACAGGCAAGAGGGAGCTGTTCTCTGGCCTCTGCATTACTATCAGTTCAAAAGTAACATTGAGGCAGTTACCAACATATTTGATATTATTTTCCAACAGACTTTCCCATATGTAAGCTACATTAGTTTTTAAATACTTATTCAGTTCTCACAAATGATGTTTACATTAGTTCCCTAGCCAGTCAAATGAGTCACTTCAACATAATTTGGCAGAGAAAATAATAGTAAAAAAAAAATGTATTCATGGACATTTATTGAACATCAGATCGGTCCTGAGAATTTAAAATTATGCAAGAATTTGGAACTGACTTTGTTTTGTGATCAACTTGTAAACAAAAACAGACAAAGGGCATGCTTTGAGAAATAATTAAATTATGACTCTTGCCACTAAATTGGAGAGGAACAGTTAAATCCATTTGCTTTAGAACAGTATAGCAAACATAGACAAACACTTTCATACATATTTTTAAAATATAATTTTATTGAATCAGATTATTTATTTGTCAATCATTTACATTTCCTAAACTACATTTCTGAAACACTGTCATTTTTATTATGAATTACATTAATTTTAATTGATGATTGTTTTAATCAACAATTCACACATCTGTTATGTATTGAGCTGTGGTATAGATATCACATGAAATCAGGTAATTGTAGATAATTTATTACTAAGCGAAATCATCATAAAATTAGCAAGGTATATGCAACATTATAAAATTTCAACAATCGACAATTTCTTTTTTGATATTGACAGATATAGTTTGAAAAATGTCAAATAAGGCTGAAAAGATGGCTCAGCATATCAGTCTTACAAAAAACTTAAGTTCCTTTCCTAGCACCCATACTGAGGGACTCACAGCTGCCTGTGACACCTGTTCCAAGGGGAGATAATTCTTTTCTGGTTGCCATAGTACCTGCACACTCATGCAAATACCAACACATATGCAAATACAAATATACATAATTTTAAAAGAAAAACCTCAAAGGAAAGTAATGAGTGGTTCTCTGGTTAGAGAGAGAAGAGAGATCACTACCATGTAAATAAAATCTTGCTAAGCAGAAACTATGATACATACTGCAGGTAAATAAATGAGAAGAGTTTCTCCCTCTAAGACCCTTTTGAACTATGCGTAATATCATAAAATTCTTAATGGAACTGGTAGCTTCTGAACTATACTTGAAAAAATGGTATGCACCATAAATTTGAAGTTAGGAGATTCTGAAGGTCTGGGCATAATTGCCAAGCTAACAGTATAACACAGGAAATAGATGACAAGAATATGAATTTGCGTAGAGAATCCATCTTCGGAAGGCAGATGTAAGAGGATTGATTGGTCTAAATACTCATTGAATGTGAGTCAGAGAGATATGGAATAAATCAAACATGCTCCAAGCTCACCAGTGTGTCAAGGAGAATGATTATACTTTGATAGATAGTGGATTTAAGAAGAGAATTCATGCGGGCTGAAATGGTAAAATATTGCATGTTGAGACTGAATTTTTAATTATTATGTATCAAAGAATCAAACATTGCAGAAAGTACAGCCTGGCTAGTAAGGGCACAACAGCTCTGAAACCAGAGCACCTGGACTGAGTGCAGGAACCCTCTTTCCTTACTAGCTGAGAAGTATTCAGCTGGTGAATTAATTCTGCACCCTACTTTCCTCATCTGTAAAATGAAGCAAATAATAAGGCCCATAGAGATTAATAAATTCATACTTTTGTAAGGGTGTTTGGTATATAATAAACACTCAGTGTATGCACTCATTAGTCATTATCTCCATCCAGCATTTGTTCCCGACTGCCAGGTTGAAATAGCCAACTGACAAAACAACATGTAGCTTTGAATTCACAATGGTGATTGTCGCATATTCTCACAAATGCTTTTTAACAACAGTTGTTCTCCTTATATTTTCATTTCCTTTTTCCAAAGTAAAAATGTCAGTAGCAGAATTTAACATGTTGTGAATGTTTTTCTTGAACTTAAATTTCTAATTAATTTCTGAATCATTAAAACATCTTGCAACTCAAGAGATACAAAAATAAATGTATTAATGCAATCTCTCACAATCTGACTATAATAGTCCTATTTTTCCCCTGAGTATTACCATTTGCAAAAGGTTGCAGCTGACATCAAAAACCTGAATGTCTTCTCTTCATCATTCCCAATCCAACAACATATTCTAAAAACCACTTCTTTTATACCTCAGATCCAATCTATCCTTCAATGGCCTATGGACACTCATATTCCGATTACAATCTTTGCCCTATGAAGCACCACAGGGCCTCTTCTTCATCTCTGGCCATCATACAATTCTCTAATCAATATCTCTAAAATATAAATATTTTAGCTGGGTGGTGATACATTTGGGAGACACAGGCAGACAGATCTTTGCAAGTTTGAGGCCAGCCAGGACTACAAAGCATATTCCAGGACAGCAGGAGCTGTTACACAGAGAGACCCTGTCTGGAAACCCAATGCAACAACAATAATAAAAATAAATACAATTTAAATATTTTAACTGTATGTTTCTGAATAAAGCACTTTGAAAGTTTACTATTTTTCATGTGATAAAAACTGATAGACTCTTCAGTGGCAGAGGCATAGGGTCCCTGGGTGATAAGACTATGGCTCCAAACAGTCTCCAGCCACAGGGCAGACAGTGGTGCTTGGATGGAAACCAGCTATTGCTCACCCCAGTCTTTGTTTACATCACTTCCTTTGCTTAGAAAACCATTTTCAGGCATTTTCCTCTCCTCACTTTTCTTATCTATGGGAAACAGGAACATTAATCAAAACTCCCCTCAAGGTGACCTTTCTCTAAAAGCTCACCAATTATCTTTGCTCTCGTCTCTTCTGTAGCTGCTATGTGAGTTCTGTCTCCTTTAAGGATACTCATTGTAATCTGCATATTTGCTTATTGGAGCACATGTAACCCCAATCTAATCAATTAGTTTAAATGTTTGTTTCACTTCATTAGACAGCACATCTTTCAGATACGCCTAAGAGAATGCATAGCACAGCCTGCCACAGGAAGAGTCAGTATCATGTGCTTATTAAATAAAGGTTCTATACTAAAAAGGGCTAATTCCCTAACATGTTAAAGCCAAAGTTCAGGAAAATTAACACAATACTTTTCTGAAGAGACAAAATAAAGAAATCTTAATGACAAGATATAAATGATTAGAGCTTAGCTGAATATCCAGTTACTTAATAAATTTCTCTATAAAATGAAAATGACTTTACTAGAAAGAAAATTTAAAACCTTGAATGCAAAATAAAGTGTTCACAACAATCTTTCCTTAAAAATTACTTTATCCTCCCCAACACCAAAGTAGAAATGTCCTCAGTGCAGCTTTAGATGAACTGTGTTTCTTCTAAACTTCAAATCTTACTAATTAATTGAGCCTCATTAAAACGTTCTGTAACTTTGCACTAGGTAAATTTTCAAGGTGAAAGGGAATTATTTTTCCCCTTAATTATGTGGCTCTTTTTGCACAATCCTCGAACAGACAAAAAATAATTATAATGAACTTTGAGGTCATATTTAAAAATAAAATACATTAAAATTATTTAAACACTAACCTTAATTTGTACAATACTTCAGCTAGAACTTGTCAACTGCTTTTATCCCTCAATACTTGTTAAACCATTTTTATTTTATTCCAACTCAGGCAATGCTTTAGTCATGAAAGCATCCTAATATTCTACAAAATTAGGAGAAAATAAAACCTTAAGACAGCAATACAGCACAGACACCATGCTAGAGTGCAAATACCTCCACTCACAGATAGCCATGGACTGTCAAGTTAATGACAGCAAAGAAGTCTCTTAGTGACATTCACATCTCTCTTATATGGGTTCTTAATGATTCCGTGATTCTGAACCATAATGACCCAAGTTATTTCATAGGTAAATACAGTCAGCATCTTAGTTCTTTCTGCTTTCACGGCAAGTAAGTTATTGGAAAATTGGTACATTTCCCAGTTAATGGTACAGAATTAAATTGAAATACATTGTATAAATGGCGCTGATACACTCTGGGATTAAATCACTTAAGAAAAATGATATTGTTAATTAAAGTTATGCACTGCTGCGTTCATTATCCTACGCTCAGATTGACACAGAAAGCTGCGGAAAGAATGTTTTCCTCTTTGCAAACAAGATTGGAAGCAGTAATGCTCACAGATGAAAAAAATGACAAAATGAATAAATACTTCAGTGATTTGTAAAAATACTAATGAGGGGCAGTTTCAACCTAAAATAAAGGCTGACCCTCGCACTTATTTTAAAAGAATTCTGTAAAGCTCTTTGGGTTTTCACAAGGCAGTTCTCCTTCAGCCCATCCTCGCCTGATTTTCCTCTCTCCTGTCCTGAAGGCTACTTGCTAAGGTCACTGGTGATCTTCGCACTATGCTGCAGTGAATGTTCTAGAACAGTGCTGAACTGAGACAGTCAATTTTCACATTCCCTTGATCAACTTAACGTTTGTAGGCTTGTCTTCCACAGCCACGATATCCTAGTTTGACCGGAACATGCTTTTTCGTCCTCTCTCTGCCCTTTGTCTATGTATTCGAGTCCAGGGTTACAGTGTAATAAATGGTATCAGAGCCATCGATGAGAGATACTACATCATTTTGGATCTCTTGTTATTACATTTTAGTTGCCCCCTTCCCGTTCCTGTGTTCTCCTGTTGAGTTCTTTATGCCATGTCTATAGATCCTTTGAGAAAACTAAATGAATTCTGCCAACATCACCTCCAAGGCTGGAAAAGCAGCTCCACTTATTTTAGAATTGCTGTCTTTCCTCATATCATACAAAGCAGTATAGTCACACTTTCCCTTACTTTTCTAACTCAACCTAAACCAAGACCCCTCCTTGGTCTCCATATTTCATTTACACTGGTTACTTGTAAACCTTTTAAATCCATCCTGTCCCAGTTTCTGGAGTTTGCTGTAAGTATTTCTGCCCTGGAGAGACTGACTTAACTCCTCTGCATCTCATTTCATTTAATGGGAAACTCTTTCCATGACTCCTAAGAAGTCTGTTTATGGTTTCTGCTATCACCTTTCATTTTCTCATTTTTCTTTTATTTTGACATTATAATATCATTACATCATTCCTCTATTCCTTTCTATCTCCAAGCCTTTCCATATACCCCTCCTTACTCCCTTTCCAATGCATGGCCTGTGTTAAATTTAAATTTATTGCTGTTATACACACACACACATAATATGTATGTTTGTGTATGAATATATGTGTGTGTGCATATATGTTTATATACTCATATTCATAAATATAACTAGCTCAATCTGTATAATGTTACTTGTGTTTATATTTTCAGGGCTGACCATTTGGCATTGGATAGTCAATTGGTATATTCTTCCCTAGAGAATAGTTTTTCCTACTCTCAGCCTTCCTAGGTGTAGAATTAAGGCCTCGAGGGTTTCCCCTGTCTGCTTTGGCATGTCTATCGTTGCTGTGCTTGTTCGGCTTATGTTTAGGTAGTTATGTTGGTGAGGCTTCATATATGTAGTTTCTAACATTACTAGAATGGCGTATGTTTTATCGAATAACTTTGGGGTGTTAAGCTTAATTACAGTTTTAAAGAGTCCTTATTTCTTAAAGCATCAACTTTATAATCTCCTCAATGTCAATTGTAATAGATTATATTCAAGACGTACCCTGTGCCAAATACTAGATTTAGAAGGAAGTTCCACTAATTTCTGCTTGTATACAAGCCCTATTTTCTGCTATTTTTAGTTCTTTGTTTTCTATTTCTTTTACTATAAATGCTCCATTCTTCATATTCCTACCCAGTTAAGTTCAATGAGGCAGAATCCCTGTTAATTGAGTAGGCTAGAACAAAGAGTAAAAAAGAACATACCCAATTCCACTTAAATTTTTATTTTGATTATGCATCAGGAATTTTCATTTCAAAATCTTAAATTATGTTCCCCACATGACATATGAATTTGAGAATATTTTTAGAATAATGTCTGAGTCATTACAGTAAAATATCTACTATTATCATCAAACAATTTTTCTCCATATAAGAAGTGTGTGTGTGTGTGTGTTTGTGTTCAACTTGTATCTCCAATGTGTAAAATACGTATATATTTCATGAGAAACTTTCATTGGAATATCCTCAGAGGAGAGATGCTTGGAACAGATTTTAAAAACCAAATATCTCTGTCTCACAATTAATAAAAACCCAAAAGCATATATTGGGGTTCAATCTGAATGTCAGAAAAGCAAAACACTGACTCTTACCTCTGCCTCAGTCCAAAACGGTGATCTGCCTCCAGGAATCCTCAGAATGAGACTGTGTCGGAGAGCTGTCTGCTCCTGATTTATATTTCTTTCTAGGACTGGGATTAAAGGTATGCACCACTACCGCCCGGTTTCTATGGCAAACTAGTGTGGCTACTTGGATTAAAGATGTGTGCCTGGTTTGTAAGGCTAACCATGGTGGTTGTTTTGCTCTCTGAACTTCGGTCAAGCTTTATTTATTTATTTATTTATTTATTTATTTATTTATTTTTATTTTATTTATTTATTTATTTATTTTTTGGATTTTTGAGACAGGGTTTCTCCGTAGCTTTTTGGTTACTGTCCTGGAACTAGCTCTTGTAGACCAGGCTGGCCTCGAACTCACAGAGATCCGCCTGCCTCTGCCTCCCGAGTGCTGGGATTAAAGGCATGCGCCACCACCGCCCGGCTTTATTTATTAAAATATAAATGAAATCTCTACACATCCTCAGCATATTACATGGGATAAAGACTTAGTAAAGAGTAAATCACTTTATCGAGC
This sequence comes from Chionomys nivalis, assembly GCF_950005125.1. Classification (NCBI taxonomy): domain Eukaryota; kingdom Metazoa; phylum Chordata; class Mammalia; order Rodentia; family Cricetidae; genus Chionomys; species Chionomys nivalis. Next base: position 52,917,624 of record NC_080088.1, on the reverse strand, counting down.
ACATAAAACATTTTTATCAATGCGTTTGTGATTGTCTTCTAAATAGAAATTGCGTTTTCAAACAAAGTTAGAAAGAACGTAACTCTGAAGAGTGAGGAAGGTATGAAAGGAACTTGGCATCACACGGAAGGTTTTGGCTATGGAACAGATGAATGGGGCAGATCTATATGAATCTAACCTGAAAGCCTCCTTAAATGAGGACGAGCTCTCACAGTTTCAAAAGAACCCTGAAAACACCAAAATGGGAGAAAGCAATCAATAAGTCCATCCATCTGCAATGTCAAGGACCCACTGCAATAACCTGTGAGGTAAGACCATCCCTTAAGTACAATAGTGGCTCTTCTTTCCTGAGAGTAAATAACAGTCACCCCACTGAACCCGAGTCTTCCTCAAAGGAGAGGAATCATGCCTGACAGTTTAAGTATAGCCAGCAACCTGTGGCTGGCAGTTGGAGAAGCTACAACTACCAGTTGCCTAAAACAGTATAAGATCTGGCGCATTCTATGTTATACTACCAACATCACTCATCAAAAAGCTTAAGTTTTTAAGATCATTATAGAAAGCTACAATTAGTCAAAATGCAGAGATCAAATGATTTTAAAGTTTCTATCCCCAAATAGTACATTTACAGTATATCTCCTATAGTGACGATGTGGGGAACATTGCAGAAGAGGAAACAAAGATTCTAAAGGCAGAAGACCAAAACAGCTGCTGGTAGATAGTCTTATCTTTTTTAAATAGCCCTCTTCACACTTTCATTGAGACAGGAATTCTCTGTGTAGCCCTGGATGTCCTGAAACTTTCACTGTAGACCAGGCTGGCTTCAAACTCGCAGACTCTGTTTCCTGAGTACTGGATTTAAAGGTATACACCACCACCAACCAGCGACGATTTTGCCTTTGAGAAAAAGGGGTGAGGATATGAAGAAGAATACATATAGTAGAGTTGGAAGGAGGAATGGGTGAATATGGTCAGGATGATTTGTATGAAATTCTCTAAGAATTAATAAAACTCTAGAAAAAAATAACAACAAAATGAAGGGTTATTCCCACAGAAAAACAATCAAGATATTTACAGCTTTATTGCCCTAAAAATCCACAATTAGAAACTGATTCTCTATGCACACAGGTTTAGGTTTACACACACACACACACACACACACACACACACACCAGCACACAGCAGCACACAGCAGCACACACATAAACCTTACTAACATTAAGCATTGGCATATCATTTTTTTTCAACTAGTTGCAAGAAGAATAGAAAGAAGAGGAGGTTTCAAGGTAATATTAATCTTTATTTTTTTTTAAGATGACATTTCTTTGTAGCTTTGGTGCCTATCCGGGAACTACCTCTTGTAGACCAGGCTGGCCTTGAACTCACAGAGATCTGCCTGCCTCTGTCTCCCAAGTGCTGGAATTAAAGGCGTGTGCCACCACTACCAGACTGGTAAAATTATTCTTAAGCAGAATGACTTTGGTAGCTTCACAATTCTCCTCCCCAAGGCTATCTCCCAGAATGAACAAGTGAATTTACCTTGCTGTCAACATTCTAGAGTCTATCCAGACCTTCCCATAGAATATTGTCACTCAATGTCTTTTAAAACATTAGTTTTAAAATGTTATAACTCCCAGAGATTTTATTTTTAGATGATGCCTAGAAACCAGAACAACGTACTGATGATAATGAATTGTTGGCACTGTTGTAGCTAAGAACATTTGAGATACATGGAAGAGTTCCTTAAAGTCATGTTGCCTAGACCATTCCATACTGGAGAATATGACAAATATAATACCACAAAGTGTGTGTGTGTGTGTGTGTGTGTGCGTGTGTGTGTGTGCACATGTGTCTCTGTGTGTGTGTGGTGGGGTGTCAATATAATAATTACTGGAAAATAATTCAAGTTCACTTCAAGGTGATGGTAAGCTATAATTATTAATAAATTGTACAAAAGGTTGTATAGAAAAAGGATCCATAAACAGTTGAGATGCACTGTATCTCAGTCAACTTCTAGGGGCAGTATACGTGATAGATCATCTGAAAGAAACCTTTCATACAGAATGAATTAGGGAGAAAAGTGAGGCTGAGCTCTTAAGTACAGCTGATCTTTCTGGGAGCTAAAGATGAAAACAAGGTCTCTGAGGCAGCCCAGATAAACAAAGAATTCATTTTAAAACCATTCACTTAAACAAAATCATTTTAGTTGTTACATTTGCCCAGTCCCAAGGGGTCTGCTGTAGCAAGATAAAAACCTGGTTTGGTCAACATTATGAAACTAGTCAGAATCCACAGCAGCCAGAGAGCTGCCCAGTCCATCCAAATGAAAAGAGGAAGTTATCCAAAAATTTTGTGCGTTCTCTTCTGTTCCTTAACTCCAATTTGAAAAGGTAACTAAGGTCCTGTTGACGTCAGTTTGAGGAAGCTATGAGACCGGAGCACCATGGCCACAGGTACTGCTGCTGGCTGGCTCACCATGCGTTGTCTTTCCACCCCACCACACTTTCATTGCCTACTGCAGAGGCCCAGGTGAGGGCCTTGCTTGTCCCCTGCTGACGCTCAGGAAGGGCTTCCATAGTAGTTTGCTGTTCTAAGGAACCTAACACAGTTTAATATGCCAGATTTGAACCTCTACTGCTAAGCAAGCAAGCAGTCATGGCCTGAGAGTCCACAGTGGATGCTAGGTATTTGCTTCATTTAGAATACTTTAGGCCTCTAGTCTCAAAATAAAAAAAAAATAATAATAATAAACTAAAAGAACAAAGCCCACACAAGGGAAAAGATCACTTTCAACATTTTTTTTAATCTACTTTCTGACAGTGCAGTTATTAGCTCAGTGAATCAGAAACTGCCAGGCACAAATAACAATGTCTTTTCAGTCTTCTCGAAATGCTGAGAGAAGACAAAATGCTTGGCAGTGGTGCTTAAAGTTTAATGCCATTTTCAAAACAAAACAAAACAAAAAAACCCAGGAGTTCCAAAGTAGAAATGATAATATCAGAAATCTTAGGCAGATAAGAGAAAAATGTTGAAATGCAAGTAAGGCTATCCCCTCAAACCCCCATTAGCTCATCCCTCCTCCTCACCTTCTTTATACAGGGAGTGAAAGATTTGGTTTTTAAAGGTGTGTATATGAATTTCTTTCCAGGGTATTTTTGTAAGGAATTCTTAAGTAATAATATGCATAAAGATAGGCAATAAAATGGATTGAAGGTTGAGACAATAATGACACAAGGTAAACCACATTAACTCTCATGAAGATAAAATAAAAACATCTTCTAAATGACTTCCACATATCCTGAAACATATAAACATATAAACTACCATTCATACAAAAAAATTCACTTATTTCACTAAAACTCCCCGAGGAGGTCACACTTGTTTTAAAGACTGCAGACTTACTAATTAGAACCTGGTGAATGTAAAGCGCAAAATTATCTTGGGCTACCTTTAGTCTCCTTAGGAGCTACTTAACACTGGCCTCTGTGTCTAACACCCTTGGATTATCAAGTAAATCCTTTGGTGTGTATTCATTTAGCAGACCAATAACTTCTCCCCACCTACCCAATAGCTAAGGATGACTAAGCCAGCATCCGTAGCCTGTAACACCCTCCCCAGCTTTGCTACAACCCGCCTACCTGATGTCCCCATCCTTGTATTTAATAATGCAATGGGGTTTTTCTGTTGTATTTTGTGAGAATTTTTGCAGGTTTTTTTTTTTATAACTTGGTTCTGCTCTGTGACTAATAAAAGCAATGTACTAAAAGACTTCTGGTTAATATAAACTGCATCCCCCATTGGTGATGTTGGTTTAAATGTTACTTTTAATAATAAGTTTGAAAACAAAATTGAAAAACACATAGTGGTAGAAAAGTCACCCTCTCTCTGGATACACATTATCTTTGAATAGGCACAGAAAATGATGCTTTCTTCCTTCCTTTCACTTTAACGGGAGTGACTGAATTTCTGACTCCCTTGCTAACTACTCCACCTTGAGTCTGTCTACTACACCTTCCTAAGGAGAAGCCCAGAGCTGTCACTTAGATCATCTGCAAGTCAGATAGTTGTGTTATCAGAATGCCTCAAGACATTGACCAGTTCTCTTCTCAAGCCAACACCACCCCCTCACACACATGTGCACACACAAACAGAACAAAAAGATTCCCCAAGTCCTTACTACAGAAATTGATTCTTTATCAGTATATAATTTACCAGCTCTGCAATGATAGTATTGATAATGTATTCATTGATTTAATAAATAACATTGTCATTGTCATTTATTTACTTTTAATTCTTTTACATGAAGGCATTATAACTGCAAAGGGACTGGGACAATGAAGGAGGGCTTTGTCTCTTTTAAGAGAAATAACAGTTATCTCTTATTATAGTTATTATATAAGTTATCTCTTATTATAGTAAGAGAAATGTTCAGGGTTTTGTTTTTTTATTTTGTAGTCCCATTTGTTAAAATCCTGAATCACAATTACCAGTTCCAAAAAAGTAAGGAATTAAGATACAGACTAATTATTTTTTCAGACTGTAATCTGTTGAGCTGGCATCTGAGCTCAAATAATAATTTCAATCAATTTGGAAGCAGCTTTCATATAATTTCATGGTCTATGAAAAATCCATTTGGAAACCATGTGTGACATGTGTTACACTATTCGGTTTATATATTTATCCTGTTTTTCCATTTTCAGTCAACTGCCACCTAACATATTTCTAGCTGGGACATATGGCTACCATTGCTCTGAAGCCAGTGAGATCTGTATACTCTAGGAAGTCATTGTTTAGACTTCTATAAATTCTCATACTGCTTGAGAGTTCAGATATTTTACTTAGGTGGCTATTGAGGATTAAGTCTGTGGTTCAGTGACAGAGATACAAAGAACTAAAAATCTCTGTGTTCGATTTAATGATATTCATGTATGTAGTCAACAGAAAATATACTTCTTAGAACGTACCTTATGCTTAGTCAGGCCAACGAACTATTTTGATTCATCTTTATGAGGACACAACATGTGCAGATTTTAAAAAGCATTAATAATGGAAAATAGACAAGAATTTTCATCTATTCTTGTAAATTTTATAAATATAAATATTTGCTGTTGATACAACCATATAAAATTTTCCTATATGGCTATAGTACTAAGTATTAGCATAAACACACGGAAATTAACAAGTCCTCACCCACTTTGTTTCCTTTCGAGGCATAGCAATGACTGGACTAAGAGGTATTTAGTCAGCGTCTTCACTCAAGCCCTCTGCTTAGTAAGCCCTCTCCATATTAGAACCTCCACAGCTTATGAGCTGCATGTGCTGCATAGCACTAGGATTTCATAACGAATACAAAAGACACTGTGTGTTTATGTTTGTGGGCTTCCATGTGCTGCTGACCAAAATATCTGATCAGGAGTGTATAGCTGGACTGAAATTCATTAGACCAGGAAAACCAATGGTTCATTGTGTGCTAATTCTTTCACTCTAGTGATACAATCAAAACTGTTGAATTGACAAAAAACAAAAATGAAAACTAAGATCCAAATCTGACATAAGATCACAAACACACAGAAATAAAAAGTAACTGAAATTTTGCCTATCTTGGACAGAGCTTAGGTGAGAGGGACCAATGTCATTATTATGATTCTCTTGATTTTTCTGAACTTCACATTCTCTGGCAACTACATATTAGCACTTCTTCAAGAATATATGTATTGCATACTATACCCTTACCATATATGAAAACAGTTTATTATGTTATTAAAGAAATCATTTTATTAACATGGTTTGCCTTAAAACTGCAGAGGATCTTTACAGAATAGATTATAAGAACAGAATCAGAATAATGTGAATGAATGAATTAATTATGGTTAGATTATTGCTCAATATTCATTTATCAAAAATGCTCAAAATTAATTTCTATCTGCTAGTATAGGTTGAGCATATGGTGCCTCTCCTGGAACATAGCAGAAATTTTCAATAGGACTTCAATCACATTGTCAAGACTGACAGGTTTTCCCAGACTCTGTGAAAACAAGAAGCAGGTTCAGCAACATCCTGAAGCAGGAATTTCAAACGTGAGTTATTCTATGAGTATTTACAGAGTTGCTATGTTCCTGTTTTTAGTACAATGCTGAAGTCTACACAGCTCACTGCAGATGTGAAAGGCAGGTACATTAAGCACTGAAGTGGGGTGTTCTGAGCACTTACTGAAAAAAAATCCTGTAGAGACTTTGGATCAGTCTAAGAAGACTGGGGTAGTGGGCATTCAAGCAGTACAGAGCAGACAACAAGTTGCCACAGAAAGAAACAGAATGTCTGGGAAACTGAGGGACTTCAAGGAGTTCCAGAAGCAAGAATATTTTAATGTTCACATATAAAGCTCAACTAGGACTCAAATGACACAATGAGGAAATCTAAATTTAGCTCTTTATTATTTAGCATTCATGTAGCAATAGAATTTTCTACCTGACACAAAAGCCATGTGGTTAATTCTCCAAGTAAACTTCAGCCAATCGAATGCAATGTTGTAACACAGCAAGTGGCCTGCCAATGCAGTTGCTCTAAGGTCTCACAATATTTTCTAAGTTATTCTATTTATGTCTTTATGTTCTTTATGGCATTATGAGTAAATCATCATTACTGCATTAGTCTATAATTTTTCTTAATAAAAACTAGATTATAACATAATATTTTCAAATTTGTACTTTTGCAACCATTTGTTAATGCATTTTTACTAATGTAATCTGTTAGTCATGGAACTTGTAATACCCCACGTATTAAATTATTCTGGAAGTAATTTTTTTTATCAGTCTAATGCTAAATGATGACATTTAGTGGCTGAAACTGTAGGTTAGATATTCCATGACCAAATGGGGACTCTGATAGTCCTATAGTGAAGGTAAACAGAGTGTTTCTAGGACACAAGCGCTTGTTTTTGTCCATAAACAACATAATTCCTTTAAGTCTGTGGTTTTCAACCCTCTTAATGTTGAGACACTTTAATACAGTTCCTTAATAATAACATTATTCCATTGCTAATTCATAATTGTGATTTTGCTACTGTTATGAATCATAATATAAATATCTGATATGTGACCCTGGGAGGGGTACAACCCATATGTTAAGAGCCATTGCTTTAAGACCATATTCATTTACCTATAATTAACTTTAGGATGTTTGATAATTACTGAAAACCACCCTGTGGTGACTATTACAAAGATACACTCTTACGACTTCTTTGAAATTATAAGACTTCTTTCCCTGTGTGCTTCCAATATTTTCTCCCCAAAAGGCACACATCAACTACTTTTATGAGCCATGGAAAACACTGTGAGTAGAGACTCAGCTCTCAAACTGAGCAATAGCACATGCTCATCAGACTTTCTGAGTATGAGTCTTTATTGTTCTTTAATTTTTATACCTTATTGAAGAATTGTTAATCTTCATGCTTCTTTCTGTTTGTCATTTTTTTTCTTGATTTCATTATTTGACTTACAGAAGTGTCTAATGTTTTCCTACTGTCTATGTAACACAATTGGCCAAGCAAAACTAAGCAAATTTCCATGTTTGGAAAATTAAGCTTAGTTCATTTGATGGATTTCAATTATAAGAATAATAAAGAATTATGACTTCTTTGGAGTATTTAAAAGATCATAACACACAGAGGATGGCTAAAAGCAGCAAACTGGAGACAGGATTTATGATGTGCACTTGGAAACAAAGGAGACATATGGGGTTTTTGTTAACAAATTTGTGGGGAAAATATCTCCAGTGAAATAACTGGCTCCCAGTGGTTAGAAAACTATGCCACAATACAATAAAATTTTATTAAGAATTTATTTTTATTGAGAATATTTTAAGTAATATAGTAATATCACTCCCCCTACTCCCCTCCTTTTCTTCTGACTCATCCCTTGTCCTCTGATACAATACAGTGATCAACAGATTGTAGGGAGCCTAACTCCAACTGATACACCTTTAAGATTTTGGAGTTGGCAATTTTATAAATTAAATGTCTTCACTGGCAATGAAATATTACTTAATAATAATCTGCAAAATTCAATGTGGCAATGAATTAATTATCCTTAATTTTAGCATTCATTGATTAATGCCTACTGAACAGATGACAGAATAAGATAATATAGTAATCTTCAAAGTATTGTATTTTGTGTTCAGCCCAGTCAATCCAACACCATGTGTTTAAAATATGTATAGTTTCACTTCAGTTTGTCATAGTCTGTTTTCTTTGCTATGAGAAAATACTCCAGACTATATAATTTATAAAGAAAGGAATTCTGTTTGGTGTCCAGTGATGGACTTCTGTTGCTTAAGATCATGGGGAAAACAGAAGAGAAAGAATAAAAGCTTAAAAGTGTTGGGGGAGGCTGCTCGTTTGATCCCGGCTGCCCAGACTCCTGAAATAATCACTCAGAAATTATATTATTTAAATCACTGCTTGTCCAATAGTTTAAGTGTATTTATGGCTAACTCTTACATCTTAAATTAATCCACTTCTATTATTTTATATTTTACCATGAGGTTCATGGCTTACTGGCAAGGTTCCAGTTGGGAACTAGACTCTTTCCTCTCTGGTGGCTCCATGGCATCTCCCTGACTCCGCCTACTCTTTCTATATATCTCTTTCAGCCTGGCTTTACTCTGTTAAGCTATTTTCTGAAAGCAGCTTCTTTATTCATTAACTAATAAAAGTAACACATAGACAAAAAGACTTCCCACACCATAAAGGAAGAACAGTCCTGAGCTCCTCTGATACCGCCTTTCTGCAACAAGGTGACTCCTCAATTCCTATGGAATCTGACATGCAACCAAACATTTGTTTCTAAACCCTGCTTCCCCACATTTCCTCATTGAGAGGCATTCTACCTCAGAAATATGAGGAGTTGGGGCACCTTCAAGCCACAGCAGCTGGCTTTTATACTTCCTCAAAAATCAATGAAGCTGTGTCTATAAAGCAACAGGTAGAGTGCTTGTCTTCTATGTCCAGACCTGGGGCTCAGTCCCCACTCTGTATAAATCAATATATTAGTCCTTCTGGCATTTAAGAGGTGGAGGCAGAAGGACCACAAGATCAGGCTTATTCTTGGTTTCTTAGGAAGCTCTAGGACAGACTCATCTACATGAGACTTTATCTCAATTAATAACAACCACCACAATAATAATAATAATAATAATAATAATAATAATAATAATAATAATAATAATAATGTAGAACAAATTGGTAAATGTCTATTTTGGTTACCTACATTCTGTCTCATTACTTTGTGGCTTTCTACCAAAATCATATTATATAAAATAGCATATAAAAACTAATTTCTTATTTTGTACTGCTTTTTCAGGATGGCTTTAGCTATGTTTGTGTCCTCACATAAGCATTTTTAATAAGGCTTGTCTGTGTCTAGAAGACCTGCTTTTTTCTGAAAAGTCATCATCTTCACTCCTCACAGACATTAAATTCAGAATCAGTGCCTCTACCAATGTATATAAGTCACTTTTCTGTTTCTTCCATTACCAATTTGTACCTTCCTGAGTACTAGTCCTATAGATGTGTTGTTGGATTTAGACATCGGTATGCCATTTGCTTTGACTCTTTGGCAAACAACAGTGTATTTTAATGCCTACTGTGTTCATTGTTATGATATAAATATCCAATTGATTTGTGGGTGCTTTTTTTACATTACATAGTGATGCCAATCCCATTTACTCTGTGAATTGTGGGTAGATTTCCTTTGGCTTCTTATATAATCATGAACTGATACAGTGTTAAATTATTTCCTCCTTTAATGCTATTTTTTCTGACTATATTGCAGCAATGGTGTTTACTATAAATGATGAGGAAGGATATTCTTATTCATTTCCCAGGTTTCTGATGAAGCTTTCAGGCTTTCCCTGTGAGATATATTGTCTCAGCCTTTCCCTCTGAGATATATTACCTCAGTCTTTCCCTGTGATCTACATTACCTCAGGCTTGCCTTTTGAGATACATTAGCTCAGGCTTACCCTATGAAATATATTAGCTCAGGATTTTCCTGTGAGATACTTTAGTTTGGAGCACTTATATAAAATAGATGATCCCAATCAACCTCTGTATTCTCAATGAACTTCAATTTTTTAAATATTCTCAAGTTTTTACTTTTCTTATGAGTGTTTATTTAGAAAATAGATTTTTGTACAATATGTTCTGATTCTAATCCTCCCCATACCCCAAATCCTCCAAGATCCCTCTGATTTGTCCCATTCAGGTTTGTTTGTCATTGTATCTTATTTTCTTTGTTTATTAGATGCCTCTTTATTATTACTTTGATATTTTGTATCATGAAGAGTATTGAGATTTATTAGAATTATTTCTGCATAAATAGATATGATGTAATATTCCCTTGTAGCTTGCTGGTATGAATGATTGCATGGATTGATATTTAGTGTTTATTGAGCATCATATTTCTGGGGAAACACCATGAGTTCACAGTGTCTAATTATCTTTAAAAGTTGCCAACATTTTGCTGAAGTTTTTTGTGTCTAAGTTCACAAGATTCAATATTTGTGCATTTTGTACTCTAACTGTCTGGTCTTGATGTCTAGACAATGCTGGCCTCTTATCATAAGCTGAAAAGCACTAACTATTTTTTTTTGCAATGTTGCTATGACATTAGGGTCAATTCTTGAAATACTTGATTGAATTCTTTAGTAAAACCACCAGAGCCAGGAAGTTTCCTTTACTGAAATTTTAAAATAATTCACTAAATATACCTACTTATCATTAATTTATTCAGATCATCTACTATTGGATTATTTCATCTTCATTGACTTTTGTTCCAGCTTTTGAAAAGTTGGTTCATTTCTTCAAGGTTGTCAAGTGTTTACTGGCAAAGCCACCCAAGGCCTGTGGCCTTGTTGAATGCTGAGACCCTGAAATGAGCTCTTATATCACACTTGTGACAACACATGTCATCTTTCTCTGTATGAGTGTCAGTCTTGTCAAATGCAATCAAGTTTATTAACTTTTTAAGAAATTAAGTTTCTGTCCTTTATTTTCTCTACTATTTCTGTCTTATTTTTAATTCTATGTAAGTGTGTTCCTTTCTATTTTTTCTTTCAGGTTTTAGAAATTCTTTGGTCCTTTCTCTTCTAGTTTTTTAAGGAACAAGCTTAGGATGTTATTTACCAACATTCTTCATCTACTAATCACATTGATCCTTATGCATTTTCCACCTGAACATCAGCTCAGGTTTGCAAAGTTTAATACATTATGTTTTTATTTACATCTATAGCTGCATATTTTTGATAGTAATGTCTATGTTTTATTTTTTCCTATTATCTCTCTTATTCTAGTATCTTATTTGTTTCTTATAAACAGAGAACACATTATATGCTATATTTAATTTGGTTAAGTTTCAAGGGTACTTTTGTAACACAGTAACTGTCTTTTCTTGGTAACTTAATACTTGAAAAATGTATACTCAGTTGTTGTTGGGTAGAATTGTCTTCATAAGTCAGTTAAGTCCTATTGATTGACTGTTGTTCAGATGTCATATGCCTTTCTGATCTTTTATCTGGTTTTGTATCAGTTTCTAAGATGGAAACCTTGAAAGCACCAATGATAATTCTAGATTTTTCTTTTAGACACAAATGGATTTTTGTATCTGAATTTTCAGGTTCTTTTTTAATATGGTAGTATTTGGAATTATTATAATCTTTTTATTAGTCATTCTGTCACATAATTTAATTATGTTATAATTTTATTTTCTTTTAAATTTACTTCATCAGTCACTAAATAACAATTACTGAATGAATTTCACATTAATTAAAATCAATGTAATGTATCTCTGTATAGTAGTTTACTTCCAGCTCACCATCATTAAATTAGAAGTAAGATTCCTCCAAATAACATATGGGTAAGTTGTGTGTTTATTTGTTTATTCTCCTCGAAATCTGTTATTTAAAGCATTTATGTATAAGGTAATTATTATTGATCATATTTAAGCCTGCCATTTGAATGTATGGCTTTTTTAATCTGATTCCTTTACTCATGCTACTTTTTCCTGTAATTACTTGAAGATTTTTACGGTCTCTTATTGATTTATTTATATTATTTTTGTGTATGTGCTATTTGTATAATGTTTAGAGTAACTTCTCTAACATAATATTTATAATATTAACAAATATGTTATTAATGAAGATATATAAATAAAGCATGCAACTTATTAGAACCTACCAATATCAGTATCTTTCGAAATACTTTTGCCTACTTCTGTTAAGTTTCTTTTCTCTGTTTCTTTTCATTTTTTATTTATTTATTTATTTCTTCTTATAGCCGGACTGCAGTTTTCTGTCCCCTTTCCTTCCCTCCCTGCATCCTCTCTGGCTCCTACAATCCTTCCTCCCTCTCCCATGTCCTCAGAATTCTTCCTCTAGCTCCACCTGTTTGACTGGATTACAGGAGATGGCCAGTTCATACTTCATATTCCCCATTGCTAGGAGTCTGAGCTAAAGCCACCCTCATAGATTCCTAAGAGGTCCATTGCATTAGGCTTCTAGCTCTTCCTAGAGATGCCCTGCCATTATAGTTGTCTGAGTACTCTCTCTTTCCATTCTCCCTCTACCTGATCCCTCCTCTGGAGAGCTATCTTGTGTTCTTTAATCATAGATCTGTGTCTCTTATAAAATGGCCTACATTGTAGCCATTGTTTTCTTATATTTCTGCCCAGTCTTTTTTTCTTCTTTTCCTTATGAACATTTGATGTGGGAGTCCCCTTTATGTGCTTTGATTACCATTAATTAATAAAGAAACTGCTTTGGACCTATAGCAAGGCAGAACTTAGGTAGGCAGGAAAAAATAAGGTGAATGCTGGGAGGAAGAAAGGTGGAATCAGGGAGACACCATGGAGCTGTGGGTTGAGTCAGACATGCAGCAACGTTGCTGGTATGCCACTGCCACCTGGCAATACACAGATAAATGGAGATGGGTTAGTTTAGGATATGAGTTTATCCAGAAATACGCTTAAGCTTTTGGCCAAACAGTATTGCAAATAATATGGCTTTCTGAGTGGTTAATTTGTGGCTGGGTTTCCAGGATGAAGAAGTTACTCTTTCCTTATGGACGTTGTGATTTTCTTTGGTCTCAATGAGTATTTTCAATTGATTTCTGAATATTTGTTTGTTAGAAAAATTTTAAGTTCAGTTAGATGTTTAATATTAGCAACAGCTTCTCTCATTCATTTTTGCATGTGTATTTAGTTTTCATATTTTATATTTAACCTGAGATTGCAGGCTTTGATTACAAAAGCAGTTATATTTCAGCAGCAATATTTTATTCTCTTTATTGTGTTTTGCTGGATCTCTCAGTATTTGTTGTCTTCTGTCTTCTTAGTGAAAGGCCATGGATAGCGGCATGAGTGTTTGGTCCAGTGGAGACGAAGAGGCTTCCAGTACCAATTGGCTCTCTGAAATGAAGCCTGCTTTTGTGGTTGCAGTTCTCCACCCTGATTCTCCATCTTGATTGTCTGGGGCAGAAAAAAAGTACTTCATCTTATGGGAATGAGTCATTTTAGGCTGGACTACCTGCTGTAACCAAAACTTTTTAGCTGGATCATATAAGTAACTTCATTTTCTTTGGGTGGAAAAGGAAAGTTATAAGCTTAGAAGAAAACTCAGCATTTTACTACCTAGTGGTCCTTGCAGGTGTCTTGATAAGTTTTCCTTGGTAGTAATGTCAAGTTCCTCTGATAATGTCAAAGGAACTCCTATTGCATCCATGGAAAAACAAGACTATCAGGACTGGTTTGGGTAGCTCTTTGGGGTTTCAGAAAGCTCCCTCTTTTAAATGGAGAATGAAGATTCTCTATGGCCTGCTCTATGGTTTAAATTGGGGTGTTAAACCAGTTCCCTTTCTTAGTATAAATGGAAAAACACTTGTGTTTTTGTGTTTCATACTTGTGTTCATTAAAGAGGAGTAGATAAAATTAGTCTAAACACAGACTAATGTAAAACTATGACATACTTTGAAGAAATCTATCTGCATTGTAACACTAGCATCCAGAAGAAACTGAATAACTCTAAGTGCTTTACAAGAAAAGAATTAGGACTGGCCAGGTAGCATGATGCTTCCAGTTATTATTCTTTGGACAATAGAAAACCATCTCCTAGCTCAGCTTACCCAGAATAGAACATTAAGAACTCTAATCAATTTACCCTCTCTGTTTTATTCTAGAACAACTACAAGGCACGTTTTGCAAAATGAAAATCTACTTTGAGTCTACAGTATAAGCTTTAAAGGGTTTTAATTATTTTTATTAGTTAAGTTGGCTCTTTAACAATTTTATACATATATTGTCATAGGGTTTCTATTGATGTGAGAAAACATCAGAACCAAAAGTAACCTGATTAGATACTGGTTTAATTTCATCTTACACTTCTGTCTAACCGTCTATTACTGAGGGAAATCAGGGCATAGACTCAAGCAGGACAGGAACCTGGAGGCAAGGACTGAAACAGTGGCCATAGAAGAACTTTGATGATTGGCTTGCATGGTCTGATTTCTTATAGACTCTAGTACCATCTATCTGGAGATAGCACAACCCACATCAATCATTAATCAAAATGCCTAACAGGTTTGCTTATAGACTAAACTTAAGAAGCCATGACAGTTCAGTAAAACTAACCATGATCACAGATAAAGTGGTGTTTGGTGAGGAGGATAAATTACAAGAAAGAAAAATATTCTATTCATAATCACTTTAATTAATTGCACATAAAAGCTACTAGATTATTGATCTGTTATATGCAATTATATATGCTTCTTATATAAATAAAAGAAAGAGAGGTGTTTCTAGGCTATATAAACAAGTGAAAAGAAAGGTATAAACAGGTATTACATGGCTCTATTTACCTCAGTGTTCTATATCATTAGCATATCTGTTTCTGTGTTTTAGTTTATCATAAGCAAGTATATGGGTTGAGTAGTTCAGATATCAAAAATTACTTCATAAATATTCTGAAGAGTGTAAATGTGAGAACAAGGTACCAGGTTAGTTAGTTTCTGAGGTAAATATAGCTTCTTTCCTGATGAATTCCTATGTGGCAGAGACAGGAAGGTAAAGCAGAAGGGGAAGAGTGTGATACTTAGGAGGGAATTAGACTCACCTTGAAGCCTTACTCTCATGGCATAATGTAAATATAATTACCTCTCAGAGGATCCATCTCCAATAATTATCATATTGAGAGATTTCCCTTCAACTTAAGAATTAGGAGAACACTGTTAAGTAGATGATAATCTATAAATATACAGATGTGTTCATAAGGTGTCAAGGTAATTATCAAGACAACTAACTACTCTGAGTCACCAACATTAGGTGAAATAATATTACCAGTCTGCATAGTATTGTACATTACAATAACATACTATTCACTAAAAAAATTGTCATATATATATATATATATATATATGTATGTATATAGTATGCAGTAAACTCAAAGAATATGCTTTAGTAATGCAAGTGTATAATAAAACAAATATCCCCCAAACACACAATAGGTCATTTCTCTCTTTTTTGAATACCAAACTGCAACATTCTTCATTTCAAACCAAATCCTTTCTCACTCCTACAATCCCTCTTAATCACTGATTTCTCTTTACTCCTCTCTACCCTTCCTTCTCTTTCTCTCATATGCTCTGGAACAGGACCACTGATTTCAAAACTGTAAAACCTAGCTTTTTCAATTCCCATTCACATATCACTGATCTTTTTTACTTACATTTGCTAACAGATGGTAGGAAATCCAGAACTAAGCTGCCTAAGCCATAGCAACAGAAACAGAGCACTGATTAGATTTCAGTCCCCTGAGCTGTCTGAGAGACTGCAAAATCACGGGGGTGTATATTTTCAACATAGTTCCTATTGTGAACAAACACAGGCTGCCACTAACAATACAGAATTGCATTTTACCGGAGCTAAGAACACACACCTGACAAAGGTAGGAAGACAGACACAAAGAAGTGGACTGACAGGTTCCAAGGTCACAATCACAACTTAGAAGAGATGTCAAAGAGATAGTATGCCAGCTTAGACCCAGAAAATAGTTTTATATAGAAGGGCACAGCTAGGGATACAGGAGATAAAGTCAAATACAGTTGGAGCCTTCCTGATCTAGGTTGATGATGACAATAGTCATAACTGTGATTTAGTTACTCCACCTTCTCAATCTAACCTATGAAATGGCTTTATAAATAACCTTAACAAGGGTGACATCATTAGATTTTCTGCCATTTAAGAGATATTTAATGTTCTTTATCTTCCTTTGCTTTATTTATCTTTTATATTTTTCATTTCTTCTTATCAATAATACTCCCAGTCCCTGGCAAAAGTAGCTAACAGCTTGACATGGAGACAAAGAAGTCTCATGTAGTGTTCCACAAAGAAGCAGAATAGAGTCCATGATCCCTAACTGTGCAGAAATTAAAGAACCCTGAAGATGGCTTAGAGAATGATGTTGTTGCCTCCAATTCTGTAACATACCCTTCTGGATGCTCAAAGAAATGGATATCTGAAGAGAAAATTGCAGAAGTTCTCAATATAAACAGAAATTGTGTTTGGGAAGATGAGCCTGGTGAGTGCCCCTCAAATCACAGAATACAAATAGCCTATTTTTTCCTACAAAGATAGCTGTGATCAGAAGCAGAAAATCATTGAAATAAAAATTGTTGGAAAGGAAAAAAATCAAAGATTAGCCACAGCTAGTTTGTAGGGTTGTTTTTATTATAAAGTTGCATTTATTCTGACAAAAGTGTTGTTTTAAAAGTGTATTTTCATTGAGAAAAAGAATAAGAAGAGATCATGAAGTTGGGGGCATGTTGGGAGGAGGGATCATGAATAGGAGGAGAGAGAGGGGTGGATATTATCAAACTACACTGTATATATATATATATATATATATATATATATATATATGCATGAAATTCTATTCTATTTTAAAAGTGATTTCAGATAAGATTCTACTGATGTTTTAAGTGCCAAAGCTATATCAGTATTCAAATAAATATGTTGTAGATTACCCAAATATTAAGATTCCTGTGGGCTGGAAAGATGACTCAGTGGATAAAATGCTTAAATGAGGAGTGGTTACCAGATCCCCATATACCATGCAAAAACCACTCAGGCATGGCAACAACCTGTTACCCAGCATATGGGAGAAGGAGACAGTGCTTCTCCAGAGCAACCTGGTTACACAAATTATGGGGTGTACAAGCTTCAGGTTCAGTGAGAGATCCTGTCTCAACAAATAAAGAGAACAATTGAGGAAGATTCTCAGCATTAACTTCAGGGCCCCTCTGTAAAAGTGTACACAAAAGTAAATTCATACCCACAAAAACACATGCACAACCACACATATGAATATGCATGAATATATGCATGCATATCACATACACACAAAGTAAATAAATAGGGGATAACACTTAAAGATACATTTAATTCATATCTAGAAAAATAAATCAAGGTTTTCAGACATTTGGGTGGAATGAGCAAACTAAAATGCATGTTGCAAACTATTTTCTTCTCTCCATCCAGAATGAGAGCATTCTAACCTCTGGTGTTGATAGGAATTAACAAGAGAATCTATTTCTGAATTAAGGGTTAACTTGGAAATCTGTCCACCTGTAACACCGGCTAGTAATGGGTTAATTTCAGCCCTACTCTTTTTCATAAGGGGCACATTTCTTTATCAGTTAGAGAAATTACTGAAAACATCACCTGAGGCCTGTGCTTGGCACGGTCCTGGAGAAGGCTGAAAACAGAAACTAATGACCTCATTGTTACCCTCTCTCACGAAAGGAAAACTGCCTTCTCAAACAAATGAGACAGGAAAGTGAGAAATCATGACTTGTTGCTTAATGCTTCTCAGGGGTATTGTTCTGAATTCCACAGACCTGCCTCTGCAGAAGGAATGCACAAACGCTTCTAAGTCTTCAATCAAATCCTCTACAACTATTCTAACGAAGTCCCACTGAGTCCTAGTCCAAGCCACGGGTTTGAATTTGGATCTGAAAGTCACTCTGAAATACCTTCATTGCTTTACTTTTTCCTCTGTAAAACAAGCCAGTGCTAAGTTTTCTCATGCAGCACAAGGCAGCTAGAATATGTGAATGTGTGATGAGAAAACCAAATTATTTTATTTTAAACACTGAATTAAAGGTAAATTTGTATATCTTTAAAGAATACTGACTAATGGAACTCACCTTACTAAAACAGTGGATTTGATATAGAAATTCTCTTTGTACTTAGAAGATGAAATGAATGAAATCATATGAAATAAGAGGAAGCGTGAAGCTATATAGCTGGGAGGCTGCAGATAAGCCAGAGCATGGAAACATTTGGTGGAATAATTAAAGGAGATTAAAGATTGGGAAATAGCTTAGTGTACCACCCAAAGTCTTTTTGTTTCTTCATGTAGAGGCAACCTTTTAAGAATCTGAGAAAGTTTAGTTTTTAAAACACAAAAAAGGTGTGTGCGTGTGTGTGTGTGTATGTGTGTATGTGTGTGTAGTTAGTTCATGGTCTTTATCAAAATTATTCCCATCAATTTTCTCACTGACTTCCTTTCTAAACACTCTTGGATAAAAATCAATGTGTATAATATAACAATTCTTTATTTTTTTTAATCTTAAAGATATTTAATTCTGGAATTAATGAAGGGAAATCTAAATCTTATTTTCACGTCTCCCCTTATTCACAGACCCTACCTTTATCTGGCACAATGATGACCAAAGTCCAGTTGCTGGACAAAGATTTTGAAGAACCTGTTTCACAAAAAGATGGAAAAAATTATCCCCTAAGGAAAGCAAATCTAACAGGTGTTTGATTGTAAAACAATCTTAATGGTCAAAGGAAAGGAAGTGGAGAAAGAACTGTGCTGTCCTCTTGTTTCAATCCACTGGGAATCCAACTCAGGAATCTGGAGATGAGTCTGTGACTAAAATCTGACTCCTAAAACTTTGTGCAAGGAAATGGAACCACTTGGAACCTAAAAAGCATGATGCATAGAGGAAGAAGAAGTTGTCCCCAAAGTATCAGGAAGAGTTTTACTTTAAAATGTCTTTAGAAATGTCTCCTGTGGCATTGTGCATAGTCATGTGAGAAGGGAAAGTGGCACTCATAACAGGTGGTATACTATGATTTATCATGTGAAGTTCTGCAGAGAAGACACTCTACCAGAGCCTACAAAATCAACTACCTGAGAGCCTGTACGTGTAAGGTGCACTCTGGTCAAATTTCTAAGTCACAATAGGACTTGTATGTGGTTGGGGTCCTGGGATAGTAGGTAAAGCAAAAACTGGGGAAACGAGGTAACAGATTTCCTCATCAAAAATGGAATCGGTGCTTGTTATACTCAATCTAACTCCTCATGTTAGGAGGATAACATGATGGATCATATATTTCACATGTAAAATAACATGGGCTATTCTATGACACATATCATTTACACACCAATAGAAGAGAATGGGCTAATGGAGGGTGGAAAGAGAGATGGAAGTGAAGATATTTACCTGTGAGTTTGTGATTAAGTTTGAAACTGTTGGTCAAGGTCTCCATGAAGTGTTCTGTTTGCTGTTGCACTGCGCTGGTCATACACTGATCTTTCCTTTACTGGGTGCCATATCATTTAATTTTTCAGTCCTTCCTGAGTCGGGAGAATGTATAATGTTAGGCAAGTGGTATTCACTTCTCTCTGCTTTTCATTTCAGGGCTTTGAGCATTGACTATGCTCCACAAAGGGTCATGTCATTTCTGACTCATAGTCACTTCAAGTGAAGGTTGTAATATAGTGTCAGGACTCTTATAGGCTCTTATTAAAACATGGACAATTTAGACAACAAGCATCTGCTCACAACTCAAGAGTTTGAATGAGAAAAATTCATTTCAAATCTAAGTATTGATAACTAATAAAAGTATTAATTGACAATGTTACTTACATTCTCTGAACTGCTACTTAGCCTAAAATAAGGAATGTATGTTGTGGAAAATGTGAGAATTAAGTTATGTAGGATATAAAGAGAAAACAAAGAAAATATGTTAAGTAAAATGAGTTTGCCCTCTTTAACTTGTGTTAGGAAGTATATAAGCCCAATGTGAGTCAACAGACAGAGATAGTAGTATTAGAATGCAACAAACTCCCAGTTGAAAACTCATCTAATATTTGGTCTCTTCACATTCACTGAAAGTAGGGCTATCTGCATGACTACATGAGTATGCCCCATTTATAAATTATTTTATGGACGTGACTGTTCTTTCTTCAAATAAATTAGAAACTTGTTGTGGGCAGGATATGTATCTTAAAATTTTGCATATTGTTTGGTAAATGGCATCGTTGTGGGAGCAGCAGATTGTGAACGGTAGGAGTTGGTTTGTTCATAAAAAACAACTGTCAGGGAAAAGAAAAAACTCACCCAAACTTCATGGCTAAAAGAATCATCAGCCAGATGTCCTTAGGAAGGGAAAATAGTAGATATTACTGATTGGGATGAGGGAGGGTGGGGATGGGAACATGAACAATCAGGTTGGGGTAGTGGGGAGTTGGAAGGGGAGACTACTAAAAGACACTACTAGGAAGGGGTGTGTGCATTCTGGGATCAAGTGAAAACCTACAAAGATGACCACAATTAAGACTCCTAGCAATAGCAGATACATAGCCTGACCTGGTTATCTCTTATGGCCAGAACTGTGTCTAGCCCAATTGTCATCAGATAAGCTTCAGCCAGCAACTATGAAACCAGATGCAGTCAAACATTAGGCAGATCCTGCAGAATACACGGAGGGAGGATTATCGGAGCCAGAGGGGTCAAGTACACTACAAGAAAATTCACAGAATCAACTAACCTGGACTCATAGGCACTCACAGAGACTGAACTTGCAACCAAGAAGCCTGCATGGGACTGACACAGTCCCTCTGCTTATATGTTACTGTTGTATAGCTTGGTCCTCACAGTGGAAGCAGGGGCTGTCTCTGACTCTTTTACTGGCTTTTGAGACCGTACTCCTCATACTAGGCCACCTTACACAACCTTAATACATGGGGAGGTTCTTAGTCTTACTGCAACTTGATATGCCTTGTTTGGTTGATACTCATGGGAGACCTGTCCTTTCCTAAACAGAAATGGAGGAGGAGTGGATTGGTGGATGTGAACAGAGGAGGATGGGGGGAGAACTGGAAGGAAAGGGGGAGAATGTCCAAGATGCAAAATAAATAATAAACAAATTTATTTTAAAAATTGAGTTTGTATTGAATGTATTGAACTTTCTTGGTCATAACATGTTCTATCTTTTTTCTCTTTAATGTGAACTGCAGTCATCATAAGATATTATAAATGACATAGATTTGATAGAAAATAAAAGTAATTGAACCACATAACCATTTTGAAGGAAAAGGTCAGACAGTCATAGCATACAGATTTGTTTGATTTTGAATAAAATTTTTTAATTTTAAATAATATACTTCTATAAAAAATGAATAATATTAAGCAAAATCACTCAAACTCAGAAAGGAAAACCCACATGTTATCTGTCACATATGGATTATGGTTTATAATATATACAGTTTTAGATATAAAAAGTTGCAAGAGTGTGCATAATTTAATGTTTAGAAAGGCTGTAGGAAAGTACATTACTAGGTGATGAGAATAAGTGAATATAGGCAAAATAACTCATGAAACTTGAAAAGGATATGAAGCTAATTCTTTTATATCTTCAACTCCTTTTCTCCTCTTCCCTTGAGTGTGTGTGTCTCTCTCTCCGTGTGTGTGTGTGTGTGTGTGTAGGAGCATAAAAATGTAATGGACTGTAAACATTCAAAACCTCATGTGAAGCCCCTTGGCTTTCGAATGGTCGTTCTAACTGTAGCTGTACCGTTCTAGCTGTAGCTGTACCGTTCTAGCTGTAGCTGTACCGTTCTAGCTGTAGCTGTACCATTCTAACTCTAGCTGTACCATTCTAACTGTAGCTGTACTGTTCTAACTGTAGCTTTACCGTTCTAGCTGTAGCTATACCGTTCTAACTGTAGCTGTACCGTTCTAGCTGTAGCTGTACCGTTCTAACTGTAGCTGTACCGTTCTAACTGTAGCTGTACCGTTCTAACTGTAGCTGTACCGTTCTAGCTGTAGCTGTACCGTTCTAGCTGTAGCTATACCGTTCTAGCTGTAGCTGTACCGTTCTAGCTGTAGCTGTACCGTTCTAGCTGTAGCTGTACCGTTCTAGCTGTAGCTGTGCCATTCTAGCGGTAGCTGTGCCGTTCTAGCTGTAGCTGTGCCGTTCTAGCTGTAGCTGTGCCGTTCTAGCTGTAGCTGTACCGTTCTAGCTGTAGCTGTACCGTTCTAACTGTAGCTGTACCGTTCTAACTGTTCACTGAGGGGCATAGCATTTGTGGAGATATAGTGCCTGTTTGGCAGCTGCCTTAAGCTAGCTGTGTGGTGTTTTAATTTTGAGTTCGTTACAATGAAATGATTTTAAAGAGTTTTAAAGTTCAGCTTTTCACATCATCCAAGATAAAGGAATATGCTCTTTCTTGGGCTCAGGGTTAGTGTTTGGGTTAGGGTTAAAGTAAGCTTGAGTTGTCGATCTTCTGCCTACACTCTAAAAAAGCAGTTTCTCTAGTTCTGGGTTTACCACACTCTAGATTCTCCATTATTATGTGTTTATAACTGACAGGTAATTGTCTTTTTCTATAGTGAAGCACAGCTTGAGATTATCTCTTAAAAATTTCCTTGTTATTGGCAGTAATATTAATAAGAAAAATGTTCTTTAAAATCAAATTTTAACCCCTATTTATTTTGCACACAGGATAACTACGCTCTCTTAGTTTTAAGACCTCCCTCTCCCTGTGATAGGTGATACTTCCTCACAGCCTGCCTAGCCAGGCATATTTCACATTTCTCTCCTTTCCACTGACTTTCTCCTCAGATAAAGAAAGCATTCTCTCTAAATCTCATGTTCATATACATACCTGGGTCTGCCCTAAATTTTCTTTCAATATTGGCATTTTTTAAAAAAAAATTAATGTTCCATACTTTCTTCAAGTAAATATCAATTATGGTAGTGGTAAGTCTTAATTCTATGCCAAGGAATTCTGGCTCACAGCTCTGGCAGCAGAGCAAACCTTAGAGGACAAGTCTAAATTTGATGCACATGGACTCTTGACTTGGGGTTGACAGGGACTTGTGACGTGACCAGCCATTCAAATAAGAATGAATAATCAGAAGATTCTTCTCTGGAATTTAGATTAAGAAAGAGATTCATAGAATCAGAAAATAAAGTGTTACCTGGTTCAGTTTCAAAACTCAACTTTTGAGACACAAAACATAAAGAGACTATAAGGAGACTCTTGAATGTAAAGAGCAATACCGAGCAATACGCAAAGCAAAGCCAAGACAAAGAAAGACCAATTTGGTGGGATATAAATGTATAAGATGTACTGAGATTGTGATAGGGATGAAGACAAGGAAAGGAAGTAACTGAGCTATGCTCATGTAGAACAGTGGTGTTGACAGTCAAGACAACAGACGTAGATACCCAGCTCTGCATGCTTTGGCTCCACTGGGATACATGTCTCCCTCAAAGAGGTATGACGCATGCTCATGTGTAAGGGGCTGCTCATCAGCTTCTAATTCACTAAATTATCTTTACAGCAGCTATAAGAATCATTGAAGACCATGTATTTCTTCCCTTTATTGTCTTTCACACAAATTGTTAACAATACTTGGCTCACATTACTCACTGGTTAATTCAAAGCAACTTGGAGATGCTTCAAATTAGTCTTCATGGCAAATAAACAAGGTTATAATTCCAAGTCAAGTCTTATTTCAGCTTAAAACAGGAATGCAGTTTAATTTCTAACTTGTTTACTTTCTTATTTTGTCAGTATTTTTAAGGACTGGCAATAATAATAACACTGCATAGATGGAGTCAGGAATCAAGAGTTTAATTCATAGGACACTGAATTTGATAAATGACAAGAATGTGTCCAAGTTGGTTTATGATAAGATGAAGAAAAAACTGTCCTTCCAACTATGAGGTAACAAAGGCAGCCACATGTTGCGTTTTATTATTATTCCCACTACTTACTCTTTCAAACAGATGCATGACAAATGCAAGTTCAGATTCTTAAACTGAAAGAAAGGATAATAGTACAAAATGAGTTAAATATGCATGGCATAAGAAAACTTCAGAGTAAATTCTTGGTTGTTTCAAATGCTATAGAAATAGATAAAAAAGGGAAGGAATGCCTCTTTAAATTTGAGGGTAGTTATTAAGCTATCTTTTGGTTTTCTCTCCTTTCAAGTGAGCAATTCCTGCTTCTCTGAGTTTTCTGACAGGTTGTCCTTTTCAGTCCTTTAATCACTGTGGTCAGTCTTTTCTGAACCAAGCAATTTCTCAGCACCCTTCTCAGGTAATTTCCCTGACTTTAAAATGCCTTGTGCTTAATGACACAGTGAACCAAAAGGATCAAAGATTTATTTGGCTCTTGTTGGCTTGTATCACAGCTGTGATAGAATGTTCTGGCTTACAGACAAGGAGGAAGTAATAAATATAGCATGTCTGACCTTCAGGAAAGACTTTTTGGGTTTATTACAATGTTCCTTTACTCCACAACTCTGAAATCTAATTGTCTTCATTAGAGACTAGGCTGCACTGGGCTTCCTTCTTTTTCATCTGTTTCTTATAATCTTGCACTGAATAGAGAGACTCCTTGTGCATCTTTCTATGCCATTGTGGTAGGCCCACAGATGTCTGTTTTGGTGATGAGGAGCCTCTTACATGTGTTTTCTGGCTTAACAATGGATGAGTCAAAGCACTATTCCAATTTACAACACTAGGGATTGAGCTCAGTGCTGTGAGACAATGGTTTTACCCTGTAAAAATTTATTTCTTGTACTTCTTTGATAAAATGCTAATTGGCCAGTAATCAGGCAAGAAGTAGAGGTGGGGCAATGAGAACAGGAGAATTCTGGGATTAGGAAAGAGTCAGTTTGCAGGCCTCACCCAGACACAGAGGAAGCCAGACACAAAGCAAGCAAGATATGTCTGCCTTGCCGAAAATGGTACCAAGCCATGTGGCTAAAACAGACAAGAATTATGGGTTAATATAGGTTATAAGAGTTAATAAGAAGCCTGAGCTAATAGGCCAATCAGTTTATAATTAATGTAGACCTATGTGTGATTTTTTGAAACTTCATGGCTATGTGATTGGGTGGGACAGAAACCTCTTTCAACAAATGGTGCCCAAGAAGACAACAGCATCCACAGAAAACCTGAGAGACCTTAAGCAGTAATTCTAGACATGAAATAACAGTGTTAAACTTGGCTTCTTGGTAGCAGCACTTTCTAGGGTGGGCTCTCTTTGCTAGAGACAACCACATCTCATTTAAGAGAGGCTTCCTTTTTCCATTAGATATTTTTTCCTTCTTTGTCAAAAATCAGGTGCTCAAAGGTGTGTGGATTAATATCCAGATCTTCGATTCAGTTCCATCAGTCATCCTGTCTTGTTTTTGTGCCAATAACAGGGTGTTTTCAATACTGTAGCTCTCTAGCAGAATTTGAAATAAAGATTGTGATGTCTCCAGAAGTTCTTTTATTGTACAGGATTGTTTTGGCTATCCTGGAAAAAAGAAAATATATTTAAACAAATGGTGCTGGCATAATTGATTATCAACATGTAGAAGAATAAAAATAGACCCGTGTCTATCACCATGTACAAAACTAAAGTACAAATGGATCAAAGACCTCAACATAAATACAGCTACACTGAACGTTATAGAAAAGAAAGTGGGAAGTACACTTGAACGCATTGGCACAGGAGACCACTTCCTAAATACAATCTCAGTAGCACAGACAATAAGAGAAGCAATTAATAAATGGGACCTTCTGAAACTAAAAAGCTTCTATAAAGCAAAGGACACAGTCAACAAGACAAAAAGACAGCCTACAGATTGGGAAAAAATCTCCACTAATCCCACATCAGACAGAGGTCTGATCTCCAAAATATACAAAGAACTCGGGAAATTGGTCATCAAAAGAACAAATAATCCAATAAAAAATGGAGTACAGACCTAAAGAGAGAACTCTCAACAGAGGACTCTAAAATGGCTGAAAGACACTTAAAGGAATGTTCAACATCCTTAGTCATCAGAGAAATGCAAATCAAAACAACTCTGAGATCCCATCTTATACCTGTAAGAATGGCCAAGATCAAAAACACTGATGATAACTTATGCTGGAGAGGTTGTGGGGTAAAGAGAGTACTCCTGCATTGCTGGTGGGAGTGCAAGCTGGTATGACCCTTTTGATATCAGTGTGGTGATTTCTCAGTAAATTAGGAAACAATCTTCCTCAAGATCCAGTAATACCACTTTTGGGTATATAACCAAAGGATGCTCAATTGTGCCACAAGGACATGTGCTCAACTATGTTCATACCAGCATTGCTTGTCATACCCAGAACCTGGAAACAACTTGAATGCCCATTGACCAAATAATGAATAAGGAAAATGTGGTATATTTACACAATGGCGTACTACACAGCAGAAAAAAATAGCAACATCTTGGATTTTGCAGGAAAATTGATGGAGCTAGAAAATATCATTTTGAGTGAAGTAACCCAGACCCAGAAAGACAATTATCACATGTACCCACTCATAAGTGGTTTTAAACATAAAGCAAAGAAAACCAGTCCACAAATCACAATCCCAGAGAACCTAGACAAAAATGAGGACCCTAAGAGAAACATACATAAATCTAATGCGCATGAGAAGTCAATAAAAGCAAGATCTCCTGAGTAAATTGGGAGCATAGGGACCTTGGGAGAGGGTTAAAGCTGAGGGGAAAGGCAGGGAGGAGGGTAGCAGAGAAAAATGTAGAGCTCAAAAAAACAATCAACAAAAAATAAGATAAAAAAATGAAAACAGACATGGGGTCATAGAAATTTGTTGCATTAAACTTACATTCATCAGAAAAATGATTGCATTTATCAACTAATGGCTCATTTGACTTTACAATGAATAAGCATGTTAAAGACTCTTACACTTACCTACTAAGTTTATTTTAAAGCCTCCTATACATTCTGTATGTATGTATCATGTACAGTGCATTAGGAATCAATAATGGATTTATACATCACCACTAGGGAAGTTAAGATATTATCAATTAACAGTAAAATTTGTTCACCAAACTGTTAACATTACATTTTGAGAAAAAAATATGCTGCAAAATGCCTTTCTATTTGAAAGTAGATAAGATATTTCTAAATATTACTAAACAGTTTTTAATTCATACTGACTTATGTGTTTGACACTAAAATAAGCATAGATAGGGTCTTAACAATGTGTGTCAAGATACAGAGATTCCTTTTAGAATATTTACAGGTACTTTTCAACTTTAATTTTTTTATTATTTGAGAATTTCATGCATGTATATAAAAATCAGAAAGTTCCATGTTTACCTAAGTAGTTACTGCCAATTTATGACTATTGGGGAAGGGATAGGTCTGTTTTCTTGAGGGTAGTACCCTGAAAGGCTGTCTGTGATCCAGCAGATGGTCTAACACCTATGAACATACTGTTCACACAATTTTAAATTCCACTAGTTAATGAGACAACTAAAAAAAGCAAGAAAGAAACCTAGAAGTTAGAAGATGCAAATAAGCATTTCATAAGATTTTTAAAACTAGAGCTCAATAAAAATCAATAAAAAAAAAAGAGAGGCTTCCTGACTCAGGATTTCTGACTGTTAAGAGTCCCTGCCACCAAACACTTCAATGGTGTTTATGAATTGCTAATAGCATTCTTCTTGGTGGAGTCAGGGACCTTGAAACTCCATAGAGTTGTGGCAATAAACATGGCTCCAGCCAGTACCTCCACCATGAAGCTAGGCTCTCAGAAAGCTAAGGAATGGGTTAGATCCAGCCATCAAAGCCATGGCTTTAATACTAGCCATATTCATATATATTGAAAAAGTTTTGACTTCAAAATTTAAGTCAAAAGGTATGTTACTTTGGAGAATAGATTTTGCTTCTGTTTCCACAGGAGGCTGTGGATTTATTCTGAGTTAAGAAAAATCAGGTTTGATCAAGGAAGATCCCCAGAGAAATCTCCAATAGGAGTAGATGGCTCAGATGATCCAATGTTTCAGAGGACGTCTGTTGGAGTTTCCTCTGAGTTCTACATCTAGAACAGTTAAAAGACTGCTAGTTGAGATGATCAAGCCTCACAGAATTTTACAGTCAGGATTTGACTGTAATTCTAAATTTTCTTTAGGTCCCTATAAGATCATCAGTGCCCCCAAACAGCAAGAAGAAGAAGTATCCTGAAAAACTATGCCCACATTCCCCCAAAAATGAATTATGGATATTTATCTTTGTTAAGAGTGTTGATAGAAAATGGTCTGCACAAAAAGCTAAACAAATGATATTAGATTCAGAGTTCTTTTAAAAAAAATGGGGGGCTGTGGGACAATGGTTTAACCCTGTAAAGATTTGTTTCTTGTACTTGTTTAATAAAATGCTGATTGGCCATTAATCAGGCAGGAAGTATAGGTGGGGCGACCAGGCAGAGAGTAGAGTTGGGGCAATGAGAACAGAATTTTAGGAATAGGAATGAGTCAGTCTGTAGTCATCACCCAGACAAAGGGCAAACTAGATGTGACTGCCTCAGCAAAAAAGATACCAAGCCACATAGCTAACACAGACAAGAATTATGGGATAATATAAGCTATAAGAGTTAATAAGAAGCCTGAGTTAATAGGCCAATCGGTTTATAGTTAATGTAGACCTCTGCGCGATTCTTTGAGACTTAACGGTTGTGGAACTAGGTGGGACAGAAACCTCTGTCAACAGCTCTGGGCTTGCACTTTTTAGATGAGTGCTCTACCACTGAGCCATAACCTCAGCCTCAGAAGTACTTTATTGGGCTTTTCTGATGTTCTTTTTGACAGTGACATGATATTTTCACAAGTTTCACCTAAATTTATGTATGTGAATGGAAGTGTGTGTGTGTGTGTGTGTGTGTGTGTATTTGTGTGTGTGCAATGTAGGGGGAAGCTGAGAATATAATGAACAAATAATAGTCATAAAGACAAGTTCTTAACATCTCTGAAAATGAATGCAGAAATTTAATAATTAAACTTCCCAACTTAATTAATGATCAGAAGTTGTATTATTATCTTGTCAGATACCTATATCAATCCCCTTCCATATCCTTGTTTCAATATAAGCTACTGAGAGTCTCCATAGATGATATAATGACTAGTGATTTAGGAAACCATGGCTACATAATGATTTGAAGTTTGTGAATAGTCAGCAAGATACTCTTCCATTTTTAGTTTCATTCTTCCACTAAAATAACATATATAGAATAACACATGCTCTACATAGGTCTCAAAGAACTTAACTTCTTCAGTTCATAATATATAGGATTAGGTTTGATAGTCCCAAAACTCTGGTCATCTTTAAAGGCTTATTATTTCTGGTCTTTTCAATAACTATTGTACTGGACTGCTTATAGGCTTCTTTTTAAAATATATTTTTCCATCACTCCTAGTGTATTTCACTTTGCAGTAATCACAGATCCTCAAATGAAGCTAATATTTCTAGTGCTTAGCTATTTACATTGAACCTCTTTATCTAATCACATAGGTCTATTACCACATTCCACTGCCACTTTCACAAGCAATGCTCTTGGAGGAGCAGAAGCTTGTGCACTATCACATGCCCAGTGTCTACTGATCATGGGTAACTGTCCCCAAGCTAGTTAAGACCATGGTTATAGCCCTGCATGCCTTCATATCCCCATTTATGATGGGCACTGTTCTTGAATTCAGGGTGTTGATTCCTACAAGCTGACTTTAGGTCAGCTTTCCCAATCCCATCTGTCACTAATGAGTCATTGTGTGTACTAATAAAAAATTCCTTATGAAATAATTACAATAGAAAACACAGTCTTATAATTTGCAAAAATGCAAATGTGAAGACAGAGATTGGAAATGCGGGATAGATGCCATTTACTATTTTATATGCCTTTGTTTCCTGAGAATAAATTTAATACTGCATAAAAATATATATTGCATTCTTTTGCTGAGGTGATATTTCACATGAAGTTTATTTGCAAGAAGCTAATATTATAAATAAAGCAAGCATATGCCTTTTCAATTTTAAGGAGTGATGAATAGCACTTCTTGGCTTATTTAAGTTTCCTGAATTCTAAACATATATAGCAGGCTACATTAGCATGAGTGTGGTGACCCATAATGACTGATGTGAGGTAAAATTGAGACTTCCTGGACATAGAAGAAGGAGAGGTCTACATTTAGGAAAGAAATAAGCAAATCCTTTATTTGCAAATCAGTTGCTAACCTTTCTTTCAGTTTCTATCTATTCTAAACAGATGTTTTCAAACATTTTATAGAGATCTTTGTTTAGGATTCACTAAAATTACCTGCAGATAATGAAGAGCCCAATGAAGACCCTGTCATATTTCTCCTATAGCTCATGTAGGCAAAGAAGTGACCATAAAGGGACTGGAAGAAGAACCCCTATTTTAGTGTGCTATTTTACATGTAACATATATTCAAGTATAATTGCTAACCCTGGAAAAGTAAACCCTAAGTTTATGTGTATATGTGAATGTGCATGTGTATGTGTACATATATGTGTACATGTGTATGAATGTATGTATGTGAGAGCACTCCCTGTTTCCATGCCCTGTGTTGATGAAGAGAGAGATATAGGAAGAAACAATGAAGACAAGAAGAAGGATGCCAGGAGTCAGGGGAAATCAGGAGGAAAAGTAAAGAAATTAGAGGATAGCAAGAGGGTTCAATTACACAAAGACAATGGCTGTGATTATGGACCTTTGTGTCTACAACTGGTAGGCCATTGCTCAAATCCACAAAAGTCCTTTGTGCTTTGCATTCAGTTTGTGTATGTGTTGATATATAAACTTATCAAATTTCAGAAAATGTAGATTATATATATAAAATATAATGAGAAGATAGAAAATGGTTATGAAATAACATGACTTTGTAAATCAAATTAAAACAGGCCCCTTTTCTCATCCTTTTAAAAATTCACTTACAAATTTTACATGAAACACCAAAATCAACATGCCACATTCATGCTCATGAAATCTTTCTTGAGTATGTGAAGCAATAAAATATTTTAAGCCACCAGCACTATTCTCAGCTCAAGATGCTCTCATAATGTAACTAAGTGGCCTGGTGGAAGTCTATTTAGTGCCATGTTTTCCAAACTTTCATTCTGTTTGTTTGTGATTTCACTGTTTAAAATTATTCCCAGGTATGATGTTGAAGTACTATCCAGTGTTTCCAAGCACAGGAAGGTTATTTGTTTATTATAAACAAAGATAAGCTCCATTCAGTCTGAATTCTAATGCTACAGCCTGTAGCCTATAAACTCAATGGTAATAAATCAGCACACACTTTCTAAAGGTATTTTAGCTGGAGGGATGGAAGGACACATAAGACCAAGTTATGTTGGTAACTAGGGTAATATAGGCCCCAAAGTACACAGGAACCTAATCTTATATTTCCCTTAAGAGAAATGGTGCAGTAGTCTCTAATTTATTGCTTGTGGTAAATTTACAGAACATGACACTTCAGATAATGAGACTTGCCTTTATTGTTTGTTATTCAGCTATGCCCAATTTACCTGAAGTAATATATATATAATATATGAATGTATTATATAACACATACTCCATAATGTAATATAACCAAGAGCATTAAAAAGACTGATTGATAGATATAGTTACAAAATAGCATGCATCGAATTAATTAGGAGTCAAATATCTAGAACATGGCTTGAAGCTAAAATTAAAAAAGAAACCAGTTATACGGTGCTGGGAGAGGCTGCCTGTTCATTTCCTGGCCACCCGGACTCCCAAAATAATCACACAGAAATCTATATTAATTGCAATACTGTTTGGCCAGTAGCTTAAGTGTATTTCTGGCTAACTCTTATATCTTAAATTAACCAATTTCTATTAATTTGTGTATCACCACATGACTGTGGCTTACTGGCAAGGTTCTGGTGGCATCTGTCTTCTGTGAATGCCTACATGACTTCTCTCTGCCTTCACCTACTCTCTCTCTCTTTCTCTCTCTCTCTCTCTCTCTCTCTCTCTCTCTCTCTCTATCTCTCTCTCTCTCTATATATATATATATATAAATATATATATATATGTATATATATATATATATATATATATATCTTTTAGCCTGGCTTTACTTTGTTGAGCCATTGCCCCAAAGTGGCTTCTTTATTAACCAATGGCAGTAAACATATCCCCAGCATACATCCATCACTCCTCCTTTCCTGTCTAAATAAAAAAGGAAGGTTTTAACTTTACCATAGCAAAATTACATGTAAAAAATTATCAAGCCAAAATTATAGTTACAATATTTGTATCTACTTTATCTTTTATCATAAGTAAAGAAAACTGTAATTAAAACTATCTAAGCCGGGCGGTGGTGGCGCACACCTTTAATCCCAGCACTTGGGAGGCAGAGGCAGGCGGATCTCTGTGAGTTCGAGACCAGCCTGGTCTACAAGAGCTAGTTCCAGGACAGGCTCCAAAACCACAGAGAAACACTGTCTCGAAAAACCAAAAAACTAAAAAATTAAAAAAAAAAAAAAACTATCTATTCTTCAACTCCATCAAAGACTCCAGAAAGACATAATATTACCGAACTAAACAGGAAGTGCATTGCAAGCAAATTCCAAAACTCTAGAATTGAAAGACACATCTTGCTGCCTGAACAGTTACCCAGAGTTCCTGTGTATCACTGGGGCATCCTTGTTCAGCCCACCAACTCATAGTATCCAGCAGACTTTTCCATGAAGCAGGAAACTTCAAAGACATTTCCACCTATATTGTCAGTTTGTCAGTCACTTTCTTCTGTGTCCTGCAGACTTTCTGGCAGACTCTTTCATGAAGCAGGAACCCAAATGACTGTCTCACCTTCTTTAGATTAGTTCAGTGATGGAGCATAGTGTAATATTATTATATGTTCATAGGAGCAATCCTGAAAAATAAACATTACTATCCTGTTTAAGCAGGAAAATAGCAGAATAGGTATATGTCTTGAGAACAAAAACTGATAATTACATCCTAAAGCTAGAGAAT
This sequence comes from Chionomys nivalis, assembly GCF_950005125.1. NCBI lineage: Eukaryota > Metazoa > Chordata > Mammalia > Rodentia > Cricetidae > Chionomys > Chionomys nivalis. Next base: position 52,884,429 of record NC_080088.1, on the reverse strand, counting down.
CTGTACTTTAAGAATCTACTGGTTAGTTTTACTATTAACTTGACAAGACTTCAAGTTACCTAGGAAGAAGGAACCCATGGTCACATCTATGACAGACCATTTTGATTGATGATTGATACAAGAGGTCCCTAGGAAGTGGGTCTGGTTGTAGAAGAAAGCTAGCTGAGCATGAGACAGACAACAGGCCAGTAAACAGCATTTCCCCTCTCTTCAGGTCGACCCTGATTTCCTTCCATGGTGGATCGTGACCTTGGAGATGTAAGCTAAAATAAACCTAAGATTTTTTTGTTTGGTCTTTGTTTTTATGTAATTCTGTTTCTGTGATTAAAAACTCTCTTACCCTCACCCTCCAAAAAATATCTTGGGTCTATTTTAGTGTTGAGTCTGCATTTGTAAGATGTTCTCCAGAATCTTTAGTGATGCTTGCTGACAAATAACTCATTGTAGGACAGTCGGTTCCTGAGCTCTACTCCCAGATATCCCGATTCCGTAGTTCTGGGCAAGGCCTGGGTAGTTTCATTTTAATCAGCAAACAAGAGAGTCCAAAGCAAACGTTGTTCAGAAAGCACTCTGGTACAGCATTAATATATGAACGCATACAGATTCCCTCATTAGCAGTCTCTTCTACCATTAACACGTGTTTTCTAACTCCTGCCACCTGGATATTTTCAACACACCTTATAATTTTAGAAGGATGCAAAGTAGAGCTAAGAAATAGCATATTGTGCCCCAATTAAAATTGAATTCTGAAGATATAGCCAAATTTACTTTCACAGAAACAAATATTTAGTGAGCATTTAATATTAATTAATGTTGCAGGTGTTATACTGGGCATTCAGGTTGAGAAAATAAGACTTCTGTTTTCTTTTAATAGCTATTCCAAATTAAAAAGCATGCCGACTACAACTGGTGCAGAGACAGGCACTGAGAACTTCCCAGTCTTAGGGAGGTAATCTCACTTGTTCCTCAAGTATCGCTTTAAAAGCTGAAATTTCTATTTGGTCTCCAAACTAGCCTGACAACTTTAGCTATGCATGTAATATATTATTTATTTTATCCCTTTGAACTGCAATCACATAATATACCAAGGATGGGCTTAACAAATCATAGATGTATCTAATGAAATTGAATTTCTACATTTCAAAAAGTTCCTCCTGTTTTAGTTTCCAAAGTTAAAATAGTGACCCAAGCTTCTTACCTGTCTTTCAGTGTGTGGTTTGTTTTAGTCAAATTTTTACAACTGGAATGCAGTTCTTCATCTTAGTAAAAAACTGAAGAATCCATTGGTAGAAGAATGTAAATACCCAGACATTCTTCTCTTCCAATCTGGTTTATTTTTTCCTCCCAAAATCAACTCTATGAAATTAGAACACAAGAAATTTTACATTTAAAATGGATCTTAAATGCAGTGGTGCTTTACCCAAACAATATGCTTTTTTGTCAGATAGTCATTTCAAAATCATGGAAACAGAGCAAATGTTTCCAATAAAAAGCCATTGCAGCTGCAAATGAAGAACACAGTGTCTCCTGGGCAAAGTTTGTGATCTGTAACACTGCTCACTCCAGTAAGATGAAGATTATTCTGTTGTTTTCATTTATGTTTCAGACATGATCAGTTAACCTTAAAAATACCAAATAAATGCCACAGAAAGAGCAACAACCTAAATTTCTTAAAGGAAATTGTTTTCAGCTGATTTTCACAGTTGTAGATAGTGAGCATGGTAGGTTTAGGGCAATAAGTCACTGCTGAGATGCTGAACCGATGAGAATGAAGAAGAAAACAGAGCACATGAAGACAGCTGTGGTCTCATGGGAAATATAATTAACTGCTGAGGTTCAGGACAGTAAATCACCCTTTGTTTTCATCTGATCTCTAATTTACAGGAGCTGTGATTCCAAAAGGTTTGACTAGTGCTACCTAGAGAATAAGGTTTTCTCTTCAAACAAGGTCAGACACAGCACAGCTTCTCATATCTGCTCCCAGTAATCTGCTACAGCACTCTGCTCTAACCCGGGGAGGAACAATGGGTGAGATGTACCAGAGTCTATGTGGTTGCCTCCCACTTTACCTGGGTGACATAGAGGTCAATTGCTGGAGCAATCCAGGTCCTCCATATCCTGTTCCACCTCCTTAAAAATATTATTCAACAGTCAGAACACCAGGCAAAATAACGGCTATCTCAGAGCTTACATAAAACTCTACAAAAATAAGAAATAATGCTCCCTATCATAATGAGTCCTTTTCATATAGATATGTTAAACTATTGATTTGAACTTTCAGTATGTTAGTCATTTTAGAATACTTCCATTTTCTTCTACCATGTCCCCACAATGTGCCCTAACACTCAGAGTGCCTATGATGCTCTCCCTATTCTGTTCAAGGCAAATTATTATAAACAACATCTCTACCAATCCCCGAGCTTTTATATGCCTTGTGCATTTTGTTTTTAGCATGGAAATAAATTCATAGACTACTACTTGATTTTCATCCCCACATTGAAGGAAAAAAAAAACAGAAACAACGGGAAAAAAAAACCCTACATTTTTATCATTGAAGTATGTTTAAAAGTAAAACTTGAAATATGGTACTGTAATTGCACTGACATCTTTTGTAAGTGATAACACATGATAACATATAATTGAATGGCTCCTCTGCCACATGAATCCCAACTAAGGAAAAAGACAAAGAGCCTAATTTTTTTCTCCGACTAATCAGGATTGATGTTAATTAAAGAAGAGTGCAAGATAATGACTTCTCATTACTACCTGATAGATAGGAATAGATTATTTTTTCTTCCAGGTAAAATAGCAATTAAATAACTTTTTAAAAGGATGTATTTTCAGAAAGCTTTCTTCTATAATTGGTGAAGCATTAGGATAAAGGTCTTTCTGAAAAATCATCTACCAAAAGGATTTCATCAAAAAGCTGTTTATTCTTTAGTGTTTTGTCACATTGTGAGGAATACACACAAGACAAAAGATGGTATTTGAACAGGTGGTAATCAGAACAAAATTGGCTTCTGTTATTCTGCGGAATGTTCACATTAAAGAACACAGTCTAACAAAGTGATTAAAACACGAGTTCAAATCCCAGTTCCCTCAGCAACTAATTCTGTGGCCAGAGCCAAGGGTTTTAACTTCTGTAAAGCTGAATTTCTCACCTGTAAGGTTTTTACATAACACATTTGCCAAGTATTGTGATGCATGCCTGTAATCCCTACACTTGGGATGTTAAAGCAGGAGGACTGAGAGATTGATTCCAGCCTGGGATATGAACATTTTTTCTTCCAGAAAAACTGAAGGACTCTAGGAGACCCTGTCTCAAATACTAACAGTAGATTGTTCTTCATAAGTCCGTCTGAGTATTAAACATCTCTCACGTACAGAGTTCAACCCATACAAAGAATTAAACAAATGCTGGCAGCAATACTAGCTTCTTTTGGCCATGTAACAATGAATGACAATTGGCTTAAAACAATAATTTTGTGATAGCCCAAGCACCAGTTGCTTGTGAGTTCGGTGAAGTGAGTTCTGTAATCTCCCGAGGACTTGCCCGTTGCAAATGACGGTATCAGCAGAGGCCTCTGTTACATCTATGACTCTGGCTCTTTTCCCAGATCAGGGGCTTTGGGCAGAATCCAGTTCCTTATAGATGGAAGACTATGCCACTATGACCCTTGTAACTAGAGGTTTTCCCTGATCCCTGAAGTGTGGCCAGTCCAAGACATGATGGTTTATCTCTGCAGTGCATACAAGAAGGCCTCTGATGCTCCCTCTCCCTGATGTCTCCAAATTCTAACTTTTAAATCGATTTTACACAGTGTTCATCTCATTAGGCCAGAACTTCCCAGATAATCATTTGATTAAGTTAAAGCTGCCTGAAAATAGACCTTAATTACCCCATTATTCTGCTACTCCCCTTTATCTTTGCAGTTTTTACCTGTGCTCCTGGGTAGGGATTTACAATAGGACTAGGAACTGTGGGTCTATCTTGGAATTCTACACACCAGTATACCATCGTATATTTTCCAGTCTTGCTTGTATTAAAGATTAACAAGATTGGTTCTTAAAACATGTATGAAGATGTGGTTCAGAGAGATCTGCAACATTCTTCAGAGACCTACATTCCCAAATAGCTCTGAGCACACATTTAACAACAATGATTTAATTGCTTGATAGTTAATCTCTTCATCTAGTTGTCCAAGGTTGTTTTGTCTGAGCGCTTACACTAGAGTGAAGAAAATAGCAGTAGTAAAGGGGGAAAATGACAAAAACTTAAAATACTCCAACACAGGAGTAAAAGCTCTAGCTTCTAAGTGAAGGCAAAGAGTTACATCTGGAAAGCTGTCACCACAGGGACTTTTCGGGAACTAGTAAAGAAAATAATGACTAGCACTTCTAAATTGCCAAAGAGAATGACTACCTATGAAATGAAAGCCAAGTACCTATGAGAGCATTCACAGTCTACTCTGCAAAAAGTTTAATACATATATATTCAAAAGAGAAATACGGAAAGTTTGTAATTGTTTTTATCTCAAAAACAACTAGTAAGAGGATTACTTTCTGAAAGGATTGTGAATACTGTCAAAATAAAAATGGATTTACTCTTGTTAACCTGAAAAAAAATATGTGTGTGTGTGTGTGTGTGTGTGTGAGAGAGAGAGAGAGAGAGAGAGAGAGAGAGAGAGGAGAGAGAGAGAGGGAGAGAGAGAGAGAGAGAGAGAGAGAGAGAGAGAGAGAGGAGGAGGAGGAGGAGGAGGAGGAGGAGGAGGAGGACATCCAAGGGTTACAAAAGAAGGGTTCTTATGCATGATTATATGGCAGTAACTATCACAATGACTTTGAAGAACCAGACCCTTGCACGAAGTCCACTGGAATCTTTGTCTCTGTGTGACATTACTCTGTGTCAGACTTGTAACCCTCTAAACCAAAAATATCACATTTGGTACCTTACCCTCTCTGAGGAGTGGATGGGGGTGGGGAGGCTAGGTGGAGGGAATGGGAGGAGGGGAGGGAGTGAGAACTGGTATGTGAAATGAAAAAAAATGTTTTTTTTAAAAAAAATTAAAGATAAATAAATAAAATAAAAGTAGAAAAATAGCACATTTGTATAGTTTGGGATGGTCACTACATGGAAATTTGTAAAAGAGGCAACATTATTATCTTAATTCCTTGTAAAATTTCATACAAATATTGCATTTGAGTAAGAAAATACTTCTTTGGGGAACATAGCAAAAGATAAAATGGAAAATTGGGACAAGTGAAAGTAAGCTCCCCAGTTCTCCTATTTTGAAAGCACTATCCTTGGCTCAGAGGAGGAAATTGGAGTAGCCATAACTGATGAGTACTTTAAATATTTGCATCAGAATACTATGACAAATTCAAGGTAACATTTAGTGCCTAGAGACAGATGTGACTTTTTAATCAGACTCTTCCAGAAGACTACAGATGCATCAATCTTGTGAGCATTCAATATCAAAGTACGGGTTGGGGTTGAAGCAGTTACTTAAAAGGAAGACAGTCCTAAAACAAACTAATATGCCATCTAATAAAATACACACAATTGATCATGATAAGAATCAAACCTATCAGTTGAATGCTCCTTTGAGACAAAGCAATAACTTCTAGTGTCTTACACTAGTTCTTATATATGGCCAAGATGAAGAAGATTAACTTTAATATTGGAATCTAGAAAATATGAACAAAATTGTCTAGACTATCATTTGTCACTAACATTGATATATATGTTCAATAATGAGCAAAATGCCTCAAATAAAGCAAGAATATCTCTTATTATTTGGGAATACAACCCATACATTTGACTACTCAGTAGGGTAAATCCTGAGCAATTCACAGTGCTGTCAGCTTATTTAAATGCCACTTTGGGCAAGAAAAGCTCAAAGAAAGAAGATTGTTCAATAACTGAAGATGTTAGAATTTCATATACCTTTATATTTATGGGAACAAGTGAAATTGGCTTTAACTATGGACACATTGTTCAGCTTTATTCTATTACAAGAATTTATTTATTTGGGGTGTGTACACACAAGTGAAGGTCAGAGAGACAACTTGCAAGGGTCAGTTTTCCCTTCTACCACATGGATCCCAGGGGTAGTACTCTGGTCATGAGGCCTGTCACCTCTACTAATTGAGCTATCTCACCATGCAAATCCTAAATGATTTTTCCTAAATATTCTTCTGTCTCCTATTGACTCAAAAAGTGAAATATATGTCAATTTTTCTAAGCATTAGATAAAACTTATTTATAAAGCGTTCCAGAAAAGTAACTGGCATAAGTAGATCTTTATTTTATTTATTTGTTTATTTATTTATTTTATTTTATTTTGTTGGCACAGTATCTTACTCTGTAAATCAGGCTACTCTTCCTAATGCTTGCAGCAACCTCTTATCCTCAGGCTCTCAAGTGCTAGAATTATATATGTGAGCCATCACGCACAAGTTAACTTCATTTGGAAAATTCTTGTTCTTTTAAACAGGATAAAATTGATAAATGTAGACTTAGAAATGAAACATTATTTATTTTATAGTAATTCAGAAAATAAATAGCAGTTGACTATTGCCATTTGACAATAACTATATGTATGTGCTTAATTAACTTATAAACCAGAAACATAAATTTGCAGATACATACAAGAATGCAGTCTTAATGGATTGAGTCTTTGGTTTCCAGACAAGAACACGAAGCAAACAATCAGCACACTTTTCTATAACACAGGATCAACCTAGGCTACAACACAAGGGGAGTTGTTTCATAATATCTAGAGGGCAAGACCTGTCCTCGGCATCTTCCTAATGAATCATCTCAGCCCATATCCTTTGTCAAAACCTTAAATGAATTAATGTTTGCCTGCCTGATAAGTAGGATGCACCAAAAGTAATTGAATGCGGTAATAAAAAATTCGTTAAACCTGTCACTGCGCATCATTATCTGCTCTGAATCCAGCACAGTGCAATTAGCTTACAAGAGTTAGAGTTGAATCAAGTCCACACCATGGTTGGGTGAGTAATGCATACTCCTCGGTAAATTAATTAGGCTCAAAGTAGATGAGCAGAATAAAGGGTGCCTGTGTGAACAGTGGAAACAAGGGAGACCCGGGATTTATGGAGTGCCAAACCTATTTCCTGAAGCAGCGTGGGCTAAATCGCCTTCATTACAGCCTGTTAACCAGCAAACATGTCACAGTTCAGGTGAGAGCCTAAAAAGAAAACTCTGCTTAACACTGTTCCCTGTCTTATAATTGATTCCTTAAAAGTGGGTGACCTGATGTGTAGCCATTAATGGGTGATAGATGCCATCTCCTTCCTATTGTCGTACATGTGTAAGGAATCTATGAGGAGAAAAAGTGGCAACATCACTGCCCCACATAAAAGATTACATGAGAAGATTTGGGGGCAAATATTTCCTGTGCACTCACATTTGTTCCCTCTTTTCCCCCAAACCCCACACCCCTGACTCATAATTTTCATGAAAAATTAAAGTTATAATGATGATAAAATTTCACTACAGAATTTTCACAATGATGGAAAATAATTTGAAACAGCTAATAAAGATTTATTTAGCAAAAATTTATAATACTTTACATGATATATTTACATATACATTCATTTAAGTGAAGATATATATTTTGAAGAATAACTTGGAATTGCCGTGCATTCAATTAAATGATGCCTAACAAGACAAAGTAAGTATCTGTGCTACATGTTTAGCGAATTGAGAAATAACACAGTTAGGAAAAGTGTATGTACCATTTGAACCCTAGTGATAAGTAGAATACAATGATCCACATGTTAAATATCTTTTCATCCATGGTCATCTAAATTTTATGTCCAAGACATAGAGTGTGTATATATACATATATACACACATACATAAATATATGCACACATATATTGTGTTTATGCATACATATATATCTTATGGTGTTTAGAATTTTTGTCAATTTGAAACTAGAGATAAACCTTGTAAATGGGATGGGATGTTCATATTATCTACTTCTCTCAAATGGAACCTGAGAAGTAAAATTTGTAATGTCTTGAAGGTAGTATGCTTTTGGTCTTGATTAACTTTTATTTTATTGATGTTAAGTAGATAGAGGACTTTATGTTTCTAAAAACCAGACTATTTCTTGATTTCATGTTTAAAAATGTTGAAGTTTTTAATTCTCCCCAGCACCTCTGCTATCTATTTTGGAATCCCTCTTTCCCTGTAATCTCAACATAATTTCATCACTTCTGTATGTTTGGACATTTTCCATGGTTAACTTCTCTGTTAGCCATTTTCTGCTGCCTTAGAGTCAGCCTCCCTAATCTCACCAACAATGTCTGCCAATCTCAGTAAAGAACTGATTGCTTCTAGGACTCTTTCCCAGAGACAGCTAAACTTGACCCTCTGAATTCTTGTTGCCTGCACTAACAACATACCGAGTCCTAGTAGAATTATTTTTCTGATTTGTACTTTAGATATCTTGTTGAGTCTTCAAGTTACAGTTGTGTTAACAACTCCATGTTGGTTTTTAAATAAATACATAGCATATTTAATTGGTACCCATTGATATATAGATTCTTTAATCTGTTGAGTGACCCTGACTTGTTCATATAGATGCTACAAAATATTCTTGTTATTTGGGATATTGATGCAGAGATTCACATTTATATTAAAAAATTCGTATGTCCCACTGTTTACTTATTTTAAACATTTTTCTTGCAAATTTAAGAGATAAATGTATTTTAAGTGAATATTTTGGAGTTATAAATTGTTCAATATTTTTATTTCTTCATTGGCTATTTACAACATAGAATCTCTTCACATCTCTAGTCTCCCTTGGCTTGTTGGTATTATTCAATTGGTTTTACCTTGTCATGACCCTCTATTGGCATCATTGAGGGGAGAGTAGGGGAACCTTATGTCCAGGGGGTTGAAGTAGTTATTGATAATTTTTCATTTCTATCAAAAGGAAATAAATACCTAAATATCAAACCTCTTCAGAAACCCCTACAATCTACTTTTTTTCACTAAAATTTGAATAGTGTTGCCAAACTACTAATATGTTATCTTATTTCTAATAAATTTTAATGAAGTGAGTATTATTTGTTGAGGGACATTGCCTTACTTGGATGCTTCAAATACTGTTTAGTATTTAAATAACAGACACTACCATCACTTAATTTTCTCATTCATTGAATGGCGAATACAAAATAAATACTTTAATGAACTTAATCAAGATGCACATGGATGAGAGGATAAGCCAATAGATAAAACATCTGCATGTTAGTACTAAGTGACATTGTTTATGGTCCTTTTCAAGAATATAAATTTATAGCCACAGAAACATATATAAGCCCTGAACACATACTCTCTAGGCCATCACACAGACCTTGAAGAATTACAAAAAAAGAGAAGTTCAGACAAGTCAGATTTCCCAAAACCTCAGCACTAGAAAAGTACCTGAGTCATACATGAAGCTCATGAACACCAAGTGGACCCAAAACAATAAAGTCCTGAACCTCAATATTTTAGCAGACCAGAAAAGATCCAGAGTATTAAATAGCAAGAAGATTGATTTTGATCCCACTCTTAATTTTTTCCGATTACTTTTATGAAAATCTCAAAAAGATAGTAAAATTAAATAAGTTAGTGTATACCTCTCAAAGATTCCTCCTTAACATTTTCCCATATTGTGTTCATCAAATGGCTCTTCCATGTCTCTCCCTCTATATATACGTCAGGCTATATGTACTGCATTCCAGATTTGCTACCGGTGTAGAGTACTTCTCACTAACATATTTTATCACATGTGTACACTAAAAATAGTATGTGTGTGATAGAGGGTGTGTGTGTTCCAGAGTGTGTGTTAGAGAGTGTGTGTATGTTAGAGTGTATGTGTTAGAGAATGTGTGTGTGTTACAGAGAGTATGCGTGTGTGTTCCAGAGTGTGTGTTAGAGAGTATGTGTATGTTAGAGTGTATGTGTTAGAGAATGTGTGTGTGTTACAGAGAGTATGCGTGTGTGTCCCAGAGTGTGTGTTAGAGAGTGTGTGTATGTTAGAGTGTGTGTGTGTGTGTTGAGTTGTGTGTTAGAGAGTTTGTATGTTAGAGTGTATGTGTGTGTGTGTAGCTGTGTGCACATCCACTAAAATAGTGTGTGTGTATATACACTATTTTGTTTATAATTTTTGGTGAAATGCATCTTTCACCAAAGTCACAAATATAGAGAGCACCATTTAACTAATCAAGACAAACACAAAATCTATGTAATTTAAGCCATTTCTCTCAGTATTTTGATGTCAGATGCTATGAAGTATAACATTAACGCACTCCAAGGCAGTCCTTGTCTATGTCTCCTTCCTCCTCATCCTTGAACCTTTTCCAGACATTCACTTGTTTGAATTTTCTCCACCAACTTTTGTTTACCTGCTCTCTAAGGGAATACAGACAGTTAAATAATTTTGTTTAAGCCTTCTTTCCCTTGGTGTGTTTTTGGAATTCACTCTTTTGTTAAGTAAATAGTTTTTTTTTCTGTTATCAGGAATAGTAAATATGATATTATCTGTCTGTCCATAAATATGTCAATAAGATGATTTGTTCACACCTGTAAGTTCCAGGAACATCCCTATGCATTCTTTACTGTGCATATGTTTTGGTTTCTTTCAGAGTAGGCTTGGTGAGTCATAAAAGAGACATATATTTAAATTCCATGAGAAACTGAAAGACTAATATTTTATACTCTCACAGTCAATGCATGCATATTCCAGGTGTGCTCCATGCTCACCACATTTGGTACTACGTATCTAGTATGTATCTATGTATACTCACACAAACACAATGGGCATTCAAAGGTACCTCCTTCTAATTTTAGCCTGCACTACCTAATGAGTGTATTAGTCTGAGGGAAAGGTGAGATGGAACTCATACAATGGGTACTACAAAATTTTGATATAATCAAGTATTAAACTATAATAAAATAATTAAAATATTTACAAAAGCTCTGTGTGATACTCTAGGCCTGAAAAAGGGCCCCTTAGCAAAGAAAAACTTGGAAGCAGACTGCTTTCTCTGAGGCTGGCCTTCAGGAAGTTTTGGAGAATGAATAGTGGAAAACTCTTTGTTTCTCCAGGATAATAGAGCTAAGCAAAATTGGGTCAGCACATCCCAGTCTTTAGGCACAGATACCTGAGGGGGATAAAATGGTGTGGGGGAGGAGTTATCGACACAATTATGTGGCCCCCTACCTGGAGTGAGAGTCCTTCAGGTGAGGGGTGGGTCTGCAGAGGGAATAGCAGCAGTGGGAAAACCTGTTGGATAAAGGGAATCTAGCTTTATAACACAGAGAGCAGTAGCTGGGTACTGTTTCCCCGCTTTCATCAGAAAGCTACTTTAAGATTAGGCTGAGAGCCCGTGCTCTCCATGATGCGGTCTTTCCAAATCTACAGTTGAAGCAAAGCCATCCTGGATGTCTTCCCGGTTTCTTTGACAAGCATGCACAGCAGGACTCTGGACATCCACAACACTCCCACCGCGCCCTCTGCCGGAAGCTCATTTTAAAGGAGAAAAATGGGAACCTGTGGGTCATGGATCCTACACTGAATGGTGAATTCGGTGGTAAAGGGCACGGAGTTGATGACTGATAAAATAACAACATGTCCACTTTTCTGCGTTCTTTCTTTGTATTTTTATCTGTGGAGAGCCTCTTCAAACTTTTGTTTCTCAAGATATCCACTCTTGGCACTTCCAAAGTTTAGGGAAGTTAGGGGAAATTTAAACTTAGTCAGATAGCCCCAATGTAAGTAGCTAGGCTGCATTAGCTTGGCTATGTATTTATAGCCTTAGGAGGAGGTAGCAGGATGTTATTAAAGATGGGGTGAAAGCAATGAGGGTATATATTTTGTAAACGTGGTATTGCCCCATCTCTATCTGCACCAGTGTTTTGTCATCTTTACTGACGTCATCACTATTGAGGTTCCCGTAGGTCTTCCTGTGATATATCCTGTCCTCTCTGCTCAGATTTTGTCACAGGGAGCTACTGACTTGGGAAGCTTCAGTTACTAAAGCCACCTAAATTGACAATTTTATACCCAAGACACTCGTGTATACCCTACTGGTTATTGTGAAAAATGATTCAGGAAATGTATGCAAAAGCACACTGCACAGTGCCTGCATTCAGAAGAAGAATTTCTTTTTATTGGTTCCATCTTTTAGACATTTATTTTACCATCATTTTTAGTCCTGCCTGATCTGTGGGAGTTCAGTGTCCCTGCTGACGATAGCAGGAATGTAAAATCCCAGGAGTAGCAATTCCTCCAGGTGTCTAAACCCACCTGCTCATGTGCACATTCCAGGTGTCTCTTACTACTGTCTGCACAATTCAGCACTGAGCAGGCAAGCCCTGCCTGTCCCATCAGGTGCAAAGCAGGGCCATCATTAACAGCCACAGGTGCATGGAGGCTCAGTTGAATTCTCATACATCCCACACCTGAACTCCCAGAAATGCTGTGAATATCACAACAGGAACAAAGTAAAAGAAAGAAAAAGTAAAGGATAAAATAAAGTTGGAGAGAGGATCCTACCTACATGCTTAAAGAAAGAAGTGAGGTAGGGTGGATAAAGGAAAGAAAATGGAGAAATGCAATAAAGATGTATTTTTAAAGTAAATTCCGGGGGGGGGGGAGCTTCATTTTATTGTTTTGCTTTTTCAATCTCAAGGGTGAGAAATGAGAACACAGAAGAGCAGAGAAGTCAGTACTTGATGACAGTTGCATTCAGGATCATAGGAGACAGGACAATTGGGGAGGAAAATGTTATACATTTCTAATGTCGCCAAGTTTAAATTATTTTCCACTTTCTTTAGTTCCTGCTTCTGCACATATGCTAATAACAAAATAATGAAATCCCATCTTACTGATTAAAAAGCAGTTGAGTACATGTGTCTCTTCTCTAAATCCCTTCTCACTGTCTCCCAATCCAATATCTACTCCCGTCAGTCACCTGTCATTTACGTAACTCTACTTGGGAGCTGTACCTTCCAACCTCCTTCATTCCCCACTCATTTACTTGCTATAAAATTCTCTGTCTCGATAATTACTGTCAATTCTCTTCGTAGGCAATAGCCAGAAAGTGTTCAGCAAAGAATATTTACAAGTCAAGTTAAATACACATAGAAACTCTATTATGAATATTTGAGAAACTTGTACTAATATGATATGGACTATGAAGAATTTAATACATCTAAAATAAAAATGACAGGATAAAAAGAACAAATACTAAAAGCAGAAACCATTGTCACATTTCTTGCACTCACTCTGCCATGATAATAACTTTACGAATGTTTTATAATGAAGTCAGCACTGAAAATGACCCAAATAAAATTTTAATTTTATCTCATTTTAAGTCCATTGAATTGTTATTATGCCTACTCCTTACAAAAGGATAAACTAGCACTTTGTGTTATTCACAAAAGAATTACATTTGTGTAGACAGTATTGTACAATTATTCCAGAGACCGCTTCTGTGATACTCAGAGTTTCAAACGTGCTCACTGTAAACTAAGACCAGAATGGTAATGAAGCCAGATAAGAATGAGCATTGATGACTGGGGAGAAGAGTCATTGCTGGAAGTCACTGGAAATGTGTTTACTGAAGGATTGATCAGAAAGTAAAACCAGGCCCTTTTCATTTGAATTGTTCTATTTTTTCCATAACACTTGTGAAAACTTGGATCCAAATCACATATAATTCATGAATCGTTGCTGCAATATTGCATCAACACATTCTTAGGGAATCCTCAGTGAATGAATTGCTACAGTGAAAGACTCCACTGTCCTCCCATCTATAAAAGTAAATGTGTATTATAATTGAACACTAATGCAAGAGTTATTTATAAGACATTCTACACTATTAATTTTAAAGAAATACCTAACATGCCCTTTGGAGTATCAATACAAGCAGCAAAATTCAAAATCAGCCACTAAAATTTTTAAGGAAGAAATTATAAAATGAAATCTTACTCCAAGGTCACTATATGGAAAACTATTTAACATACTTTGTCTTAACTCTCTTTATGAGGACCACTTAGATCTGCAGCTTTTTTTGCCTATTTACATTGGTCATTCTCTCGGGTTTTCAGCAAGCACCTATGAAGCAGATGTGGTAAATTAAGAAATTCCAAGTGACTGTATGTAGTAAAGTGAGTCTCATGCTCATCCACCCTCCCACAGGCAATGGTGATATCGAAAGGGTCTGCAGCTACATCCTGATGACTCACAGAGAATCTGGGGGATATCTCATATTTGTATCAGAAGTCATGTGTTTCTCAAGCACATAACCAGAAGGAATCATCAGCCAAATGCAAATCAGCTGGCATTCTACAACATTCTGTCATGTTACTCTTAAAATGACAAGAAAAACAGAGTGGCTATAGCCATTTTATGATTTCTGTGATACGAGCAGGAGGAGTTAGAGAAATATTACAAAATATACATTAATCAGAATCCTATGGTAAGAGAAAATGTATTCTTGATCACTGCCCAGCTTCGCTCTTCCAGACATAGGAATCTGAGTGGTTACTATTCTCCAAGTTTGGGAATGTCTTTTTATAAAACCATGAGCTAATTATAATGACCTGCTATTTGTTACTTCTCCATTGTCGTTCAAAGAAATTTGGCATTATGAGTTTTAAAGATGAGAACAAGAACCTAGTAGCTTTCTAAGTAAAATTCACCAAGCTGCTGTCATGTGCAGCTCAAGCCAAGAAAGCATCCACCATGTTTCTCCTAGCCCCTGTGCATTCCCACCATGCCCCAAGAGAAGAACATCTCCCAGCACACTGCTCTAGCGGGTCCTTGAAACCACCGAGAGAGTCATTTCCAGCCCTGTGTTTCTTCTTTGAATGACTAGCAAATAACCTATTATTTGACATTTCCTTTTTCAAACCAGTTGAAAGGCTACTGTACTGAATAGGTTATTGCTGAAGGTATGTTATTCAGCAATTGTCTAAAATTGCTGAACTTACTCTGTGTTTGAAAGATAGTCTAGGCACAGATGAAATTATTCTTTGTTTTGAAGTTAGTCTTGTCTAATAATCATTGCATGTTTATTCACTTACTGACAGTGCATGCGGAAAAATATTGCTAAACTCAACCATTAAAAAAAAAAACCTATGGTATGCTATTCTACTTTTCCGTCTGCAATGCAGTATTCTATAAAGGAGAAAAGCACCTATTTTTTTTTAAATCTCTCAACTTTTGATTGACAAAACTCCTACAGTGTTACATATCAAGCAATAGGAAGATTACTTTAAAAAAATACCACCATCAAAATATTACTTTTCCTACATGTGCATTTAAAAGAATGAGATTTTCCTTTTCCTATCTGTCTGTAACTATTTGAATATTTGTTTTAATCCCCCTAAATTTAAGAGAGGCAGGGAACATAAAATGAGAAGATGTTTCAACAAAAGTGGGGATGAAAATCTCTTCAGGTAGAAGGAAACCATACAAGTTACTTAAAATTCATTAATTCATTCTTTGAATGCTTAGATTAATTGCATCAAAATTAGTGTTTGCCTCTGGAACAACTAGGTGGTGATAAATTTATTAAATGTCTTTTATCCTGACAAATCCTAAATTGCCAAATGTTGCTTTGTTTATGTGTGTAAATATATGCAAAGTAATTCCAATTTTGCTTTGAAATATTCAACTTTATCACTAAAATTGCCCATCAGCCTCAAAAGAGACAAGGCAGTAATTTGTTAATGGTTAGAAGTGGAGCCCTGGGAAGTTTGATTACCCTGGCTAAAGGCAATGGGGATTTCCTGTCTGCAGATTATGCAGATAATACACAGAGTAAGACTAATTCTCAGAGTTCTCTACACTATATCTTGCCTTCTCTAATTACTAGGTTTAAAATATTCTATCTGGAAATAATGACAAAAAAACAATTTTTAAATTGTTCCACTGTCCTAGTTAGAATCACTGTTGCACTGGTGAAACAACATGTGCAAAAGCAACTCAGGGAGGAAAGGGTTTATTTGAATTATGCTTTCATATTCGGTCATCGCTGAAGGAAGTCAGAACAGGAACTTAAACAGGGCAGGAGCCTGGAGGCAGGAGATGATGAAAAGACCATAGGGAGATGCCTTTTACTGGCTTGCTCCTCATGACTTGCTCAACCTGCTTTCTTATAGAGTCCAGGACCACCAGTCCAGAGATGACCCTACCCACAATAGGCTGGGTCTTTCACTAATTATGAAAATGACCTACAGGCTTGCCTACAGCCTGGTCTTAAGGAGGCATTATCTTATTTGATGTTCCCTTCTCTCATATGAATATAGCTTGTGCCAAGTTGGCATAAAACTATCCAGACACCCACATTAAAGTTACAGGCCCAATTATATAGCTTAGTAAATAAAGACAGAAGCCATGTGCTATAAGATCAAGCATTTTGTCCATTAAAATATCGAGGACACTTGTATCTATGTATCTTCGAAAGGTTGTTCTAAAAACAAGCCTTATGAACACAATGACTGTTTCCCATCTAATAGTATTCCTGCTGGGTACATTTGTACAGCATTGAGCAAACTATCTGAAAGGAGGAAATATATATTTTGGTTCATGGTTTTAGAAGGCTCAGTCCATGCTTGCTGGTCTTTATAGAATTGTACAGAGTGTCATGGTATGGCAGCAGGGCAGATGTCAGAGAAGCTTTTTCATTTCATAATAGTCAGATAGGAAGCCCTGAAGAGGCAAGAAGAAACCAGGTCCAGATATTCCCCTCCAACAATACTTCTTCCTGTACTCTAAGTACCAAAAGATTCATGTTCTACACACAGGGCAAGATGAGTTCAGTTCATCTTCTTAAGTCCTCATAGCTTAAATAATTCCAACACAGTTTAAATATCTAGACTCCACAACTCGCCTGACACTCACAGATATGGCCTTGCTATTATTGGTCACTGGATTCAGCTGGCTCTTCTTGCTGCTCATAGCTTTCCTTGGCAATTGTACCATGCTTGAGAATAATCAACAAGGGAATGTCTTTAGTGCAATTAAGTGTCACCTTCCTAGCTTCGCACATTACTAAGTAGCTGCCTACAGTGATCATGACCCTATCACACGCTGCCGTGCCTAAAAAGCATTGCTTTGAAATCTTATGGCACCAGAATTCTTACTTTCTCCATGGATAAAACGTAAGTATAAGTTGAAGGAATCCAACCTTTCCACTAGTTGCCCTCCCTGGGAACATGGCCACCACAGCTTCTGAGTTTATAGGATGATAGAATGGTGAAATAAATCTTGGGAAAGCAACTTTCTATACTGCCGCTTGCTAATAGGGAACCCTCTCTCTCTGTTCTCTCCAAGGAAACCTTTAAGAAGAATGTATACATTTATACCCTTTGATTGCTATGAGAAGTTTTGTTCACTCATAAAGCAGCCTCAAAGCTTTTATTTACTGTCCTTGTGCAAAGTACTTGATGTCAAGTGCATTTACCCCTAAACTATCCCAGGGCAGGATTTTAACCACCTGCCGGCCTTTTAGATGTTTTCATAATATGACTGAAATACATTTTTAACACTGTAGGATTCAGCTACAATACCTTCTTAGGGTTCTACTAGTCTCATGAACATCACTGCTAATGCAACTTTGTAACTTTATAGGGAAGATCAGATCCTGAATTGGTGCACTTTTCACCTCATCATTTCTTTCACTAATCTAAATCTTTATTATTGTGGTCTCATATAATTTAGGTCAATTCTCCCCCACTAACTACTGAAATGAGTAATCAGTCTCAAACCTCAGAAAATCCATTTGTTGCATTTCTATTGGCTTTCTCACTGTCTGGGTTTCTGTGACTTTGTGAAAAATGGCTGTTTGATCTAAAACTGTGCTGTATTTCTAGGTAATGGACTATGTCAACTTTCATTTCTTATAAAATTTGTAGAAAACAGTTCAGCTTCCCAACACATTTCTTATATTCTTATTTGCTTGCTTCTTCTCACCACACACTTTTAATACAACCAATGCCCCAATCTTTGCTCATATCTATTGACTTCAGCTACTGGCTTTTCAAATTCTGTGAGTTTTCTTCCTTTATGCTGCACAGATATTCACCAGAGAACAGTACATTTTGTTTCCCACTAATGTAGTTATGAAGGAAGAAAGTGTACCTATTTGTTGAAACCTTCTTAGCCAAGTGACTTTGGCTCTATCTTTCTGGCTTTTAGTTCTTCCATTTAGTGTTTAAGGATGATACATGGGGGAAAAATTTACTCCATATTTTGAAGTTTATTTGGCCTTCTTTGTTGCTAGGGGTTTTAAAAAACGAATTGCATTTCTAAATTTCCCCAGAGAAGTCAAATGAAAAATTCATATTGTTATCATTATGATACAATTGTATTTAACTCTAAAATGCACAAGTATATACAATAACTTATTTAATCCTACAAAAATTTTGATGTTTCTATCTCTGGTAGAATTTATAGAAAACTAATTAGTTTGGAAACATCCTTGATGTGGGATTTCCCTCTGTATTCTGTGAATATCATTGGTTAATAAATAATCTGTATTGAACCTGGAAGGGCAGAATAGAGGTAGGCAGAGAAAACTAAACTGAATGCTGGGAGAAAGAAGGTGGAGTAAGAAGATGCTATGTAGCCACCACTGGGAACAGATGAACCAGAACCTTGCTGATAAGCCATAGCCACGTGGCAATACACAGATTAATAGAAATGGGTTAAATTAAGATGTAAGAACTAACCAGTAAGAAGCTAGAGCTAATAGGTCAAGCAGTGATTTAATTACTACAGTTTCTGTGTGGCTATTTCAAGTCTGGGCAGCTGGGAATGAACAAGCAACCTCCTACTACACATCCTGGCTGAGGAGGCTTTAGGTGATTCATACCTAATATGCCAAGATTCTGAGTTTTCATTCAGAAATTAAACTCAACAAATTTTACTTTAATTTTTTAAATTTATTTACTTATTTTTTGACTTCTCTCTCTGATGGTTGTGTATGCATATGTGGATCTGTGTGTCAAAGTTGATATGCAAGTATGACAATGAAATGTGACGATCAGAGCACAATTTTTACCAGCTTGGTCCCATCTTCCATCTTGTTTTTAAGGCAGAGTCATTCCTGATTCTGTCCCTAGGCAGTGTACTCCAGGCAGCCAACATTTCTGTCTCTGCCTTCCATCTTCTTTAGGAGTGCTGAGCTTGCATATGTGAGCGAGTCTCTGCATCCTCCTTTTTTGTGAGTTCCAGAGATCAAACTCAGGGTCTGGCATACACAGGATATAAATATTTTACTATAGCTTAAATATCACATAGTTGGGGAAATGTTTCCTTTATTTACTATCCACAAATATTCTGGCTATTTATTTGTTATATGGGTTGATGAATTAAAAATTTAAATTTCAATTATTTTTCCTTAGTGAGTGACAGTCAAAATAGAATAATTGCACTGTACCTCTTGGAAGACTAAATCCATATCTTGATGTTTCTGTAGCACTATGACCTCTAGAGACTGTATTTTAACATTTAGAAAATAAAAGCTGGATGAGGGAGGTGACTCGGTGAGTACAAGTGTTTGTTATGCAAGAAACCATTTTTGTTTCTAATAGGCTACTTTAGTTCAGAAATCTTTTCCAGAAAACGCAAAAAATAAGAATTAAAAATAATAAAATTTCTCATGGAACTGATTGTTGTGGGATATTATTTTGAGTATGTAAAAGTGTGTTATGTTTGTTTATACTGCATTTGTTTAACACTGTAAGGATGTGTTATTAATTATGTAAATATGTGTTGCATTTGCTTCGTATTAACCTGCTATTAGACCTGATTGGTCTAATAAAGAGTTGAATGTCCAATAGCTAGCCAGAGAATGGATAGGTGGGGCTGGCAGACAGAGACAATGAGTCTCCGAAAGAGTAAAAGAAGAAAAGGGAGAAAGCTAGCTGAGACAAAGCCAGCTAAGACATTTCTCTCTGGTTCATGACCATGGACAATGCCTCATTCTTTTGTATAACATGGACCAGCAGTTCTCAACCTATGGGTCACAACCCCTCTGGGGGTGGTTCACATACTAGATATTCTACATATCAGATATTTACAACACGACTGCTAACAATAGCAAAATTGCAGTTATAAAGTAACAACTAAATAATTTTATGATTGGAGTAACTCCAACGTGAGGAGCTGTATGAAAGGATCATAACATTAGGAAAGTTGAGAACCACCACCATTTGCCCTTAAACTATGAGTCATATAAATCCTCTTCCTTAAATTGCTTATGCCAGGTACTTTGTCACAAAACAAAAGGAAAAATAATTGTTATATTTAAGAATCTACAGTGATGTCAAGACAGTGCTAACTATGATGAAATAAAACTTAAGGGGCTGGCTATGCTACATTGAAATCAACATGTGGATATATGTAGAGACACTTATTTCAGATATTTAGAAGTGGACACAGAAAAAGAACTCAGTAACACTATAACAAATGATTAACAACACAAAGTACACCTAACATGAAGTAGACTAGAAGAGGAACAAGACCATATTTGACTTTTCCTCTGTCTTCCATAAAAATAATAAAACATTCTGTTTTCTAAGAATAAAAATATATTGAAATTTACCTAGCACAAAAAAGAGCTACTTAAAAAAAACAAATTTTATTGATTTCAAGTATACTTTTTGAACTCTTGAAATTTAACATGTCATTTTTATTTCATGGTTCTTTGTAAAAAATAATGTATGTTATACCACTATTTTATAAATGATCTCAAATAATATACAGCCCTTCCTTATGTAGTGTTTTTCACTTGTAAAATTCTATAATAGCAGTAGACTTTTTTTTTTTAATACATAGATTTTTCAGCCTAGAGCAAGGGCATACTTAACCATCTGAAACTTGCTTGGAGCTTAGATTAGCTCTGGCTTTCCATTTTGACTTGAGTGGGGGAAAAGAGTCTTATTTCAGGAACTGTTTCTCTCCATCTTTTGCTTTTACATGCAGCTGCATGTTAATTGAGTTTTTAAAACCATTTCAGCCCCAAACAGCCTTCTTGGTAGTAACTAAGATGAGAAATAAAAATGCTGAAATTTTTTGTCTGGCTTTCCCCTCCTCCTATTGAGATAGAAATAATTTGGCTTCAAGCCATCTCTTTTTTATAATATGCAAGTCTGCTTTGTCTATTATTGGTCAATTGATAAAAGGGAGACCATGTTAAAACAAGAACAAGCGGGTAGGTTGGTGAAATGGCTCAGTTCCCAGGTGTCCCTGCTATCAAGTCTAATATCATGAATTCAATCATACAGCCCACATGGTAGGAGATAACAGACTACTACACGTTGTCTTCTGGCCTCCCCTTCACACATAAAAAATAAGCAAAAATGTAAAATAAAACAAAATGACTAGCTATCTTTTCTTAGAGATGAAATTAAAATCATTGTAGCAAACTATAATATATGTATACATATGTCAATAACCTCAGATATTTGGGTTATAAATAAAGATGGGATCTTGCACAATGGCTGTAATTTCCTTGGAAAGTGATAATATGCTAGGTGATGTTCGACTTTGTGGTCAAGTATTTTCAGTCTTCCCTAGTGGGAGTGTAAGCATGAGAATTCATTCTACCAGTAACCTAAGAAGGTAATGCAGACAAGACAAGACAGCAAGCTGATGGAGCCAGCGATGGGATACTAGAGGAGACTAAGTAGCACACAGATAAATGAGTAAATCTAAATGCATTAATGCCACTTCCTGTTAGCAGACTTGCTTTCTTGCTGATAATTACAATTTGAACAAAAGGCAGAAAATAAAACAAACACCCTCACCTACCCACTCACCCTCTTACACATATGCACAAGCGTGGGAAAGCGGCATAAAGAGTGTCCTTAAGTCTACAACACTTAAACCAAAAGTCGCTGTTCTATTTATTATACAAGCCATCTGACTAATTCGCCTAAGTCATTAAAATAAGTGGATGTTAAAACAGAAGAATTCCATGGCAGGATTCAAGAGGGGGAAGAAAACAAAGCATTGGCACCTCCCACATTCCATGCTTACTCCTAAACAGCAAACACATAAATTGAACCTAAACAACTGGGGAGGGAAATACTGGAATTGGTGAAAGAATTGAAAAAAAGACTTGATTTCCTACTATCTGGGAACATAGTTCTTCCATGTTGAGGAGGCTTTAGTAGGTACTCAAATTTACCACAGACCCTCCCTAAACATGCCCAAGCAAGATAAAGTTCAGTGTTGTGATCAGATTATGGTAACATTTTTTAGTGGAAATTAATAGAACCAAAATTTTCTAATAAGGATTTCTGAGTAAAAATGAGTGGCAGATAATCAAATGAGTGGAAAAATGAGACGAGTAATTATGCATCTACAAAGAGAAAGCAATGAATAGATAAAAAATAAGGTAAGAACTAGACTCAGGACAAGGAATTTATAGCATATATTGTAAGAAGGCTAATGTAGTAAGCAGAAAGATTATAATAGCGAGTATAATAGGAAATATTAGCATTGAAATGCATAATATAAACAAAATGGGCATTCTAATGGAAAAACTGTAGTATGTAATAAGAAGATCACCTTTCACAAATGTGGTGTGAATTTAACAGGAGATGGAAATGGTTAGTAGAATTTTTAAAAAGATTTTAGTAGAATGGTCTAAGCTGGAGTCCTGCGATACAAAGACTTAATAATAAGTTATAGCTTTTCTACTACCTGTTGAGTAATACCCAATAGTTTTATATATAGAATTAAAATCTTAGAAAAAAAAGAAAATTTTGATGAAGCTATACTTTTAAAAAAGACCTGAAATTCCCCCAAATCTTGAGAAAACATCAACCAACAAGTCCACATCCCAAAATTTAAATGACCTAAAGATTAAGAAAACACAATAAGGTTCCTTACTGTCTTTTTGCTTAAAACCCAAATGATTTTTGTTTGAAAAAATATTGAATACAACCAAATATAAATAAATCTGCCTTCTCAACACACACACAATGAATGTCAGAAGACTGAAGACAGAAGTGCATCTTCTAAGTCCTCTAAAGCATATCAAAGTATGCTTATCTTTCATCAAAATTATAATTCAAAGCTTAAAAAGTCATAAAGTTATTTTCAGGTGATTAAAAGTTGAGAGAATATATCACAATCAAAAATGAATATTGCAACGTGGAAAAGGAAGTCCAAAGGGGAGGGTAAATAAACAAGTAAAATTAGATTCTACAGAAAGAAATCATGCTGAAAATGCCAATATAATTAAATATGAAAGCCAAATTATTCTTTTTTAGAATTTTTTTGTTTAAATAACATCTTTTTCATCTATTTTACATAGCAATCAGTTTCTCCTCCCTACTCTTCTCCCATCCCCTTTCCTTTCCCCTCTACCCTCCTCCCCATCTCCCCATACACTCCTCCTTCATCTCAGGAAGGTGTTGGCCTCACAGGGCTTGCACCAAGTTGAGGCAGGACCGACCTCAGTGCCAGTTCAGGAACCAACATTGCTAGGGGTCTTGGTTGTCACTCTTATGGGTTCCTTGGGGGTTTCCCTGGCATCAGGTTTCTTCCTAACCCCAAAATGCCCTTCCGACAAGACATCACTTTTGTTACTCTCCCCTTCCATCCTGCCTCCAACGGCCTGTCATCCTGCCCAACCCACTTCTCTAGTTCCTATCCATCTCTCCAACCCCCTCCCCAATTTACACAGGAAGTCTTTTCTACTTCCCTTTACCAGGGGAATCTATGCATTCTGCTTTGGGCCCTCTTTGTTATCTAGCCTCTCTCGGTCTGTGGATTATAGGTTGGTTATCCTATCCTTTACTCCTAATAACCACCTGAGTGAGTACACACCATGTTTGTTTTTCTGGGTCTGGTTTACCCCACTGAGAATGATGTTTTTCTAGTTCCAATCATTTGCCTGCAAATTTCATGAGGTCATCTTTTTTTTTTCAGTTGAGTAGTACTCCATTGTGTAAATGTACCACATTTTCCTTATCCATTCTTCAGTTGAGGAGCATCTAGGTTGTTTACAGGTTCTGGCTGTTATAAATAATGTGGCTGTGAACACAGTTGAGCAAGTGTTGTTGTGGTATGATTGCACTTAGTTTGGGAATGTACTTAAAATGGTGCTGACATTACTGGATGTTGACATGTTGAAGGATGTAAATAGATCCATATCTATCGCCCTGCACAAAACTTAAGTCCAAGTGGATTAAGGACCTCAACATAAACACAGTTACACTTAACTTGATAGAAAAGAAAGTGGAAAGTAGTCTTGAACACATTGGCACCGGAGACTACATCCTAAATATGATACCAGTAGCACAGACACTGAGATCAACAATTAATAAATGGGACCACCTGAAATAAAAAATAAAAAATCTGCAAGTCAGTAAGACAAAGGGGCAGCTTACTCAGTGAGAAAAAGATCTTTACTATGCCCACATCTAATAGAGGCCTGATCTCCAAAATATACAAGGAACTCAAAAAGCTTAACTTCAAAATAACAAATAAAATAATTAAAAAATAGGGGTACTGATCTAAACAGAGAATTCTCAATAGAAGAATTTCAAATGGCTGAAAAACATTTTAAAAATTTCTCAATATCCTTAGTCATCAGGGAAATCTGAGATACCATCTTACACCTATCTGGATGCCTAAGATCAAACACTGATGACAGCTTATGTTTGAAAGGATGTAGAGTAAAGGGGAAATTCTTTCACTCTTGGTGGAAGTGCAAACTTGTACAACCACTCTGGAAATCGGCATAGCCATTTCTTCAAAAACCGGTAATCAATCTACTGAAAGACTCAGACATACCAATTTTAGGCAAAGTTATTCTTATATTCTTGAAATTATATGACTGTTTTTCAAGAAACATATAACACCATGCGATAAGCAACAGTGCAAAACAACAGTACTAATAAATCAGTTATGGCAAGTTAAGAACACACATTTAACCCCCAAAGTAACCCCTAAGACAAACTTAATAGTTAGAAGATATGTGTAATTTTTAACTGGAATTAACTCCAGGGTTATACTGCTGCTGTTTCTGTTTCTGTTTGTTTCATTTTATTTTGTTTTTAACACAGAAAAAAAAAAGAACTCAAAATATAGCACCAGATGGGACAAAAACTAACAGGCTTTAAGTCAAAGTGAATTAATAATGACACACTGTAAACTCCCAAACACTCCAATAAAAATTGTTAAAAATTTCTGGTGAAAGTGCATATATTTAGAAAGTAAATACAGATATAAATTTATATTTAGTGCTGTCTTAGTTGGGGTTTGTATTGCTGTGATAAAAATAAATACAATGACCAAAGGCAACTTGGGGAAGAAAGGATTTATTTTATCTTATATTTCCAGGTAGCCATCAATCACTGAGAAAAGTCGGGGCAGTAACCTAGAAGCAGAGGCAGGCGGATCTCTTGGAGTTTGAGGCCAGCCTGGTCTACAAGAGCTAGTTCCGGGACAGGCACTAAAGCTACAGAGAAACCCTGTCTCGAAAAACCAAAAAAAAAAAAAAAGAAAAAAGAAAAATATGTCTATTTTATACTAGCATTAAAGTGAACCTGATAAAAGTTAACTAAATATGAGCAATATGAAAATTTTAAATAATGAATTATTCAGAAAGTAAAAATGAATCTTAAAAACAAGGTGATATCCAATAGAACATCCCCATGTCTCAGTGTGTGGGTGCACCCCTCGCGGTCCTGAGTTCCTTGCTCGTGCTCTCTCTCCTTCTGCTCCTCATTTGGACCTTGGGATTTCAGCCCGGTGCTCCAATGTGGGTCTCTGTCTCTGTCTCCTTTCATCGCCTGATGAAGGTTAATATCCAGAAGAATGCTTATATGTTTTTCTTTGGGTTCACCTCCTTATTTAGCTTCTCTAGCATCACAAATTATAGGCTCAATGTCCTTTATTTATGGCTAGAAATCGGGAACTCACCAAGGCCAGCTGGACTGGGTCTGAAAAAGCATGGGATAAAACCGGACTCGCTGAACATAGCAGACAAAGAGGGCTACTGAGAAGTCAAGAACAATGGCACTGGGTTTTGATCCTACTGCACGTTCTGGCTTTGTGGGAGCCCAGGCTATTTGGATGCTCACCTTACTAGACCTGGAAGGAGGTGGGAGGTCCTTGGACTTCCCACAGGGCAGGGAACCCTAACTGCTCTTTGGGCTGCTGGGGGGGGGGAGTTGATTGGGGGAAGGGGAGGGAAATGGGAGGCGGTGGCAGGGAGGAGGCAGAAATCTTTAATAAATTAATTAATTAATTAAAAAAACAAGGTGATATAATATGTAGGTCACAAATGAATAGACACAGTGTGTACATGAAATTTAAGAGCAGGAAAAACTCCATAGTAATAAACAAAAGTAGCCTTTGCCTACATACGGAGATTGACTGGAAGCAATGAGAAGCAGTGTTCTAGGTGAAGTGTATGTTCTATACCATGCCTGTGCGGTCATGAGGACAGATGATATATCCTCTGTGAGATCCTCAAGATAGATTGGGTCTGAGAGATGGTTTAGCGGCTAAGACCATTGAATGCTCTTCCACAGGATCTGGGTTCAATTCCCAGCACCCACATGACAACTCACAACTGTCTGTAACTTCAGCTCCAGGGGATCCGTCACCCTCACACAGACAAACGTGCAGGCAAAACACCAATGAACACAAAATGAAAATGAACAAATCGTGTTTTTAAGAAGTATCCTTAAGATCTGTGTATCTATTGCATATAAATTTCACTTCAGGTGTGTTGGGGGTTAGATATGTGCAGAATGTTGGAGTGACATCAATACCCATTTCCAGGAAGTGGTATTCTAGGAAAATTGAACGAACTTTGAAGTTAGAAGTAAACCCAGATCTGCCACCTACTGGCTATGGAACTTTGATTTGCGTATCACTCCTAAACTTCTGCTTTACAGCACAAAACTGGGAGGGGTAAGCTTAATAATATGTGAAAAGACTTAGAAGAGTGACCAGCACATAATATGAGCTGAATTGTTGTCTATTAAATAAAAAACTATTGCAGTTAAATTGTGATAGATTATTTTGAAAGAAAATGATAACTTGACAACTTCCCATGCAGAGATAATTGTCTTCTACTCAATGACATAAAACAATATATACTATGTGTCTATCTGCCCAGTATGAAGGAGAATGGAGAAGCAGAGAGGGTGACAATAAAACTGAGCAGATGAGATTAGCTTCTGTGTCTGCAGTTAAGGTAGAATGCTCACATTAGCATAATTGAAGGAGACATGAGGAATTCAGTGCTGTGTCTGGGAGTTATTGAGAGGATTAAATAAGCTGCAGCGAGAAAAATTATTTGGACTGGTGTCTTGTATGCAGTAAATCCTCAACAAGTAGTCCTAATTAATTTATTAATATTCACATCCAACAATTTCCAAAGCATAAATACTAATAAACATAACAAACAATTTGAAAGAATTTTATCTTATTCAGAAAATGTATCATTGCCACCTTCCCTGATAGCTCTTTCTAATTGACTGTCACTCATTTTATCACAGGATACATGTTTTTAGGAAGTTAATATCTTATGTAGTGGCCTTTAAAATCTATCCCATAGAATAAATTCAATATCTGAAGAAGAGAAGTTTGTCTTTACCATCTATTGTTCCATTTATTCCACTTTAATTCACTCCCCCAAATGAAACCCACGAGGATGTTCATTGCTCCTTCTGCT
Source organism: Chionomys nivalis (assembly GCF_950005125.1). Lineage (NCBI taxonomy): Eukaryota > Metazoa > Chordata > Mammalia > Rodentia > Cricetidae > Chionomys > Chionomys nivalis. The sequence goes on along the minus strand of NC_080088.1, from coordinate 52,856,682 downwards.
CTCCCAATTCATTATCCTGTGTTTATATTATTTCCAGTGTTCACAGCAGTGTTCAGGTCGCAGCCAGTTTTAATTAGCTTCTGCATTTTTAAACCACTGAAAAGTTCGTCAAATAGTTATATTGAATATATCTTGAAGGCTGTAATATAATTACAATTCTGTCAGCTCAGGAATTTTTCTTTTCATCTTGCTGTTTTTTTACAAGGGTTGCTTTAGTATAAATTTCAGTGTTTCTTCTTTTTCCACTCCTAGCAGAATAATTACTTGTAACTTTCTTAAGTTTCCCTGGTCAATTTTTGAATATTTGCCAAGTGCATTTTTAGACTCTGGATTCTTCTGATCTTTATTTAGGCTTCATTGAGGCTCTTGTGGCTTTCGTATTTTAATTGTATCTATTTTAATAACCAACAGAGCCTTTCCAAACTGAGGGAAGCTTTTCTCTCTCTTCTAAAAACAACAGATAATTTTTCTGGGTACAGTAATCTAGATTGGTACCCATGGACCTTTAAAACATGGAGCAATTTCTCCAGGTTCTTCTGACTTTTAAAGTTTCCACCGAGAAAGTGGCTTCTCTCATTGTTCTGTGTACTTAGTGTTTTAACTATGTTGTACTGTGGAGATTTACTTTCCTGGTGCTATTTTGGTGTTTCATGTCTAGATTGCTGTGTCTTTCTTCAGTTTGGGTGGATTTCTTCTATCATTTTGTTGAAGATGTGGTCTATGCTATTGACCTGGGGTTCTCCTTTATCTCTTCCTATAATTTTAATATATATTCTTTTCATGATACCTATAATTTCTCATGCTTCATTCATGTGTTTTAATTTTTTCCATATTTTTTGCTTCAGTGGTCCAATGCCTCTACTTATTTTCAAGTCCTATGTTCAAGCTTCTACTTGATCCACTCTATTTATAACGCTTTCCTTTATGTTTCCTAATTGGTTTATTGAGTTATTCAATTCCACCTTTATTTCAGCTTGAGTTCTTTTCAATATTTTTACTTCTTTACTGAATTCAGTTTTCAGATCCTGTATGGCTTTTTCACTACTTCATTGTTTTCATTTACTCCTTCTTAGACATCAATGTTTGCTAACATTCTCTGTAAGTTTATTGTGCATTTGTCTTTTTTAAATTCCTTGAGATCTTTGAAGATGAATACAGTTGTTCCTTTAAATTCTACATCCTGAGTTGTATCTGATTATTCACACTGGAGACCATTTCTACAATACCAATGGATCAGGGTATGTGCTGTCTTGAGCTTTCCTGTTATTTGTATAGTTTATGTAATCCAGGCATATGGTATTCTTATGTTGATTATGTGCCTGGTGTGACTCTAGACTACCTAGGCTGTGTCAGTCCAGGAGCTGTGTGACCTGAGCTGGATCTGAGAGTGTGGGGATGAAACTGGAAATGGAATTCTGAGAACTCACCTGTCAAAGTCAGTACAGAAACTGTGTGTCCTTAGTTAAGCCTGGAAATATTGAAACCTAAATCCTAAAATGGATCTACACCATTTCTCAAAGGGGAAAGGGGGCAGGAAGAATATAGGAACCAAAGGAAGGCACATGAGTGGTGTGGAACTTTGGCTTCCGAGCATGCCCTGATCTCATAGCAGCTGTGACTCTGTGACTACCTGGACAAAACTGGGCTTGTCAAATATCCTGTTGTTGAGGTGGTAGAAGCTTGTGGGACCCAAACCATGAAGAGTTTTGCATAGTTGATTGTTATAAAAGAGTGTAGAGAAATTTTATTCAGTAATATAGTCACCAGTAAGACACCAGTCTCTTATAAATAAATCCTCACTCATACTTCTATAAGCAACCCTAAATGAAACTCTTTGGGCTATAAATAGGGGGAGAAAATGAATGTAGAAACAGAGCTAGTTGTGAAAGGCATAGGTTCAGTGTAAGCAGAAGGAAGACAAGAAATGGTAACAGAAATATATTACGTACATGTATGAAAACATCATAATGAGCACATTAAGTATAACTAATGTATGTTAATGACACATCAAAAATTTAAATGTCCTTTCATACTATAAAGACTGATTCTGAATTGAATATATACATAGATGCAAAACTGGTCAATATCAACAAGGCAATAATCAATTTTATTTTATTTTACACACTGATTTGTCTTTTGTCTTTTTTGGGGGAGGGAGTGCTTAAATCATTTTTGCATTATTATCAACTTATTATCTGACAAACATCAAAAAAAGAAAGAAAAGGAAGGAAGAAAGAAACAGAGAGAGAGAGAGAGAGAGAGAGAGAGAGAGAGAGAGAGAGAGAGAAAGAAAGAAAGAAAGAAAGAAAGAAAGAAAGAAAGAAAGAAAGAAAGAGGCTAGGAGTTGTGGTTTTGTTGGAGAAAGCATGCCACTGGAGGTGGGCTTTGCATGTTTAAAGACTCCTACAGTTTCCAGTTGTTCTCTCTGCTTTGTGCTAGTACTTTCTGTTCCTCACCATGCCTACTGTCTGCTATTTGCTGCAATGCCCCCCTAGCATAACAGACCTTCTGAACCAAAAGCTTCGATAAACTGTTTCTTTCATAAGTTGTCTTATTCGTGGTGTTTTATCACAACAATAGAAAAAATAACTTATACAAACTTGTACCAGTCAGAAAACCTAATAATCTTTTTGCCACTTCAAAATATTTCAAAAACTTCCTAAGACCAACGGAACTCCTTAAAACTTTCCTGAAATTACTTTGATGTATTTCATGAGGCAAACTTAGTTTTGGCTTTCCAAGACTCTTGGTGGCAGTGGGATGGCATTTTAGGTTTAGCAGGGACACTACATTTGCTTCAGGAATGAAGTAGATTCTAATATGTAAGAAAAAGAACAAGATTGGGGGAGATTTCAAATAGGATAACTCTGGTGGAGAAGGGAACTTAACGACGTGTTGCTGAGCCTAGACTCAGGGGCCTGTGGGAGGGTGTGCGTGTGTCAAATGCAGCAAACAGCATGGCAACAATAGACAGCATGAACCCATGCAGAGCAGCCCCTGGATGTGGCAACAAACCAGCTTTTATATTCTGTTTCACCCAACATCTGGCAGAGTGAGTATCAACTACCATCAGCTAGAAGACAACTTTATTCAAACTTTCTCAATTTTGTAAAACCAGAGTTTTCACATGAAGAAAGCAGGCCTAAAATTGCTGGCTTCTAACTTCTAGTCTAATCCCAGCACTGGGTACTCAGTGTCTGCTATAATTTGATTTGTAAATTCAAAACAACATAGCAGTTGACTTATCGCTATACCCATCGATTAGTCTATCTCCCAACCCTCATTTTTTTTTTTTTATTTTTAAAGAGGATACAAAGTTAGAAGTGGGGAAGAGGGAGAGGAGATCTGGGAGAAATTGTGAGAAAAGGTGGATATGACCAAAAGGCATTGAACAAAATTCTCAAAGAATTAATGAAATGCAAAATTTTATTATTTCTTTGAGGTCAGGAATATGCTAGGGAATATAAACTTGCTGATAATTGAATGAGATTCATCTACTGGAACATGGACTTTTAGCAGTCTTATAGTTTCATTGAAACTACCTTACCTCTAGAGGAAAGAGTATTTCCCTGTGTATTGAATTATCAGCAAAATACAATCATGTAAAAGCATTCATAATGGGCTGAGTCATATGCACATTCAGAAAGTGTTTGTCAGGTGTGTATCTTCGAGAGTGCACTAAGTACACAGCAAAGGACTGAGCAGGCAAAGGGAGGCTGGAATACTGAAGATAAACCAAGAAGCCATTACCGCTGACAGCAGCCACCAGAACAGAATTTGAGGGCGTTAGAGAGACACTATTAGTGGGGGAAGAGTCGGGTAGTATAGGTTATCGTAAGGACTCTGAATGAAAAGAAAGCCTTCTCCTGCAACATACAGTAGCAGTGCTTAATATCCGCACCAGACATTTACACAGCAGAGTGTACATTTTTTGCATGTAAATTTGGTAGTTATAAAATATTAACTTGTATATAAAATTTGTAAAAACTTAAATAGAATTCTGTTCAGTGGCTGTTAACTTAGAGCTAAGTATCAGTAGTTAAACTGTATAAATAGTTACTTATGTCTTGTGTAAAAATATAGATAGGAAATGTAGTAATAAGAGCGGCAGGGCTGCTTCCCATCGCCACCCGGCTAGCTTTACCTGAAATAATTACACGGAAACTGTATTCTTTTAATCACTGCCTGGCCCATTAGCTCCAGCCTCTTATTGGCTAGCTCTTACAATTGATCTAACCCATTTCTAATATTCTGTGTAGTACCACGAGCTGGCTTACCAGGAAAGATCTTAACCTGCGTCTGTCTGGAGTGGGAGAATCATGGCGACTCCTTACTCGGCTTCTTTCTCCCAGCATTCTGTCTGTTTACTCCACCCACCTAAGGGCTGGCTTATAAATGGGCCTAGGCAGTTTCTTTATTATTTAACCAATGACCTTCCTCCATCATTTACCCTTTTTCTGTTTAAACAAAAAAGGGCTTTCACTTTAACATAGTAAAATTACATATAACAAAATAGTTATTAAGCAAGAATTACAGTTACAATATTTATATCTATTTTATCCTTTATCATAACTAAGGAAAACTATAACTATAACTAACCATTCTTCAACTCCATCAAAGACTCCAGAAGGATATAATATTACCTAAGTAAACAAGAAATAAGAAACTTCAAACTTTAGAAATGACAGAGACATCTCGCTGCCTGGACAGTCACCCAAAGTTCTTTTGTACCGTTGGGGCATCCATCTTCGGCCTACAGGCCCATAGTATCCAGCAGACACATTCTCATGAAGCAGGAAATTCCAAAGACAGTTCAGTCACTATCTGCTGTGTCCTGCAGAATGTCTCGCAGACTCTTTCATGAGTCAGGAACCCCGAAAGACCATCTCACCTTCAGGCAAGTTCAGCAGTCCTCTCTCTGTGGGTTCTTTGCATCCAGTTTATGCATCAGTCCAGGCAAGAGCAGTTTCTTGCCCAAATGGCTATCAAACTCCATAAGGAGCCTCTTCGATGCCCATCTTCCTCTTGAAGTAGATTGGTGCTGTCAGGAGCAGATGTGTCTCATTGTCATAAAAAGCCCTAAATTATTAAAACATTAAATGCCATATTCTGCAGTCTTTGAAAGATATGAAGAATGCCTATCTAGCTAAAATATATCTATGCACATCTAGAAAATCTAACTAACATGACTAAAAGCTTGATAATTATCGATGATTATCCATTAACAACCTATATACATTACATTTTTTAATGAACTATATGCATATACATATAACAAAATTGACCTTCAAATCCACACCAATGCAAATTATTCATATCTATATCATATCCCCCTTTAAATGTAAAAGACTATTCATAAACAATATTTGGGAATATGGGCGCAGTTTTTTTCTCTCCAAACTGCTTCCTGCTGAATGGGGGCGCTGTATTCAGATCTTTCATGGTATAACCTGTGTGCCAGGGTCATCTCAGTTGGCAGTTGAGTAAAGTAGTTTTCTGAAAGTGTTCACAGCAACCTTTCAGGAGGGCGTGGTCTATCATACCATACTGGGATAGACGCAATCCATAGAGTCTTATCCTCTGTGAAAACAAAAGAAGACCTTTTCCAAAGCATCATATCCTTAGACCCAAATTCTGAAGTCATAATACCCTTATATCCATTCTGGTTTAGCTTGGCAGCCCATATAATGAAATGTCTCTCTGTACTTAGCTCCTTTATAGTCAAAAATTTTAAAGAAAACATAATAATACAAAGAATCCAGACTCTCTGTGAATTTTCCATTTTTACATGGCTTATTTTTTCTTTATTTCTTTTAATCTATAACTATCTGTACTCTGTCTCTTTAAAGACTTTACCCTTTTTTAAGACATTAACTTTATTCTTTATATATATATTTTTCTCTCTCTCAAGCCTTCGTACATTCATCCAACAGTGTCTGAATCAGTTCTATTGTGAATCTGTAATTTTTTACTATCCAGGAGCATTTCTTAAAATGTTAAGCACTTCTTAAAAACTTAAGTTGCACCATGTACAGGTAATACGGTACCACCTATGTCCTTCTCAGTCTAAACCTTAACTGCCCTGTTGTTATGGTAATTACGGTAGTTCCTGCCTGAGACCAGCACAGTTCAGCATGGTGGAGCTGAGCTGCTCCTGCATCAGAACCATTTGGTGCCCCTGAGTCACACACAGTTCCAGGCACACAGCAGTCCACATTGCCATCAAGCAAGCCGTAGCACTTCACTCCAAATGCTCCATTCAAAAACTCTGTCTCCTGCAGGAGACAGACAGAGATCGCAATGGCGGCACAGCCCAGAAAGCCGGCATTTTAAAACAGCCAGTTTTTTCCTGCTGCTGAGTCAGGACAATTTCTTTGCGGCACGCAACCCAGAAACAGCAAAAAGCTGTCTTAAATTCTCTCTCTCTCCTTTTCAATCCCTCTCAGGTTTGACGTGGAGTTCATTATCACGCTGGGCGCCACTCTGTTGTAATAAGAGCAGCAGGGCTGCGTCTCCGGCACCCAGCCGCCCACATGGCTAGCTTATGCCCCGAAATAATTACACGGAAACTGTATTCTTTTAATCACTGCCTGGCCCATTAGCTCCAGCCTCTTATTGGCTAGCTCTTACAATTGATCTAACCCATTTCTAATATTCTGTATAGTACCACGAGCTGGCTTACCAGGAAAGATCTTAACCTGCGTCTGTCTGGAGTGGGAGAATCATGGCGACTCCTTACTCGGCTTCTTTCTCCCAGCATTCTGTCTGTTTACTCCACCCACCTAAGGGCTGGCTTATAAATGGGCCTAGGCAGTTTCTTTATTATTTAACCAATGACCTTCCTCCATCAAGGAAAAACACTAGAGTGTGGAATCATTCTATTGTTTCAGGGTTTACATCCTCTTCTGACTTCTTTTTCATCTTCAGAATTTTTCCATCGCCCAAATTAAGCAGGGTATTATAGATACTGACATGAGTGAGGAAGAGGAAAAAGAAATGGAAGATAATGCTTTCCCTGCGAACAGGGTGTACATACCATTCCTTCTCTGTAACATCAAGAGACTTCTTTTCAGTTGCCCATGACTGAAAGGGACCTAGGGACATTTAGCTTTAATTCTGGGTAGTTGAAAAGTTTCTCCATCCTTATAAGCCCCTCCGCCAATGCAATAATCTGAATCAGATCAAATCAAACCGAATTAGAAAAAGTCCAGGTTTAATGGATACCAACGCTCCTGGATGGCTTTCAGCCCCCTTTCTCCCAGAGGAGAGAGGGAGAGAAGACTGGAAAATCCACGTGTGTTTTCTAAGGTGGTGATGTAGGGTTACTCTCTGTATGCTGTGAGTACCATTGGTTAATGAATAAAGAAACTGCCTTGGGTCTGCACAGAGTAGAATAGAACTAAGTGGAAAAAACTAAAATGAATGTTGGAAGAAAGAGGGAAGAGTCAGGGAGAAGCCATGAAGCAGCTGCCGGAGAACGACATGCTGGAGCCTTGCCTGTAGGCCACCAGCCTCATGGGAAAATATAAAATAATGGAAATGGGTTAGACTATGTAAGAGCTAGCCAATAAGAAGCTAGAGCTAATAGGCCAGGCAGTAATTAAATTAATATATTTTTTGTGTGGTTATTTCAGGTGAAGCTTCCACCCAAAACAGTAGCCATATGTCAAATTAAAATGAGGAGTTCTATTACTAAAGATGAAAATGATAATACATATTTAAAGATATCTTTATTATTTTCTGTTTTAAGTTTCCACTTAATGTAGCAATTTTATCCTAAAAATATCTTCAGCATTCTTGAAGTCATTGCTGTGTGAAGGAAGGGGTAACTGATGAAAGGGTCCGTGAGAGAAGGAATGTGCATCTTTGAATTAGCTACTTCCTGGTCTTTTCTCTATGATGTCATCTGCAATACTGGACCGAAAATACCAAGCTGCATTTCAGCAAGATTCTTCCTAAAACTTTGAAAGCCAATTTTATCCAATGCATAGTAATTTCAAAATGCCAAAGACTGCAAAATGATACAAATACTCAACAGTGGAAATATTTGGCTTTGAGCCCAAACCATACCAGATGTGTCTCTTAAAAACCAACACCAATTGTCTTTATCTTTAGGAGACTTTTTTAAATATGAAAATCATGTTGACAATAATTTGTTCTATGTCTGTCCAGATGGAGCTCTTGTGATTGCCTCGCTGACAGGGCACAATGACCTGACCTGCCTGAGTGCAACATGGGAAAACTAGGTGTTGAGCAGAGCTCAGCCCTGATAGGACAGTGAGATGCCCTTCCAACAGGTAGATCAACAGTTCATTTAACTACAGCAAGTGAATTCAGTCGTCGGGACGTTTCCTTACAGAAAACCTGGGAATGTGAGTCTTGGTTACCATTCTATTCCTATGAAGACCATGGTCACAGCAAAGAAAACATTTAATCATGGCTGCCTTACAGTTCAAAGGTTTAACCCAATATCACCATTGTGGTACATGGGGGCATGCAGGCAAACATGGTGCAGAGAGGTAACTGAGAATTCTACATCCACATCAGGAAGAAGAGAATGGCACGATGCCTAGCTTTAACATCTGTAACCTCAAACCCATCTCCAATTACACACTTCTTCCTCTAGGGAGGAGGCCATTTTCATTCAAACCACCACAGTGCACATGAGCCAGAGAACTCAGAAAGGAGTTCATTTGAGTTTCAAGTCACAGTAGATACTGGCCAACTCTGTCATGTGAAGAGTCTTGTCAGGGGTTTTATTTCCCTCACCGAATTTAGCTCTCCACAAAGCCTACTTGTGATTCTAACATCTTGCCACCACACTTGGAAAAAGATTTTTCTCAAGACCAAAAGTCCAGTCCTTTGCTCTTCCACATGAGACAGTGAAGTCAGACCTGGAAACAGGAGAAAAAGAAGACTACATTTGCTGCCCAGAATCTGTGTTCCCTGTAAAGCCAGGGAGCATGATTAAAAATACCATCTAGCATACAAGAACCACAAGATATTCTAGTTAATGCTATAACTAAAATACTTTTAAGAGGAAATAAAGGAATGAAAGACGTAGGCTTATAAAAACAAAAATATACAATACCTCAATGCCTCTGTAACAACTACATAAGTGCAATCTATCTAATGCAATTATAGCAATGTCATGATTTTAATTACAATAACGTGTTTTGGAATGCTAAGTGAGAAATATGGTTAATATAGACAATCAAAACATACACAATTTTTCATTATTTAAACATGGATGGCAACCACTGATGTTGCTTTACTGATGTTCTGCTTAAAAGTACAAAACCAGATGGCTAACTACACAGACATGCCAAGTCACAACAACCAGTTTGTCTGACAGAATAGGTTTCTGTGGATGTGGTTAATAATTGAGGTGCTGAACACACAAAACCATTTATCCACTCCACTATGCTTACTGCAATGGGTTTGAGTCAGTGAAATAAAGTTCTGGTGCTTTCAATCGTTTTCTAACTTTTCCCCTTAAGTCAGGCATTTGGTAATAGGACTGAAAAGAAAAGAAAATGTCAGAGCGTAACAGAACCTTCCAGAGCCTCAGATTACTCGTCTTTACTCTAGCTTACCTTTGCTATGGATGCTTTTGTAAAGTGGGAAATGGTTACTCCTTTAAAAATATATCTTCCTAAACTACTTTTGGCCGCAAAACCATAAATAGAACCGTATTTAGTAAAATGATCATTTACTGCAGAGTCATAAAAATCCAAACTCCACAATTTTCTTGCTAATCCAGTGATCCATGTAATATGTGTGTACATATAATAGATGCATTGAGGGACTATCATATCCTAGACAATAAACAAATGTTTTTCATCCAATTTAAGTATTTATTCTATAGCAGCATCTGCTTAGTGAAGAGCATTAGATCTGATGCAAAAACACTGGGGTTTGGAGCTAGACTTTCATGACTTTATGTTGCATTTGGGCTCCAGTTTTCTCATCTATAAAATAAGGAGGTTAGGATGCACTGCATAGAGTAATTACATAGGAAGATAAAGTGAATTTTTTTCTTTTTTTCTTTGCACTTAGTAGAAAGAGTTTAAGGTTCCAGGCAAGCTTAAAGAGAGAGAGAGAGAGAGAGAGAGAAAGAAAGAGAGAGACAGAGAGAAAGAAAGAAAGCTACTTTGAATCCCAGTCTTTAATAACCGTGGTGAGTTCCTGTAGTGTAAATGGCACTTGAAGCTCCATATTGGTCACAGACCAGTCCTAATGCAGGCAATGCTTCTTTTCTTTTTAAAGACAATGAGTATGAGGGCAGCCAGAAGATAAAGGCGCTCTCTCAAGTAACAGTAGCAACTGAAGGAAGCTTGAGTCTGAATATGGAGTTATGGAAATGTGAGGACCTGTGGAGGTTACCCCCACATATGCTCATGAGTATGCCACAATCTAGAGCTGTGATGATGACAACCATAAAGGAAGAACACTGTCATAGCAAGGAAGTCATGAGGAAGACTGACATCAGCTTCTCTGCCTCCTCTTATATCCATCATTGGAAATTTGATAAGTAAGTTAGTTTCCCTCCCTTTAACTTCTGTCTAGGTCATCAATCAAACACGTAGAGAAGGAAGCATTGTATACTTTGCTCAAAACCTTCATGAGGAGGTGTGGTGTGCAGTGAGTTCACTAGGCAAGGGAGAATTTAAAAATTGAATCTGATATAAGTACACTGAAGGAATTCTCTTAGACATTAAAAAGCATAATATGCTCCAAAAATTACACTTAAGGATAATCATGGGCTTTTACAGAGGAATGAGGAAGAATTGGGAGGAAGTGATAAACAGGGGCCTCATGACAGAAGACTGGAGTTTTACACTCTAGAGTTCACGACTTTCTTTTATAGCAACAAAGAGTAGGCATGCCATGCTCTGGAAACTATGCAGCCACAGGAATAAAAACAGAAGAATGCTTACAGTCAATATGTATCTTCACCTATAACTCACCAGTGGTAAAACGAAAAGTGACATGGAGGGGAGAAACTGACATAGTAAGTCAGTTGAGTGAAATTGACCACCAGAATTATACACACAGCAGGTAGTTTCAGGAAAATAAATTATCACAGGAAATAATAGGTGTTCTTAGTACCAGACATAACAATTGCTCAATTCTATTCAAAGAGAATAGCAATTCAGCTTTAAAAGAATATGTAAAAGAATTGTATTTGATATGAAATTCAAGAAAAGGAAATAAGCATAGCAGTTATAAAACAATATGGTATGTATAGATTCATGTCACTCAACCAGAAATCTTACTAGGGATTAGTGAGCCATCACAAATCATTAAGTCCATAATTTTGTACTGTTAAAGCTTATAGCAAGCTTAACACACACACACACACACACACACACACTCACACACACACACCTACATACCTAACTAGAACCAGCCACCAAGATCTCCCAGACACCTGATGCTGATGAGTAAGTAGTATTGTTTCCTAGAGGTTCAATTCCACACTGGCCCTTCTTTAGTTTTTCACTTGACCTTTTCTTCTTCTCAAATTGATAGTGAAGAAAAGCAAGGTAAATGAGCCATTTGTTTTTGGCAAAGCACATTTACTATAAGGTCTGCCAAGTTCAAAGCTGAAAATGCACCAGCTGTTTGCACAAAACATGTGCCAGTGAATTCCTTCATGGCTGACAATATGTTTTTTCTCTCAGCTTCAGCACCCCTGACCAAGGTATTTATTTCCACAGCTGTCAGTTCAACCTAGAGTTGAAAGCTACAGGCACACTCAATAAAGGTACTGCTCTCGAGAAGGAAGTCTAGTTGGGGGAAATCTACATGGGGATGGAAAGGAGCATTCCTGTGATGTGGGTAGATGGGACATTTCATGTCCTGAATATTTGCAGATGTGTCTGCTACTTGTGGCAGAGCAGAGCACACCAAGTCCAATCATAATCCTAGAACTGCAAGATACCTTGGCTTAAAGAAGGCATGTGTGTCCCTGTTGCTGGTCATCTATGGCTGCCATGGCAACAGTAGAAGTAGCTAACCCTGAGAGTTTGTCTTGGACAGCATGGATATTTCACATCAACCTGGCAGCTGTGATGGGAGCAGAGCCAAAAGCATTTGTGGAAGTTGTCCAGCAGGGACAATGGCTACTTTCTGGAAAGGGAGCCGCCGGCATATGGAGAGAAACATCTGAGCCTCAAAATGTAAAGGAATTCCGTGTGGATAGCTGGAATTAATAGGGCTAAAGGACACATGAGTAATCTCAAAAAAAAAAAAAATCAAGGCATTGGAAGGCAGATAAAGAGATTTTTTTTTAATCTTTGTCATTTAACCTCAAAAATATCTGAGAACAAAATACATGGGGACAAAATGATCACAATACTCATAGAGCTTATTGTTTGCATCTCATCCTAAATTAAACATCAGCGAGGCTGGACTACTGCAAGTCTTATTTATAGAAGTAGGCTGAAAATCAAAATGGTAAAATCATATGCTCTGTGAGCAAACCTGGTCTTAAAAGTGGGAAAAAGTCGAGCTGTGCACATTAGGAATTAAATACTGGTAATAAATTATCCCTTCCTCCATCACAGCCAGGAGTAAACATAGAAGGAAAAAGGATTTCACCTTAGTCCACCACAGATTTTTCTCAAGCATAGAGCAGCATTAATTCTGTCCACTTTAGAGAACTATTAGGGGCAAGAAATACTATTACATGAGCGGTAATAATGTTAAAATGAACAGAAACAACCATTATTACACATTCATTAACTGATAATATTATAATGTGTATGTAGTATTATCTTAGTTACTTTGCTATCACTGCAGTAAACACCATGAACAAAAGCAGCTTGGGGGAAGAGTATAATACTTCATATTACACTTTTACATCACATTGCATCACTGAAGGAGGTCAAGGCAGAAACTAAAGGCAGGATCTGAAGCAGAAGCCATGGAAGAATGCTGTCTCTTGTTTGCTCCTCATGGCTGGCTCAGTCTGCTTTCTTACTGGACCCAGGAGCACCTGCCTAGGGGTGGCACCATCCATAATGGGCCTTCCCACATCAATCACTTATTGAAATGATACCCCAAGAGATTTGCCTACAGGCCAATCTGATGGAAGCATTTTCTTAATTAAGGTTCTCTCTTCCCATATGACTCTCGGGTTATTAAATTGACAAGGACTAGCCAGCACAAATATGTCATGTAATAGTCAACACAACCATTCAATATAAGTGTCATTTAAAAACTTCAGTTTTACAAATGAGTGTATGGAATCTAGGGTAAGTCTCTTACTCTAGATTAAGCTACTATTAAGAGCTGATGCCTGGAGTTGGCATTTCTGAATACTTGCCTCCTCCATTGTGAGTGTTTTAATGTCTCCAGATAATGTTCTACCAGGAAAGCAAAGAGAAAGAAGTAAGAATAATAGTAAGTTCAAGTTTCAGATCACGATCACATTTGGGGCAATGATGAACTGACCAACAGCTGTTAGTTCAGACCTCACCTATTTCTGCTGTAACTGCAGAACTAAAGCAACAAAATAGACACATGGAACCTAAGCACAACCAGCGAAGGTTTAGGAAAGGGTGTTGTTGACCTGCTGTTTGCACCTCTGGAAGCTATAGCTGATTCCAAGGAAGTCTATAATGTAAAAGGGTTTCAAGTGTGTAAGTCTCGGGATAAACAGAATGCATTCCAGTGGTTCTGAATATGTCTTTCTGGTTTTCTAATAACTTGTACATACAGAAAACTGCTAACTGAAAATCCAAAATTACAGACTGTCATGTTGGTGTCTCTCTTGAATACACATCCTTCTAAGGTAGAAGACAGTCTAGGCTTAATATAGCATCCAAACACCATTATCCAAGGTACCTCTATGTGCCTGCTCACACATGAAATAGAAAGGATTCAGAGTTGTTTATAGAAAGAACTTACTAGTCGTGTAGGAAAGAAAACATGCAAACAACCAACTAAGGGAAATGTCAAAAGTGTTGTGATAGAAGAACCTACTCAGAGCTAGAGACACAGTAAAACTAAGTCACTAGAAGAAAGTCACAGGGAGACTGCCAGTAAAAGGTGACTTTATAGCTAGCTGTCAAAAGAGCATTCTTTCAGATCACTGGAAGAATACGCAAGCATCACCGCACTGGACAAGAAGAGGAAGAAAAAGCATGCGTGTACAAATAGTCTATATCTTTTTTAACCTAAAAAAAATAAACAATTTTCAAATACAAAGTATCTGAGCATCTCCTTCTATCTAGAGCTGAAGACATCCCTGTACTTTTAAAAATCCATTTGCAGAAACTTGGAAAAGCTCTCATTGAGAAATATTTACCAACAGATACGTGGGCTGACATGGAAATTATAAGATATGTCAGGAGGCATCTGCAGAGCAAACAAAATCTTCAAATTGTGTTTTCATTGTTTTCTGGCACCTGAATTGAGCTGTTTACTTAACATTATTAGGCCCTACCAGTTGTCATGTGCTTCTCAAAGGCATTGGGAATCTCTTAAAGAATCATCATCCAAAAATACGATTTCACTCAGTTTACATCCTTAAAGAAGGAGATAAAAATAAAACAAAAGAAAAAGGCATAGTGTAGTTCTATCATGACAAGTTGGAGCATTGTGTATGCAGCTAAAATGAGCTTACTTGGAAAAAAACAATAATGCTCTCAAGCAACAATTAGAAACTCCAGATGAAGCCCAAGGTAAATCAAGCATCCTTGGATTTGAGGATGACTGCACCCAGATCACAGGGACAATGGTACCTCAGAGAACTGGCAGACAAGTGTTGGTCGTTTGTTCTCTCAGAGCAATTCCTGGAATAGGAATAGACGTGCAGTCAAGTAGTGAGTCACACACATCTTTTATGTATGAAGACAGGTCCTGGTTCTCTGTGTGTTTTAGTCTGAGCAACAGGCACTAAAAAATTAGCATACTTTCACTATATCGTGTAGCTATTTCCTCCAAATGGAAGCATTTCTGATGGAGGGAGGTTCATAAGACTCAGAGAGTTAATGAAATTTTGGACACTTACGAAGTACAGAAGGCTACAAGATTCACAAGTTTCTTCTTCATGTTTATGAAAGCTATGAGAACTTGCTAGGGAAGAAAACACTCTCCCAATCTGTAAGATGGGTAATGAAAATTTACGATTCAGATTCCATGAATCATTAGTCATGAGGCAGTAGACTTGTTTTTGAATCACCCATATAGTGGATATTTACCCACACTCCTGTCAGTTACCCCAGTGAACCCACTAGACACTGAGAAAAGATTTGGGAGGAATTGCATCTCTGGTCTGTCATATGCCTCAGGATAATGCTCCCTTTAGTCCATCACTGGTGTCCTCTCTGAGGTGAACAGACATTTATTCTTATCTGCACCTGTACACCTCAGGCCACTGCAGTCCTTTGTGTCTGACTCATAAGAGCCATGGCTTCTGTTAAGCAAAAGAGAAGCAAACAATGTCTTTTGTCTCACAGTGTCTTTTGTCTCTGATGGGACAAAAGACACACAGAAATTGAGGTTGTGAATATATCTAGGACATAAGGATTCTCAGTCCCAAAGAAGAGGGCAGTCCAGAAATGTAGGTCAGATCCTGGTGGACTTGAGACTGCTGTATTTGATTAAACCACAGAGAAAAAAAGCTAAATGAGAATTAGTGAAAAAGTACAGTAAGAAAAGCTACTGCTCTATACAATGTGGAGAAACTCAGTGGGCAGAGTGCTTACCAAAGGACCTAGCTGAATTCTCTGCAACTTCCTAATCTGAACAGTGAGTGGCACACAGGCCTGTTACCCCTGCAGGAAATTCAGGAACTTGGTGTTTGCGCCATAGTTCGGTGGGTAGGACAGTCTCGCAGGTATCTTTCTAATACCAGAGGACCTGGGGTGAGAATGACCTGATCTCCTCCACTTTATTGAAATCACTGTCACGCTCCCAGTTAAAATTCTCCATCCACAGAATGAGAGGGAAATCCAGATTTCCCTCTAGTCGTGTTCAGATGCTTGGGCTATGTTAAGATCCCTTTTTGCACATTCAGTACAATTCTGATTAGTATTTTAGTTCTCGTGGTATTGATATTTTAATAGAGCATTTTATTTTTCTCTATGTATCTGTATTTTAAATGGAATAAGTATATCTTGTGGTGATGTGAACAATATTAATACAACTTGTCTATATGCTAGGGAAGTATGCATGGCTTTTCCCTTCTTATCCGGAAGATTTACGCTTATTCAATGGGAAGTTAGTTGATCTCACATCTCGCTTTGTTTGCTGTTTCCTCCTGACATTTCTCTATTGCTGTCTTGGGCATTATGAGAAGCACAAGGTTTCAGATGATTTTATTCCCCTCAATGTTGCTCTCCCCCGTGTTTCACCTTCCTGATGTTTTGTTGTTTTTCTAAGGAAAACTCTCCCTCACTTTCCCTTCTTCCACCCATGCCCATCTGTCAGTTGTCATAGGTCACTCACCAGCCCAGTAGAACAGGATGGGAGAGGAATGGCAGAAAGGTCATTGCAGTTGTGAGTCAGTCTCTGCTGGAGGTGGGCATTACGGTTTCAATTCATGGACATCACATTGCCTTTGCGGTGATTATGCTGTGCTCCAGATGTTCTGTCCTCAACATGCTTTCTGTCCCTCATTCACAGGTAAAGAGTGTTGTTTGCTTCATGTCTGCACTGGACAGTGTGGTTCTTCGAGAAGTTTAATGTTTGACTCCACAGGGAACATAAAGAAGAGGGTTGTAGATGAGGCTTTCTGCTTTCTCTTTCTACTATGCCTGTCCTTGCCCACCCTATACAACCTCCTGTCCTGTTTTCCTTCTGAACTCTCATATAAGCATCCAGTGAAGTTGTGGACAGAGGGCAAGATACTTGTCTCCTCCCACCACTCTGCAGTTCTCATACTCATGTAGGAATCAAAGCCAGGTCTTAATATTTCCTCAAAAAATTTAACTGGATTCTTCTGGCGGGGTTTTAGTAGGACTGGCATCAGTATCAAGAGAAAATAAAATGCTCATGCTACTGTCTCTTTTTTATGTGAACATCTTTCTTTATATTTTAAAATAGTTGGTTGTCTCCATTCTGATGAGTCCAAGGACAACTTTGAATTTGTAGATCCTCTATCTCTTTATTGAAAGGAAAGGAATGATGTTCTTTCAACTTTTATGTCCCAGTTATAAACCAGAACATAACTGTGTTTTACTTTTGGGGTTTTTTTAAGCCATCGTAATATACAGCTCTTTTGCATATGGGAAGAAAT
Organism: Chionomys nivalis; assembly: GCF_950005125.1. Taxonomy (NCBI): domain Eukaryota; kingdom Metazoa; phylum Chordata; class Mammalia; order Rodentia; family Cricetidae; genus Chionomys; species Chionomys nivalis. The sequence continues at coordinate 52,839,431 of NC_080088.1, read as the reverse complement.
AGCTATATATAAAGCAGTAAGCTATTGTTTGGTATATAACTACTTTTTTTGAACTTTCTATATTTAAATGCCCTCATTACAAATATATAATTGTTAGAGGTGGGAAATATGGTACTTAACTTGGATTAATCATTCCACATGATATACAAATTAAACATCAGGTTATTCTTGTGAAACGGCAGAAATTCATGAAATGAATGTCTGCTTGGACATTAATTGTGCTACCACATGATAGAAGACTTTAAAATTAGATATTGTAAAATCCTGTTTTCAGTGGGAATTATTTAGTTGGAGAAAGTTGTCCTTCTCAAATTTCACTAAATAAGTAGTGAAATTAAATTCTAAAGTAATTTTATCTTAGGTGTCCTAAATCACTGGTTCTCACCCTGTGGATCATGAAAGAATGACCCTCACACAGGGGTAGCCGAAGACAATAGAAAACACATATATTTACATTATGATTAATAACAGTAGTGAAATTACAGCTGTGAAGCAGCAACAGAATAATCCTATGGTGGGGGTCACTACAGCATGCGGAACTGTGTTAAAGGGTCACAGCATTAGGAAGGCAGAGAACCACTGTCCTAAATGGTGACTAACTAGCTTATATTTGTCCTAAGTAAACACAGATTAGAAACTTAAGATTAAAATTTAGGAAAGTTTAGTTTGAATACATTATCTGTGACAAGGCTTTCTTGAATACTTGAAAACAGAGGGAATGGGGGACAATGGGCTTGTTAAACACGGACCAGTCTCCTGTGAGATAAAAGACTTGTTTATAATTAGTTTGATAGTGATGAAAAAAGACTTTTAATTAGATTTTTTAGCACAAAATGGGGAAGGATAGCTTTGGGGTCTGTAGCCTTGAAGAGCTAAGCCATTTGCTTCTAGCCAGCTATCCCCAACACATGATTTGCAAGTTAAATGTCGCCAGCTGATGACATGTGGCACTTCTCACTTCCTTAAATATCTTACTGAAAATGAGTTTGCTGCTCTGCCACTTGGCTAAATACTAAATGCTCTCAAATGCTGAGCTTGGGTTTTTAGAAGTCACGGCAACTGCTGCCGTTTTTCCCTTAGCAAACAAATCTAAGAAAAGGAACCATGATCTAAGAGTCTGGCTCGCGTGTTAGCGCCCTGTGGTGTGATTCTGCCTTAGACACATTTGATCCCTGAGATGTTCACAAGTTTACAATTTTAAATTTCTCTTCATGATTTTAGCGTAATGAGGTAGAGAGGACAAAAAGCCACTTCCCTCAGTTTCGGTTTGTATCTGAGGGAAGAGGGAAATGCTCTAAAAATGAAGCCAAAATCCTATTTGAATCCATCATGTGTCAAATGTCAGTAGAATTGAGGCTTTCACTACAGCCGTTCTCAAATATCTCAACCACCAGCACATTGCAGAGTAATGCAGCCTTAATCCCAGTAGCCTACAGCTGCAAAATTGTTTCTCTCAAGGTTTTAGGCTAACAGCTACAGGGTTTTCTTTAGAATTATTGATCCAAACAGGCTTTAGTTGAGACCATACCATTTCTTCAGGCCTTTTAATTACTCAGCTTCCATTAGCTTCCACTAGAATCTTCAAATCAGTTTAGTAAGAGCTAACACAATTAAACTGCATAAGCCAGATCACTGGAAGACGATACACACACACACCTGACCAGTCATACCAAAATTTGTCTATCTGTAATCCTCATGCTTAGCTGTAAAAGGACAATGTGGGGCTATTAGATTAGAAATGATATACTCTATTGATCCCTAATTTTTTGAAGAGTTGTTTGAATATCCTATCTGCCTACACCTTTGAAAATGGCTATCCAATGTTTAGCAACCAAGGCCCACTCTCTTTAGATAACACTTTGATTTGACATCATAGTTATGTCCTTCTTTACAGCAAATAGTCAGAATTGTATCACACCAAGATCAAATTTTAAGCCCGTTTTTTTTTTTTGTACTATATCCACACTCTATAAAGCAAAGCCCTATTGCACCCCTTAAACCAGATGGCATCCATTAAACATTCCATTATGATAGGATTTCTAAAGAGTATGCTGTCATCGGATAACGAACAATTAAGGTCAATTAACAGGCACATGAAAACTGAAATGCTTGTAGAACATGGAATGTAATCAGGATTTTTAGAAAAACTGAACTTTCTAGCCTAATCCATGAAAACATAGCTGATTTTAAACCATACCTTAGGAACTGAGGTCTCTCCCCATGTTAAAAATTAAGTTTTTAATCACTGGTTTGTGGCAAGATAAAGAAATGAAGTGATAAAAGATAGGAAAATTCCATAAACTTGATCCCGGCTCATTAACAATTAGCATACTGGGTTGTTTACAGTGGGTGAATATTGATCTCAGCCCATAGATTTGCTTTTAATATTCTAAAATTTCCGATAATGTGTTTTCCTAGCTACTGAGGCTTCGGATGATTCAATTTTTAGTTGTAAAGGATTCTCTAAACCCTAAAATAAAGTCTTTCAGGGCTCTTCATACCATCAACATCATTAGTGACCAGAAAAGTTTTATTCTAACTCAAAGATATGTGACTACGTACATGCATATATATGTACATATGCTTGTGTGTGTGTTTCTGTGTGTATGTGTATGTGTCAGAACATGTGTGCTCACATGTGCATGTGCATGCTAAATAACCACTGAAGAATTCTAAGTACTTGGGTGTACAATCCAAATTATTCCTCGCTTTAGGAGACAGATTCTGAACACAGAATTTGCCATGTCTATAGCAGAGAGCTGCTTCCTGCATTAGCTCCCACATTCATGTGCTCCTTTTTCTCCTTAGTCTCCACCATTTTTTATGTTCCTATAATGTGTTCTATTCTCATGAAGCTGAACATGTCTTATCAGCTGCAATGAGTCATGTGACAGGCAACACTGCCCATGCCCTCAGACTCTTGCCCAAGTTGGTAACTCTTCCGTATGCCTTGGTGCTGCAGTGACTGATGGTGTGAGGATGGAGTCCCTCATCTTCCTAGGCACAGCTAGTGCCCTACCAGGGTTCCAGGTGCCGAATCACTGGTGCTGTAGAAACAGTTATTCACCTGTGTACCATTTTTTATCAATTCCATGAAATGTTGCTGCTATGGCACAGACAAAAGGCAAAATTCCAAAAAGTTTAAAGATCTTGCTGTGGCTTTATTGGTGATTCTGCAATCAGCAACATAAGATTCCTCAAAATAAGAGTACTTGTCCCAATGAGCAGAACAGGAGAGAGTGATTCCATAGCCAAAGAAGGACTGAAGGAAGTAGACACAAAAAGTAAATAAATGAACTCGTCACGTCAAACTTTCTTGCCTTATATAAGGCTGGACAATGAGATATAATAAAAACATAACAACTGGCTGCTGTTATGGTATTTAGATTAACATTTTACAAAGATAAAGGCAGAAAAAATCCTTTATTGTGGTGGTGGTTAAAAAATTGGTCTATTTGGAAATTTCTGCTGTTATCTCTCTCCTGATTACCCAGGAGGACAAATGACAACTTTGTTTGGTAACTGTGTGGCTCTTCGGTCTAAGTGGCTCCGTGTAGGTGTATAACATGATTTCCTTAGAACTCAGAAGTTCAGTCCAAAACAATGACCCAGTCTAATTGTTATTTAACAGGTGTTTCTCACAAAATCAACTTCCATTTTAATCACTGCTTAGCAACTGTTTCTCTCCAGCTTGATTGGTCCAACAGTGTTCATCCTCTTCCATACTGTGATCAGTATGGAATCAAGATCAGTCAGGAGGTTTGTCTCAGGATGATGATGCTGGTGAAGAAGATAGGGTCTCTCTCTCTCTCCATGATAATTTCTAAGGTCCCAAATGAGCTGGAAGTTTTCAGGAGCCATCTTACTACCACTGCCTGTCTGAAGGAAGATCCAAGAAGAGGTGTGGTATAATTATGAAGTATGGTCTCCAAAAAAAGTAGCACCGTGTCACTTTTTATATGTAAATACCCTCAGATTAGCTTAAAAATCCAGTTCCTTGGTAGGTGTTACATCTCAAGTGCTCAGTAGTGTGTTCTGACTATTCTATTGAATAATTCAGTATTACTGGCTCCACACCTTGCATTTCTTCAAATCATGGTAGTAGAGAAATAAACAGAGTACTAATTTCATCTTCCATCTGTTTACATTTTGTTCTTGTTTAACCAAAAAGAATGGAAGTGACATTTAAGTTATATCTCTGATCTTTCAGACTAATGATCAGAAACAAGCCTTCAGCCTTTTCCCTATAACCACCGTCAGAAAAGAAGCAAATTACTTCCTGCTCTCCCAATTTCTTCTCATGACCTTTCCTGTTGATAATCAGCCTAACCCTGCCCTTCAGCTATGTACAGAGGAGCATACAAATGGACACATCTGTACAGTAAAAAGAGATCTGGGGCAGGGGTGCAGTTTTGAGTCATCTCAAAACTAATCTCTACTATCAGCAATAACAAGATGTAAACATCAAAGTAGTCAAAATGCATTTTCCTCATTAGCTGCTCACAGTACAGCAGGGGAAGGAGCTGAGTCTCATTCTCATTAGCCTAGAGGAGGCGAGGCAACATACAGCTCCATGGAAACCTGCCAAGTTGTCAACTGTAAGTGCAACAAGCTGTGGCTGCCCGCTGGTAATTCCAGAAGTTGGGAGTCTAGTGACAGGAACCTGTACTTCCTAAAAATTATATTTCCTATAAGTGGTCTTTAGGTATTTGGATAAGACACACAAATCTCCAAGGGACAGAAAAAGGACCATTCAAGACTCTTGAGAACTCCCAAAGAAAGGGACCTAGCATCCTAGGTTTGTCAGTGGTCAGCACAAACCATTGGTTCAGTTTGCTGCTTTCATAAATAGTTTTTCAGACCTGTTTTAAAACCTTTCCAAAGGAGACTAGGTTGACCCAGGGGCAGTTCCTCAGGCTGCCAAGAGGTATGGAGAAGTAGAATCAAATCCCTGCATCGGGATTTGATTAATGTATCTTTACCAAAAGTTCATTTCAATTCTCAATAGGTTTTTTTTCCAGAATACAGAGCGAAACATAAATTGTATAATTTAATTCACAAACACCCTTCTGTTTTTGATATCATTATTCATTTTACAGATTAAAAAAATCAAAGCTCTAAGGGCTTAAATGACTTGTCTGAGACATATATTGAAAAATTAAAAAGTGTATTGCAGCCCAGATTTCTGACTAAAGATTGTGTATTTCCTTGCATCACCCAGAACTTTGTCTCCCTTCAGATCTCCCTAGTTTTTTTTGTGCATGTTTCTGTACTAATTTTTGCAGAAGTGCACATGCCTTTAGATGGCAGGATCCATAAGATTTGAATAAGAAGGGGAAGAAAACCCGCACAAATCATCAGAAATTGTGATTAACAGACAGCAGGTGAGCAAGCTAAAAGTGTGCAACCCGCATCCATTGTCATCTCAGCAAATGCCTTGGTCCCAAAGCTGCTGAAGGGGGAAATTTGATTATCTTTGCTTCCCCAAAAGACTGATAAATCGAATTCAAGCTGCCATTGTTCCAGATACAGCCGACTCTTCTGCAGGATTTTAATCAGCGGCAGCATTATGTAACATATGGGAGTGATTTGGCAGAAAGGAGGCTCCAACTGTCACTGGAACATCCACCCAACATGAAAGGAAAATAATAATATGCAATAATGGTGCTTTCTTATCGAGAGAGCAGCTTCCCTCTGAGAAACTCTGTGGTTTACTGTACTACATCCTTACAACATCCTGATACTCAGGCAGGAAGCCACTTGACTGCAATCTTGGCTGTTTACTGGCTGATTCCAGTAACATTTTAATGTCTTCCATAGCACTTGCTTTATCCCCAGTATAAATCCAGTCCCCCCCCTCTTTCCAAATTCTTCCTTTCTCTTTATTTAATGATTGACTTTTACCCTCACTTCCTTATTTTTCTCCTTTCTTTCTTGTTACCAATTTTCTTCCCTTCTTATTTTATAAATGTCTGGACAAGAAATCAGACTTTATAAAACAATTACATCTACACTTCAGTTATTTTGTCCTATTTTTTCAGAGTAATAGTAAAATGTGTATTTTATTTCATTAATTCACTCCCTTAATCATCAAGACTATATTAAATGACTTTGTGTGGGCACTCAAAATCACATCTCACATAGTCCTTTCCCTCAGGCATGGAAGACAAAGAGCTAACACAATGCAGGAGCAAAGCAGAATCTGAAATGAAGCATCAAGGTTCTTTTGAAATGTCTGTATTTTGTTTATAGTGTACCAGTGAATTGATGAATTAGTAACAACAGTTTAATCTCTTTAGTTACAAACAGGGTTTATTGGAGGACAGAGGGAGAAATACTGTTGTAAAGTGTGATGGCAACACTATTTCAGTGAGGAAGTCATGAAAGAAGAAAACTGCTTATGGGACTGGAGAGCTCTTTCTGTAGGTAAAGCACCTGCCATGTAAGCATGAGGACATGATTTTGAATCCACAAACCTGAATAAAACTGAGCATGCTAGTATACATCCATAATTCTAGTGTTCCAATGGTGACATGAGACAGAGACTGGAGACTCTCCAGAAGACTGAAGGACAGCTAGCCTGGTGGAGGAAAACAAAGAAAGCATCGCAACAATGTGAAAGGTGAGAACCAACATATAAGATGTCCCTCTGACTTCCACTAGCACTCTACAGCATGTGAGCACCCACACTTGTATACACAGACTTAAAGGAACACACATCGTATACACACACATGTTATAGTCTGTTTCTCTTGTCTCTGACATATTTATCTAGATTTTAAAATATGACTTCCAGGACATTCGGAGAAACAGTGGTAGGTATTGCCATCATAGTAGTCCAGCTATGCAAGGAATTCTTAAAGCTATGATACTTGTAAAGGAAAGCCCAGGCTGATTTTGTACAATGTTCAGCATTCAATAACAGAACTTTTCCTTCTAAACCAATACAAAAAAAAAATAGTAAAACAGAACTATTCCACTAGCATCAACAGAAGAATTCAGGTCTATATATTCTATATATGAGAGTCAGATTATTTGGGAATTTGGAAACAATGACACTGTTCATTGGGTTTTCCCCCTAAATATATAGAAAAAAATTGATTGAAGATGTACTATAGGCGAGTTTTTAATATATGTATTACCTTCTGTATTTGCATAAAACTTTTCTCTCCTAGTTACTAATTGTAGTACCTTAGATGTCATAGATGGTAAGTGTTTTATGCAGAATTAATAAACCATTAACAAGACATTATTTTCAAGTGTTCCAAAACAAAATTAAGAATTACTTATTTAGATTGTTATAAAAATGCCAATAGATTAGAAAGCTATAACCAGAAAACTAACTAAAACTATATACCAATTGTATAATACCTTCTTGTTGGCCACACAAAACATATTTGTTTGTAATGGCTTGATAATATAATTACCAAAAAAAAAAAATCACAGTTTTCAAGAATTTTGAACAGGAATACTCTGTTTACATCATTTATAGTCCTTTTCTCCCCACTCCTCCTGTGTCCCTACACTTCCCTTTAATCTATGACTTCTTTATTATTTTTACACACACATATGCTATATGTACATACATATTATATACATATACAACCTCTGAATCCTTTTAGTATTGTTCACATATACAAGGGCTGAGTACTTGAAATTGGCTAACCCACCAAGGGGCTCATTCCTGGGTAAGACTTTTCCATTTTCTTTTAAGATTTATTTTTATCATAAAATCAATATTATGTGTATCTGTCTGTGCGAGTATGTTGCAGGTATAGCGGTGCCCTCAAGGCCAGTGTTGACAGACACTTGGGAGGTAGAGTTACAGACCATTATGAGATGTCTGATGTAGGTGCTGGAAACTGACCTCAAGTTCTCTTGAATAACTATACACATTCTCAACCACTGAGCCTCCTCTCTGGCCCTTGATTCTCTTACTCTTAGCAACATTATATAGAATATCTGACTAACTGCTTTGGTTAATATCTCCCAAGCCCTTTGGGATTTCATAAAATAGAATTTTCTTTCTTTTGTGTGAGTCCCACTGCATAAGTAGATTGGAGGAGCAGGAAGCTCTATTGTGAAGCTGAACAGGGATGCTATTGTTCCTTCCTTGGTTCTTCCATTATCACTCTGATCATTTGTAGCCAGCAGGTGGAAGAAAAGAGAAGGGCTTCTTCTCTCCTCTTTATAATCACAGAACCTAGGACATCACAGATGCTAAATACGTATTGCAGGTAGAATGCATAAACAATTCAGGAGACAGCCTTTTCAGATGTTGCTTGTACTTTATATAGGAGGTTGTAATCCAGGCATAAAGATGAGCATATTGTCTCTGACCACGTCCCAGTTGCTAAAACTGTCTTTGATTTTATGTTGGTTGAAGATTTTTTTCTCTCAAAATGAAAAGGGCACTGTCAGTTTTTTAAAGAAATAAATGACTGAGATGAAACTGAGGAATTCAATCCTCCATGCTGAACTGAAAAATGAGAATTAGAACCTGGAGACACGGAAAGCTGAGGAAGTACTGTAGTAGCATGGATAGAATAATAAAGCCCTGACCAAGTTAGTAGGAATAAAGTGAGATAATGATGTAATGTGTACTAACTGACTTGTTGAATGAGCAGAAAAACACCATGCCAGATTGTTGTTTCATTTATTTTATACACATTTACATATAAACATATATTTAAATATGAGTGGTCATCAAGTTAACTGATGAATGTTTGTTGGCTGATTAAATCATTTCCTAATGGATTATGGCAATAAAGATTTAATTGTGAAGAAAAAGTACAGAATTCCATGTCTGTAGGCAGTCAGGGAAAGCAGAAGAAGAATCAAAGAAAATGAACACAAGAAATGTTTGAGGATTCTGTGTCTTGCACTGAGGAGTTTGAAGTCAACTATGACAACAAATTAAGCATCAAAAAAGGAAAAGCTGCATTTTAAAATATTTCCCTTTATGTATTTTGTTGTGTTCACCACAATTGTCAAATATTGAAATGAAAATAAAATCCTTAAATCAGTATTTCCATCTTGGTTGTGGTAACTGGTTTATACAATATATGTATTGGAAGAGCCGCTAACGATTTTACTTTGAATATATGGGGGAAAGGAACTGGTCACCAGTTAAACAAATATTGGAAATTAGCTCTTGTCAACTTTGGCCTGTATTACAGCAGGTAACCAATGCCCAGAAAGTCTAAGATACAAAATGAAAAATTCACTACTTTGATAAAGTGTCATTAATCCATGGAAAAGCAATTATCTACAATTTAAAGCTGCAAATATACACTGTGTTTTCATTTCCTGGTTGCCCAGACCCGAATAACCCAGAAACTATATTATTTACAATACTGTTTGAAAAATGGCTCAAGCATATTTCTAGCTAGCTCTTACATCTTAAATTAACCTATTTCTATGAATCTGTTTTCCTATGAGATTCTGGCATCTTTCTCCTTTGGCAGCTATATGGCATTGCCTACTCTCTCTATATATCTCTGTTCAGATTTCCCACCTGGCTTTACTCTGCAAAGCCATTAGCCAAAACAGCTTTATTCCTCAACCAATAAAAGCAACATATACAGAAGGGCATACCACAACATTTCATCTTTTCTATCTAATTAAAAAGAAAGGTTTTAACTTTAACATAACCAAATTACATAGGTACAAATTACATATATATGAAAGTAATCAAACAAAATTATAGTTATAATATTTAGTTCATTCACATTTAGCAAACTAAGGAAAGTAATCTATCATCTATCCTATCCTTGGAAGTCTAAAGTTTTACATCTAATTTGTCTTTTATCATAACTAAGGAAAATTAATTATAAATATATAGTCTTCAACTCCATCAAAGACCCCAGAAGAATATAATATTACCTAAGTAAACATGAAGTACATTTTTAGCAAATTCCAAAGTTCTAGAAATGACACAGACATTTCAATGCCTGGAAAGTCACCCAAAGTTCTTCTGTAACAATAGGGCATCCATTTTCAGTCTAGAGACCCATAGTAACTGGCAGACTTTTTCATGAAGCAGGAAATTTGAAAGATTGATTTGCTTATATTGGAAGCTTGTCAGTCACTTTCTTCTGTGCGCTGTAGAATGCCTGGCAGACTCTTTCATAAAGCAGAAACCCTGAATGACTGTTTCATCTTTTTTTGGCAAGATCGGCAGTCATTTTTCTGTGTGTCCTGCATATCCAGTTTATACAACATACCATCAAGCAGTCTAGGGAAGAACAGTTACTAGCCCAAATGGCTAGCCTTGTCACATTGAAGCCAAATTTCACAATGAGTTTCTTCAATGAACATGAACTTCTCTGAAGTAATTAGTGCCGGCAGAAGTAGACATGTCTCACTGTTGAGAAAAATCTAAGTTCTTAAAATCTTTTAAATTTGCCGGGCGGTGGTGGCGCACGCCTTTAATCCCAGCACTCGGGAGGCAGAGGCAGGCGGATCTCTGTGAGTTCGAGACCAGCCTGGTCTACAAGAGCTAGTTCCAGGACAGGCTCCAAAACCACAGAGAAACCCTGTCTCGAAAAACCAAAAAAAAAAAAAAAAAAAAAAAAAATCTTTTAAATTCTGTAGGTCTTTGAAGTGATGAAGATTATCTAACTAAAATATATCACTGTATACTGTATATTGAGGAACACTTCCTCATTGCTGGTGGGAATGTAAGCTGGATGTCAGTGTTGCGATTTCTCAAAAAATTAGGAAACAATCTTCCTCAAGATCCAGTAATACTACTTTTGGGTATATATCCAAAGGATGCTCAATTGTGCCACAATGACATGTGTTCAACTATGTTCATAGCAACTTTGTTTGTCATAGCCAGATCCTGGAAACAACCTAAATGCCTATCAACTGAAGAATGGATAAGGAAAATGTGGTACATTTACACCATGGAGTACTACACAGCAGAAAAAATAACATCTTGAATTTTGCAGGAAAATGGATGGAGCTAGAAAACATTATTTTGAGTGAAGTAACCCAGATACAGAAAAACAATTATCACATATACTCACTCATAGGTGGTTTTTAAACATAAATCAAAGAAAACCAGCCTACAAATCACAATCCCAGAGAACTTAGACAAAAATGAGGACACTAAGAGAGACTAGTAGAAAACAAAAAGATCTCCTGAGTAAATTGGGAGCATGGGGGCCTTGGGGCAGTGTTAATGGGGGGAGGGGGGAGGCAGAGAGGGGAATCAGAGAAAAATATAGAGCTCAATAAAAATCAATTAAAAAACAAACAAAAAAAAGAAAACCCAACTAACATGACTACAAGTTTGACTATTATAAATTACTATTAATCTGCAATTTTTAATTATGTGTTACATTTTTAAGTGAGCTATATAAGCATAATACCTTAAACAAGAATATAAATACACATGTAACAAAATTGACCTTAAATTTGTATGTATAAACCAAAATCCATACCAACGTAGAGTATTTATTGCTATATCATATCCTCTTCTTTTCTCTCTTTCTTTAAAAATTGACTGTAGCTATTAACCATTTATAACCAACCATTTTAAAATGAAAATAAACATTTATAAATAGTCATTTTGGGAATTTGGGTGTAGTTTTTGTCAACCTGTTTTCTCCTGTTTTTAGGATAAAGCACTTTTAAGGTTTATGGAGACCTTTCAAGGGGTCTTGTTCCCTCAAAGCACATTAGCCTAAAAGGAATCCTCAGGTTTCCATCCTCTGTGAAAACAAAAGCAGAACATTTTTTCCAAAGTGACATATCCTTAGACTCAAATTTTGAAGTTAAGATAGCTTTAAAATATACATGTTGGTTTAGTTTAGCAGCCTGTACAATCAAATGTCTCTGCAGTTAGCTAATTTGTAGCCAAAAACTTTAAAGAAAACACAATAATATTCATCATCCAGACTGTGTATATTCCATCTTTACAGGGCTTATTTTTTACTCTATTACTTTTCATAATTTATTTTATTATCTTTACTTTTTTGATCTACAATTATCTGTACTTTTATATTACTTTTACCGTCTTTAAAGTATTTTACTTTTAAAAACTATTTCTTTCTATAACTGCCTGTACACATTTTCTTTTTTCTTAAGCCTACGTATAATTTTTAAACACATTATAACTCATCTAGAGGTTTATTTTTGTCTGAATATGTCTTTATTGTACATCTGTAATCCTTTTTTTATCACTGCTTTAAACTGTTAAGTGGGCATGACTAGGACTAGAACTGCCATTTGGACTGTTGGTTCCACCCTGTTTGGCTTTCCAACATGGCAGAGGTTCACTTACCAACAACTCTGGGAGCCATGCTTACCATCTCAACTCTGGGAAACAGTCGGCCCATACCACCACCAAATAACTTGCAGCATGCTACCCACAAAGCCCATTTAAGTGCTCCATAGCAGGACTGCCCAAAAGATCCAGAGCCATTGTTGTCAACAGCGCAAACCAGGAAACTGTCTCTTAAACAAGCTGCACAGATTTTGGTGCTGACTCAGTTTTGTTGAGTCAGAGAGCCATCTTTTAAAGAAACCGTGCCTCTGCTTGCAGCCAAGAAACAGAGCTTAACAGAAAAATATGTGGCTACTAAAAACTTCTAATTGACTCCTGTTTTTGTGAATCTAGAGCCCTTTTTGAAGCTTTCTTAGACTTTATGTAGATATTGTTGCCCCATATTGGGTGCCATTATGCAAAAAGAGAATACATTTTTTTTTTGTTTCCCAGCCACCCAGACCCAAATAATCACACAGAAACTTTATTAATTATAATACTGTTGGCCGATGGCTCAGGCATACCACTAGCTAGCTCTTACATCTTAAATTAATCAATTTCTTTTAATCTATATATTGCCACGAGGCTGTGACTTACCCGTGACATCTTTCTTCTTCAGCAGCTACATTGCATCTGCCTACTCTCTCTATATCTCTCTTCAGATTTCCTACTCAACTTTACTTAACCAAATGCTGAAAAAAAACCTTTGTTCATCAGCTAATAAAAGCAACACATATACAGAAGGACACTCCACATCATAAAGCCTTTTGCATCTTTCTAGATGTATGGGCAACAACAACAGAGACAAAGAAGTAGCAGAGAACATAAAGGCCTCTTCCCTGGTGGTGACAGCCACTGTAAGGAACTATTTGCTGACTGGCATATTAATGATCAGTTTCTTCAATGAAATTCTTCCTGATGTTCTCAAGACTTGTCTCAAACTGGGCATCATTTTTGCATGTTTCTATAAAAACAATTAGCTTGGCTCATATCCTGACATTCTTGGTCAAATTCCCTTATCAGAATTGATCTCTGTAAATATGCAATCACCCATATACATTTTCACTTTTAGTAAGGCTACTAATGTTGCAGAGAAATAGAGAAAGAGAAATTGCGAGGTCAATATCACACATACATACATATATGTACATATGAATTTCACATATTAAATATTTTATATAAGTACATGATACACATTAGTTTTATAATATTTTTAATTAATTCTAATCAAAGTGTTTTTTTAATGTTAAGGCTTCTTAAATTGATAGATAAATGGCTAGATAGGTGGAAAGACAGCTACACAGATTTATAAACAGAAGTGGGTACCTCAAACAGAAATTCCCAGGGAACAGACCTTGATATGGAAATAATTGTTTCACAGAAATAATAAGTAAGTCTTGTTCCTGGAAAGAAGGACAAACAGAAATATTATGCATTTAGTCAAGTAGAGTAAAGTAGTGGGACTGGGTGGAACACAGGAAAGCTTCTGGCTAAAGCTTTACTCTGTGAAGCTGTGTCGCATTGCCTGTCTAAAATATCACATGGTCTAATAAAGAGTTGAATGGCCAATAGTGAGGCAGGAAAAAGAAAAGAGGGACTGGTGGACAGAAAGAATAAATAGGAGAAAAGAAAGAGAAATTAGGAGTGAGAAAAGAAGGATCCAGCCATACAGCCACACAGCCAGCCACAGAGTAAGAGTGAAAGTAAGATTACAGAAGTAAGAAAAGGGAAAAGCCCAAAGGTCAAAGGTAGAAGGGATAATTTAAATTAAGACAAGCTGGCTAGAAACAAGCCAAGCTGGTACGGGAGAATTGTCTGTATTCTGTCAATTAGATTTTAAATAAATGTTGATTGGCCGATAGCTAGGCAGGAAGTATAGGTGAGAAAACCAGGCAGGAAGTAGAGGTGGGACAATGAGAACAGTAGTATTCTGGGAATAAGGAAGCTCTCTCACAATCCTACTCAGATATGGAAGAAGCAAGATGTGACCTACCCCGCTGAAAAAGGTGCTGAGCCATGTGGCTAGTATATACTAGAATAATGGGCTAATATAAGTTCCAAGAGTTAAGAAGAAGCCTGAGCTAATGGGCCAATCAGTATATAACTTATCGAGACCTCTGTGTGATTTTCTTTGGGGCTTACCAGCTGTGGGAACTGGGCAGGTCAGAAATCCCAACAAGCAGGCTTTCATGTTACACCAAGCTAAGGCCAGAAATTTATAAGAAAGAATTTGACTCTCTGTGTGATTTATTTGGATACTGGTGGCAGATTCCCAAAAATAGCCAAAAGAGTAGAGTTTTAAAAAGTAAAGAACAACCAATAACACATATACATCTATAATATGTATGTGTACATCTATAGAAAATCTATATTAATATGCCTATACATACAGATTAAAAGATGAAGTGTTTAGAGTATCAATGCTTCAGTACAAGCATTGAAAAGGATCTTTTGTATGTGGGTGTTTATATAAATGTCTATCTATAGGGGGTGCATACATAGCTGGTACATATACCCCTATATGATATGCATATGGAACACACAGGTACCACCCACCTTTTTGCTTGTGTTTTTAAGACATGATCTCTCAAAGGCCTGGGACTTGTCAAGGAGGGCAGGTTGGCTGGCCACATGGTTCCATGATCTGTTTCTGACTTACTGCCACTGGAATTAAAATCATGTAGCACCAGGACTGGGTTTGTTAATATTGTTGTTTTAAATAAGGGTTCTCATGAACAAACTCAGATGCTCATAAGGTACAAACTTACAAACCAAGCACTTTCCTCAACGCTGAAGGATTATTTTTGTAAAGAAAGCAGAAACTTTCATATTTAAATTGTTTTTTAAAAAAAAACTAAAAATTGTAAATACTAGGAAATACTAAGTAAATTACCAATACATTTGTACACCACATAATGTTTTGAAAAAGGTAAAAAAATTTCAAGGTCATTTTTTCAATTTCCTTTCCAATTCAACTTTTATTATCTATTTTGATTAAAAGAAAAGCATCTATGAAAAAATGCAAACTCACAAAATTGGCCACATTGACAATGAACTTCAACTAAAGTTTTTCATGTTTAAGTTTTTCCAAAAGCCTATTTATTAGAAAAACAATTAGTTAAGATGATTAAGACATTGCTCCACAGACTCAAAAAAGGAACATGGGATGTACTCACTATATTTGGTTTCTAGCCATAAATAAAGGACATTGAACCTATAATTCGTGATCCCAGAGAAGTTAAATAAGAAGGTGAACCCAAAGAAAAACATATAGGCATCCTCCGGAATATTAAACTTCATCAGGCGATGAAAGGAGACAGAGACCCACATTGGAGCACCAGACTGAAATCTCAAGGTCCAAATCAGGAGCAGAAGGAGAGAGAGCACGAGCAAGAAACTCAGGACCGCGAGGGGTGCACCCACACACTGAGACAATGGGGATGTTCTATCGGAAACTCACCAAGGCCAGCTGGCCTGGGTCTGAAAAAGCATGGGACAAAACCGGACTTGCTGAACATAGTGGACAATGAGGACTACTGAGAACTCAAGAACAATGGCAATGGGTTTTTGATCCTACTGCACGTACTGGCTTTGTGGGAGCCTAGACAGTTTGGATGCTCACCTTACTAGACCTGGATGGAGGTGGGTGGTCCTTGGACTTCCCACAGGGCAGGGAATCCTGATTGCTCTTTGGGCTGATGAGGGAGGGGGACTTGATTGGGGGAGGGGGAGGGAAATGGGAGGTGGTGGTGGGGAGGAGGCAGAAATCTTTAATAAATAAATAAATAAATTTTAAAAAAATAAAATTAAATTAAAATTAAAATAAAAAGTTTAGCAAAGATAAAATTTTATTCCCATCTAAACTTTGCTGGTAGCACCAATAAGACATTTTGATTTCTCAGACCGCAGGCATTGTTTGTCCAGGATTGAATAAACTGTGTAGCTAAGGATACATGTATATATATATTTGTATATATGTATTTGTATATGTATCTGTATGTACATGTGTGTTCATGTATATATACATATATATGTATGTGCGTGTCTCAGATATATAGATATATAGCAGAAAACCAAAAATGCAATTTATAAATAGTAAAAATGTGTGAATTATTTGTTTATATCATTGATTAGGGATCCAGGAAGGCAGAAAAGCTGATATGCATTATATTTGTTGCAAATTAGAAGCAAATGCCTTAGCCTAGAATTCGCTTACCAAGAGAAAGCTTTCTGACTTACTAGCTTCAGCATCAGAGCCGACTGTGCATCCTCTGTGTCCATCTTAATTTACGTGTTGGCACAGAGACCCACTGTACCCATGCTTCAGCCACCCTGCTCATCTTCTGAACTCACTGAACTCAGCCTTGCTGGGCTGCCTTCCTGGCTTGGACTTATTTTCTGAAACATTTGTCATTGTTTTTGTTAGTACTTTGGTTCCTTCTTCAGTTTTGTATAGCTCTAATTTTTTCAGCATGGGTTGTCTTCTGTTTTGCAGGTTATATAAATTTCAGAGAATGCCTATGCCATGCTACAGTATGACACTTAGCTTCTCCTCTTATATATGAAAATCAGAAATAAAATGTCTAAACACATTATTTGATGGACTAAGAAAAAAGGTGTACTCAAGTTTGTTCACAGAAGAACCAACAACCCACGAGTACCTTTCATCTCATGTCTACACTGATGGAAAGTCACCTGCACACATCCCTCACTCAGTCTTACAAATCAGAACAGTACTTAATTACTATAGAGAACACTGAAGCAAAGGGTATTTCTGGAGCTTTCCTCTTCTAGATGCTTTAAGGATTATACTCTCCTAAATAAGAAAGCATCTCACAACTGATGTTGAAGTTATTTTCTGATGTATAGTTTCTGACACAGCATGCTGTGGTTGATTGGGCCAATGGATTTCCCCCCTTTAGGAAAAAAAAAACTGCATAGCAATAATTACCTAATTAAGATTTGCATAATTATGATTACCAAATTCCAAGAGAACTGTTGTAGTAACAGTATAACAACCTATCTAAGGCCAATTAGCTTGTATTTCCTTTCTGATTTAATTTATTTTAATTTAAAAGAGCTATAAACAGGATATGTCTAGTTGGTGATTTAATTAGTTACAATATATTAAGAGATTAGAAATTGCTATGATACTGACAACCTCAATGTCCTTCAAAGTGATGTCTTTATTTCTTATTTCCAAAAAGGCTAGAATTAGTGCTATTTTCATAACTAAGGTCATATCCCAAATTAACTCAACATTTCACAGAGCTATAATTCAAGGGTGCTATTTCAATGACAAAGGAAAGAACAGGATAAATTAGTTTTTATTCAAATGGAAACAGCATAATGCCTTTGATGGTTATACTGGAAACAAAAACGCTAAATGGAAACTCCATTTACTTTCTAGAATGAGTAGACACATTCAAAGACATAGGAATATGACCAAAAAGAAGGTTTGAGATAGATTTTGTTCAAGGCTGTGCATGAAACTGACAAGAAGAAAGTGATATGAAATTGTGTGTGCTTCACAATCCAAACCAAAGATACTGAGATAATTCAAAAAAGATGAAACCATCACACCAAGACCATCTGGGGTGATAAGAATCTAAAAGCTTTGTCTCATCTCTTCTATATCTGTATTTAGATGTGTGCTGGTATATAAGGATTAATATAGTGAAAAGGCCCATTTTACCAAAAGCAATCTACAGATTCAAGGCAGTTCCCATCAAATTACTAACACAGTTCTTCACAGACATTGAAAAGACAATTTTCAGTTTTATATGAAAACAAATAAAAAACAGGATAGCTAAAAATAATCCTAAATACAAAAAAAAAAACTGCTGGAGGTATTATCATCTCTAGTCTCAAGTTTTTACTACAGAACAATAGTAATAAAACAACATGGCATTACATAAAAATGAACAGGTTGTTTAGTGGGATTGAACCGAAGACATGAACATATGTTTGCACAACTTTGGCCCACTTATTTTTGACAAAGAAGCTAAAATGAACACTGTGGAAAAGACACTTTGTTCAACAAATGGTCAAACTGGATGAGTACATGTAGAAGAATCCAAATAGATCCATAGTTATCACCTTGCACGAAACTCAACTCCAGATGGATCAACGACTTCAACTTAAGGACATATACACTCAATCTGTAAGAAGAGAAATGGGGAATAGCCTTGAAATCATTGCCTCAGAAAAGACTTTCTGAACAGAACACTGACAGCACATGCACTAAGATTAACAATCAATAAATGGGATCTCTTGAAACTTCAAATCTTCTGCATGGCAAAGGACACACACCATCATATGTAAAAGGAGGCAGCCTACAGATTTGGAAAAGATCTTTACCAATCATGTATCTGATAGAGGACTAATATCTAAAATATAGAGAGAAATAAAAAGAAAACTAGATACCAAGAAAACAATCCAATTTTAAAAAGTGGAGTAGAAAACTAAACAGAGAGTTCTCAAGAGATAAAAGACAAATGACTGAGACCCACTTAAAGAAATACTCAACATCCTTAGTCATTAGGGAAATGCAAATTTGAGATTTCACTTTAAGTCAATCAGAACGGCTAACATCAGTAAAAGAAATGACAGCTCATCTTGTTGAAGGAAGGGAGTAAGGGAAAGACTCATCCGTTACTGTTGAGAATTTGAACTTGCACAGCCACTACAGAAATCAGTGTGGCAGGTCCTCAGGAAACTGGGAATAGATTGACGTCACAATCCAGCTATGCCACTCTTGTGAATACTGAAAGGACATTTTATCCTATCGCAGAGATACTTGAGCATCTCTGATCATGGCTAAAACTGGAAACCACCTATATGTCCACCAACAAAAGACACAATGAAAATGTGATGCATGTTCACAAGATTAAAAAAAAAAATTAAATTTGCACATAAATGGATTCAGCTAGAAGAAAATTATCTTGAGTGAAGTAAACCAAACCCCAAAAGACAATACAGTATTACTATCTTATATGTGTATGCTAGCTTTGATGGCATGCTAGAGTCCCTATAACCACAGAGGTTGCATATGGAGTAAAGGGACTGGGAGGAAGGAGAGGCTCTCCCAAGAAACGGGGAAAGGACTGTATAGTCATGGAGAGACAGGTAGAGACAAATAGGAGAATCAAATGCAGAAGCAGAGAAAAAGGGAATAAGGGAAAGAATATGAGGATGTACAATTAACACTAAGGGCCATTTGAAGGGCCATATGGAAACCTATTATTGTATAAACTTCTTAAATATATATGCATCTGAAAGAAATCTAAATGGAGTCACTGAATAATAGCAGAGAGAATGCCCCAGGTAGGCATCTTTTACTACCATGTGACATATCCAGTGATGGGTAATATATAGCTAAGTTTGGCCCAAAGGGATCCCATGGAAATCCCCAAATATCTCAGGCTATTGTCAAGGCTATTGGTTGATCTCCACAAACTGATGGTAAGGCACTATTGTTGAAACAATACTAACATATCCCATTTAACATGGAGAAATTGAGCAGATGCTGGTGCCTAGTGTGTCACCTCTACAAACTAATATGAATAGTACTAGAAGGTAATTTGAAAGCTATTGGAGGAGAAAGGTAAACACCAACCCCATTATAAACCCTCTGTTTTACAATGATAACCTGCTTACATGATATGCTGGTACAATAGGATTACAAATACTGTGGGAGTATCCATTCTGATTGGATTTAAGGCCCAGTCCATGAGATGAAACCCACTCCTGACTCTGTTAAGGCAGCCAAGTACCTGAGACCAGATAGGTAAAAGCCTAGGAGAAAACCACATACTGTTGTTCTGCCAGAGGAACAGAACAAAAAAGTGACTCCTAACTAGATTCTGCAATATTTATTGATGAATGCCTTATTCAACCATCATCAGGAAAGCTTTCTCTTGTGGTAATGAGACTAATACAGAGACAGACAACTGGACAATATGCATAAAATAAAATACTATCTAACAGTTCTAAATGGGATGTGTTTATTACAATCCTCCCCTCGGGGTTCAGAAAACCATGGAAAAGAGGAAACAGAAGGATTTGAGAGCCAGAAGGGATGGAAGACACCAAAGAAATAGTGTCACTTGGATACCACACAACTGACACACATATGAAATCCAAAATACAGTGAAAGCATGCGCAGGGCCTGCACAGGTTCAAGCCAGACAGAGTTACAGCATTGGGAGGGAGAAGTGGACATGAGCTGCCAACCCTAACCAAGAAGGTATCTTTAACTGATAAAATTACAGGAAAAAATTAAAAAAAAAAAAGGTTTTCTCTTATGGAGTTTCATAGGCTAATACAAATCAAACTAAAGGGGAGGCCCCATGACCACCAATACATGGCCAACACAAAATGCACTCCATGGTATTTTTATTGATACTTTATCTCATATTGCTTTGCTTAGGCATCTTTTTCTTACTGGTCTTTACTTATATATTATGATTTCTGACTTTGGTTTGTGTGTGTGTGTGTGTGTCTATGCGTATATGCTTTTTGTTCTTATGTTTTTTCTATTATTTATAATGTTATTTTATTATATATTATTTTATTATTTTGATTTCTTTTTGTTTCTTATTTTCAATTTTTTTATTCTAATTGTTTCCTCTGCTTCTTTGTTTTCTAAAGAGAGAGATAAAGAAGGCATGATTTGGGTGAGGTGGGGAAGGTGGACAGCCATGATGAGAACACACTGTTTAAAGTTTATTTTCAACAAAAAACACATGTTTATCAAATCAAGAAAAATAAGTGTATATAATTATATCAAGCAAAAAAAAAGTGTTGGCTTTATAGCTATCAAACCTGTGGCCATATCCCCTCATGTTTGCTAAGACAATGACACAGTCAATGTTCACACCTGTCTGCTCTCGACCTTGTCCTTCAGTTGTATCCTTCCCAGCATTGCTGGTCATCTGGTCACCCACGTCCGACTCCTCAGTCACTGTTTTTGTTAGATGTACATATGTCTTGATCTGCTGCTTCATTGTCTCTTCAGAATCAGTCTGACATATTACTCCTGCTTGCTTTCACTGAGGAATGGATGGCCTCTCTGTGGTGATGCATTTAGGTAAAGTAAGTAAATAAATAAAAAGTTCCTATTAAATTCAAGAGAATTGCATTCACTTTTTTGAGAGCCATCAATGTTTAACATTTCTCAAGGACGATGGGTTCATGCCGTTTTTACGAAGCTGTCATCAGTGACATTTTAAAGATATTTGTCCTGAGCATTTCAAACTATGAGAAAACTTTGGTATTTAAGCAAAATATCACTGAACAGGCCCTGCTCAATGCACCATTATTAAATCTTTTAACATCTATTACCTTCCTAAGTATTTGTTTCCTGTTTCTCATCTGTTTTTATATATGCCTAATCATTTTCTATTTCAACATGTTTACCTGCAAAATAATCATAGATGCAAAGAGTCCAGATGCTAAAGTTGAACCCTAGATAGTGATGAGGTGAACAACACTTGCTCATATGGGTTGTCATTAATTCCATTGTTTTCACCTTTTGTCCTTGACTGCTTTCACTGAAATATACAACACTCCCACTGCCTCTCAGGGAGACATCACCATCCTCATTTCTTCTCCCCTTGATATTTTACTCAAAATATGTCAGAAATGCAATACTCACTTTAATGAGAAATTATCATCACCGCTGAGTTGTTAGGCAAAAAAACAAAACAAAACCAAAAAAAACCACCTTTTTTTCATAGTTGATTAAGCTATTTTTAGTACTGGAAACTATTTGTTTAAGATTGATAACATAGGATTTGGTTAAAACTATAATGTCTTTTCTTTATTCTATCAAGTAAAAATAATTTCTCTGTGCCTTTTGGTTTACTACAACTTTTTCTTTCTTGAATTCTGTTCATTTTTATCTTACACTGCTTCTATAGATTCTAATGCTGGCTTGCATATTCATAAGGTTGGGTGATTGTCATAAAAACAGTAGCATTCTTTTTAATTTTGTATTTAATTAACATCATTTTCATTTATTTTACATTCCAAACAATTTCCTCTCTCTCCTCTCCTCCTGTCCCCTCCTCTTTCCCATCTACCCCTCTCCCCATGTGCTCTTTCTCCAATTCCATTCAGAAAGAAGCAGGCCTTCAATGGGCTTGCATGCAAAAAAAAAATTGCACAAAGTATGAAAGATCTCTTGGGTGAACTGGGGGGAGGGGATTGGGGAAGGGAAATAGTAGCATTCTTTTTCTTTTCTTTCTTTCTTTCTTTCTTTCTTTCTTTCTTTTTTTTTTTTTTTTTTTTTTTTTTGGCGGGGGGGATTTCGAGACAGGGTTTCTCTGTGATTTTGAAGCCTGTCCTGGAGCTAGCTCTTGTAGACCAGGCTGGCCTCGAAATCACAGAAATCCGCCTGCCTCTGCCTCTGCCTCCCAAGCGCTAGGATTAAAGAGGTGTTCACCACCACCGCCCGGGGGGAAATAGTAGCATTCTTAAGAGCTTCATTTAACATAATATAAAGAATGTTGGATTAAATGTGTAATCAATTTGTGGGTGCACCCCTCATGGCCCTGAGTTCCTTGAGACAATGGGGATGTTCTTTCGGGAACTCACCAAGGCCAGCTGGACTGGGTCTGAAAAAACATGGGATAATACCGGACTCACTGAACATAGCAGACAATGAGGACTCCTGAGAAGTCAAGAACAATGGCACTGGGTTTTTGATCCTACTGAACATACTGGCTTTGTGGGAGCCTAGGCTGTTTGGATGTTCACCTTAATAGACCTAGAAGGAGGTGGGAGGTCCTTGGACTCCCCACAGGGCAGGGAACCCTGACTGCTCTTAGGGCTGATGAGAGAGGGGGAGTTGATTGAGGGAGGGGGAGGGATATGGAAGGCCGTGGCGGGGAAGAGACAGAAATCTTTAATAAATAAATTAATTAATAAAAAAATTTAAAAAAAATGTGTAATCAAAAGCAGTGACTCACACTGCTCTTTGTCATTTTCTATTTGCTTTTTATATTTACTTTTTTAAAAAAGTCCTTAGTAAGGAAAGAAGTTCTGAGGGGGTGTATAATTCCTTTCCCTGAAGCAACATTTTTGGACTGACAGGAGCTCTGTGTTTCTTTCTTGTTTCATGGAAACAATCTAACTCTGACAGTGTGGGAAAAGAACATGTGATTACAGAAAAAAGTAAACAAATCATCTTAAAGCAGTTGGGATATGTGTGTGTTTGTATGAGTATTATACGGTTGTGAGAATAATTACCGTTTTTGAACAGCTTCTACATGACAGCATATTTTCTATAGTTTCTTGTTTTGAATTAGGAACTTAATATCTTTCATTCTAAACTCCAAATCAAGGAAAATGGAGAACTTAAAACCACAGATGTTCATGACTTAGCAGTTTCAACATGCACACTATTTTCAGATCATTTAAAACACATTTTGCTCAGAAATTTTTTTATTTATTTATTTTATTCTCTTTTAATTAAAATTTCCACCTCCTCCCCGTTTCCCATTTCCCTCCCTCTCCTCCCACATATTGCCCCCTCCCCCACTCCCCTCCCCCACTCCCCACTCCTCTTCCCCTCCCCCCACTCCATTCCTCTCTCTCTCTCTCTTTCTCTCTCTCTCTCTCTCTCTCTCTCTTGATACTGAAGAGCAGTCCAAATTCCCTGCCCTGCGGGAAGACCAAGGTCCTCCCACTTCTATCTAGGTCCAGGAAGGTGAGCGTCCAAACAGGCTAAGCTCCCACAAAGCCAGTTCACGTATCAAGATCGAAACCTAGTGCCATTGTCCTTGGCTTCTCATCAGCCTTCATTGTCCGCCATGTTCAGAGAGTCCGGTTTCATCCCATGCATATTCAGTCCCAGTCCAGCTGGCCTTGGTGGGCTCCCAATAGATCAGTTCCACTGTCACAGTGGGTGGGTGCACCGCTCGTGGTCCTGACTTCCTTGCTCATGTTCTCCCTCCTTCTGCTCCTCATTTGGACCTTAAGAGCTCAGTACGTTGCTCCAAATTGGGTCTCTGTCTCTATCTCGATCCATCACCAGATGAAGGTTTGGCAAGTTCCCAGTTTTTGTCTGACAATCTTGTCTACTTCCCCTATCCAGGCGGATGACTATACGTTTTTCTTTGGGTTTACCTTCTTATTTAGCTTCTCTAGGATCACAAATCATGAAATTTAGGGTCAACTTACCCCAAGATCCAGTAATACCTAACTCTTGGGAATATACCCAAGAGATGCCCTATCATATGACAAAAGCATTTGTTCAGCTATATTCATAGCAGCATTGTTTGTAATAGCCAGAACCTGGAAACAACCCAGATGCCCTTCAATGGAAGAATGGATGAAGAAAGTGTGGAATATATACATATTAGAGTACTACTCAGCGGTAAAAAACAATGACATCGTGAAGTTTGCATGCAAATGGATGGAAATAGAAAACACTATCCTGAATGAGGTATCCCAGACCCAAAAAGAGGAAAATGGGATGTACTCACTCATAATCGGTTTCTAGCCATAAATAAAGGACATTGCTCAGTAATTTTATGATGAGTTGAAGACTTGTGGATGAAGAATACTGCAACAGTTAGTGTTGTTTTTCAACAGGACAGAATCTAAAATTACCTAGTCCTCCGGGCAGACTAGGGAAGGCCTCTAGATCCAGGTTAGCCTCTGAGAATGTCTGTGAGCAATTGTGTTGATTGGGTTTTTCACAAGGCAAGACCTGTTTTAACTGTGGACCAGATCATTTCTTGAGCAAAAATCTTGAACTGGATAAAGAAGAGAGAGGAACCTGAACAGGCATTCATTGTTTTCTGCCTCCTTGCTGTGCATGCAGTTTGGCCAGCTGCTTCAGACTCTTGCTGTGTTGTCTTTTCTGATATGAAAGCCTTTTCCCCAGAACTGTGACCTGAAATAAACCCTATCTCTCCTGACTTGCTTTTGTCAGGGTATTTTCTCACAACAATAGGAAAAGGAAATAAGGCCGGAATTAAAATCAAGACCCCAAAATGTGAGCCTTTTATAAGAAGGGTCATTAAAGAATCGGTAGTTATTGCAATGGCCCTACTCACTCAGAAATGAGTCAAAACAGGGTTCAGTAAGCACTGAACCCTGCTCAGTTTATATGTAGTCACATTGACATGGCCAACAAGTCAAAATGTTGGTCAATTCTGAAAACATTATGGATTTTATTCTTGATGACAAATAGGTTTAAATGGTACTATAAAAATATCAAGAAATTAATTGGTTAAGCATATTAGTGCCTTGTTTAGGGATTAATATGTATCAACAATAAATCACATAATTTCATACTTCATTTCTCTGAAGACAATTTAATAATTTAAGTTATCACTGACAGACATTACATAGAGACTGCTGTTTCTCTTTCTTTCTGCATCTCATATTAAGAAAACATGAGGTATTCTCCAAAGGAAAAATAGAATTTACAGCCCTTTATACTCAATTTCTGTTCAATAAAATATTATAATTTTCCTATCATCTTTCATTAAATAATTAATAAGAATCTGTGATATGAGCATCATATCTTCCCTCAAAGGGCTTGTAGTCTAGTACTCTATGGTAAATTAGAGCATGAAGGTGGTTGAGACAAAATAACTGTCTTAATTAATGTTCTGTTGCTAAGAAGAGACACCATGAAGAAAACAGCATGTAAAGAAAGCATTTAATTGGGAGCCTCTTGACATTTTTACAATGACTGTCCATGATTATTATGGTGAGAAACAGACAGGCATGACTCTGGAACAGTAGCTGAGAGTTTTATAACCTGATCTGACAGCAGCAGAAAGCTAGCTGAAGAAAAAGACACACACACACACACACACACACACACAGAGAGAGAGAGAGAGAGAGAGAGAGAGAGAGAGGCATGGGTTTTTAAAATGAAGTTTCAAAACCTCCAGTGATACATCTCTTCCAACAAGGCCACACATCTTAATTATTCTCTAAACAATCTACAAATTTAGGGGCTGGATGTTCAAATATTTGAGGCTACGGAAGCCATTCTCATTCTACCCACCACAGCGGATATGTCAGCAGTGCCAAGGGAGGACACACAGCTCTATGATGTTGCCTAAAACTTCCTGAACATTTTTTGTCAGAGGCCTCCACACAGGCAACCAGACAGTTCTTGTCTTTGATGCAAAAAAATAAAAAATAAAATAAAGACAAGCCAGTAGAAATCTAGGTAGGAGTTTATTAAAAGAGATTTTAATATAGATTACAGGCAAAGGGTTAAATGCAAGAGAGATGCTCAGAAAGAAAGACTTTCTCGAAAAAGGGTCTCATTTTATTATCTTTATAATAATCACAGGTAGGAGATTATTATCTTCAATTGGTTGCTGAGGAATTCAGATGAGATTGCAGTATGACTCTTGATCAGTACTCAAGAAGATTATAATTCAAACTTCAGATCATAGGGATGTAGGAAATTAGGATATCTCCATTGCAAACAAAATTAATAGTCTTACTTATGAGATTCCCAGAGAGTATCTGGGAGAAAAATCCAGTACTAACCACTGGAAGGCCTTAAATCTAACTCATGGTTATTTGCATATAAAATTATCTACTTATGAAAAAATTGTCATCTTTACATTGGCAAGTTTCACAGAAAGTGCTGCCATTTGTGGTGGAATCCCTACTTCTAAGGTAAGGAGGGGTTTTAACCAGTGTCTCCAGAAAGTGGGCACCCCTACTTCAGCGTGTTACTCAAGGCACTGGAGGTACATGTAACCTGAATTCAGAGAGAGGATGGGAATCTGCAAAGAGTACAGAAGTTAGCAAATAAGTTAAGAGAAAAAACTTCCGGGCACAAAAACTGCATACAGGAGAGTTTAAGGGAAGAAGGACAGCCCAGGACGTCTTTGGAAAGCAATTGAGACAGGCTGAAGGGGAAGCCAGGGGCCTCTGTAACTCAGTATGCAGGAACTTCATACCGTGTTTTGAAAGTGTTTTCATTTTATCCTGACATCCATAAAGTGACTTGGGAGTTTAGCGATAGGTGTGGTGGGATTCAGCTTGCTGTTTACAAAGGAGGGATATAGATGCTTGGGAGCTTTTAGCCTAGCTGCCATGTGGAGAATGGCTTAGTAGGGACCAGACCCAGAGTAAAGGCTGTTTTTTAGTCTGTTGTCAAAATCTACTGAACAGAAAATAAGTGGTCTACATTGAGGATTGTCTGTGCATGTGGGAGGGGAATTGAAGTTAATATAATTTGTATATTTATTGATTTGGGAAGAAGATAGGATGCAGATTGCAGCATTAAATAAATGGTACAAAGGTTGGGACACAGTAATAATTGAGATGTCTTCAGGTAATTTGTGCAGAAATTCAATCACATAATAAAACTTGTAATAGAGATTTCTAGGTTTGCCCCTTGAGAATGATCCCAACAGCTAAGAAGAAAACCTGAGAAGTCCCAATAATTAAAGGAGACAGGGAATAAAATCAGAAAAGGAGCTTAAGAAGGAGTGGTCACATAGTCAAGAAATAGAAACAGGACAAGATAGTATTACAAAATCCAAAGAAAGCAAATACTATATTTGATAAGGAAAATAATGGTAGTCAAAATATATCCTGTATTAATGGCCAAAGAGGAAGGATGTAATACAATGCGTGGCAAAGGGACTTTGAAACTTTGCAGGGGGTGATTAAGTTAAGGATCCTGAGATGTGATGTCTACTGAATTATTGCCTCAGTATGGTACTTTGAATGAGACACCTTCCCCACAGGCTTGAGTGTCACTAGGTTCCCATTTAGTGACACTATTTAGGGAGATTTAAGAGGTGATGAAGCCTTGCTGGAGAAAGTACATGAATGAGGGTGACTTCTGAGAATCAACACCCTTGTCCTACTTTCCTTTGCTCTCTGATTTGTGTTTGAAGCTGAAAATTACTGATGTATCAGCTCCCTGCTCTTCCTGCTATGCTGTTCCCACCACTGTAGACTCTAACTCTCCAAAACTCTGAGCCAAAATAAATGCTTACTTCCTTGAGTTCCCCTTGGGGATTGTGTTTTATCAGAGCAACAACAACAACAAACAACTAACACAGCAAATCCAGACTGTATAGTGGCAATGGCTCTTGTAAGAGGGTAACAGAAAAAACAGAGTCAAAAAAAGATATGGAGTAGATAATCATAAAAAAAAATTGTGTCTGTGTGAGATAAACAGAAAACACACACATGAAGCGGGGAGGAAAGAAGAGGTGAGAAGAAAATTAATGCAAGCATATAGAAAGCCTGTAGAGCTTAGAAAAGGATTTTCTTCTGTAGCAGAGGTTCTCAACCTTCCTAATGTTGCAACCCTTTAATATAGTTTCTCATGTTGTGGTGGCCACCAACCATAAAGTTATTCCATTACCTTACCAAAAGCAATCTACAAATTCAATGCAATTCCCATCAAAATTCCAGCAAAATTCTTCATAGACCTCGAAAGAATGGTACTCAACTTTGTATGGAAAAAAAAACAACAACAACAAAAAACACAGAATAGCCAGAATAGCCAAAACAATCCTGTACAATAAAAGAACTTCTGAAGGCATCACAATCCCTGACTTCAAACTCTACTACAGAGCTACAGTACTGAAAACATCCTGGTAGGCATAAAAACAGACAGGAGGACCAATGGAACCAAACTGAAGACCGGGATATTAATCCACATACCTTCAAACACCTGATTTTTGACAAAGAAGCAAAAAAATTATCAAAGGGAAAAAATAAAGCATATTTAACAAATAGTTCTGGCATAACTATCACCATGCACAAAACTCAAGTCCAAAGGATCAAATATAAGCCCAGCAACACAGACACTGAAACAATACTAAATGGGACCTTCTGAAACTAAAAAGCTTCTATAAAGCAAAGGACACTGTCAACAAGACAAAATGACAGCCTACAGAATAGGAAAACATCTTCAACAACCCCACATCAGACAGAGGTCTGATCTCCAAAACATACAAAGAACTTAAAAAATTGGTCATCAAAAGAACAAATAATTCAATTAAAAAAAAGTAGAATATGGACCTAAACAGAGAATTCTCAACAGAGGAATCTGAAATGGCCAAAAGACACTTAAGGAAATGTTCAACATCCATAGTCATCAGAAAAATGCAAATCAAAATAACTTTGAGATTCCATCTTACACCTGTCAAGATCAAAAACACAGATGACAACTTATGCTGGAGAGGTTGTGGGGTAAAGGGAACAATCTTGCATTGCTGGTGGGAGTGTAAGCTGGTACAGCACCTTTGAATATCAGTATGGTGATTTCTCAGAAAATTAGGAAACAACCTTCCTCAAGACCCAGCAATACCATTTTTGGGTATATATCCAAAGGATGCTTAATTGTGCCACAAGGACATGTGCTCAACTATATTCATAGCAGCATAG
Organism: Chionomys nivalis; assembly: GCF_950005125.1. Lineage (NCBI taxonomy): Eukaryota > Metazoa > Chordata > Mammalia > Rodentia > Cricetidae > Chionomys > Chionomys nivalis. Next base: position 52,809,757 of record NC_080088.1, on the reverse strand, counting down.
TTTGTCATAGATAGAACCTGGAAACCACCTAAATGTCTCTTGACTGAAGAATGGATAAGGAAAATGTGGTAGGTTTACACAATAGAATATTACACAGCAGAAAAACAAATAACAACATCTTGAAATTTGCAAACAAATGGATGGAGATAGAAAACATCATATTGAGTGAAGTAACCCAGAAAACCAATTATCATATGTATTCACTCATAAGTCTTATTAAAACATAAAGCAAAGAAAACCAGCCTACAAATTACAATCCCAGAGAACCTAGACAACAATGAGGACTCTAAGAGAGACATACATGGATCAAATCTACATGGGAAGTAGAAAGAGACAAGATCTCCTGAGTATTGGGAGTATGGGGACCATGGGAGAGGGTTGAAGGAGAGAGAAGGGGCAGAGAGGGGAGCAGAGAAAAATGTAGAGCCCAATAAAAAATTAAAATATTATTCCATTGCTATTTCATAACTGTAATGTTGCTAGTTATAAAATAATGTAAATATTTGATATGCAATTCCTGTGCAGGGTCTTAACCCAGAGGTTGAGAACCTCTGCTCCAGAGAGAAGGGCCTCAGTCTTCCAACCACCAGGACTCACAGAAAGTCAGTCTCTGTTGTTTGAAACCACAGATGCTGTAATGACACAGAACAACAGCAAAAGGAAAATGCTGTTCTTGGTGACTTAATGCTTGCAGGTTAGAATTTATTGAGAAAATGGAAGTAATGAAGAAAAAGCAATGATTTATTTGCATTTTCCTTCGATGTATCTCTTCCCTGAAATGCATTTCAGCTCAAATTCTGGCACATCAGAGGCAAAATGAAAACTCTGTCATGTCTCAGTCTCAAGATTGCTTTCCTCTTCAAACTTTCAGAGTCTTCTTATGTTGTATATAAAGTTTGGGAGTTTTAGTTATTCTTGGTGAAATGATCTGAAGAAATTTTCCCAAACTGATTTTTAATGTGTGCCATTTATTCCTTGTGAGAATGTTTTCAGGAAAAAAAGGTCGTAGCTTGATTAAATTCAAAGCTTTATTTTATTGGGAAATGATTTTCTCATAAAAATTTATTTCTTCTGTCTGGTAACACCTACTCATTGCCTGTAGAATATAATTTGCAAATATTCCTTGAAGGCTTTCATGCTAAACTTATCTTGCCAAGCTACTTCTTGACCATACCCTTTTCTTCCCCTTGATAGTCATTGACACCCAAACAGAATATATTCTGAAATGAAACATCCTGTATCCCAGGGCTTTTAAGAGAGGTGGAAGAACTAAAATTAAATCATATGAGATATTAACACTTTCCTGTATCTAAAGATACATTTCTTTACTAAATACCTAAAAGCAGTAAATAAAAAGATAACAGACAGGTTTTACGACTTAAATCACACACAGAATTTCGCAATGTCATCCCCATCGATTGTTGGAAGATCGTCACTTGGAGTTCCATAGCTAGATTGTGACTAAGATAGAAACTGTAAAGCTTAACTAATAAAGATCAATTATCCAAAAGGATATGCAATCATACTACAAAGGCTTTTGTTCAACTATGTTCATAGCAGCATTATTTGTAATATCCAGAAACTGTAAACAACCTAGCGGCTCCTCAACTAAAGAATGGATAGAGAAAATGTGGCACATTTATACATTAGAGTACTACTCAGCTATAAAAAAAAATGGCATCTTGAAATTTGCATGCAATGAATGAAATTAGGAAACACTGTCCTGAGTGAAATAACCCAGACCCAAAAGATGAATATGGCATATTCTCAGTCATAAGTACTAGCTATAAACAAAGGATATTGAGCCTATAGATCATGATCCTAGAGAAGCTAAGCCATAGCATGAACCATAACAAAAACATATTTAGATCCACCTGGAAAGTCAAAACAGACAAGACTGCCTGATAAAACTGGGAACATGGGGGTAGAGGGAGTAGGAAGGGTAGAAAGGGAAGAGGAGAAGAGAAGGGGAGGGGTGAGGAGAACTTGAGGGAATGGGATAGTCAAGAAGGAGGAAGAACAGAGATGAGATCAAGGAAAGAAATACCTTGATTGAGGGAGCTATTATAGGGTTAGCAAGAAACCTGGCCCCAGAGAAATTCCCAGGAATCCACAAGGATGACCCCAGCTAAGACCCTAAGCAATAGAGGAGAGGGGGCCTAATCCTGACTTGCCCTGAAGTCAGACTGATGTATATCGTAATTATTACCACAGAACCTTCATCCAGCAACTGATGGAAACAGGCAGAGACCCCCATCAGATCACTTGACTGAGCTCCCAAAGTCCAGTTGAAGAGGAGGAAAAATGAGAATATGAGTAAAGAGGTCAAGACCATGATTGGTTTACACACTGAAACAGTCTACCTGAGCTAATGAGAGATCATAAACTCCAGCCGGACTGGGAAGAAACAAGCATAGGACCAAACTAGTCCCTCTGATTGTGGTTGACAGTTGCATGGCTGGGGCAGAATGAGGGGCCACTGGCAGTGGCACCTAGGATTTATCCCTACTGCTTGTACTGGCTTTTGGAGAACCCATCCTCTTTGGATGGATACCTTACTCAGCCTAGATATAGTAGGGAGGGCCTTGGACCTTCCACAAAGCAATTTTCTTTAACCTCTCTGAAGACTGGATTGGGGTGGGATGGGAGGGTATGGTGGAGTGAATGGGAGGAGGAGAAGGAGTGGAAACTTGGATTGGCATGTATAATGAAAAACAACATATATTTTTCCTTTTTAAAATAAATAAATAAAAAGAAAGAAAGAAAAATAGAAGATCAGTCATAATTCCAAGATGGATCAGGGAACATCTAGGAACTCAATACTTTGTGCCTTGTGCATCAGTAACACTGACTAAGAATTATATAGCATGTTCACCTAGTTCCCTATACATATTAAAACATTTTAGAAAGAAAATGTCATTTAGTTTTCTCAATCCTATTCATATTGAGAAACAAAACTTCTTGTGATAACAATAAAATTAGTGTTGCATTTGTTGTATGATATTGCTGCATTTAGATAACCCTGACAGGTTAATCAGAGCTGTGTAATGAGAAAGATACCAGTAAGAATGATTTCTTGAAGAAGAACATTTTCAAATTCTAAAAGTACATGCACTTTGAACTTGTTGCTGAAAACAACAAGTTCTAAGCTGGAATTGGTGCCTCACACCTATAATTTTAGTATAAAAGATGCTGAAAATGGAGAACTATCATGAGTTTGAGGCCAGCCTGATCTGTAAAGTGAAACTCTTGTGTGTGTGTGTGTGTGTGTGTGTGTGTGTGTGTGTGTGTGTGTGATTTGTTATATGTTGCTTATATACAGTCCAGGATGTGAGTAAAATAATTTGTGAAAATTTTTGTAAGTAGAAACATAGTATGCAGTACATGCATCTAAACTTACAGACCTGCTTGCTTCAGCCCCAAACCAGGTAGAGGTATGAGGTAATAAAAATGGCAAAGAGAGGAAAACTTACCTAATTTTATTGGTACCTGGAAAGTGGCTGAAGATGTGACACAGAGAGCTTAATGAAGTCATCATTCAAATGAAGCTACCCAGTGTAGAAGGCAGCACCTAGCTTCAAATCAAAGCCACTCACTGTGCTATGGTTCACATGTACTTAAATGGCATGTCTTCTCAAGTGTCCATGGTAGAGACTTGGATGTTGAGGTGTTGCAATATAGAGCATCAATAGACCTGTATAGGTAGAATCTTATTATACATTCATAGGTTATGTACAACATATCCTCAAAAGGGAATATAAAGCCTTCTCAATCTCTTCCTCCCTCTACCTAAGTCTCCAATATGATTTTTGCTGCTAGATTTCTGTCTAACATGCTGTTATTGGTCACCTTCAACAGAATGTAGCTGCTGCAGATGCCAATCCTTGGAACCTCCAAATCTGTACCCACATGAGCCTTTCCTCTTCATGAATGGCAAAAATCCAAAATACACTATTTGATACTTCAAAAATCTTCTCAAAAAGAAAAGGAAAATAATTGCTTCTATCAATTCCTTTTTTAAGAAGAAAATCCAGGAGTAGCCACAAGATGTCTAGATATTTAGAATGAAAACAGAAAAAGAAAAAAATAATCCTTAAGGTAGAATGCAAAATAAATCTCTGAATTATGCATAAAAAGAGCTAGTGCTGTAAACAGTAAAAACCAAGTCGAGCAAAGAAAAACTAAGAGAAAAGAACTATTACAGATTAAGCCTCCTAGTTTTGTTTCTGTTGCTACAGATAAACATGATCAAAAACAAATTGAAAAGAAAAGGGTTCGTGTGGCTAATACTTTCCAGGCCATCATCAAGAGAAACCGAGGCAAGAGCTCCAATAGGAACTCAAAGGCTGGAACAGTACTTCCTGGCTTTCTTTCCATGGTTTGCTTGGCCTGCTTTCTTATACAACAGAGGCACAACTGCCTAGGGTTGGCACCACCTGTAGGGTCTGGACCTTCCGACAGTAAGTATTAATCAAAGTATTTCCCATAGACTTTTCCATAAGCCAATGTGATGGAGGCAATTACTCAGATTTCCCTCTTTCAAGGTGAATCTAGTCAAGTTAACAAAAACTAATCAATACATTAAACAAGATGACAGTTGAGTAATAGCTATCAGCAATCATTTCTGAGGACAATTATTTTAGAGGTGCTTTCATGACCCATAATATAAATACAGGAAGTACTAACATGAAGGTGTTATACAACATGAAATAAAAATAAAGCAGTTGGAATTGAGAGTTGAATTGGTTAAAAAAAAGAATTAACAATCATGAAGACTTGAATTTAGATCCCTAACACACATATGACAGAAAAGCCAGAAATACTATAGAGATGATCTAGTAAGAAAGATGTTTGTTGAAAGCATGAGGCCTGGCATTCTCATCTCCAAAACCCACAGAGTAATATGTAATGGCATGCATCTGTTATCCCAGTGTAACTATGGTGAGATGAGGTAAAGACCAAATAATTCCCCTCCAAATAATTCCCCTCCCTCAAGCTTTATGGGTCAGCTTGCCTGTAGTTCCATGGGTGAACAAGGTGCAAAGAGAGCCCCAATATCCCAGGACTGTCTTTCATATGCACACCGAGGCATGTGCTCATCCACATTCCCACATATGAACATTCATACATAGGAATATGCATACACAACATCCAAACTAACAGACATACCTCTCTGTCTCTGTCTCTCTCTGTCTCTGTCTCTCTGTCTCTCTCTCTCACACACACACACACATACAGAGAGAGAGAGAGAGAGAGAGAGAGAGAGAGAGAGAGGAGGGAGAGAGTGTGTGTACATGGCAGAAACACGGCATCATGCTCCTGTAGCCACAAAACTGTGAGACAGAGACAAAAATGGAAATAACTTATATGATATTAGAAAAGAATGAAACCAAAAACCAACAGCAAGAAACACTGTAGAGATTATACAAAGACAGGGAGATTGAACAATGTCCTCTTGAATTATCAGTGAGCTGCCTAAGAAAATTCCCCAGATTCGAAAGCAAATGAGAAACAACTTGTCAGAATATAAGACATTTAATTAAAATTGTTCTGCCTGTAACTATTGTTCTGATAAATGGACACAGTATCTAATCAGTCTCTAAATTTGTACCTGTAAAACCCATAGACTAGTTCAGGGCTTGTATCTCATCATAGAAATGTCTATGTGCTGTGATGATGGTTAATGCACTAACTACCAACCAACCAAAGTGCAGAGAATAAATGTTCATAGAGTGCTTAGCCACAAATGGGACATCTACACATGCCACCACCACAACCCTCCAGACTTCAATGACCATCTTCAATGATGGGATGGAGAGATTGACAGAACCAGTAGTTGGGTGGGGCAAAACCATGTCTTCTGGAATTAACAGGAGGTCTGTACTCATGAATTCACAGCAGGTGTTGATTACCTGCCAGACATCGGCAAAAAAAAAGAGCCAATTAGCATGGGTGGGGAGTTATGGAGAATTGATTACTTCCTGAAGAAAGAAGACAGATACGCACAGGGAGAGAGAGAGAGAGAGAGAGAGAGAGAGAGAGAGAGAGAGAGAGAGAACTTAGAGTATAGCCTCTGGAAGGTAGAAGATACTCCAGTGGATGGGACCTCTCCCAGGAGTATATAGTTAGCACAAAATGGACTTCCTGGATTATTTAAAAGAGAAAGAGAGAGAGAGAGAGAGAGAGAGAGAGAGAGAGAGAGAGAGCACATGAGGGAGGAGATGTGGAGGAGGAGTGTGGATATGGAAAGGATTAAGGGAAGGAATGAGGATTACTGTGATCAAAATATATTCTTTGAAACTCTCAAAGAATGAATAAAAATTATATTAAAAATTGAAAGTGGTCTGAGATGAAAGTCAGAGACTCTCAAATAAATATCCTAATGATGTAATTTAAGACCTTTAGAAAATAAGGAAATTATAAGATTAGTAGAAGAAAATAGCAAAGAGCAGAAATTAATGAAATGCTAACTGGAAGAGCAATTCACTAGATCACCAGACAAAAATTGACACTTCAAGGAGTAAATGTGATTGGCAAATCATAGCAAAACTAAGTAAGAGACAGGACCCAAACCCCAAGTTAGAGATGGCAAGATATTACAGAAGCCCTAAGCAGCACAAGGGGATATTTTTACTATATTTCAAAAATTATAAAGTCTGACCTCTGAATTTTGCCAGGCTTTGAAAGAGCTAACATCAGATACCTCATTTTCAACTGTTAAAATTTATAAGAAATACTTCATATCTATCCTTGAGAACCAAGAATACTGACCTTAGGAAAATCATAGTAACTGGAAGGGGAAAGCTTATTATTTCAGCCACTACTGTAGAGAGAGAGAGACAGAGACAGAGAGACACAGAGAGAGAGACACAGAGAGAGAGAAGGCAGAAGTAGGTTCAAGATAAAATCTCTTAACAAATTGGGTCAAGAAGCTAACTTACTGAGACCTGATGAAACACATCTGTCGAATAGTCTATAGCAAGTATTGCTGATGAGTTATAGGAAGTATTTTTTTGAAAGTGAGAAAAATGTAATAATGATTCAATTTCTTCAACTAAATATTCTATGGAATATCTAACGCACAGTCTAAAAACCAGTAAAAGGATGAAACATAAAGAACATAAAAAGGAATATTAAAATTTTCATTATTTATGGCTGTTCTAATTGAAATGACTCAAATGACCTACCTAAAATTCAAAGGAACTAATGAGATTATATCTAGATTAGTGGTTTTAAGGTCAATATGGAAAAAATATTGTGATTTTTATGTTTTGTCAATAAACAATTATAAAAAAAGCTTGTAAACCATATATTTATGCAGCAACAAATGTTGTAAGGTTCCCTGGGAGAGTTCTTTCATTTCAGAGCCCATATAGAGAAAAGATGTGCAATTATTAAAGGGCCACACAGGTGATAAACCAGTGAAAACACCAGCACTTACTTTAACCCTCATCCTTTCCCTACTGATAGTAACTGCATTCTTACTCAAAATAATCATAGAGTTTGGTTTAAAATTTGACAAGCTATTCTAAAATGGTTATAGAACATCAAAGATAAAGCATAACCAAGGCACCAATGAAGAAAAAGAATTTAGCAGAACATGTGTGTGGGTGTGTTATACTGTAGGTTGCTGTGATGTGTTCCCCAAAGTTTCATTTTCTAGAAATGCACCTCCAGTGTTGTGGTAGAACCCTCAAAAGTGAGAGGAAGCAGAAGGTGTTCTTAGGTCATGAAGTTTGCAGCTACATGGGGATTAACGTTGCTTTGTGGGAACAGACATTTCTGGTTTGGTTACCATGAGAGGTTCTACAGAGCAAAGACACCTAGGTGTTTGGACCTCCTGCTCATAGCTGGTTCATCTAGCAGTTCTTAGCTACACCATTGCACAGCCAAGCAAGTCTTGCCAAGGTGACAGCATTGGGTCATTTAGACTTTCTTGTCACTGGAATTAAGAGCTAATTAAATTTCTTTCCTTAGGCTAAGATAAATTGAGACAATGTGATGTGAAGTTGGAGAATAACCAGAGCTCAGTGAAATATACTTGGGGAGCTTTTAAATGCTTCACAGAAAAGAGGTGATGTGTGAGGAACTGGCATCTCAAAAGTCCTAGGATTAAGATTCTAAGTAATGGTGACAGTCTTCCAAACACAAAATCCATTCTTATGAGTTCATGACTTAAGTGTACAAAAGTGAACTTCAGATTTTTTTAAACCAAATATATGGGTAAATTTTTATGCTTCATAATTTAAACATTGCTTAAGGCATTATGGCATTAAGAATAAAAAGTTCAAAGTTCATATTATTTGTAGTTAGTCACTTGAATGTACACTAAGCTTTACTTAACCGAAACAATGGGCCTTTACATTCCAAAGCAGATTCTTCATATATATTTTTTAAGTCAGTAGATGTTGACTTCAAAGTAGTTTCAACAATATTGCTGCCAATGCGCCTAACAAAAATCTATTTAAAACCTGAGAGAGTTTGGGAAGGAATTCTAGGAAAAAACAAACAAACAAGCAATCCAAAAGTAGAGTTAAACACAGCTTAACACTGTGGCTCCTTTAAGAGAGGTTTTCCTGATACAAAGGTAGCAGAAAAAAAACTTGTGGTTTTGGAACAATGGCTTACTGGTTTGTTCTGCCAGCGCAAACTCTGGCTCTTTCAGAAGGCCAAGCATTTAAATGGGTTTTGTGAGCAACTGCTACAACTTGATTAATGGCAGCATAGAACCTCTGTGTGTTTGAAAATGGGGCAATGTGCACAGCTTTCAGGGGCAATGGACATGTCTTCATCATATTGGATTGCACAAAGCAAGCAGGCAGGCATGTAGAGTTGGTCTTAGCCACACCCACTTAGCATTAAAAAAGAATAATAATAAAATTAAAAGGGTGCTTCTGGTCAAAAGATAATTACAGATATGCAATAAAGATAAATTCAGATAGAAAAGACCTCTAAATAGGTCACAGTGTTGAATAAATGTGCATAATGAAGTAAAAATTAAGCCACATAAAGATGAAACATACACAGAGAGTCTGAATTATGTATATTATTGTGGTATCTTTGAATTTTTTTGACTGTAAAGGAGCTAGAAACAGAGAGACATTTCATTGTATGGGCTGCTAAGCTAAACCAGCATATATATTTTAAAGGTATCTTGATTTCAGAATTTGTGTTTAAGAATATATTGCTTTGGGAAAAAGGTTCTTCTTTTATTTCCACAGAGAATGAGAACCTGATTGGATTCATTCCAGGCTAATGTGGTTTGATGAACCAAAACCCCCTGATAGGTCACCTTGAACACCTCCAAAAATTACGTTGCCCAACAAAAAGCAGAAAGCAGTTTGGAGAGAACTATGCCCAAATTCCCTAAATGTTTCTTTACATTTAAAGGGGGATATGATATAGAGATTTGCATTGGTATAGACCTTTCTACATTGATACAAATCTTAGGTCAGTCTTATTATATGTATATTTCTGCTCGTGATTAACATATTGTGATTGTGCATTTCATCTAAAAATGTATTGGATAATTAAGAAATACAGGTTAATAGATAATCATCTATAATAGTCAAACTTGTAGTCATTTTTGTTAGGTTTTCCAGATTTATAGAGATATATTTCAGTTAGATAGGCATTCCTCATATCTTTCAGAGACATTCAGAAAATAGCATTTAAATTCTTTTAAGAAGTTAGGACTTTTCATGACATGAGACACATCTTCTCCTGGCAGCATCAGTCTACTTCAAGAGGATGATGAACATCAAAGAGGCTCCTTATGTCATTGGTTAGCTATTTGTGCAAGAAAACTGCTCTTGTCCGAACTACTTGATGTTATGCTGCATGAAATGGACATACAGAATCCATAGAAAAATGACTTCTGAACTTGCCTAAAGGTGAGACAATCCTTTGGGGTTCCTGCTTCATGAAAGAATCTGCTAGACATTCTGCAGGACACAGAAGAAACTGACAGACAAACTGACAATATAGGTGGAACTGTCTTTGAAATTTCCTGCTTTATGGAAAAGTCTGCTGGATACTATGGGCCTGTAGGCTGAAGATGGATGTCCAAATGATACAGAAGAGCTTTGGGTTACTGTCCAGGTAGAGAAATGTCTCTGTCAACTCTAGAGTTTTGGAAGTTGTTTACAATGTACTTCCTGTTTATTTAGGTAATATATCTTTCTGGAGTCTTTGATTGAGTTGAAGAATAGATAGTTATAATTATAGTTTTCCTTAGTTATGATAAAAGATAAAGTAGATATAAATATTGTAACTGTAATTCTTGCTTGATACCTGTTTGTTATATGTAATTTTACTATGTTAAAGTTAAAACCTTCCTTTTTATTTAAACAGAAAAGAGGAAACAGAGTGGGAGGTCCTTCTGTCTATGTGTTGCTTTCATTGGTTAATGAATAAAGAAACTGCTTTGGACCTATAGCAGGGCAGAACAGAGCTACGTGAAGAAAACTAAACTGAATGCTGGGAGAAAGAAGGTGAAGTCAGAGAGAAGGCATGTAGCCCTTCCAGACACAGATGCAGGATGGAAACTTGGCAGTAAGCCACAGCCACATGGCAATACACAGATTAATAGAAGTGGATTAAATTAATATAAGAGTTAGCCAATAAGAAGCTAGAGCTAATGAACCAAGCAGTGATTTAATTAATACAGTTTCTGTGTTGTTATTTCGAGTTTGGAACAAGTGGCTTCATACAACAAACTAAAATTTCAGAACTAATAGCCACAACTGATAAAGGTAATCTTTAAATAATCAATGTTAATTTTTAGAGAAAAAAGAACAGCACCTAAGCAGTTATTATAGAAAAATGAAAGATTAAAATTATACTGTATACTTTTTTTCATTTTGCCATTGTCACTGCTGATTTTAATATCAAGAGGTCATTTTTCTAAATCCTAAAATTATGCCTCTCTAAATAAAATATATCCCAGTTTCTAGAGCTTCATCCAAAAAAGCTAATGATCTAAGGAAGGTTATAGTAAGAGAAAAATGACAACTGTTTCCTTCCTCATTGTATTTAAAAGTAATTCTTTGTTGTTAAATAATATCACTATAAAATCTAAATTGTCTTTTTTAAGTTTTGGAAACTTTTTCATGTGTTTAAAAACAACTATATGTTAAGAAAAATTTTCTCAGTTATTCAGTCCTATTGTCTACTATTATTAATCCTAGATGACTTGTCATCTTTTTCTTAGAAATAAACACAGTGATAATTAAATGCCAATAGGAAAGGGTCAGTGCACAGGAGTTAGGAATAAGGGCCACATATACAAATTTATAATGCTCATTGTTATTTTGATCATATTGAGGCAAACCATTTTAATATCCTGTTCTTCCTAGCCAATCAGTAAGGAAGAGCCATTTCCTTCCTGGATCTTCAAAGCAACCACCAGCTACAAAACTACTGAAATAAACACAGGTCCTGAAAATCCATAACCAGATGGAATTCCACTGGTGCCATTTAACCAATAAGAAAGAATTTAAAAGAAAATTGGTTTCCGTATACATGGCTCTAGACTGCCGCTGTCATCGGGGCATAATTTTGGTTGATGAGACCTTGAGATAGCCTTAATAACTAATTTAAATCAAAAGATAAAACAACTGAAAATCCCACTCAGTTCTCATTCCTAACCCATGAAGTGTTTGCCCCAGCTGGCTCTCCTTCACTGGATTTCCTGCACTCCTACTCAACATGTACTTTCATTTACTAAATACAACTTTCTGATGAGTGGCCTGCTATGTCATTCTATCAATTCTTTTATGCACTAGACCAGCAATATGGACAGAAAAGGATCTGACTTCCACAGTTATTCTATATCACAACAGTGTTTCCCTAACGTGTGCTGGGACCTGAATTCAATCTTCAGCATTGAAATCAAAATAAAAATTAAATATTATAATTGTTCCTAAGCTGCCATTCTTTGCAAGGTTAACCAGAGGGAAATGTTTTGAAATAACCTTTTTTTGTTCAAACTCATGAGTCATTGACATTAGACATCTAATGAATTTTGCAAGCACTGTCACATGTATACATGTGTAATTGTGTCTTAACTTGATTTCTGCTTTTTAAAGGGCCCTCTTGAAAAAGGTGCAAAGATGTCCAAATGAATAGCTTTATTGGTATGAGTTCTCAGTCTATTAACTTAGGAAAGGAAGAAATATAGACCAGTGAATATATTTCACCAAAATGCAAGCTTTTACATTGTTGCATTGGAGAGGTTGCTTGTTCATCCCGGCTGCCCGGCTAGCTTACACCCAAAATAACCACACAGAAACTGTATTAATTAAAACACTGCTTGATCATTAGCTCTAACTTCTTATTGGCTAAGTCTTACATATCACTTTAACCCATCTCCATTAATCTGTGTATTGCCATGTGGCAGTGACTTACCAGGGTCCGTCTAAGGTGGAGGATCCATGGCTTCTCTCACTCTGCCTTTCTTCCTCCCAGCATTCAGTTCTGTTTCCCCCTCCCCCACAGATCTGCCCTATCAAAAGGCCAAGGCAGTTTTTTTATTCATTAACCAATGAAAGCAACACATAAACAGAAGTAACTCCTACGCCATTACAGAAAGTATTCTCAACTCCCTTGTACTCTGGTAGCATATTCATGTACAACTCTATAGAAGTTTTTGCCTTTGTATTGTTAATATCAAAATTAATCTAAAAAAAACACTATTGATCTTGGATATAGAAATATTGATAAGCACTTTTAAAATAGTGAAATATTAGTTAGTGATTCAAATTATCAGTTGTCATTTAAATTCATCTGCAGTTTGCCTCATGAATCTTAAAATACTGTTGTTGAATTGGTCAGTACAGCACCAACCTTCTCACCCTATAACTTATCTGCCCATCCTTACCATATTTTCCAGGTGAAGAAAAAGGCCTTTCTGTTGAATTTTTCCAATTAAAGTACAGTTCCTCAAAGACAGGATCATTTTCTTCCTATTTTGATTTTCATACATTTATCTCATGACTATTTTTTTATGTATCACTAATCTAAAAAGAAAAGGCAAATGAAATGAAATAGAACAATGGAACTAACTGCTATTTTATGGGGTTGTTTTAATTTCAGCCTCTTCTACTATGCTAATCAAACACACCATCTATAAAGAAACCACATTAAATTTAAATAACTATTCTTCTTATACAGTCACCAAATAAAATTTTTCTAGTGTAGTGGTTAAAATGATAACAATATTTGTGATACTTTTTTAAGCTTCTGTTTCTAAGATAACATCACAAATTTTTTTTTGCCAAATCGTCAAGGTTATTATCTGCATACAAAATGCACAGGACTTTAGTATTACACTGAACACAGACTTTAGCTACAGCTATTTGAGGTTTAGACCCATTTTGAGTCCAGATGCTTAAAGTTGAGATTTTATTCCTTCGGGTAAATAAGATGCAGCTCCCTTCATCCAATAAGATGGAGTAAAAGCCATACCTGTATCTTTGCACTGAACAGTAAGTTATTTAAGCTCTGTCCACTAACGTGTGCTTAAGTAAATAGGGCTAAATATGGCCTAACACTAGTCTTCCCTTGCATACAGTCCCCCTATAAATTCCAGCTTCCTCAGCTGAAACACAGATACAGAAATTGGAGCCTGCCCTGCTCAGAAAGACAGTCTCTTCCTGCAGACTTGATCAAGCATTGTGAATTCTATAGACTTTCCTGTATTAATATGCTTCTTTAAAAGCCCTCCATAAACAGGATGACAGTGGGAAGTATGCTCTTCTCTGATTGCCTTGCATAAAATTCATTAGCTCCCAGTTTGCATTCTTTCAGCATCGTTTATAGCTTCAAGAAAACCAGAGACAGCTCCAAAGGAAGGAAATGAGCAGTGAGCTCAGAAACTCATCTCTCCTTCATTTTGATAAGAGGCCTCACTCATTTCATTGGAGTTTGACAAGCAGCCGCAGTGAATTCATCTCCCAAATTCTCTTTGCTCAGTGGAAAAGACCCTTTTCATAGAAGCTTATTTCTGTGGTTACATCATTAAAATGTAACAAAGAAAAAACTCTTATTTTCCATAATCTTGGAGGGACTGCTTACTTGAAAACGAACACTCCGAGAACTAATTGTTTGATGAGTAAACATTTAGCCTGATGTCCAAGAATGGATGCTAACTTTCCTGCTTCAACTCCAGTTTAAGAGCTATCTGTTATTTATACTTAGATTGTTCATATAAATTTACTGACTTATCCTTTACTCAAGAATTCTTGCTCAAATGACTGTGTAAAATGCATGCATGTCTCATGTTTTACGCACATCAACTGCACGTATCTTTCAGCAGTACTTGCCTGTTCCAATCCTCTAAGACTGCCCAGGAAACTTCCTCCTAGTTGTGTCATGTTTAGTATTGAATTTGGAAAAGAATTTTCAAACAAACAGAGAAGATATTCTGAACACAAGAACATTTCTCATCCTTAACTTGATGTCATCCAGATGATATCAGCTGTCCTCAAAAAGATAAACAGTGAACAACAGCAAAATAATTCGATTTTGAGATTTTAAATTTTTTAAAGATTTATTTTTTTAGTTTTCTCTCTCTCTCTTTCTCCTCTCTCTCTCTCTCTCTCTCTCTCTCTCTCTGTGTGTGTGTGTGTGTGTGTGTGTGTGCAGTTACCAAGTGTTGGGTTTACTGAAGCTGGAGTTACAGACAATAGTGAGCTACCCAATGTGGGTTCTAGGAACCAAACCTGCAAGAACAATATACACTATTATCCATGTAGCCATCTGTCCAGTCCTCCAAACCTATTTTTATTAAGTAAAAAATATATGATGTACATCCAGAGAGTACTACCTACTGAACAGAATCTCGGTGCCCCCAAAACATCAGTCATTGTAATGAAATATTCAAGTCAGTTCTGGTAATTAACAAATGAGCACATTCCACTTTGCTGATACATGTTACCTGTGTCATCCAGGAATCTAAGAAGTTCTGAAGCTACAATTTGTGATTATTATTTATATTACAACTTTTCGAGTTTATGAATGAATTCTTAACTATATTTATCTAAACAAAATAAACTCCATCTTGCATGAAGTATTGTTTTCTTAAAGATTATTTTGTGTCTCATCAAGGATCAGATGAAATATTGAAGAACATAATGGACTATTTATCAAAAGTAGAGATCTAGCAACCTAGAAAATGCAAAGTTATGGTTCAATTTCCAATTTCATCTACACACATTTCACCCTGGAGATTTATTTCCATAACATCTGTCAGATTAAAAGGAAGTACAGAATGCAATTAGTTACTTACCAAGTTGTACTCTGCACTTAGTATTGTAAGCAAATTTAAAGAGACACCTTTTTTTTCTTTTACTTAACACAAAGGAATATGTGCACTACCTAAAGTACTCTTGGAGTTAAATGAGAAAACTAATACCAAGACGGATAAAGTTGAACAAGTCATGTAGTATTGTTAGAGTCTTCATAATTTAATGAAAAAATGGAAAACGAATAATACAGCATAAAAATTGTCACATTTATGGTATATGGCAGTTAAGAAAACCTTGACCAAAAAAGTCATTTTAGATACTCTTAAAAGATGATCAAAAACTGGGGGGAAAGTACAATGCTTTGAAAGTAAGAATCCAGTCATTTAAATTAAAAATTCAATGAATGTGTGTGTGTTTTTTTAATTTATCTGCAAAATAATAATGATAAATGCCCGATGCAGCCCAGAGATATTACTTGACATTCTACTCCACAAATTCTTGCTCGGCCATGTTCATTACTACTCTATTCACAATAGCTAGGAATGAAAACATCCCAACTGTCCTTCAGCTGATGGGTGGATAATGGGAGTGTGGAATACTGTTAAGCTGCAATGGAAAGTGACATCAAAGGTGAGTGGATAGAAATACAAAAAACACCGAGGGAAGTTTGTCAGATTTAGAAAGATCCCAGGTTCTCTGTTTTCTGCAGTTCCTAGCTCCAGACCTTCAGATATGAGTACACGACAGTGAAATGAGCAGAGAAACCAGGAAACCTTCGAGGTATTGCAGGGGGAGAGGCTTCAGTAGGATACAGGATATATGAGTAGAGATTGGAAGATAAAGAGAAGCTGAAAGATTTGGAGCAGGAAATTTAAAAGCCAAAATACTTTTAAATGATGTTGCAGAAAGGTGGAGAGGGTGGCATCTAAAACATTGCCTGAATGTTGGTTCCACATTGTACTCTCTTGAAGTTAATCTGGGATAGCATCCTAATAAGTACAGGAGTGAGCCAAGTAGCCCTTCCAATATCAGAAATTGGAGTGGAAATGTCGGGATACATCTGAAATCGCCACGGTAGAGATGCAGAATATGATTACTCGCTGTAACCCATTATACTTGTTTGCAAAAGTGAGCTGCATAGAAAAAAAAAAAAACGATTTAAGGACATGAGTTTTTTTTTTTTTAAAAAAGGGATAGTAATTATTGTCATTTTCAATTGTGTCTCTGGCAAGTAGAGGATATTTATAAGTATGCTACACAATCAGAAAAGTATATGTGACTATTTATGGTATTATGTAAGACAAACACACAACAGCAAATGCCCATGTACCAATTCCCCCAGTTGTGTGTGAAATGGCTGCCTTTTCTGTCCTAGTATATAACTATGAGACTCTATGGAGAGTCTTGAAAGAAGACAATGATATGAGAGTCCCCAAATGTTGCAGGATCTATGATCACACTGTGAACCCCATGTTTGTTTTTGGTGTCAATTAAATAAAACCAACCAACCTTGGGTCAGGAGGTGGAGCCAGCAACGAGCTGAGAGAAAGTAATTATAGAGAGGTCAGAGGGCACCTGGAAAATGGATAGAGAAAGGCACAGTAAGTAGGAGGGAGTGGCTTTGACTGTGGGGGCCTTTTTGGTTTGGAGCAGTGCAAGAGACAATTTCTTTCTGAGATGCCAGAGAAGAGGGAAGGTCAGCGTGTTGCTCCTCAACCACTCTGAGCTAGCAGGTTTTCACCCCAGTCTCGGACTCCTGAGTTTTCCTTGGTAAACATAATGATATTTAATTAAAAACTACATTTAGTGGCAGCTGCAGGAGGTGGATCTGGCAGGACATAGAAGTCCTGCTGGGCCACTTCCTGAGAAGCAGTCTAGTAACTGCAGAGTCACTTGTTTGTTTCCCAGCCGTCCAGCAGCTCAGAAATAATCACACAGAAACTATATTATTTAAATCACTGTTTGGCTCATTACTTAAGCATACTGCTAACTAGCTCTTATATCTAGAATTAACCCATCTCCATTATCTTATATTTTACTATGAGGTTCGTGGCCTAAGGGCAAGGTTTCAGCATGTCTATCTCTGGTGGCTCCATGGCTTCTTACTGACTCTGCCTCCTTTCTTTCAGCATTCAGTTTAGTTTTGTCCCACCTAGCTCTACTCTACACTATCATGGGCTCAAGACAATTTTTTTCATTAACCTATGGTATTCACAGCATACAGAGGGGAATCCCACATCAATTGCTGATTGAAAGAACAATAGATTCAGGTGCAGCTGCTGTGTTGGCAGAAAAACAACACCCAAACATGCATGAGTCAATTAAAAGTGTCAAAGCCTGTGGAAAATACAGAGCAAGATGTATCTACTAGGCAGTATTCCATTCCTCTTATCTACAGCACACATCTGCCTTCCTTATCAGTTCAGCATACACTTCTGGTTACTAAGTGAAATTTCTGATTCTGTGTGAATGTGAGTTAGAGATGCTCTTTGTTCATGCCAGTTCAACATTCCTATATCTGAAGGGTGAGCTCTCAAGCTCCCAGGTTGTAGATTCTGTGCATCAGGTGACCCATCCATTCCCTAAGTTCCACACTGCCAGATAGAAGCAGTAGCATCAGAGACAAGGAAAGATTCCAGCATAGGTAAAAATAACACCACCTTTAAATATTTAAAAGAACACCTCTGCTGGGCAGTGTACCATACACTGATGGCTACTGTAGGAAATCGTTTCTGATTTAGTGACCAAAGATAACTGAAATGTTCTTTCATAGCTGTCAATACCAGAAATCACAAGTCAGAATCGTTTGGATTTAGGCAGTCCTGGGCTAGAGATTGTTATTCTATGGTCACACTATTTTGCCTTGTTCTTTCAAGAAAAATTTCCTCTGTGTAGTGGCATTTTATTTGTATTTTAATAAATATAGTTTGCCTGAAGATCAGAAAAGTAAAACAACCCTACTGGTCAGCCTTACAGACCGGGCAGCAATGACATACACCTTTAATTCCAGTAGCCACCATGACACACTCCTTTAATCCCAGAAGCGACACTAGCTTGCCACAGAAACCAGGCAGTAGAGGAGCATGCTCTTAATCTCAGAGATAGAGATGATTATAAAACAGGTGGAGGCAGCTCTCATCCACAGTATCATTCTGAGGTTTCCTGGAGGGAGGATCACCATTTTCAGACTGAGGTTGAGGTAAGAACCAGTGGGCTGGCTGCTTTGCTTTTCTGGCCTTCAGGTTGAACACCAATATCTACCTCTGCATTTTTATTAATTGTGCTTCACCTCTGCCCTCAGTTGTAAGATACATGTAATCACAACTAGGTCTGCTCATATTATCCCATGTCCTTTATTTCATCATATGTATATAACTGATAGTTACAGGTTCTGAAGATTAGGAAACAGACATTTTTTTTCATGTCTCACTATTCAGACTAACAGAAATAAAGATTGCTTGACTCCTTAATGGGCAATAAGAAGAGTTTAACCAGGACAGGTGGTGGTGGCGCACGCCTTTAATCTCAGTACTTGAGAGGCAGAGGTAAGAGTATCTCTGTGAGTTCGAGGCCAGTCTGTTCTACAAGAGCCAATTCGAGGACAGACTCCAAAGCTACAGAGAAACCCTGTCTCGAAAAAACAAAACAAACAAAAAAAAAAAAACAAGAAAAAAAAGAGTTTAATTAGAACCCTAACCCACACATAAATCTTGAGATACTCAGTTTCCTCCTGATTCCCTCAAAAAGCTCTGCACAATCAACAGTTGGAACCATCTTCACCACATTATCAGTGTGGCAAGCTGGTGTAAGAAGCAGTATGAAACCTTACAGCATTCCATAAAACATTTTTACAAGACCCTTTGTCTCAGTCAGTGTTCTATTGCTATGAAGAGATACCACCACGACCACAGCGACTCCTATAAAGGAAAGCATTTTATTGGTGCCTGTTTACTGTTTCAGAGGCTTAGTCCACTGTGTTCATGTCAGACATGATGCCGGAGAAGTAGATGAGATTTCTACATCTGGATTCACGGAAACATGAAGAGAGAGAGAGCTGGGACCTGGCTTAGACCCTTGAAACCTCAAAACCCACCTCCACTGACAGACTTCTTACAGCAAAGCCACACCTATTCCAAAAATGCCACACCTCCCAACCCCTGCAAAGTAGTACCACTTCCTGATGACCAAGCATTCAAACATATGAGCCTATGGAGGCCATTCCCATTCAAACCACCACACCCTCTTATGTTCCAAATACTTTTTCTATATGACTTGGCATTTAGTAATTGAAAGATGAAGACTGAATATTACTGCCTATTAATAGGATATGTATTTATTGATTCATTGTAGATGCTATTTTTGTTAATATTGATAATAGGAATGGCATTCACCATTGGGGTTCAGTTTTCTTAGCTGCTAAAACTATCCAACTATATGTTATTATATGTTACAAAATATATGGCAAAAGTTGTTGCCTTAAAATTACCTATAATTACTTAAAACAATAAAGTTTTAGATTTAAGAATATATATGTATATAGAAATATAGAAATATAATCAAGCCTATATCAAAGAAACTATTTTAAAAACATTCAGAGTCATAATCAAATAAACAAAAGCATTTTTGTTAGAACACTGATCGTGACGTACAATAGGAAGGAGACTGTTGAGCTCTCAAGGACTGAGCTAAAATTTTCCATATAAACAATTAATAATAAAAATCAAGTACACAAGCATATAAAGCTGGGATACAAATCAAACATTTGCTGATAATAGTTCTTAAAGAAATTTATTTTAAAACAGTACTTTGATATATATATATATATATATACACTTTAATGTATATTAAAGATAAAAGCAGAGATAGAAAAATATTCCTTCTGAAATTCCAAGCAGAGCTAAATCATAACACAAAAGCAAATCAAATGAAAAATATGTTCATTTTTTAAATTACCACTCACAAATACTTATCAAAGAATTGATTAGAAGACAATTGAGGAAAGAGGTTAGAAATTTATGTTAATGAGAAAGTAGGATGCAAGAAACAATGGCAAGCAGAGAAATCAGCAAGCATAATAAATCTAATCAAGTATTGTGTGAAACACTAATTATAATGACAATGCTAGGGATAAAAAGCTAACAAATAAAATATTAAAAAGTGATGGCTAATATATTTCTATGGGTTAGAACTTTCTTAAGTACATGTATAATAAAGCTTGATTCTCATAACAAATTTGTGAGACATTACTAATAACAGGTTCACTTACTGATGGACAGACCAGACCAGAACAGACTTACCAGATTGATTAAGTGACCACATTTAAAAAACAGCAGACCCAGTGTGAGAGCCCATTAATCACCAGTATCCTGATCTACTACTGGGAGTTAGTAATATAGAAGAAATATTCTGAGAAAAATATCAAACATGCAGGCAGTACTTACATTAATATGGAGAAGGGTGATTGTAATTAAAGATTTGTATCATTCAGAGAGAACTTAGAGGCATTGATTATAGCTAAACGTTGCTCTGAAAAAAGTAAGTAAAACAAACCAGTTCTTTTAAAAATGTTAGGAGAAGGTATTGAGTAAATTTTTAACATATACACCCCATGTCACAATCCTTTTGTTCATGAGTCTGTACCAGAAACTCTTATACCTATGTTACAAAATATATGTAAATGTAAGTGCATGCATGTGCACATATGTGTGTATGTGTGTATTCACATCCATGCATATTCTTGGAAACAGTGTTTCTGTAATATAATAATACTGCAAATGTTAACATTCCTATTAAAAGATCAGCGGAATGAGGCTTTTGGTAGTCTTAGCAATAAAACATTGTGAATTAGTGTAAAGAAATGAACTCTTTACATATACCACAGTATGAAGAAAATTAGTAAGATTATTATTAGGAAGGTGAGTAAAACATTTTCTGAGTTGATACAGGATGAGCATCGCAATGCAACCATTACAAGCTCTCAAATCTTCCCAGATGTAGAGATTGATGCTAAGGAGTTTCCAAATATTTTTTTTCATTGAAAATATTTATAATGGAGATTCTTAAAAAAATAAAATCTATGCAAATATTCTAAAATATGAAAAAGCCAAATCGGAGACATTTCTGGCCCTTGGCATTTTAGATGAGAGATACACAGCTTATACTATTTTATTGAATTGCAACATGAGGTAATCTATTAGTTTGGGCACAAAGAATAAAATAACATGACGGAATTCAAAATTATGATGAGAGAATACAAGAACAGAGGGATCTTGATCAGAGCTGTTTTGATACTGTGTCTCTTGACCTGCTAGTTAGACTCTACCCCAGTGAATGAACAAATCAACCACACCAGGCTGGTTCCAGTGATGAGTGTGTCTCACTAACCAAGAAGAATTCTAAACTTTAGAATAGGCAAAAAAGCATAAGTTCTTGGATGTGGGTTCTATGACAAAATCCAGGTTCAAAAGGAAAAAAAAAACCACTTGAATTCATTTATTATATGCCTCACAGGACAGGGGAGCTTGCACAAGGAAATGAAAACTCAAAAGACAGTTAAACTTAAATGTTTTTATAGTGATATAGTGGATAGTAGTAGAAAAATATAATACTCCAAAAATCATATGAGCTGATGGTAATAAAAAGAGAGAAATCCAGCAGGAGCTATTAGTTAAGATTCTTCTATCTTTGGAAACAAAATCAGAAAAAGAATGTTCCTACATCCAGGTTTACTGAGGGTACTCTTATTGGAAGGATCTAAAACCTGTTTATTGCCAGGCCATATAATCCTTCCTAGATTTTACACTCTGCTTTAGAAAATAAGAATGGGGGAAGGTCAAAGCCATCCCTACTGCTCCATAAATTTCCTGAAATTCCACAAACTTACAGAGATTTGAGTAGTATATTCCAAATCTTGTCATAAAGTACATTAATTTCCCATGGGAAACGTGAAGACATGACAAGCCATAAGTAGCTGACCTTCTTTAAAGAGTACTCAGATGGAATAAAAGAGGAATCCAAAATGAAATCACGTAAGAGCTGTGCATTAAACAATAAATCCTGTCCTTATTCATTCGGGTTACTCTAGAACTCACTGGTGGCCAAAAATGAGTTTCCTGGCTTTAGTTTTCAATTTTGTTATCAAGTCACATTGTGAACTGAGATGTAATTGTATTTCATGGCTGCACAGAGCAATTCAGCATGTGTGAATTCATAATCCTCATTGTATCTGTGAAACAACAGTATAACAATACCACTTAATGTCGGGCGATGGTGGCGCACGCCTTTAATCCCAGCACTTGGGAGGCAGAGGCAGGTGGATCTCTGTGAGTTCGAGACCAGCCTGGTCTACAAGAGCTAGTTCCAGGACAGGCTCCAAAACCACAGAGAAACCCTGTCTCGAAAAACCAAAAAAAAAAAAACAAAAAAAAAAAAAAACAAAACAAAACAAAAAAAAAACAATACCACTTAATGCTCTTACTATTCACCAAATAAATACTCAGTGAAAGGTCCCTGCTATTATTATTACTGATTTGCATTCAGTGTATTTATGATGTGAAAGTTAGCGTCATATGATGCAACAGAACATTGGTTTCACATATTATTTGGTGTGGTGGTTACTTTACGGAATTTTTAGTGTAAAATTCCAAGACTCTGCTGTAGTCATTTGATTTCAGATCTTCTGGAATAAGTATAAAAATGAATAGCTATAAAAACTTATCCAAACTGTTCTAATGCAGGTATGACTTAGAAAATACTTTGACACATAATTAGAAATACTTGTAACAAGCCAACCTGTTGCAGGAGGTCCTTCCGCTCCTCCAGCCAATAGCCGCTGAGATACCAGCCCATTGGGGCATGGTCTCTCTCTTTAAAAAAGCGGCCACTTCCCTCCTTGCTCTCTCTTTGCTTCCTGCTCCGTTTCCAGCAGTGACTAGACTTCTTCCTGATCGCGCAGAGGGCTGTTGTCTGGGACGGTGATCTGTAAGTTTTTTCCCCTTTAAATAAATAACCACTCTATTAATCATAATTCCAAACTGGTGTGGGATTGTTTGTGACTTACACCTTCACCTTTAACAACCAACTGACTAGAGATTTTATGCGACTTAGTATAATTATATATCTAATGACTGTAGGTTACTTAGGAATCTCTAACCCACCACAATATCAGTTGAGTCAATCTGAAAAGAAATATGTACATTAAATCATACATTTGAATCTAGTGCTAAATATTCAAATCTAAGCCTGAAGTTCAAAAGCTGGATGAACTTCTGAAAGGGTCTGTGCCAGGACCCTGTAAATCATGCAACATTGTTGTTTCAACTTCCTCCCCAAGAATTTTAAAGACTAATACCGAAGATAAATATGTAATCCAGGATCTGCAATTAACCTTGAATTATCAGATGGACCTGTCTTATCTTGTCCTTTGAGAGATCAGATTTCATGCAGGAGAAACACTTTGAACAAAATCCAAAAGACAAATAAAAATTTAAACCAGAAAAACAGAAAAGGAAAATAAGAACACAGGTGAAGAGTCCTTAGGCAAAAGACGAAGAAGGTAAATCTCTCTGGGATCTCACAGCAAGAAATAGCTGGGTCCAGGCCCTTTTCAGAAAACTCAACACTTTCCTCAGCCCTCTCTGCCTGAGATACGAGACAACCGTAGAATGACAGGTAAATTCGGGCACTCCTTTGGAAAGTGGAACTCTCCTAGTAGTTAACAAGACTGCATATCACTTTCCAAATAGTTCAACACGTATGCAAACTAAAATTGAATTTATTCTTATTAATGTCACAGAAGAATTGCCTGTCCCTTTATATGGCTTATCTCTTTTCTGCAATTTCATACAAGAGTATTTTTAAATGACTTGAAAGAACTTCCAAACTTATCAACTCAAATAAACTGGGTATAATTTTTATAAATGACAAAATACAGGGGATGCCAAAATGAACTTCCAAGTTCCCTACCAAATTAATTCTGCCTGTTTCTTTTTTCTAATGTGTAAGACCTATACTCTCTCACTTCTCTCTTAAAAAATTAAAAAAAAAAAAAAGCTTCCTGTGGACACTACATCCAAATGCTGTCTTCCTTGCATTTCTGCTCCTCCAGCAGAGACCCATCTAAAGAAGGTAGGAACCCTTTGTCCTGGGCATTACAGATGGAAGAATACGCCACAAACACACACTGTGTTATTATGAACTTCCCTTCTTTGATCTTAAAATGCTCTTTTTGATGTAGGATTTGTCTGTGAGTTTTTATTCAAACTTCATCTCTCTCTTCCTATCTCTCTGTCTCTCTGAAAGAATATAGAATAGAAGCAGCAAGGCCTCAGTCTCCGAGCTAAGTGTAGGAACACACAGTCAATTATTGAAGTCATGTGGAAAAAAGGACCATAAATACTAGTAAGTATCAATATATTGAAGATGTAAGATATCCTGAAGAATAAAAATAATCATTTCAGCAGAAAATTCTCTTCTTGCTTGAGCCAAAGACATAGAAAATGAATAAACTCAATATATACATACATACCTACTGAAAAGCTACTTATGAATCCAACATCCTTGTAAAATGATAGTTTTAAACACCTATCTATGTAAGAATAGTCACTGTTAATTTACATCATTCTCACATAAATCTTAATAGTATTGTTTTTCAAGCTGTAACATTTTCTAATGTTGATGAACCATCCAATTGGTAAATGCAAGTAGTAACAACTAATATTCATTGAATATTTAAGTAGCCTGGACTGTATAAGTTTTGTATGTAGTGACTTTGCTCTCTATTTTTATGACCAAGAGTTTGTGCATATATATTAATATTTTCTCATTTTACACCTGAGAAACTAAAGCACTGAGAGGTCAAGTGACTTGTCCATGGTTGTAAAAGTTATTAGACGAGGGTCCAAATTTTCATGCCAAGTAGCTGTACTCCAAATTTCATAGCTCTCAAACTGCATGTCAGTTATGATGTATGTGCAAGGCAATGCCTCATAATAAGGATGGAGATGCTATTATTTTTCCATTTTACAAATGAGAGCACACATACAGAGTCAGAGAGACACTGTGAAATGAAAGATATACACGGGAAATTTTAAGATCATAAATTCAAGCAGTCTAGCTTCAGAATCTGTGTTCTTAATCTCTATTCTATATTCTTCTCTGAGATATTTCAGAAATTAAGATTCTGAAATATTTCAGGAAGCCCAGGAGACATAAGTTTGGGAGACTATGTGTCATACATCAGCAATGTACTTTTTATACTCTTATGTGAGTACTAAATATTCCAGCAGAAGCATCGTCCTCCTGTAAGACACCAAATATCAACTTTCATTTTTTGAAACTGTGATTCATATAGTTTAGTGAGACAACTCTAATATCATAAAAAATGAGTTAAATTTGGACCTTCACTAAGTCTTTTTCCTTTTGATTCTCCACTTTTTGGAACATTTTTTATTTCATACGTGAGAACTGAGGTAAAACTATAAAGTGGTACATTCGATATAACACAGTTAAAACCTACAAATACGTGATTTTGCCTCTAAGAATTTTTAATTTGCCAAATAACAATACTTTAACCTCAAAACCAAGAGGCAATAACAAGAGGGAGTAATTGTTGCTAGCTGTAACTGAACTCTAGTGAGTGTACCTTTGAAGAGCACACTTAGCTGTTGTGTACATCAAGCACACAATAAAAGAGTTTGGCCAAAATATTGCCTCTACAAAATTTATGAATTATAAATGAAAATATTTAGATATTTCTCCAGAGTTTATCTTACCTAAGGATGTATTATCTCCAGTGAGAAACCAGTGAGATTTCAAATAAGAAAATTCAATCAGATTAACTGGATGACTCATTCATCAGGGGAAAATAATGAACAAAATGCAGTGTATATTTGAAGAGTCAGGTATGCTGTGCACACACATGGAGAAACACAAATTAACATAGTGCTACACACTGAAGCTTATATAAATGATGTATTATCTCATATAACATATTAAATACACATTAATACAAATTAATCATACATATAATGATGTAATATCTCATAACATATTAATAACCCATATTTTATTGCATGAAGAAAATTCAGCGAATAATTTCATGTAACACATAGTCATCATGGGAAACCTAAGCAGAGATGAAGTTTTCCTTCAGTATCCTTCAAATTTGTTCCAAGGCTCTCATCAGATTCTACTTATACAAAATGGCATATTATTTGTATATCACCTACTCATTTTCTCTTCTAACTCTTAAGCACTTTTATTACTTATTAATCAAAATAGTATAAACTCTATAACAATTTTTCTGCATTATTCAGAGAGTAATAGAAAAAATCTATACATGTTCATCATAAGTGGTATTTATTGGGAACAGTTCCCATTCTCCAGTATATTCACAGCAACACAGGGTTGATCTCTTTTGGATAATGTGGTGGTTTGAAGAGGAATGACCCTCATAGACTCATAGATTTGAATTCTTGGTCACCAGATAGCAGTAATATGGGGAGTTGTGGCCTTGTTAGAGGAAGTATGGCAACTTGAAGGTAGGCTTTGAGGTTTCAAATGCTCAAGGCAGGCCCAATTCTCTCTCTCTCTCTCTCTCTCTCTCTCTCTCTCTCTCTCTCTTTCTTCTGTCATTCCAAATGAAAAGCTCTTGGCTCCTCCTCTAGTATCATGTCTGTCTACGTGCCAACATGCTACCTACCATGATGCTAATGAGCTGAAACTCTGTTAGCAAGCCCCAGTTAAAGGTTTTCTTTTTTAAGAGTTGCATGGTCATAGTATCTCTTCACAGCAATTGATCCCTAAATAAGACAGAAGTTGGGACCAGAAGTGGGAGAGTTGCTCTAATAGGCCTGACCTGATTTATGTGTCTGTTTGTGTGCATGTGTGTGGGGGCTAGTAATATGGATTTGGGGAAGATGAATTAAAAAAGCAATTGAGCACTTTAAGCAGGACTGAATGGGACACACTAGCAGAAGCATGGAAGACAGTTTTGCTGGGGGTGATATGAACTTTGAGGGCCTGGTTACTATTGTTTCTAGAGACAGAATGCTGATATTTTGTGATATTTGGCAAAGAATATGAATGGACCTCATATGATTATTGATTTGAATGATTGATCACCAGGGAGTAGTAGTTTGAGAAGTTGTGGTCTTGCCAAAATAGATGTGGCCTTATTGGAGGAAGTTTGTCACAAAGGTGGGCCTTGAGGTTTCAAATGCTGAAGTCAGGCCCAGTCTTTCTCCTCCCCACTCCCTTCTATCTGATGATCCAGATGGAGAGCTCTTGGTTCCTTCTACAGCACCATGTCTGCCTTTTATTGCCATGCTCCCTACCATGATGATAATGGACTAAACCTCTGAACCTATAAGCCAGCCCAAAATAAATTTTTGTCTTTGTAGGAGTTGCATAACCAGGGTGTCTTTTCATAGCAATACAAATCCTAACTAAGATAGGGTTGACAATTGTCAACAAAAATAAAGTAAAATAAAAATATGTCTCTCATTAATGGTGAGTAGTTACACACACACACACACACACAAGCACACATGCATGCACGCACATATACAAATTTATAAGGAATAGTTTGGCTTCTTTTCAAAATTTTGCTTTTTGCTATTGATATTGTAATTACATGACAGAGTTCCTGTTTGACATGTATGAGGGCCGGGGTTCAGTCTTTACTCCAGAAAACACAAGAAAATAATAGCAAAAATGTCTTCTTGTCACTTTTCAAAGTTATCAGAAATTACAGTCTCAATTTAAACAAGAACTTATCAAATTCTGTGGCAGGAAAATGAGCATTCAGTTCTTCTGAGCCTGTAACAATACAAATAGAATAAACAAACAAACAAACAAAATCCACTGATCTACCGTACAGTAAAATTCTCAAAAAACATAGAAAGCATGAGAAAAGCAATATATTAGACAACCCAAGTAAGATTATCAGTGAATTTCTCAACTGAAACCTCAGAGACCAGATAATAGGAAAATATTCAACGTTGAGAAGAAGGGGAAAAAAAAGGCAAATGAGTACTATACCTTGCAAACCATCTTTAATAAACAAAAACACAATTTCTAAGATAAATAAAAATTAAAATTTGTTACAGGAAATATTTCTAGACTGCCTTAGTTAGGGTTTCTATTTCTGTGAAGAAACATCATGCCCACAGCAACTCTTATAAAGAAAAACATTTAATTGGGTAGCTTACAATTTCAGAGGTTTAGTCCTTGGTCATTATAGTGGGACATGGCAGCATGCAGGCAGACATGGTGCTGGAGAAGAAGCTGCAATTGATGCTACAGATAATAGGAAGTGATCTCGGACACTGGATTTGGCTTGAGCATATATGAGATCACAAAGCCCACCTCCACCTCCACAGTGACACACTTTTTCCCACAATGCCACACCTCCTAATAGTGTAATTCCCTATGAGTTTATTGGGGCAATTATATCCAAACTACTACATAGACCAACTTTACAAACATTTCAACTATATCTGCTTCACAAAAATACTGAAGTGAATTCTTCAACTTGGACAAAGGACACCAACAATATGAAATATATAAAGGTACAAAATACAATGTAAAGGTAAGAATATAGTCAAATCATAATTCTGCAGTACTATTACTACAGAAAGTAAATCAGCATTGGAAAAATTCAAACACAATAACTATAATAAAACTGTAACTTTGACAGCTTTGCACAAATAGAAAATCTAAATTCTGACATTAACATTGTAACATACGAAGTAAAGTTACTCTGTGGAATCAAAGTAAAAATGTCACAAAAATAGTGAAATTGTTAGAACTCTGACAATATATATATCAAGTATATGTCAAGTAACCACAAAGAAAAAACTTGTACCAAATGCACACAATACCAAAAGAGAAAGTCAAAGTAGGCCAGCATGTAAAACAACAACAACAAAACACAACAAAGACAGAGAGAGAAAAAACAAAGCAAAACAAAAGAACTATAGAGCAGTAAGAAAAGAATGGGCCAAATGTAACAATACCTCACCACCAATCAGTATTTATGATGTGTGTAAGCAGATTAAATTATTCTCCAGTCAAAGGGCACAGAGCTCCTGACTGGATAGAAAAACAAGATATGACGATATACTTTCTACAAGAGACACACTTTGGACTTAACGACACGTAAGCTTTTTCTGTCAGTTGTCACGTGACAAAAATGTCATTGCACATGGTGAAGTTCATTCGAAGAACAATAATTGAGCACATTTACATACCTCAGTTCAAAAGTAAAGTTGACTGGGGTAGATGGAATATAAAAGAGTAATCAGAATGCAGAATATATGTCAAGGGAATTGTCAAAGAAGAAATTTGATTAACTAAAATAATTCAGAACAGAGAATAAAAGCACTGACTGACAAACAATGAGGGTGAGTAACAGGAGGATATTAATTAGTTATATATAAAAATCTTTGTCTATAAAAGATAACTCAGTTTAAGAGGTCTAGGATATATCATCAAAATGTATATAATTAACAATATAAGATGTATTTTAAATAATATTAATAATAACCATAAAGAGGAGATAAGAAACTTCTGATGGTGACTGTCAGGTTCGTGACATAAAATGTTGACATAGTCTAGCACGTATATACATATCTCAAAATTATTATTTAATATGATCTTTTGCTCATAATATATATCTATAAAGCATTTTAAATAACTTGAATAATGTATCTCAGAGGGAGAAATCAAGCAAAGAGAGATTTATACATCAATGTATAACATACACACTTAAACTGCTAAGTGTAGAAGAATTGCTAAGTGTTTTCTAACTAAAGGAACTCAGGATTATAATCATATTTTAAAGAATAATTCAGTGATACAGGAGGCTTACATGATAAAAAGTACTATGTACTAAGGATTGTAGATGGAAGGAACTCCTTAAGCGAAGTGTATGGGAAGGTAGCATGTTGTGGGATGTTTTGATTGCACTCTGATGCTCCTGGGACTGACAATAACATTTACTTTGAGTCAAAGGGTAAAGTTAAGCTACTAGCTGATCAAAATTAGTCATATAGGTTTGGAGGACTGAGGACATATAAACAGACATGTGTGGTGCCTAGAAAGATTCTCAGCCTTTTTGAATCAAGGAAGGAGAGAAAGAGGCCACTGACTGCTTCTCTGATCATTCAGGTACTTAACCTGATATCTGATTCCTGAGTTTTTATTGATAAAGAAATAATCAGATAAATGTGTCAATAGCAAAAAGGTGGAATTTAGGAAAAGGCAGTGGAGAAGGAAAGCATCGCAACTTGGTTACAACAAGGAACACATTTTCCATGAATTGTTAGTAGCTGCAGAGTTGTCCTGCTACTCTACAAAAGAACAAAGAAATACATCTATCTCCAGGACAGAATTGGGAGTCAGAAACAGACATTAGGCAAGGAAGCATAGCCCACATGATATATCTTTCCAACAACACTGCTAGAAACCGCTGGAGACCTACTAGTAAAAAGAATGAATCGGGACAAGACCTGGGGACATTAGAAACTTAGAGATGGATATAAACTGTGCAATTCAGATGACATACACTGGCCTGAGAGTAAACAGGACAGGTCTAAGGCTGAGAGAGCCTGTAAGTGCTGAAAGAGAAAGAATGAAATACAGATAACTTTAAAATTGCCCATATTACCACAACTCGACTACTCCCAACAGAGACTCATGCCCCTGTACCCCTGTGGGCAGTGAATGGCAATGTGTGTGTGTGTGTGTGTGTGTGTGTGTGTAACCAATGTATTTTTTTCTAAAAAGAAAAAAATCTAAATCTGCTTTATTAGAAGAGTAAATGCTACCAATGTTGGGAATTTTCTGCACAAATTAAAGGTGCCTTCCCTTTTCACCAAGGGATTCTTTGGAAGTCCTGCATGTCCATCTTTCCTTACATCCTCAGATTAAACCTTCCATTCCACACCCAGGGTGACGGTGGTAAACGGAAATCAACCTGAGACTCCTACAAGTGATGCAGACCTGCACGCTGTGTGTCACGACTGCACTCACCCACACTTTTGGAACACTCTTAATTATGTGCACATTGCTGGAAGCCACAGGACCCCAGTCTGGTGTTCACAGCACCCATACTAATGAAGCATCCTGAAATTATTTTTTTCTTCCATTTCTTCTTTTCTCATCATTTTCTTACTTCTCATTCTCATATGTGGTACATGAACTACCTACATCTAAATCTCTGTCATTCTACCTGCTTTCAAAAGAGAATCAAAATTAAGATAAATGGACTGATACCAGATTTATAATCACATTAATATAATAAATGCTTACAAACTCCCATGCATACTTGTGATGTAAAAATCAAGATTTTAATACATGGCCCAAGTATCACAAAACATAGAAACAAAATATATTTTCAGGCATACAAAATTTTGTGAATTCTACCACCTGTGAAACATTTTTGAAAAAAAAATGCTGACAGTGAAATACAGGAAATTATAAAATTCCCCAGAAATACTCAGAATATAGAAAATGATAGAACTAACTCAGGAGAATGCAAACTTTTAGGTAAAATTTTCCTACATGTTGACAGACAGTTATGACATTACCATTTGTTGAATATGCTCTTTGTTCCATTGTATAATTGTAGTTTCTTTGTCAAAAATCAGGTGCTCATAAGTGTGTGGATTAGTATCAGAATCTTCTACTAAATTCCATTGGTACTCTTGTCTGTTTTTATGCCAATATTAAATGGTTTTCATTACTATAGGTATGTAATAGAGCTTAAATTCAGGAATAGTGATGCTCTGGACATTCCTGTATTGTACAGGATTGTTTTGACTACCCTGGGTTTTTTGTTTTTCCATATGAAGTTGAGTGTTGCTCTTTAGATGTCTGTGAAGAATTGTACAGTGATTTTACTGGGGATTGCATTGAATCTGAAGAATGCTTTTTTAAAGATTACCATTTTTACTGTTTTATTTTTCCTATTCAAGAGCATGAGATATTTTTCCATTTGCTGATATCCTCTTCAATTTCTCTCTTCAAAGACTTAAAATTCTTATCATACAGGTCTTTCACTTGCTTGGTTAGAGTTATCACAAGATATTTTATGTTGTTTATGACTATTATGAAGGGTGATGCTTCTCTGATTTCTATCTCAGTTTTTTTTTATCATCTGTATATAAGAGGGCCACTGATTTTTTTAAGTTAATCTTGTATCCTTCCATATTACTGAAGGTGTTTATAAGGATTTCCCCAGTAGAATATTTGGGGTCGCTTATGTATACTGTCATATCTTCAGCAAATAGCAAAAGTTTAATTTCTTCCTTTCCAATGTGTATCCCCTTGATCTCCTTTTGTTATCTAACTGATCTTGCTAGGAGTTTGAGTATTCTACTGAATAGATATGAAAAGAGTGAACAGCCTTATCTTGTTCCTGATTTCACTGGAATTGCTTTGAATTTCTCTCCACTTAGTTTGAGGTTGGCAGTCGGTTTGTTGTATATTACCTTTATTATGTTGTACCCCTGGTCTTTTCAAGACTTTTATCATGAAGGGTGTTGGATTTTGTCGAATGCTTTTTCAGTATCTGATGAGATGATCATGTGGGTTTTTTTTTTCATTCAGTTTGTTTATATATTAGATTACATTGACGGATTTCCATATGTTGAACCATCCCTGCATCTCTGGAATGAAGCCTACTTGATTATGGCTGATGGTTTTTCTGATGCTTTCTTGTACTCAGTTGCCCAGTATTTAATTGAGTATTTTTGCATCAATGTTCATGAGGGAGATCGGTATGTATTTCTCACTTCTTAATTCTGTCTTTGTGTGGTTTGGGGATCAGGGTAACTATATATATTTTTTTTAATTAAAAATTTATGCCTCCCTTTTCGCTCCCCCTCCCCCCGTTCCCCATCTCCAGTCCAAAGAGCAGTCAGGGTTCCCTGCCCTGTGGGCAGTCCAAGGTCCTACCCCCTCCATCCAGGTCTAGGAAGGTGAGCATCCAAACCGACTAGGCTCCCACAAAGACAGTACAGGCAGTAGGGTCAAAACTCAGTGCCATTGTCCTTGGCTTCTCAGCAGCCCTCATTGTCCACCATATTCAGTGAATCTGGTTTTATTCCATGCATTTTCAGTCCCAGTCCAGCTGGCCTTGGTGATCTCCTAATAGATCAGCCCCACCGTCTCAGTGGGTGGATGCCCCCCTTGCGGTCTTGACTTCTTGCTTAAGTTCTCCCTCCTTCTGTTCCTCATTTGGACCTTGGGAGCTCAGTCCATTGCTCCAATGTGGGTCTCTATCTCTATCTCCATCCATCGCCAGATGAAGGTTCTATGGTGATATGCAAGATATTCGTTAGTATGGCTATAGGATCGGGCCATTTCAGGCTCTCTCTCCTCAGCTGCCCAAGGACCTAGTTGGGTACATGTCTCTGAACCCCTGGGAACCCCTCTAGAGTCAAGGCTCTTGCCAACCCTAAAATGACTCCATTAATTAAGATATATACTTCCCTGCTCCCATATCCAACCTTTCATTATTCCAACCATCCCATTCCCCCAAATTCTCCCTATCCTCCCCTTCTCACTTTTTTCTCCCCATCTCCCCTATCCCCCATCCCACCCCACCCCCAGTTCCCAAATTTCTGCCCAGCAATCTTGACTACTACCATTACCCAAGGGGATAACTATATGTTTTTTTTTGGGTTCACCTTCTTATTTAGCTTCTCTAGGATCGCGAATTATAGGCTCACTGCCCTATATTTGTGGCTAAAAACCAATTATGAGTGAGTAAATCCCATGTTCATCTTTTTGGGTCTGGGTTACCTCACTCAGGATAATGTTTTCTATTTCCATCTATTTGCATACAAAATTCAAGAAGTCATTGTTTTTTTACCACTGAGTATTACTCTAATGTGTATATATTCCACACTTTCTTCATCCATTCTTCCGTAGAAGGGCATCTAGGTTGTTTCTCCCTAACTCATCCCAGTTTGCACCCAGGAACCTCCTCCCTTCTTCCTCCCTTCTGCAGGGCCACAACTATCGTATTGTAAAAAGAATTTGGCAAACTTTCTTCTGTGTAGAACAATTTGAGGAGTATTGGTATTAGCACTTCTTTAAAATTCTGGTAGAATTCTGTGCTGAAGTGATCCATCCTTGTACTTCTTTAGGTTGTGAGACTTTTGATGACACCTTCTACTTCCTTAGGTCTATTTAAATTGTTTATGTGGTCTTTATTTAACTTTGGCATGTGTCACCTATCCAGAAAATTGTCAATTTCTTTTATATTTTACAATTTCATAGAGTGCATGTTTTTGTAGTATGACCTAATGATTCTCTGGATCCCCTCAGTGTCTGTTGTTATGTTTCCCTTTTCATTTCTGATTTTGTTAATTTAGATATTCTTTCTCTGCAATTTGCTTAGTTTGAATAAAGGTTTTGTCTATCTTGTTTTTCTCGAAGAATCTACACTTTGCCTCATTGTTTCTTTATTTATTGTTTCCTATATTGTTTTACTTAAGTCCTCAATTTGATTGTTTTATGTCATCTATTCCTCCTGGGTGACTTTGCTTCTTTTTGTTCTAGGGTTTTCAGGTGTGCTGTTAAGTCACTAATATGATATTTCTCCAGGTCCTTTATGTAGGCACTTAGTGCTATAAACTTTCCTTTTAGCACTGCTTTCATTATGTTCTGTAATTTGGGGTATATTGTGCATTAATTTTCATTGAATTCTAGAAAGTCTTTAAATTTTTTTCTTTTTTTCTTCTTCGATCAATTGGTGATTCAGTTGGGCATTGTCTCATTTCCATAAGTTTGTAGACTTACTGCAATTAGTGTTGCTATTAACTTCTAACTTTAAGCCATGGTGATCCGAAAAGATACAGGGGGTTATTCCAATTTTTTGTATCTGTTGATGTTTGCCTTATTACTGAGTATGTGGTCAGTTTTAGAGAAGGTTCTATGAGGTACTGAGAAGGGATATTATTTGTGTTTGGGTGGAATGTTCTATAGATATCTTTTAAGCCCATTTGAGACTTAACATCTGTTAATTCCTTTATTTCTCTGTTAAGTATCTGTCTGGCAGTCCTGTCCAGTGGTTAGAATGTAGTTTTGAAGTCTCCCACTTTTGGTGCATGGGGTATAATATGTGATTTAAGCTTCAGTAATGTTTCTTTTAAAAATGTGGGTGTCCTTGTATTTGGGGCATAGATGTTCAGAATTGAGACTTCATCATGATGGATTTTTCCTGTGACAAATATGTAATGTCCCTCTTCTTCTCTTTTGATTAATTTTAGTTTAAAGTTTTTTTGTTAGATACTAAGAGAGCTACATCAGCTTGTTTCTTAAATCCATTTGAATGGAAAATAGGTTCCCAATTTACTCTGAGATAATGTCTATTGTCTTTGAAGTTGAGGTGTGATTCTTGTATGCAGCAGAAGGATGAATCCTGTTTTCATGTCCTTTCTTTTAGCCCTTGTCTTTTTATAGACAAAATGAGACCATTGATATTAAGAGATATTAATGACCAGTGAATGCTAGGTTTTTTTTTAGTATTTGTTGTTGGTGGCAGTATTGTGTGTTTATGTTTTCCTTCTTTGGGATTTGCTGTTGTGAGATTATCTACTGCCTGTGGTTTTGTGGATATAGTTAACTTTCTTGGGTTGGGGTTTTCCTTCTAGTACTTTCTGTAGGGTTGGATTTGTAGATAGGTACTGTTTAAATCTGGTTTGGTCATGGAATATGGTCATGGTGGTTGAAAGCTTTGCTGGCTATAGTAGTCTGGGTTGACTACTGTGGTCTCTTAGTGCCTGAAGAGTCTGTGTCTAGGACAGTCAGAGTTTCCATTGATAAATCGGGTGTAATTCTGATAGGTCTGCCTTTATATGTTACTAGCCTTTTTCCTTTGCAGCTCTTAATCTTCTTTCTTTATTCTGTATGTTCAATGTTTTGTTTATTATGTGGCAAGAGGACTTTTTCTTTGGTCCAGTTCATTTGGTGTTCTGTAAGTTTCTTGTACTTTCATAGGCATGTCCTTCTTTAGTTCGGAAAAATTTTTTTCTGTAACTATGTTGAATATATTTTTCGGTACCCTTGAACTGGACTTCTCTTTTTTCTATCCCTATTATTCTTAGGTTTGGTCTTTTCATAGTGTCCCAGATTTTCTAGATTTTGTGTTAAACATTTGTTGGATTTAATATTTCTTTTGCCTGATGAATTTATTTCCTCTATCACATCTTTAAAGCCTGAGATTGTCTCTTTCATATATTGTATTCTGTAGGTTATACTTGCATCTGTAGTTCCTGTTTACCCAGATATTTCATTTTAAGATTTCCCTCAGTTTTTGTTTTCTTTATTGCCTATATTTCAGTTTTCAAGTCTTGAAATGTTTCTTTCACCTGTTTTTTTTTTTTTTTCTTGGCTTTCTTTATGGAATTTGTTGATTTCTTCCAATTTTTGTTTCTTTTCCTCCACTTCTTTAAGGGAATTTTTCATTTACTCTTTAAGGGCCTCTATTAACTTCATAAAGTTATTTTTAAAACTGTTTTCTTCTGCTTCATTTGTGGTGTGATGTTCAGGTCTTGCTCTTGTAGAACCACTAATTTCTGGTGCTGCCACATTTCTCTTTATGTTGTTGAATGAATTCATACACTGTCGTCTATCCATCTCTTCCTCTAATCAGTGCAGGTAGGACCTGTGCTTCAGGGGGGCCCCACTTCCTCCAATTGGTACAGGTGGGGCCTGTCGCTTAGGTGGTCATTCTTCCACCAGGTGCAGTTGAAGCCTATGGTTCTGGCAACTGCTCTTCCAGGTATAGCACACAGGGCCTCCAGTGGTTTCTCCCTTAGGTAAAGGCAGGGTTACAGTCCAGTGGTTGCTGATGTGGTGGAAGATGCTTGTGGTTGTGGTGAAGTTGCCTTCTAGGTTCCTGGGGCTTCAGTGGGTGAGTTGGGGCTCGCGATAGCCCATTGGGGGCTAAGGCCTAGAGAAAATAGCCTTCCAGCCAGGAACCCAAGCAACTGACCTCCTCCCAAGGCCTGGCCTTTCAAACTCAGCTACCACCCAAGCCCACATCCAGGGCTTTGAGTTAACCTACCCAACGTCCACACTATCTATGATCTGCTGGAGGTGTGAAGAGATCAGTCCTAAGGAAAAATAGCCAGAGAATCTCCATGACTCAGGCAAGTAGCAGAATAGTCAAGAGGTGTCTCAGTGAGGGTTCATTTTAATAGTGGAGCAGAAGCCAGAGGCCGTGAAGCAGACCAATGACTCAATTCAATGAACATCTACAAGTAAAGCTGTTTAGGCAAAAAAGTATACTGCATGATATACCACAGTTCCCAAGGCCACAGGGACTAATGAAGAGGAGATGGATAGGTGGGAAAGATGGAAGAGCAGAAAGATTTTTTTTTTATTTCTGTATTTTTTTTCTTTAGTGTAGAGGCTACAGAGGTGGAGGGCAGATATGGAAAGATGTAATGTGAAATTCCCAAAGAATAAATAAATTTATTTTCTTAAAAATGACTCTGGGTAAAGAATGAACCTGAATTTGTTATTACTGTACTCTTCTGAAGGAAAGAAGTTGACTTCATTCTGTATAACTTTCAACCAGTCTCAATTTTTGTTTCCATTTTCTTTGAAATTCACATCAAGGAGGAAACACATTATACACTTAATGCAGACTGATTCTAATAAGAATTTCCCAGTAGTCTTGAAGCTCAAGGGTCAATTGCTATGTATTTTTTTCCTAACATCATTTTATCAGATCATTGCCCCAAGCTTTTATGTGATAAGAGTTATTCTAAATTTCACATGATAATTAATCTGAACTCTAAAGCTAGGAAGCATACTATTAGCATTTCAAAACTGGGTCACAGTAGGTATACCCTTTCAGTTGTTTGTTTTCCTTCTTAAACTGCAGGGTGAGTGTTTAAACCTAGTGACTTCCAACTGGAGACTAGGAGAGACCCACATAAAAACAAAAGACATATTAAGGAACAGTACTGACATAAATCATTATAATGCTTTAAATACACACATACACAAAACAGTAGATTCCTCCTATGTTTTTGCAGTCATATACCCAAGTGTGTATAGCAAATACAAAAAAAAAATGAAGAAACACATAGAGTAACACTGTTTAATTAATCTGATGATTTTCACATGCTAAATTAAGACTTATAATCTTGTAATATGGCACTAACTGCTCTACTGCAAGTTCACTAAGGTCAACCACCTAGTGTTGCAGAACACAAGTCACAGGCCACTGCCTGTCACACCTCCTTTGTTGAGTCTGATGCAGTTGGCCTTCTCTCTGTGCAAGCCTTGTGTTTGCATTTCAAACTAGCCTCTATTTGTCTCTCCTTACAGCACAAATGATTCTTTACTTTGTGTCGGCTTTTATGAGGCTTAATGAAGTATTAATCTGAGAAAATGCTTTCACTAAAGTTTATAAGCATAAATGTGGCTCTCTAACACAAAATAGCCAGACTTGTAAGTAGTGTTGAGCAATACTTGATCCTCCCCCTTTTTCATATTAAGATCCAATAGTAGACATTCCTACAACAAAAATTAGAAGAGGAAATTCCCATCAAATCCCAACACACCATTCATAGAACTAGAAAAAGAACAATGCCAAAATTTATATAGAAGCACAAAGGATCCCAAATAACCAAGTAATCACAAAAACCCTATGTATGAGGTGTTCTCACAGCCTGACTTCAGATTAGCCATAGTAAAAAGATCCCATGGTGCTGGCATGAGATGGATACATAGAAGTTTCTCTCCACCTGCCAGTTACAAAGTTACTGTTACCTGTTTATGAAACTGTGCCAGGAGCATGTACTAGGAGAAGAAAAGTCTTTACAGGTGGTACTGGGGAAGCCAGACATCCACAAATGTTTAAAACTAGATCCCTACCTTTCACCTGTACAAGAAGTCTAAGTGTAGAAAAACACGGGCAAAGTAGTTCAAAACATGAATATATGCAAAGACTTTCTGAAGTAAACTCTAATAGCATAAGGAATACTCACAGAAAACAATCATGGCTAAATATATACATAAGCTATATGGTTTAGCATCAAGATATATACATAAGGTATGTAGTTTAATATCAAGAATATATACAAAATGCATATGGTTTAGTATCAAGAATATATACAGAAGATATCTGGTTTACTATCAAGAACATATACAGAAGGTATATGGTTTGGTATCAAGAATATATACAGAATGCATATAGTTTAATATCAAGAATATATACAGAAGGTATATGGTTTAGTATCAAGAATATATAAGGAACTTGTAGGGATAAGCCCCACCCATTGGGGCGTGTTCGCCTCCGGCTAATGTTTACTGATAAATCTGCCGGGCGTGATCCCAGCAGCCCTTTTTTTCTTTGCTTTCCTGTTCTCTGCGGGAAACTGTGGTCCTGTAAGTCTATTTCTCCATTAAAGCTGTATATATTTTTATAATCTGTCTGCATTCATTTACATCGTTACAGGAACTCCCAATTTAAAAAGCAAATTTCATCTAATTGATAACTTAGGCAATCAACTGAATAGATAGTTCACAAAAGAAGAAATATATATAAAGTTGTTCAACCTGCTTAGCCTTCAGGGAAATGCAAAACCACTCTGAGATTTCATTTCACTCCAACCATAGTGTCTATCATCAAGAAAACAAGTAACAACTGTTAAAGAAGATGTGAAGGAAAAGTTTTCGTGCATTGCTAGCAGGAGAGTAAACTGGTGCAGCCACTTTGGAAATCAGTGTGGGATTTTCTTAAATCTGTAGACAACAGAAAAAAATGATTTGAAGGCTTCTTAAGAATGATCAAGATCTCTTCATACCCAGAGCAAAGATGTAAAATTACAAACTCATTTGAATAATATGAGAAGCGCTTGGAGATCCCTGTACCGTGGAGCAATTTAGGAAGTTACTTCTTCATTTATACAACTCAGTCACACAAAGGCCACTAAAACTGTTCTAAGACTGGCCCAGCTATTGTTCTCACTGGAGTCAGACTTTGGCATCCTCCTGTGAAACTGATTGGTCCAATATGCTAGATGCTGAATGGAAGCATTGTAGGGCCACAAAGGATTCTACTGAGATTATAGAGAAATGCCTGGAAAATCAGAAAATGTGTAGTAATGGTTAGAATCTCTACAGTAAGCCTCTGAGAGGAACCACCTCCAAGAGACTGCCCTTTGTCTTAGTTGCGGTTTCTATTGCACCAATGAAACCCATGACCAAAAAAAGGTGGGGAAGATTTTATTAGGCTTACACTTCTGTATTGCTGATCATCATCAAAGTAAGTGATGACAGGAACTTAAACATGGCAGAAATCTGGAGGCAAAAGTTAATTCAGAGGCCATGGAGGGGTTCTGCTTACAGGCTTGCTCAGTCTGCTTTCTTAAGATCCCAGAACCACCAACCCAGTGATGGCATGACCCACAATGGATTGTGTGCCCTTCTGCATCAATCACTCATTAAGAAATGCCTCTTATGGAGGCATTTTCTGAATTGAGTTTCAGCTCCTTTCAAATAACTCTAGCCTATGTCAAATTGACATAAGATTAGCAATGACAGCCTGTATGCTGCAGGATATTTTCTTGATTGCTAATTGATACAAAAGAGGCCATCCTACTGTGGGTGGAACACTCCCTAGGCAGGCAGACAGGGATCATATAAGA
The DNA here is from genome assembly GCF_950005125.1 of Chionomys nivalis. NCBI lineage: Eukaryota > Metazoa > Chordata > Mammalia > Rodentia > Cricetidae > Chionomys > Chionomys nivalis. Next base: position 52,768,830 of record NC_080088.1, on the reverse strand, counting down.
AAGATAGCTGAACATGATCTGGGACAATCCAGTAAGTAGCATTCTTCCATGGATTCTGCTTTAGTCCCTGCCTTCAGATTTCTGCCTTCAGTTCCCTTGATGGTGGACTGTGATCAGGATGTGAAAGCCAAAGAAACACTTTCCTCCCTGGGTTAGTTTCAGTCATAGTGTTTTATCACAACAGAAAGCAAACTAGAACAATGACAAAAACATACACTGGGGAAAATATGGTTTCTTCAACAAATTGTGGCAGGGAAATGAGATATCCACACAGAAAAGAATGAAACTAGATCACAATCTCAAATGCTGCACAAAAATCTGCCTGAGAGACATAGGTTACATGGGATTTCTCTCTCTCTCTCTCTCTCTCTCTCTCTCTCTCTCTTTCTCTCTCTGCAAATTAAAGCAAGATAAATGTACTGAAATGAAAAAAATATACTGAAATATTATGTGTGACCTTGATATTATTGTGGTTAGATGGCCTAAGTATTGACCATATGTATTTAAAATCATAGGTGAAATAAATACTCATAATTCTGAGTAAAAGGCAGCGGGAGAAAAAGAGAGAGATAGTTGCTGAAAGAGAACAGGCAGTTGCAAACTGCTATAAGTGCCCATGAGTAGCCTGTGCTGTTCCTTCTCATACAGGAAAGCAGATGTTGAGGACCTGTGATTCACTCAACCCACATCAGAGAAGCTTCTTTTTGCAGGAGACAAAATGGAAGGAGTGAGAGACTTTCAAAATACTCAGTCTTAAGTGTGATATCTTCATCAGAACATCAGGGGATGTCTCCTCACACAAGACAGGAATTTATGCAGAAGAGCAGACAGAAGATACAATACTGTTTGGTCAATAGCTTAAGCGTTTATCTGACTAACTCCCATCTTGAATTAATCCATCTCCATTAATCTGTGTATCACCACAAGGCTGTGGCTTACTGGGTAAAGTTCCAGTGTCTATCTCTGCTGAGGCTACATGGCTTCTCTCTGATATCACCTTCTTTTCCCAGAATTTAGTTTTCCCCACTGAGCTCTGTTCTGCCTTGCTATAGGTCCAAAGCAGTTTCTTTATTTATAGTAATCATAGCATACAGAGGGAAATCCAACATCACCTTCCCTTTTCTGTTTAAATAAAAAGGAAGATATTAACTTTAAGATAGTAACATTGTATACAAGAAAACATAATTACAGTTACAATATTTATATCTACTTTATCTTTTATCATAAATAAGGAAAACTATAATTATAACTATCTATTCTTCAACTCCATCAAAGTCTCCAAAAGGATATAATATATTACCTAAGTAAAGAGGAAGTGCATTGTAAGCAACTTCCAAAACTCTAAAATTGACAGAGACATCTCATTGTTGATGTAATTATACATTACATTTTTAAAATTTTTTATATTTATTTTAAAAAACAAACTAGCTGGGCAATGGTGGTGCACACCTTTAATCCCAGTGCTTGGGACGCAGAGGCAGGTGGATCTCTGTTAGTTCGAGGCCAGCCTTGTCTACAAGAGCTACTTTCAGGACAGGCTCCAAAGCTACAGAGGAACCCTGTCTCGAAAAAAACCAAACAAACAAACAAACAAAAACAAAAACAAATAAAAGCTATCTTTTTTCATGATACATACCAATCCAAGTTCCCACTCCCTTCCCTCCACCAATTCACTCCATATACCCTCCTACCTTACCCCCCATCCAATCCTCAGAGAGGATAAAGCAAATTGCTTTGTGGAAGGTCCAAGGCCCTCCCTACTATATCTAGGCTGAGCAAGGTATCCATCCAAAGAAAATAGGTTCCCAAAAACCAGTACATGCAGTAGGGATAAATCCTGGTGTCACTGTCAGTGACCCCTCAGTCTGCGCTAGCCATGCAACTGTCACCCACATTCAAAGGGACTAGTTTGGTCCTATGCTTCTTCCTTCCAAGTCAGGCTGGAGATGGTGAGCTCCCATTAGCTCAGGTAGACTGTTTCAGTGGGTGGACCCATCATGGTCTTGACCTCTTTGCTCATATTCTCATTCCTCCTCCTCTTCAACTGGACTTTGGGAGCTCAGTCCAGTGCTCTGATGTGGGTCTCTGCAGGTCTGTTTTCATCAGTTGCTTGATGAAGGTTCCGTGGTTATATTTAAGATATACATCAGTCTAACTACAGGGCATGTCAAGATTGGGCCCACTCTCCTCTACTGCTTAGGGTCTTAGTCAGGGTCATCCTAGTGGATTCCTGGGAATTTCTCTAGAGCTAGGTTTCTTGGTAACCATATAATGGCTAAATCAATCAAGATATTTCTTTCCTAGCTCTCATTTCTGTCCCTTCTCCATCTTGACTATACCATTCCCTGAAGTTCTCCTCACCCCTTCCCTTCTTCCCTCCTATTCCTTTTCAATCTCCCTTCTCCCCCCACCCTCATGCTCCCAATTTTGTCAGGTGAGCTTGTATGTTTCCAATTTCCAGGTAAATCTACATGTGTTTTTCTTTGGGTTCACCTTATTACTTAGCTTCTCTAGGATCATGAACTATAGGCTCAATATCCTTTGTTTATAGCTAGTATCCGTTTATGACTGAGTACACACCATATTCATTTTGGGGGCTCTGGATTACCTCACTCAGGGCAGTGTTTTCTAATTCCATACATTTGCATGCAAAATTCAAGATGTCATTGATTCACCATTATGTAAATGTGCTACATCTAGGTTGTTTCAAGGTTCTTGCTATTTCAAATAAAGCTGCTATGAACATAGTTGAACAAATGCCTTTGTAGTATGATTGAGCATATTTTGAGTATATGCCCAAGAGTGGTATTGCTGGATCCTGAGGTAGGTTGATTACCAATTTTCTAAAAAACTGCTATACTGATGTTCAAAGTGATTGTACAAGTTTGCATTCTCACCAGCAATGGATGAGTGTTCCCCTTACTCCACATCCTCTCCAGCATAAGCTATCAGTGGTGTTTTCATCTTAAGCCAATCTGACAGGTGTAAAATGGTATCTCAAGGTTGTTTTGATTTGTATTTCCCTGATGTCTAAGGATTCTGAACATTTCCTTAAGAATCATTTGGCCATTTCAGATTCTTCTGTTGAGAATTCTCTGTTTTTAGTTCTGTACCCCATTTTTAATTGGATTATTTAGAATTTTGATCTCTGATTTCATGAGTTCTTCATATATTTTGGAATTCAGTCTTTTGTCTGATGTGGGGTTTATAAAGATCTTCTCCCATTATTTTTGTCTTATTGACTGTGTCCTTTGCTTCTCAGTTTCCTGAGGTCCCATTTCTTTATTGTTGCTTTCAGTGTCTGTGCTACTGGAGTTATGTTTAGGAAGTGGTCTCCTGTGCCAATGCATTGAAGACTACTACCCTCTTTCTATTCTATCAGGTTCAGTTTGGCTGGGTTTATATTGAGGTCTTAATTCATTTGGACTTGATTTTTGTACATGGGAATAGATATGGATCCATTTTCATTCTTCTACAGGTTGACATCCAGTTATGCCAGTACCATTTGTTGAAGATACTTTCTTTTTTCCATTGTATAATTTTAGCTTCTTTCTAAAAAATGAGGTGTTTGTGGGTGTGTAGATTAATATCTGGGTCTTCAATTCGATTCCATTGATCCTCCTGTCTGTTTTTATGCCAATACCAAGCTGTTTTCATTGCTGTAGCTTTGTAATAAAGCTTCATGTCAGGGATGGCGATGCCTCCAGAATTTCCTGTATTGTACAGGATTGTTTTGGTTTCTTGATTTTTCATATAAAGTTGAGTATTGTTATTTAAATGTCTGTGAAGAATTGTGTTGGGATTTTGATGGGGATTGCACTGAATCTATTATAGATTGCCTTTGAGAGGATTTCCATTTTTACATTCAAGAGCATGGGAAATCATTCCATTTTCTAGTATCTTCTTCAATTTCTTTCTTCAAAGACTTAAAGATTTTGTCAAATAGATCTTTCACTTCTTTGGTTAAGGTTTTGCAAGATATTTTATGTTATTTGTGGCTATTATGAAAGGTGATGTTTCTCTGATTTCCCTCTCAGTTTCTTTATCATTTACATATAGGAGGGCTACTGATTTTTTTGAGTTGATCTTGTATCCTGCCACATTGCTGAAGGTATTTATCCACTGTAGGAGTTCTCTGGTAGAGTTTTTGGGGTCACTTATATATGCAATCATACCATCTGCAAATAACAAAAGCTTGACTTCTTCCTTTCCAATTTGAATCCCCTTGATCTCCTTATGTTGTCTTATTGCTATAGCCAAAACTTCAAGAACTATATTGAAGAAATATATCCTATTCCTAATTTTAGTGGAATCATTTTGAGTTTCTTGCCACTTAATTTGATGTTGGCTGCTAGCTTGCTGTATATTGCTTTTATTATATTGAAATATGTTTCTTGTATACCTAATCTCTCCAAGACCTTTATCATGAAGGGGTGTTGGATTTTTGTCAAATGCTTTTAAAGTATCTAATGAAATGATCATACATTTTTTTCCTTTCAGTTTATTTTTATGATAGATTACATTGATAGATTTTCATACGTTGAACCAGCCCTGTATCTCTGGGATGAAGCCGACTTGATCATGGTGGATGATGGTTCTGATATATTCTTGGATTCGGTTTGCTAGTATTTTATTGAGTATTTTGCATCCATGTTGATGAGTGAGACTGGTCTGTAATTCTCTTTATAGGTTGAGTCTTTGTGTGGGTTTTGGTATCAAAGTAACTGTAGCCTCATAAAAAGAGTTAGGCAATGTTCCTTCTGTTTCTATTATGTGGAACACTTTGAGAAGTCTAGGTATTAGCTCTTCTTGGAAGTTCTGGTAGAATTCTGCACTAAAACTATCTGGCCCTGAGGTTTTTCTGGTTGGGAGGTTTTTGATGACAGCTTCTATTTCCTTGCAGTTTATAGGTCTATATAAATGGCTCACCTGGTCTTGATTTAATTTTGGTATATGGTATTTATCTAGAAAATTGTCCATTTCTTTTGTGTTTTCCAATTTTGTAGAGTACAGGGGTTTGTAGTATGACCTAATGATTAACCGAATTTCCTCAATGTCTGTTGTTATGTCTCCCTTCTTATTTCTGATTTTGTTAATTCGGATGTTCTCTCTCCCTTTTGATTAGTTTGGGTAAAGGTTTGTCTATCTTGTCGATTTTCTCAAAGAACCAGCTCTTTGTTTTATTGATTCTTTATATTGTTTTTTTTTGTTTTTATTTTGTTTATTTTAGCCATCAAATTGATTATTCCCTGTCTTCTACTTCTCCTGGGTGAATCTGCTTCTCTTTGTTCTAGAGCTTTCAGGTGTGCTGTTAAGTCGCTAATATGAGCTTTCTCCATTTTCTTTATGTGGACACTTAGTGCTATAAACTTTCCTCTTAGCACTGCTTTCATAGTATCCCATAGGTTTAGATATGTTGTACTTCATTTTTATTGAATTCTAGGAAGTCTTTAATTTTTTCTTTATTTTTTCCTTGACCCAGGGGTGGTTCAAGGAAGAAATTTTCATGTTCAATTTCCATGAGTTTGTAGGCTTTTTGAGAATAGTATGGTTGTTAAATTCTAACTTTAATCCATGGTGATCTGATAAGACACAGGGGGTTACTCCAGGTTTTTGGTTTTTTGTTGTTGTTGTTGTTGTTTTGTATCTGTGGATGTTTGCTTTGTTACCAAGTATTTGATTAATTTTCAAGAAGTTTCCATGAGGTGCTGAGAAGAAGGTATATTCTTTTGGTTTGGGTGTATTGTTCTGTGAATGTCTGTTAAGTACATTTGATTCATGACATCTGTTATTTCTCTGTTAAGTTTCTGTCTTGTTGACCTGTCCATTGGCAAGAGTGGAGGGTTAAAATCTCCTACTATTAGTGTGTGGGGTTTGTTGTGCGATTTAAGTTTTAGTAATTTTTTTTTTTTTTTACATATGTGGGTGCTCTTGTATTAGGGGCATAGATGTTCAGGATTGAGACTACATCTTGATGGATTGTTACTGTTATGAGTATAAAGTGTCCTTATCCATCTCTTCTGATTGATTTTAGATTGGAATCTATTTTGTTAGTTATTAGGATAGCTACACCAACTTATTTCTTAGGTCCATTTGGTTGGAAAACCTTTCCCCAACCCTTTACTCTGAGGTAGCATCTGTCTTTGAGGTTGAGGTGTGTTTCTTGCATACAGCAAAATGCTGGATCCTAATTTTGTATCCATTCTCTTAGCCTGTGTCTTTCTTATAGGTGAATTGAGTCCATTGATATTAAGAGATATTAATGACCAGTGGTTGTTAATTCTAGCTATTTTTCAATAGTAGTGTTGTGTATTTCCATTCGTTGGGTTGTGCTGGTGTGTGGGGGAGGGGGGACTGCAGGTTATCAGTTCTTAGGTTTTGTTGATGTAGCCGACTTCCTTGGGTTGGAGTTTTCCTTCTAGTACTTTGTGTAGGGCTGGGTTTGTGGCTAGGTATTGTTTAAATCTGTATTTGTCATGGAATAGATTGTTTTCTCCATTGATGGTGATTGAAAGTTTTGCTGGGTATAGTAGTCTGGGCTTGCATCCTGGTCTCATAGTATCTGTAGCACATCTGTCCAAGACCTTCTGGCTTTCATGGTTTTCATTGAGAAGTCAGGTGGAATTCTGATAGGTCTAGCTTTATATGTTACTTGACTTTTTTCCTTTGCAGCTCTTAATATTCTTTTTTTATTCTCTATGTTTTGAATTTTGATTATTATATGGCAAGGCGTCTTTTTTTCATCCAGTCTATTTGGTGTTCAGTAAGCTTCTTGTACCTTCTTGAGGACATCCTTCCTTAGGTTGTGAAACTTTTCTTCTATAATTTTGTTGAATATACTTTCTGTGCCTTTGAGCTGTAGCTCTTCTTCTTCTTCTACCCCTATTATTTTTAGTTTTGGTCTTTTCATGGTGTCTAGATTTCCTGGATGTTTTGTGATCATAATTTTTTGAATGTAATGTTTTCTTTGACTAAGGAGTCTATTTCCTCTATTGTTTCTTCAGCGCCTGAGATTCTTTCTTCTATCACTTGTATTATGTGAGTTATACTTGTCTCTGTAGTTCTGGTTTGTTTACCCAAATTTTCCACATCCAGAGTTCCCTCAGTTTGTGTTTTCTTTATTACTTCTATTTCAGTATTCAAGTCTTGAACTGTTTGTTTCACCTGTTTGATTGGTTTTTCTTGGGTTTTTTTTTTTGAAGGATTTATTAATTTCTTCCATTTTTATTTGCCTTTTTCTCCATTTCTTTAATGGAGTTTTTCATTTCTTCTTTAAAGGTCTTCATCATTTTCATAAAGTTACATTTAAAGTTATTTTCTTCTGCTTCTTCTCAGTTAGAATGATCAAGTCTTCCTGCTTGTGACCTTGGATTCTGGTGTTACCATGTGCTTTTTAAGTTGTTGGATGAATTATTGCATTGGCACATACCCATCTCCTTCTTCAGATGAGACCAGCAGTGTCCTTTTGTCTTGGTTCAATCCTTGAAGTGGCTGTCTGAGTGTTTAGGAGTTTTTCTTGGTCTGCTCTGTACTATCAATGTCTGTGTCTCAGAAAGTCTCTGAGGTCTCTATAAACCTGCTCTCTTGGTTTTCTCTCCTTGTTATCATTTTTGGTCCTCTCTCTTGATCCCCTCAGTGTTGTAGCAAGCTCTTGGTCCCCTCAGTACTGTAGCAAGCTCTCAGCTCTTAGCAGGGCGGGGCTAGCAGCTTGGAGGGTCCAGTGATTGGGGTTGGATTATGGGAAAGCCTACCTATAGGAAACTCCCTGCTGGCTAGCCAGAAAGCCAAGGGAGCTGGAAGAGGAGCCTGGGGTTTTGTCCCACTGTGGAGGTCTGATAAAGTGGGATGTCCCACTATGTGGCTGTTCACTCACCTCTTAAGTCCCCTCAGTATTAGAGCAAGCTGTTTTTCAGAGTTCCACCGAGATTTTAGGAGGGTAGGCAAGTTTGGAAGCAGGGTGGGACTAGTATCTTGAAGAGGCTGGTGGATAGGTTTGGGTTTTGGGGGAGCCTACCTGCAGGGAACTCTCCTGCTGGCTGGCTAGAAAATCTGAGGTAGTTGGAGGAGGGGCCTGGGGTTTTGTCCCACTGTGGAGGTTCTAGAGAGTGGGATGTCCAACCCTGAGGCTGGCTATTCTCTTACCTCAGTATCGAAGCAAGCTGTGTTTCCTATACATTACATTTTTAAATGATATGGACAAACACAATACCTTAACCAAGATCAGAAATACATATACATAATATAACAAAATTGACCTTCAATTTTTATCAATAAACCAAGATCCATACCAATGCAAATTTCTATAGCATATCCTTCTTTAAATGTAAACAAAAATGTATAGACAATATTTGGGAATATGCATGTAGTTCTTTCTGAATTGCTTCCGACTTTTTATTAGGCAAAGTATTTTTGAGGGTGTTCATGGCAACCTTTCAGGGGGTCTTGGTGCATCAAACCACATTAGTCTGGAAGGATTCCACCAGTTCTCATCCTCTGTGGAAACAAAAGAAAACCCTCTTTTTGAAAGCAACATATCCTTAGACCAAAATTTTGAAGACAAGATATCTTTAAAGTATATATGTTGGTATTTAACTCCTTCAGTCAAAAAATAAAAGAAAACAGAATAATATACATAATCTAGACTATCCATGAACTTCCATCTTTATGTGGCCTATTTTTCTTTACTTCTTTTAATCTATTACTGTCTATACTCTGTCTTTTAAAAGACTTTATTTTATTATTTAAAAAACAATTTCTTTATTTTTCTAACTCTCTATACTCTTTTTCTTCTCTCTTCCAAGCCTACACATATTTATCCAACACTATGGCCCATTTAGAGGTTTTTATTATCTGAATTTGATGTTCTTGTGTATCTGTAATCCTTTTCTGACCAAAAGTGCTTTTTCAAATGCTAAGCAACATTACTACGACTACGGTTGTTTTGCCTTTTGGCTCTACCCAGTCCAATATGTTGGAGGAGGTCTGTCCATTGCCTTTTAGAGCCATTCTCTCCACTCCAGATTCAAATAGCAGTAGGTCTATGTTGCCATTAAGCAAGTTGTAGCACTCTACCCACAAACCCCATTTAAATGCTCCATAGCTGGACCTCCAGAAAGAGTCAGCGTTCATGCTGGCAGTATGGCCCAGGAAATCGCCATTTCAAAACCACATGGCTTTTTTTTCTGCTACTACTGAATCAGGAAGACCTCTCTTTAAGTTGCTGCAGCTTGTCACCAGCAAGCAGAGCACATATGGAAAAAAAATGCAGCTAAACTTTGTTTTATAGTGTCTAGAATTCCTTTCTAAGCTCTCTCAAGTTTTAAGTGGATTTAGGTGGCCATATTGGCATCAATTTGTTGTAGAAGACTGCTTATTTGTTCCCTGCTGCTCAGCCCTCAAATAATCACATAGAAACCGTATTAATTAAATCACTGCTTGGTCCATTAGCTCTAGCTTCTTATTGATTAACTCTTCCATATTATTTTAAACAATTTCTGTTAATCTGTGTATCACCACATGACTGTTGCTTACTGGGTAATTTTCCATTCAGCATCTATCTCTGGTGGAGCTACATGGCTTCTTCCTGACTTCGCCTTCTTCCTTCTAGCATTCAGTTTAGTTTTCTCAGCCTAGCTCTGTTCTGCCCTGCTATAGGCTCAAGCCAGTTTTCTTTATTCATTAATGGTAATGAAAGCATATGTAAGGAAATCCCACACCACCTGAGTAATTAGCCAACACATAAGGAACTCTGTTTAAGAGACAAAGAGGTAGAGGGAGAAGAGAGATAGGAAGAGGAAAGGAGGGAGGGAGAGAGAACTTTTTGTTTCCTTTGGGAAATGTAAGATCTTCAACTTGCATAATATACAGTAGTACTGTCATAATAAAATCCATTACTTTGTATACTCATTATAAAAATTTAAAAAATTAAAACAAAAATCATCACTACACAAAATACTAATACATGTTTTATTGATAAGAATCTCTGCAATGGGGAGGTTTATTATTGACAAATGATCCATCAGGGATCTGGGTTGTGTTCATCTTCTCATTGTTATGAACAAACATCTCTCTAATCCTGTTGTCTCATGGTTTCAAGACATCTACAGCACTAGAACCTCAGATCAGTTTGAGAGAATGAAATTATAGGTAAAGAATGAAATAGGTAAAGCTTTGTCATATTATCCTGAGAAGGATGCATTGCTCTTAGGTTTTCATTGATGCCTCACCTCTGGGAACTGTACCTTGTGTCTCTTGTGATTGAAAAGCTAATTTTGAAGCCAGTTCATTAGTGACACAGACAAAATCACATGTGCTAAGGTCAAGGGAACATGTGTGGAATGAGTAAGCCTGTGACCATAACTACCATGCTCATATAGAAGGATGTTGCAGACAAGAACAAAAATGCAAATAATCCAGTGTAAAATGTCAGAAGATAAGAACAAACATCAAATAGATGCTCACCACAGAAGTAAAGAGAAATGGAAATGAAAGTCAATTTAGCATTTCTGAAAATGATGTTTGGCTAAAATAAAAAAATTGAATATCAACAATTACTTGGGGAGGTCAACTACTTTTACTACAGTTAAAGAAAGAATATTAAGAGCTGCAAAGGAAAAAGGGCAAGTAACTTATAAAGGTAAACCAATCAGACTTACACCTGACTTCTCTATGGAAACCATGAAAGCCAGAAGGTCCTGGATAGAGGAACTGCAGAAACTAAGAGACCATGGATGCAAACCCATACTACTATACCCACCCAAGCTATTGTTCACTATCAATGAAGAAAACAAGACATTCCAGGATAAGAACAAATTTAAATAATGCGTAACCACAAATCCAGCCCTACAGAAAGTAATAGAAGGAAAATAACACCCCAAGGAATCCAACATTGCCAACACTGCCTACAATAACTCAGGCATCTAGTGACCCTTCACCAGCACTACTCAAAGAAGGGAGATACACAAACTCTACTACCAAAAACAACAAGAATAACTGGAGTAAACAACCACTGGTCATTAATATCACTTAATATTAATGGTCTCAATTCACCTATAAAAAGGCACAGGCTAAGAGATTGGATACAAAAACAGGATCCAACATTCTGCTGTTTGCAAGAAACACATCTCAACCACAAAGACAGGCATCTACTCAGAGTAAAGGGTTGGGAAAAGGTTTTTCAAGCAAATGGTCCTAAGAAAGAAGCAAGGGTGGCCATACTAATTTCTAATAAAACTGACTTCAAACTAAAATCAATCAGAAGAGATCAAGATAGACACTTTATACTCATAACAGTTTTTGAGATTATAATATAATTACACCATTATTTTCTTCCCTTTCCATCCTCCAAACCATCTCATATGCCTTTCTCTACTCTTCTTCTTTATGTTTTGTTTTTGTTTTGATTTGATTTTTTGTTTTTCAAGACAAGGTTATTTTGTATATAGCCCTAGCTATCTTGAAATTCACTTTGTAGACCATGATGGCTTTGAACTTACAAAGATCTACCTACCTCTGCCTCCCAAGTGCTGGGATTAATGGCATGTGCTACCACACCTGGCTCTCTACTTTCCTTGTAATACATTGCTTCTCTTTTATTAATTGCTATTTCATGAATATCTGTATTTAGGTAGGTGTGTGTGTGTGCACATGCATGCATGCACATGTGTATGTGCATGTGTGTATTCTGAAATACAACCTGCTCAGTCTGTATAATGTTTGCTATACGTATAGTTTTAGGGCTAAATGTTTGGTTTTGGATAACTGATTGGGGTGCTGTTCTCAATGGAAGACTATTTCTTCCACTCTCATCATGCCTTAACAATACCCAGCCATTCTGGAAAGTCTCTGCACACTGTGATTTGCATATTGATGAGAATATATAACATTTGATCACAAATAGTAATAAGGAGGCATTTCAAAAGTATCAACAGTAGTTACATGCATTAACAACTTAAATATCCCTCAAAAGGATAAGAGGATTTGGCACAGTCATATATTAAACTCCTAAAATTGGCAGAAATAAATTCACAATGACTAAATATTTACTATAAACAATTACAGACTTGCTACTTGAAGCCTTTCATGGTCAATCATTTTACTTGAACAGGTCTAAAAGTCTGATGATGAAGTCAACATGCATGTTTAGTTAAAAAAATAAGCAAACAAAACTAAAAAAATTATAATATTAGTTTTCTTTTTCTCATAAAATTAAATAATATTTTACTTCTTAAATATATAGTAAAAGCATAAATTTTACTTGTATATGTAAACATTTTATCTTACTTACATATAAGTAAAAAATAGAAACACACACATATATAAATATATACTCACAATTGCATAGTGTATGTATCCTTTACATAACTGTGAATGCATTTGATATTTCTTAATAATTGAAATAATAACTAGAAAGTTGGTGATTGTTGTAATTTTTTACACAAGTTCAGGATAAAAAAGAACAGGGAAAAAAGCTGTGAAATTATGAAAATAATGAGTGACTTAAAACTAGCTTGATCATCCTCTGACCAGACTATTTTAAAATATTTATAATATTTTGAACATTTCATGCATATTTGAAAAGATGATGAAATCAAAATATAGGCAAAGGTTTTATCTGTTGATATAAAATACATTGTAAAGCAAGGGTTTAAAAATGTTTTTGAGATGAATGTAATTTTGAACTAACCAGTGTTAGACTGGCCATGTAGATTTGAACTCATGTTGTAGATGGCTACATTATTCTCTCAACTGTTTCCAGGTTTCTTTCAAAAATGGGCACATGTGATTATTCTGCTGCTCACTCTAGGTGTACACTGGGTACTGATAAGTCAATCTGTGACATTAAACAGCCGGTCATCTCTAGCCACAGGTGCTGTGGCATTAAGTTGAAGATATAAAATTAATCGTTGTGGTTGACATCAGGATCACTACTACTGACATCAACGGTGCTGCCCTGATGGAATGGATGGGGGAGTTAGGACAGGAAACTGAAGAAGTGTGGAAAGGGTAAGGGAAAGTGAGTGGAATGAGAAAATACAGGTAGGAAATTTAACTAGGAAACCAGAATATAAGATAGGTTATAATATGAGAGAAGGGAGGGTGTCAGAGATTTTACTTTTAATGCAAATTAAAAGTGTATAAACTGTTCTGGTTCAACAAAGAGATCCTGTTGATATCATTGTTGCACATGTATTTCTTATTCAGTACTGAATGCATCGTGACCCTGCCCCTCTCCCTTCTCTCTAGTCTATATAGTGTGAAATTGCCTTTAAATTCTGATGTAGAAGTTTCACCTATGGTTACCAAAGTCAAAAGTCATGCTAGACTACCTCTTTAACATCTTTGGTAAGCAGTCAGTCAGTTGATGCTGAACTTTCACCTGGTAGATCATATTCTTATCTTCTTAATATCAATGTCTGAAATCAAATTTCATTTCCTTACCACGATTCTTGTGATGGCCCATAACATTGTTCTGTGTAGTTACAAAACGATTGTCAAAGTTTAATTTCTCAGAAAAATTCATTAGTAAGTTTTAAGAAATAATCCTATGTGTATATACTGGTACACCATACTATTGCAAGTTTCACTCTTAACATAAACCTGCTCCATTGTCATTGGGAGTTTCTAGTGCCAACCTAAGTCTTTTAATTCATCATCCAAACACCTTTCATTATGAAGGCCCTTCAGATTTATCTGATTTCTAAATAAGTAGAAACAATACAGGTTACTAACCCATAACTAGAGATTTTCAGTAACCTCCTCTGTGTGTGTGTGTGTGTGTGTGTGTGTGTGTGTGTGTGCCCTGCCTTCCCTTCTCTTCCTCTTTCCTGTGAGACTCAGTCTTCCTATATATCCATGGCTAGTCTACTAAACACTATGTAACACAGTTTATCTCAAGCTCATGATTTTCCTATCTCAACCTCCCTGCCTTTGAAATTGTATTTATTGCATCTAAGACATTAAATCCATATGATCAATACTCAGATCTCTTAACCACAAAAATAGAAAGGTCTCACATAGCATTTCAGTACATTTCTCTTGTTTAGGAAACTTTCATTTGCTATCAAAGAAAGAAAATGAGGAATGCTATCCAATCAATGTCTCATGTGTGGATTTTCTTTAATCCTTCCAGTTTTCAGAAAAAGAGACATAGCAATGTATTTATTATACAGATTTTTACAGGATTTTTATTCCACTGGATTAGTAAAGATGACATTTCTGAGCTACAGTGCAAAAACAGCTCAGTTCCCATTGTAATCCCAGACAGAAGTAAATTAGAAGTGGATACAGACCAATGAGAGGAGAAATCTAGGAATGTACGTAGACACAAGAGACCTTAATGTTTTCACACTAGGGAAAACAAAGCCAGTGTATAAAACAAGCATATTGGAACAGTTGCTAGCAGTGCAGATGTGCTTGGACAGAGCCTGACAGAGTTCCTGGAACACTGATTTTCACATCTCCAGAATTCTTCCTCCTGCGAGTTCACACTAGCACCAGTGAAAAGGGGAGGTTGACTGTTTTCAGACTGAAAGCATGCCTTGGAATTTCTGTTATTCATCACTTTCTGCTAATAAAACTGAAGTTTGAGGAAGTGCATTGCAATGCTGCAACCTAACTCACCTGTCTCTGCTTCATCAAGTTAGTAAGAAAACTCAGGTGTTATTTGTGGTCCATAAGATGCTTTTTCTAATGCCCTACAGAGAAATAACCCACACCTGACATTCTGATGACATGATGGGTGTCTTGTTTTCTAGTAGTAAAAAACAAAGATCAAGGAGAAAGACTTCAAATGAAAAAAATAAAAAAGAATAAAGAGTGAAATCTTTTGTCCTCTGGTTTCCCAAATCACAGAGAAGAGCTAGGAAGTCAGCAAAAGTGCAGCGAGGTAAACCAGAAGGCAAAAAATTACCAAGGAAAGGAGAAGAAAGTGATTTCTTGATTACTGAAATATGTACCATATTCTCTACAGATACTTGTTTCAAGAATTTGCATCCAATTTATTACAGTTTAATCAACAGAGGTGGTACTTTTGAGGTCATACCATGTTTTATCATAGACTCTCTCAGACTTCCTCTCCACACAAATAATCCTGGAGTTGATAGAGATGCTGATCAATTTTTTGAAGCCTTCTATGTAGTCATGGGAATGCAAAGCACATATCTCACCTACACATTTATACACAGGTGATACAATCACACTTTTATATTTAAAACATTATGAAAATCACTTTCATTTATCAAATAGAGTTCTGTATGTTTCCAAGGAAAAATATGTGTTTTCCCTCCATTGGATGCCTCCCTAGCTCCTTCTAGTACCATAGAAGCTAGTACTCTGGGAGGAGGCTTTCAAGGAAGTTACAGCTCTGGTCTTCCGGGTCCTTTGTTCAAAGTTCATGGCATCTTCAGCAATACAAACTTAATTTCTACCTCCGGAGGACAACCAAGGACAATAGCAATATTCTACAAAGTTTGGGAGTCTCTTGGACAACCCTGAACAATAACTCAAAAGAATGCTTTTACACAACTGGTGTTGAGGTTTCTGTTAGATGGTCTATGACCCTCAGGGGCAGCATTGTCAGCCAAGACAGAAATTATTCACTAAAATTATATGTGAATATGTGTATACAGACTTACATGTGCTATTGGTATTGTTAGGAAGTTAACAGTATGAATCTTTATGACTTTCAGATATCATGACTGTTATTTTACCTTCGTTATCTTCTTCCCCTTCACTAATTAAAGTCCCTTCATGTTGTCAACCACATTTGTACCCTGTTACTCCCTTCTCTGGTGTTCAACTCAATTCCTAGTAAAACAGTTCACACTAAAATACAATGCAATGTCCAAAGCATTGCTTACTAAGTGGTAATTTTTATCTTTTGTTGTTGTTATTTGTTATTGTTTTCTTTCATGGTGTGAGACAGGATCTCACTATACAATTTCACTGGTCTGGTATTTACTAGAGAGATCAGGTTGATTTACAGTTTGCAGAGTTCCTCCTGCCTCTGCCTCTGCCTCCTTGGTGTCAGGGTCACAGGGGTGCATTGTCATGCATGACTACTACAATTTCTTGAGCTCTGTTGTTATTGCACTGGGACTACCTATTCAATAATTTTTTCCTTATATGTTTAAAGTATATAGTTATATTCCTGGGAGGACATCAGCTTCAGGAGAGTTTCTGGAGGGCTAGAATTCCTTTCATGGTAATACTTACAAATTGCCTGATGAACTGCACAATAACAAATTAGATGGTCAAGTTTTGACAATTAAATTGCGTACAGCTCCAAACACTGTAATCACAAAACTGAAAATAGATAACACTAGAATGTGAATCCAGCTAAAGGAATGTGAAGATTTACCACCTACAAGCTATCACAGAAGTCATAAATTATGTTTGGAGTTGACTTAGGGGTCAATTTAATAAATAAAGAGACATATAGATCTTTCAATGTAAATACAATTACAAACCTCCTTTTCTGGAGCTTGGAGGTCATTAAGAAATCTCTGACACCACCACCCCAAGTCAGCACCAAGAAGAGAAGGGTTTTGACCCAGCTGATCATGCACAAATTATTTCAAACCTCAATTAAGCTAAGAAACAAAGAGCATATATTTTCAAACATTAAATGCTAAATGCCTAGTATTGCATTTCCTACACAAATCAAAACCACAAAGATATAGAATACTCTTCTATGAATTAAAAAGTATTCAAAATTTTTGGTAGGAAATATTGTCATCAAAACAACCATTGCTGTGTCTTTGAATGCCTAATTCAACAAAGAAAACATTTCTGGTAGAAAATACATCAAACATCAAAGAAGGAGATTATATCAATAAAATACAAGGAATAGCTTCTAGGCATAGTACCTCTGGCATATGTCAAACTATACACATTTTCTTTCAAAAATCTATAACAAATTCCACCTGTAAAATTTGCAGTTTCTTTAACCTGATATGAAAACAGCAAATTCTATCCTACAGGCTTTCATTTTCATAATCAAAATGGAACCATGCTAAGGCAATGATAATTTATTCTTTTATGACATTGTTTCCTCTGAGGAAAGCACTTTATGGCTTCTTTTATTCTTCTGAAATTTAAGTGAAAATCAGAACACTTTTTGCCTTTTAAACTTGGAACTACAAATAGCACATAAGATAGTATCAGTCAAGTCAAAGAAATTCTGCCCTGTTAAAGAGTCGGGGAGTCTCTGTCTGTTGCCCAAGGCCTTCCTGATTTAATAATTGTGATTTCATAAGTCTTGGAAAGAAGAATAAAAGAAAGTTTTATTCCTGTGGCTGCTACGATGAGGTTTTAATATTGAATATATTGGGTCTTGTGGGATTTACAATGGAAGCCTTTAGCAAACTATACCTCTAAGTTTTGAAACTGCAAATCTATTAAATTAATAAGAATGTAAAATGGCAAACACCTTGATGCAAGGCCTTTGCAGCAGGATTTAGTATTAAATGAAGTCACCCCATTTTCACTTTGTAGTTTTGATAGATGTCCAAAGGGCCTTTTGAAAGTAAAACAAAATGAAAGGAACAAAGGCTGGGAGATCATTTCACTGAGAGACCCTTGGTTTATACAGTAGCTCAATTTTGGCAACTCAATATCAGACAAGCTCAAGAAATACTAAAGGAGTCTATTCCTCTGAAACTCATTTCATTCCTCATCCAACAGCATGCTCTAATGTGTTCATTTTATCATTTTGTGAAATTAGACTTCACTTGTAATCTTATACTTGAGGAGACATCACAGGTTAGCTCCAGCCTAGAGAAGCATAAATATACTGCCTTAAAACATAAATGTAGTATTTTGAATGTACTAATTTTGCCTGTATGATTTAGCTTGTAAGGAAATATTTTCTGAATATATGTTCCATGTTATGATCTAAACTAAATTCTAAAAATGAGACCAAGATCAAGACAAGACATAGTTCCCTCTACACATGGCCATGCAGTCTACCTTTCAAAATCAACAATGAAATACTAATTACTCATCCTAAATAAGCCTGAGGAAGAAGAAGACAGTATTATTGGAGATTTTGATAGCCTTGACTCATTAAAGGCTATGAAGGACTCTAAAGAATTGATGAATGAATCAATACAGAAAGATGCTTGGTGTTACCAATACCCAGGACCCCAAACAAAACTCCAAAACACGTGTGCAGTCTTAGGACTCAGGAGAAAACAGAGGCTAGAGAGTCAAAAGGTTGTGAATATGAGCAGGAAACCACATGGCTATCTTGAAGACAAAAACAAACAAAATACACCTAATTTAAATACACAGCCGGATTGAGGGCAGGCAGGCTTTATCAGTTAAAATAACAAGAAATTTCCTTTCGGGGGAAGTACAGGGAGGGGGGAGCAACAGAGGTGGTACATCCCTTAGTTTATTAATTAACATTTGTTGGTACCAGCTTTCTGGCAGGAATGACAAGACTAGCTGGCTTTATAAATGATGTGACCTTTGTCCCTATGAAGTGGATCCAGGTCTTTCAACCTAAGTTGGGAATGAGCGCCCGACTCCTACTGAAAAATCTCTGAAAGATGTAAAGGTACAGGTATACCCCCATTGACTTGTTTGATTCTGGAATTCCACAGCTACTCAGGATCAAGATTTTTCCTGGGGAAATGCAAAATATGTCTACTCAGTCATGATTGGGAAATTATACAGACAAAAGAGAAGGTGTCTAAGGGGTTGACATTTAAACATCAGCTTAGATTAAATGAAAAAGTTGGTCAAGGGGAAACCGGGAAGTATGTATTAGGCACTAGAGATGATAAGCATTTGGTAGAAGTGAGACAGAGAGTAAACCTCACAAGGAAGCAGGGATTTTGTATCCATCAGACGGAGTACAGGCTTAGATGTAGAAAACATAAAGTATTTCCAGAACCATAAAGATCTTTCCTGATGCTTTCCATGGCTATTTATGTCCTCTCCTTACCCCAATAACACTAATTTGTTCTTGTTTTTGTAACTTTTATTTCAGGAGTAGTATAGATATAGAATCATAAGTAAGCAGCCTTTTGAGATAGTCATTTTCCACTAAATGTTTTTCTCCAAAGAGCTGCACAGATTGTCAGTTATAACAGTAATGTGCTTCCTTTATTGACTAACATTAGAGACTGTTTGACCATTCAGACAGAAGAATATCTATGTAGTGCAATTAGAAACACAACTTACATAAACTTACATAGCATTCGTGGACAGGTTTTTTTTTTTTTTTTTGCGTGAATATGTTGTTTCAGTTCTTTAGGCAAACATACAAGAACAAGTCGATGACTTACATTGGCTCTGCATGTTTAATGTTAAGAAAGCCTTCCCTTGTTTTTTAGAGTAGCTGTACAATTCTACATCCCCTCCAGCATTTAAAGAATAAGCTGAATTTTTCATGTCCTCACTGTGATTTGTGTAATCATTTTGATTTTAGTTTTTTTGAAACGTGTACTGGTTTCTCTTACTATTTGTTTTGTGTTTCCTAGTCTAATGATAACAAACACCTCATCATGGACCTTTTTGAGGTCTTTGCAACCTTCCCATAGAAATGTTTAGTGTTGCCCATTATCTACTTGGATTTTTGTTTCACATTTGGGATTTCTGAGTTCTTTGTATATTCATATACTAACGTTTTGATGACATATGATTTATAATTATTTTGTCTCAATAGATATCCTATCTTTTTCAGCTTCACAGAGTCTTTCTCAGAATGAAAGCTCATAATCTTGGTGAATTTCAATATTTTACTGTTTTATTTTATGGATAGTGGTCTAATACCAATGCTAAGAACTCCTTACTAAAATCTAGACCTTGAAAATTTTGCCCAGTAGTAGATGTGATTGTTATAACATTTTATACTCATCTGCTATGTATTTGGGACTACTTTTGTCTGAAAAATAAGACAGATATTTTTGTGCAGTTATAAAACTATTCCAGTGGTGGTTGAAAATGTTATTCTTTCTCTATCAAATTTACTTTGCCCTTAACTCAGACATCAGTTGTGAGTATGTTCATGGGCTTATTTTGTGAAACTCTATTCTAGTTCACTGTTCTATGTATATCCTTCCACTAACATCATATAACACTAATTATTAGGGATAGTGTATCAATATCACAGTAAGTTATACAAAAGCAGGTTTCCATCATTTTTAAAATTGGTTTAGCTACTTTCAGTCCATTATTTTCCATATCAATTTTGTATATTTTGTAAGTCTTCCTAAACCAGACTTGAGTTCTCATAGAAAATGTGTGAAACCTTTTAATCGTTGTGAGAACAGGTATCTTTACTGCATGCTTCAGTTCATAAACACATGATGTCTCTGCATCAACTTAGTTCTAGATCATATCAGCGTCTTCACCTATCAGTGTTCTATAACTTCTATCCTTCAAATTCCATACCGTTTTATTAAAATTCTACTAAAGTGATTTTTTCTTTAAATTATTTAATGTGATTGTATTTGTGTAGTACCATTGATTTTGGAATTGTAAGGATTTTAGTCTTTGCCTTAATTATTACTGGGCAGTAAATTAAAATGTGATTCTAATAGAGCTTCCCTGTATCTTCCTGAGAAGAAAAGAAAAGAGCATATCATTGATATTGGATAGAGGTGGAAGTCTTATCAAAATTTTTTTTCAATATTCTGACCCCTGGCAGACATGAGAGTCTTGATCCTAACTTAGCTTCTAGACTTGAAAGTCCTGGTCCTAACTTGGCTTCTCCATCAATACTTTGGTAAAGATTTAGAAATTTTTTCACAACCTTGGAAAGATGGATATCTAAATTCCCATACGACCCCCAGTCTTTGCTAGCCTGGGTAAAGAGTTTTCTGAGAAGTATAGGTAAAATATAATGACTATTTTCTAAAACCACCCATCCTGTCAGCTTGCCCTTTCCTTGTTTGTGGGCCAAAAAAGAAGGTATCGGCTTCATTTTGCTTTACTTTGTTTTGTTTTGCAGCTGTGCTGACATTTTCAATTATAATATTTCCAACTCTGAGTGTAGGATATCTGAGGCAAAAGAAAAACTGCCAAACTCCCTGATAATGTCACTTCATGAGTTTTGAAATCCCAAGTGAGCCAGCTTTCCTCTCTCTACATTTCAAAGTTTATTTGTATATGTTTCAAATAAACTAAGAGGTTGTTGTCCTTAGTGAAAGAAACATGTCTACTCCATATTCCCATTGCACAAACTCCTTCTACTTTGCTCTATGGCAGCTAGAGCATTCTATGATAGTTCAAGGGCAGGAACCCCAGGCTAAGTTCTTATCATCCATGAGAAGCCCCGGAGCTTCTTAGCTAAATGCTTTTCAGAGTACTTGATCTTTTGATGAATTACTTAAATATAATTCTGAATAACCTCCTTGGTATATTTGAAGCAGATCCAATAGGGCTGTTTAAGACTGCTTGTGGAGGGAGAAAGGATGAAAGGCCTTTGGGATGACTCTGGGGGTGATGCTTCTGATTAACATGGAAAAGAATACTGTGAGGGCTTAGACAATCAAGAGTCTATTTCAGACATGTTGATTTATGGATGTCAGTATACACAATATCAAATATTAATAAATGCCTGGAGGTCAAGATGACGACAGGGACAGAGGTTAAGGCCAGGATTCATTAGCCTTTTGGAGGATAGCAATTCCAGCTGCATAGTCAGGTGGATATACACGGAGAAGAGAATATTATCTGCTGACCTTCCAGCAAATGATGCTCACTGAAGATGGTTCTGGAAGAAATGTAACTAGAAATAAATTTATGTACCCTAAAATTAGAAGTACAGCGAGAAAATCATAACATCCTTGTCTTATGGCTCATGTTGGAAAACACAGAGATCTTTGAAATTCTTTGAAGTTCAGGCAAGAAATTTTCCCTTCCACCCGTAGCTTCTGAATTGTTCTGTGATGGATTCCCACATGTTTCCTGAAATAAACTGAAAATCAAAAGTTACAGTGAGTTCAGCTCACTGCCACGCAAGCACTTTCCTGAGGCAGGACTTAAAATATGCTAATAGGAATGTAAAAACACTAAATTTATTTTATGTCCATAAGATTCACACTGAAATATTCATTTTCAGCTGTGGATCGCTATCTTTATGTTTAATTTAATGAAACCAAAGGCATTTGAATAAAAAGTTGAAAATTTATAATAAACAACTGTTTGTCATGACAATTTATTACTGACACGCTGTGTGCCCATGGATATTACTTTATGGTGTTTAGATGCAAGCATATAGCATTATCTTTTATATCTGTGAACACTGTCTTCTCTGCCTTTCCTGAGATGAATGCCTGAACCCTTTGTTCTCTGTCCAGCCACGAGGATGGTGAGGTGAGACCACCTTCTTTCCACTAAGTCCTCAAATCACTTTTGTACAAACTGGACAAGGCTAGTCAGAAAACTGGTTAGGTAAAATCAGAATATCTCAAGAGATTCCCCCCTTACCTCCTCAGTAAATGCAAAAGCCAGGAAAGATGAAGAAGGTTCTTAGGTGGGCTTTATTACTTAGAATATTTGTGAGGAACATTCATCCCATCAACACATCTTTTTCTTGTTACCACTGATGTAGATTTATTAAAAGTACCACTCAACAAATTCAACCTGCAAAAAGTCAATGAATATACATCTCAATCTAGTCACCTTTGGGGTGCAATTTAGTATGATCTTTCAAGTAGCAGTCACTATTTTTATCAGGGAAAAGAAACTTTGTTCTCAGTGTTCTCTACCCTCTCCTCTAAAAGCAAGATAAGGAGTTTGTGAGGCCTTGGACTAACTCTATCCTGATCCTATCCCTCAACTTTAATAACATTATATATATACGTAGGACAATACCATGTCCTCCACAAATGTCTCGGTTATCCTGCAGAGCCTATGTAATTATTTCCTAGAATCTACCTTCTGCATCACCTTGTTTAAGTAACTCTAAGCCTGAAGTGAAGTAAAGGATGGCTCTTTGCAGGAGATGAGGTATTACATCAAATTTGAAGAGACTTTCTCTCTGTGATTACAAAAGTCTAAATCTGGGCTATATTAGTGTAACAACAGATTACTCTTGAACAGTGAAGAAAAGAGGCTAGAGCAACTGCTTGATTGATGAAGCATTTATGTCACAAGAACAAGGACCTGAATTTTTATCCCAAACACTCAATCACATAAAAAGACAGGTCCACCCACTTACATCTGCAACTAATGTGGGATTCCCCTCTATATGTTGTGGATATGATTTATTACCATTGGTTAATAAAGAATCTGCTTTGGCCTATGGCAGACTAGAATAAATCCAGGCAGAAAATCTGAACAAAGATATATAGAGAGAATAGGCAGAGTCAAGAAGGTGCCATGTAGCTGTTGAAGGAAACAAAGTTGGATACTTACCAGTAGGCCACAGCCTTGTGGTGATACATCAATTAATAGAAATGGGTTAATTTAAAATTAAAAGAGCTAGTGAGAAATACACCTAAGTGATTGGTCAAACAACGCTGTAATTAATATGTTTCAGGTCTGGGAGGCCAGAAAACTAAAATGCAGTCTCTGTTTACAAATGGTGCCCACCATCTCAGACATTGATCCACATAAGACCTAAAAAAACATAAGGAAAAAAAGAGGGCTTCTAGACTCACAAAAACAGGAGTCAATTGGAGCTACTTGATGGCCACATTTTTTCATATAGGCCCTGTTTTCTGGCTGTAAGCAGGAGTATGGCTTCTTTAGAACCAGTTTTCTGATTCAAGCCGGTGGCATGAACAGATCTGACTCTTTCAGGAGATCCTGATAAGGAGCACTTAAATGGAGTTTGTGAGTAGAGTGCTATTTGTTGTTTAATGGCGACATAGACCTGCTATATCCCTGAAGCTGGGGCAGTAAGCATGGCTTGGAAAGGTGGTCATGTTGGACAGGACAGAGTCAAAAGTCAAAGTTGCATCATTAGTCCTAGTCATTCCTACTTGGCATTTTAAAGAAAAAAATCTCTTCTGGTCAGAAAATGATTACTGATACACAATAAGACACCTTCAGATGAAAAAGACTTCTAAATGGGGCACAGTGTTGGGAATGCACATGGTCGAGAGAGAGAGAGAGAGAGAGAGAGAGAGAGAGAGAGAGAGAGAGAGAGAGGAAGAGTAAAGACAGTCATATATTAAAGGAGAAAAATAATAAAATAAATGTTAAAAATAATAGAGTAATAAAAAGATGCATAAAGATGGAATATACACAGAGAGTCTGCATTATATGTATTATTGTGTTTTCTTTGAATTTCTTGACTGCTGGAACAAAGCTCACCAAAGGGTATTTATGAACCCTAAAAATAATTCACCCAACAAACAACAGGAAGCAGTTTGGAGAAAACAATGCCCAAAATCCCAAAATGATTGTTTATAAATATTTGTTTTTATTTAAGGGGAGATATGGTATACAAATTAATACTTTCGATTTGTATGGACTTTAGTTTGTTGATAACAAAATTTAGATTGATTTTGTTAAAGTGTGTATACACATTTCTGCTCTTGTTTAAGGCTTTATGTTTCTAGACCTCATTTTAAACTGTAATGTATAATTTAAAATTGCAGGTTATTAGATAGTCATTTATAATAGTCAAACTTGAGATCATGTTAGATGTTTTCTAAATATACAGAGATATATTTTAGTTAGATAGATAATCTTCAACACTTCAGAGACCTACAGAATATGGCATTTAAAAGATTTTGAGAACTTAGACTTCTCTCAACAGTGATACATGTCTGATATTGGCAACACCAATTACTTCAGAGAGGTTGATGTGCATCAAAAAAGCTTCAATGTGACAAAGCTAGTCATTTGGGTAAGAAACCCCTCATGCCTAAATAGTTTGACAGTATGTTGTATAAGCTGGACATGCAGGACCCACAGAAAAATGATTGCTGAACTTGCCAAATTAAGTAATTCAGTGTTCTTGTTTCATGAAAGAGTCTGCCAGACATCCTACATGACACAAAAGAAATTGACTGACAAACTGACCATATAGGATAAACAGTCTTTCAAATTTCTACTTCTTGGAAATGTCTGCCAGATACTATGGGTCCATATACTAAAGATGGATGTCCCAAGGTTATAAAAGAACTTTAGGCTCTGTTCAGGCAGCAAGAGGTTTCTGTCAATTCTAGAGTTTTGGAAGTTGTTTACAATGTACTTCCTGTTACTTAGGTAATATTATATCCTTCTGTGGTCTTTGATTAAAGTTGAAGACAGTTACAGTTTTCCTTAGCAATGATAGATGAATTAGAAATTAAACTTTAGACTCACAAAGAAATATTATAACTATAATTCTTGTTTGATACCTGCTTTGTTATACATAATTTTACTATGCTAAAGTTAAAATCTTCCTTTTTATCTAGACAGAAAAGGGAGATTATATGGGATTCCTCTCTAGATGGTGTGAATATGTTTAATTACCATGGGTTAATAAAGAAGCTGCTTTGGCCTATAACAAGGCAGAATAAAGCCACATGGGAAATCTGAACAGAGATATGTAGAGAAAGTAGGCAGAGAAAAAGAGATGTCATGAGCTGTCAAAGGAAAAAGTCACTGGAAACTTACTGGTAGGCCACAGTCTCTTGGTGATACATAGATTAATAGAAATGTTTTAATTTAAGATATAAGAGCTAGTTAGAAATACACTTAGCTATTGGTCAAACAATGTTATAATTAATATAGTTTATGTAAGATTACTTGGGTCTTGGGGGGGGCAGGAAACTAAAGTGCAGTATGTGTTTGCATATAACCCCAGAACTAAGAGAAGGAAGGAGGCAGGAAGATCCCCATGGTACTCACTGGCCAGACAGTCTAGCCAAATCTGTAGCCTCTGAGGTCAATAAGAAATCCTGTCTCAAAAATATGGTGGAGAACAGGTAAAGAAAATGTCAGTACTGGTTGGTTTTTGTCAAGCCTGGACATACCGTGGAAAAGAAAATCTTAATTGAGAAAAAGGCCCCAGGAGATTGAGCTGTAGGCAGATCTGTGGGACATTTTCTTAATTTAATGAACTGGTATGGGACAATTCTGTATTCTGTCAATTATGCTTTAAATAAACGCTGATTGGCCAGTAGCCAGGCAGAAAGTATAGGCAGGACAACCAGACAGGAAGTAGAGGCAGGGCAATGAGAACAGGAGTATTCTGGGAAGAAGGAAGCTCTTTCTGCGTTCCTGTCCAGACAACGAAGAAGCAGGATGTGACCTGCCCTGATGAAAAAGGTACTGAGGCTAACATACTAGAATAATGGGCTAATATAAGTTATAAGAGCTAATACAAAGTGTGAGCTAAGGGGCCAATAAGTTTATATCTAATATAGACTTCTGTGTGATTTTCTCTGGGACTAAATGGCTGGGGAACTGGTCAGACAGAAATCCTAACAAGCAGGCCCTCATGTTACAAATGGCACCAACATGTGGACAACTGAATCCATGTAAAGCCTGAGAGAGCTTGGGAAGTAATTCTAGAACAAAATAACAGCATTACAAATGGTTTCTTGGTAGCAACAATTTCTCAGGTCTGCTCTGCTTGTTAGAGGCAAGCAAATGCTCTCATCTAAGAGAGGCTTCCTGACTCAACTTTAGCTGTAAAGCCTTGCAGCTCTTTTAAGAGGTCCTGCCAAAAGACACTTAAATAGTGTTGATAAAAAGCTGACCACATGCTTTTCAGTTTTCAGCCATATCAGAAAAAAACTGTGCCATTTTAATGCGGCTTTCTGGGCCGTTGTGCCAGGGCAAACTCTGACTCTTTCAGGCAGGCCGTCCAACTATGGAGCATTTGAATGTGGTTTGAGAGCACACTGCTGAAGCTTGCTTGCTGGCAGGGACCTTGAAATTCCATAGAGCTGTGGCAATAAACATGGCTACAGCCAGTACCTCTACCGTGAGGATAGAATCATAGAAAATTAAAAAAATGGGCTGGATCCAGCTGTGAAAGCCATGTCTTTAATCCTTTCTATATTACTTATCAAATTTAAGACTCATGTGGTCAGAAAAAGAGAGATATATAGTAAGTAGAGACTCAAAGATGAAGAAAACCTCTAAATGGTTTACAATGTGATAAAAATATATGCAGGCTTGGGAGAGAAAAGAAAAAGATTAAAGTCCCTAAAGAAAAAAGAAAAAAAAAGAGAGTAATTGGGTGTGGTGGTACACACCTTTAATTCCAACACTAGGGAGACAGAGGAAGACAGACCTCTGTGAGTTCAAGGCATGGTGGCACACACCTTTAATCCCAACACTTGGGAGGCAGAGGCAGAGAGACCTCTGTGAGTTCAAGGTGTGGTGGCACAGGCCTTTAATCCCAATGCTTGTGAGGCAGAGGCAGAAAGACCTCTGTGAGTTCAAAGACAGTCTGGTCTACAGAGTGAGTTCCAGGACAAAGATACACAGAAACCCTGTCTCAAAAAGACAAAAATTAAAAATAGAAGAAATGGAGTTTAAAATAAAGCCATGAAAACATAAAAAATGCACAGAGAATATGGATACTGTGTTTTATTATGCTCTCTTTGAATTGTTTGAATGCTGAGGAAGGAGTAATAGCTGCTGAAAAATATTTGTTTATAAATGCTGCTGAATTAATCTCACATAGGTATTTTAAAAATCCTTTGACTGCAAAATTGAAGTCAAAAGGTATATTACTCTGGAAAAAAGATTTTGCTTTTGTTTCCACAGAAAATGAGAGGCTGCAGATTCATTCTGAGTTAAGAAAAATCAGGTTTGATCAAGGAAGACCACCTGAGAAATCTCCGGTAGGAACAGATGGCCCAGATATCTGAGTTCTACATCCAGAACAGATTCAAGACTGCTGCCTGAGATGATCAAGACTCACTGGATACTCCAGTCAGGACTTGATCATAATTCTGAATTTTTTTTTTTAGGTCCCCATAAGATTATCAGGACCCTCAACCAGCCAGAAGTAGCCTGGAAAACTATGCCCACATTCCTAAAAAATGGACTATGGATATTTTCCTTTGTTTTTTGTTTTTGTTTTTTATTTTTTTTAAGAGGGAGAAATGGTGTGGGACAATTCTGTATTCTGTCAATTATGTTTTAAGTAAACACTGATTGACCAGTATAGCCAGGCAGGAATTATAGGTGGGACAACTAGACAGAAAGTAGAGGTGAGGCATTGAGAACAGGAGTATTCTGGGAAGAAGAAAGCTCTTTCCACAGTCCTGTCCAGACACCGAAGAAGCAGGATGTGACCTACCCCACTGAAAAAGGTACTGAGCCATGTGGTTAAAATATACTAGAATAATGGGTTAACATAAGTTATAAAAGCTAACATGAAGCCTGAGCTAATGAGCCAATCAGTTTATAACTTATGGAGACCTCTGTGTGATTTTCTTTGGGGCTAAACAGCTGTGGGACCTGGTGGGAGGACAGAAACCCCAAACAAGTAGGCCCACATGTTACAATGAATGACATGGGAGGGCCTAACTCATTGAGGGTAATGCCATCTCAGTGTTTATAGTCCTGTGTAGTGCAAGAAAGCAGGCTGAGCAAGTTATAAGGAGTAAAAAACATTCTTCCATGGCATCTGCTTCAGTTTCTGACTCCAGGTTCCTGTGCTGAGTTCCTGCCTTGACTTCCCTCAGTGATGGAGTATGACCTAAAAGTTGAAAGATGAGACTCTTCTCCCCAAGTTGTTTTTGGTCATGATGTTTTAATACAACTGAGAAACCTTAGTTAAAACAATGCCTAATGTTGACACACACACATATACACATGCACACACACACACCACAGGGGGATAGGGAAGATGGTGAGCTAATGGGAGAAAAACAATAGTTCCCCTTTCATAGAAATTCTGAAATATATCTTGACACATATTGTCAGTTCATTTCCTAAAACTCAGTACTTGCCATGAGATATGATTTTCCACAATTCCTAGTTCTGCTTTCTGGACTTCAAGTCTTTTATGTATTAAGCCAACTTAATAGAACTTGAGTAAACAGGGACCAAACATTCCTCTTTCTTGCATTCCATTCCCTTTAGTTCAAGGTAGAGATTCTTCCACTAAAAACTGCACTTAAAATTTCTGTAAGATGTACTATGTGAGATAGGAAGAGGAGAAGGAATCTAGGCATGAGGAGGAATGCTGGTGAGTCTCCGAAGTTAGATATCCAGTACAGAGTAGAGGGTTTCTATATAAATTTAAGAGTCTTCTTGCGGAGGTACAAGGGAGCAGCAGCCAAGGGAGCAGACCTGAGCCAGAGACATCTGCCTCTGCCAGATCAAGCATGAGTCAGGGACCTCAGAGGGAGCAGGCCCAAGCCAGAGACCTCTACCAGAGCACCCTCTTGCAAGCAACCTTTTCAGGAGCAGGTACAAGGGAGCAACTGCCAAGAGAGCAGACCAGAGCCAGAGACCTCTGCAGAAACTGGCCCAAGCCAGTGACTTCTATGGGAGCATGTTCAAGCCAAATACTTCCACCACAGCAAGCCTGAGACAGTGACCTCCACAAAAGCGGGTACAAGTAAACAACCACCAGGGGAAAAGGCACTAGTCGGGGATCTCAGAGGGAGCAGGACTGAGTCAGCAACCTCTAGAGGTTCAGGCCTTTGCAAGCAATCTCTGCAGGAGCGGGTACAAGGGAGCTATCACCCCAGGAGCAGACCTGAGCCAGATTCCTCTGTGGGATCAGCCCAAGCAAAGGACGGCCATGAAAAGAGGCCTGAGCTACTGACCTTCATAGGGGTCAGACCCAAACAACAGCCAGGATTACAGAGCAACTCTCAGGAGCAACTAGCAACCTCTGGGAACACCAAGTGACCTCCAGCATGGCTAGAACTGTGGCCCTGACTGCATCACCAGGGGCAAGTCTAAGCCTTGGATATATTGGCACATGGAAGATGGATAATCAGAGATACAGACCCACTTATACCGATAAGAGGAAAAGATGAATAGACAAGGTAAAACGGCATTCAATACCACAAAGAGCAACATGACACCAACAAAACCTAGTGGCTCTACAACAGCAAGACTTAAACACCCCAATAAAGATGAAGCAGAAGAAAATGACTTAAAAATAACTTTAGGCAAATGTTTCAGGCCCTTAAAGAGTAAATGAAAATTTCCTTCAAGAAATGGAGGAAAACACAAAAAAATTTGGAAGAAATCAACAATTCTCTTAAAGAAAACCAAGAAAAAAGAAATAAAACAGATAAATGATTCAAGACTTGAAAACCAAAATAGAGACAATAAAGAAAACATAAATCGAGAGAATTCTGGAAATGGAAATTGTGAGAAAATGATCAAGAGCCACAAATGCAAGCATGAACAACAGAATACAAGAGATGGAAGAGAGAATCTTAAGCACTGAAGATATAATATAGGAAATAGACTCATCAATCAAAAAATAATAAATCAAACAAAAGCTTAATACAAAATATTGAGGAAATATGGAACACCATGAAAAGACCTCGCCTAAGAATAATAGGTATAGAAGAAGAAAAGTCTAACTCAAAAGCACAGAAAATATATTCAACAAAATCATAGAAGAAAACTTTCCCAACCTAAAGAAAGATATGCATATGAAGATACAAGAAGCTTATAGAACACCAAATAGAATAGACTGGATCCAAAAAACGTCCCCTCACCACATAATAATCAAAACACTAAACATACAGAATAAAGAAAGAATAGTAAGAGCTGCAAAGGAAAAAGCCAAGTAACATATAAAGGCAGATCTATCAGAATAACACCTGACTTCTCAATGGGAACAGTAAAAGCAAGAAGGTCCTGGTCAAGTGTTATGCAGACTTTAAGGGATCACAGGTGCCAACCCAGACTATTATATCAAGTAAAACTTTAAATCACCTTAGACAGACAAAAAAAAAGATATTCCATGACAGAACCAGTTTTAACCCATACCTAGCCACAAATTCAGCCCTACAAAAAGTAACAGAAGGAAAACTCAAACCCAAGGGAGTTAGCTACATCCACAAAAATACAGACAATAGATGAGCTCACCACAGAAAATCCCAAAGAAGGAAAAGCACACACAATAATATCACCAAAAATGAAAACTAAAATGACAGGAACTAGCATTCACTGGTCATTAATATCTCTTGATATAAATATACTCAACTCACCTATAAAAAGACACAGGCTAACAGATTGGATGTGAAAGTGGAATCCATTCTTCTGCTGCAGACATGAGACACACCTCAACCTCAAAGACATACATTGCCTCAGAGTAGAGGGTTTGGAAAAAATTTTCCAATCTAATGGAAACAAGCTGGTGTAGCTATCCTAATATCTAACAAAATAGACTTCTAACTAAAATCTATCAAATGAGACAAAGAAGAACATTTCATATTACTTACAGGAAAAAATTGATCAAGAGTAAATATCAATACTGAAATCTATGCCCCAAATACAAGGACACCATCATATGCAAAAGAAACACTACTAAAGCTTAAATCACATGCTAACAGTGAGATACTTCAAAACCCCATTCTCATCACTGGAAAGGATTTATATCTATTTTATCTTTTATCATAATAATGGAAAACTATAGCTATCTATTTATTCTTCAACTCCATCAAAGACTCCAGAAGGATATAATAGTACGTAAGTAAACAAGAAATAAGCAACTTCCAAACTCTAGAAATGACAGAGACATCTCACTGCCTAGACAGTCACCCAAAGTTCCTCTGTACTGTTGGGGCATCCATCTTCAGCCTACAGGCCCATAGTACCCAGCAGACATTTCCATGAAGCACGAAATTCCAAAGACAGTTCAGTCACTTTTTTCTGTGTCCTGCAGAATGTCTCACAGACTCTTTCATGAATCAGGAACCCTGAAAAATCATCTCACCTTTAGGCAAGTTCAGCAGTTCTCTTTCTGCAGGTTCTTTGTGTCCAGTTTATGCAACAGTCCAGGCAAGAGCAGTTTCTTGCCCAAATGGCTATCCAACTCCATAAGGAGCCTCTTTGATGCCCATCTTCCACTTGAAGTAGGTTGGTGCTGCCAGGAGCAGATGTGTCTCATTGTCATGAAAAACCCTAAGTTATTAAAACATTAAATGCTATATTCTGTAGTCTTTGAAATATATGAAGAATGTCTATCTGAAATATATCTATGCACATCTAGAAAATCTAACATGACTACAAGCTTAACTAATATTGATGTCTCAGGTTCGTCTCAGTCGGCAGTTGAGTGAAGTAATTTTTTAAGGGTGTTCACAGCAACCTTTCAGGAGGGTGTTATCTATCATACCATACTGGGATAGAAGCAATCCACAGGGTCTCATCCTCTGTGAAAACAAAAGAACAAACTCTTTTCCAAAGCATGATATCCTTAGATCCAAATTCTGAAGTCAAGATA
Source organism: Chionomys nivalis (assembly GCF_950005125.1). Classification (NCBI taxonomy): domain Eukaryota; kingdom Metazoa; phylum Chordata; class Mammalia; order Rodentia; family Cricetidae; genus Chionomys; species Chionomys nivalis. The sequence goes on along the minus strand of NC_080088.1, from coordinate 52,736,492 downwards.
CCTTTAGAACATATATGCAGGTTCAGCTTATCAGCCCATTTAACAAAATGGTTTTCGGTACTTAACTCCTACACAGTCAAAAACTTTAAAGAAAACACAATAATACAGAGAATCCAGGCTTTCTGAGAATTTTCCATTTTTCATGGCTTATTTTTCTTTATTTCTTTTCATCTATAACCATCTGTACTCTGTCTCTTTAAAGACTTTACCCTTTTTTAAGGCATTAACTTTATTCTCTATATTCTTTTTCTTCTCTCTCCCAAGCCTACATACACTCATCCAACATTGTGACCCATTTAGAGGTCTTTTATGTCTGAATCTCTCCTATTGTGGATCTATAATTCTTTACTGTCCAGGAGCACTTCTTAAAATGCTAATACATAGTTATAGTTTTACATTATTAAGATAAAAGATAAAATAAATATAAATATTGTAACAGTATTTCTTGCTTTATAACTGTTTTGTTATATGTAATTTTACTATGTTAAAATGAAAGCCTTTCTTTTTTGTTTAAACAGAAAAAGGGGAAATGATGTAGGAGGGTCATCTGTCTATGTGTTACTTTCATTGGTTAATAAAGAGACTGCCTTGGCCTTTTAATAGGACAGAAAATTAGGTGGGTGGAGTAGCTAGAACAGAATGCTGGGAAGAAGGCAACGAGACAGACGCCATGCCTTTTCTCTCTGAGATAGATGCAGGTTAAGATCTTTCCAAGTAAGCTACCACCTTTTGTGGTGCTATACAGACTACTAAATACGGGTTAAAGCAAGATGTGAGAGTTAGCCAATAAGAGGCTGAAACTAATGGGCCAGGCAGTGTTTAAATGAATACAGTTTCCGTGTAATTATTTTGGGTAAAGCTAGCCAGTGGCCGGGAGCTGGGCGGCAGGGAATGGCCTGCAGATCCTTCTACAGACAGGTCTTCCAGATAGAATATTAACAGAGAAATAAAGGAACTAACAGATATTATGACTAAATGGACTTAAAAGATCTTTAGAACATACTATCCAAACAAAGAAGAATATATCTTCTTCTCAGTATTTCATGGAACCTTCTCAAAATTTGACCACATAGTAGATAACAAAGCAAGCATCAACAGATACAAAAAATGGAATAAATTCACGTATTTTATCAAATCAACATGGCTTAAAGTTAGAATTCAACAGCAACACTAATTTCAGAAAGCCCACAAGGGCATGGAAATTAAGCAATGCTCACCTAAATCATCAATGGATCAAGAAAGAAATAAAATAAGAAATTAATGACTTCCTAAAATTCAATAAAAATGATGACACCGCATATCAAAATTTATAGGACACAATGAAAGCAATGTTAAGAGGAAAGTTCATGCTCTAAATGCCTACATAAGGAACCTGGGAAAAGATCCCAATCTAGTGAGTTAACAGAACATCCAAAAAATAATAGAACAAAAAGAAGTAAACTCACCTAGGAGGACTAGATGGCAGGAAATAATCAAACTAGAACCAAATCAACAAAATAAAAACAAACAAAACAATTTAAAGAATCAATGAGACAAGGAGTTGGTTTTTCGAGAAAATCAACAAAATAGACCAAACATTAATCCCAACTAATCAAAAGTCAAAGAGAGAATATCCAAATTAACAAAATCAAAAATGAAGAGGGGGATATAACAACAGACATAGAAGAAATCCACAGAATCATCAGATCATATTTCGAAAACTTGTACTCCACAAAATTGGAAAACTTAAAGTTAATGGACAATTTTCTAGATAAATATCGCTTATCAAAATTAAATCAAGACAAGATAATCAAATTAAATAGATCTATTACTGCTAAAGATATAGAAACAGTCATCAAAAGTCTCCAAATCAGGAAAAAAAAGACCAGGACCAGATGGTTTCAGTGCAGAATTCTACAGGGTTTTCAAAGAACTACTACCAATACTTCTTAAATTGTTTCACACAATAGAGATAGAATAAATATTGCCAAATTCTTTTTATGAGGCTACAATTACCCTGGTTCCCAAACCACACAAAGACATTACTAATAAAGAGAATTACAGACCAATCTTACTCATGAATATTGAAGCAAAAATACTCAATAAAATAATGGCAAACTGAATCCAAGAACACATCAGAAAAATAATTTACCATGGTCAAATCTGCTTCATCCCAGATGTGCAGGGATGGTTCATTGTATGAAAATCTGTCAACATAATCTACCATATTAAAAAAAAAAAACTGAAAAAAGAAACATGATTGTCTCATTAGATACTGAAAAGGCATTCAACAAAACACAACATCCCTTCATAACAAAGATCTTGGAATGGACAAGGAACATACCTAAACATAATAAAAGCAATATACATCAGGCTAACAGCCAACATCAAACTAAATTGAGAGAAACTCAAAGCAATCCCACTGAAATCAGAACAAGACAAGATTGTCTGCTCTCTCCACACCTATTCAATATAGTACTTGATACAACAAAAGGAGGTCAAAGGGATACAAATCAGAAAAGAAAAATTCAAACTCTCACTATTTGCTGATGATGTGATAGTTTACATAAGTGATCCCAAAAATTCAACCAAGGAACTTTTACAACTCACACACAGCTTCTGTAATGTAGCAGGATACAAGAATAATTAGTAGCCCTTCTTTACACAGATGATAAATGGACTGAGGAAGAAATCAGAGAAATATCACCCTTCACAAAGCCACAAATAACATAAAATATTTTGGATAACTCTAACAAAACAAATTGAAGACCTATATGACAAGAACTTTAAATCTTTGAAGAAAGAAAATGAAGAAGACACCAGAAAGTGGAAAGATCTCCCATGCTCATGGGTAGGTAGAATTAACAAAGTAAAAACAGCGATCTGCAGATTCAATGCAATACCCATCAAAATCCCAGCAAAATTCTTCCCAGTCCTCAAAAGAACAAAACTGAACATCATATAGAAAACAAAATTCCCAAGATAGCCAAAACAATCCTGTACAATAAAGGAACTTCTAGAGGCATCACAATCCTTGACTTCAAGCTCTACTATAGAGTTACAGTACTGAAAACAGCTTGGTATTGACATAAAAACAGACAGCAGGACCAATGGAATCAAATCAATGACCCAGATATCAATCCACATACCTATGAACACCTTATTTTTGAAAAAGAAGCAAAAAATATAAAATGAAAAAAAAAGAAAGCATATTTAACAAATAGTACTATAATATCTGGATTTTAACATGTAGAAGAATGAAAATTGATCCATATCAATTGCCATGAGTTGGGTCCACGTTAAAAATCCCTTTCTTAATTTTAGAGTCACTATCCATTTGAAGAATTGAGACTCAAAAACAGGTTTACTTTAAAATGTAATAAATTGTGGACCCTTTGCATTTAACTATCTTTTCTTTTGTCTCTCATTTATGTCACATTGTATCATGAGTACCAAGAAGAAGCTCACAGGCATTCTCCACATGCTGCCTGGAAAGACTTTTAAGTAGATCATAAAGTTCATTAGATACACTTACTACTTCCATGCACCACACATGTCAATGCTCCTAAACTCCCATCACTTCATAACAAGGGTTCCTTCATTTTCCAGTTCTCAATAACATTTGATGCCTTCCTTGTATTGCTAACCAATGATTTGAGTATGGTCATTTGTGCTTTCAATACTAACATTCTAAATTTGTTCAGGTTTTGCCTTAAAGGCTATGAGGCTTTAATTAATTATCTCCTTAGGGTTCTTCCACCTTCAGGAATATGCAAGCAGATCCACCTATGAACTGTTTAGCTTAATTGGGTCCCTATTCCCATACCCACATATGTTCTGAATTTCTGTTGTTGAACAATAAATCACCCCCAATATCTACTGGTAATTTTGCTATATCATAGTTTCCAAACATCAAAAATTTGTACAGAACATAGGAAAGATGGTTTGCCTCAGGTGTACGGTGTACAAAATCTTGACTGAAGAATTCTAATGTCGAAGATAACTTGAAGGACAACATGTGAGATCTTTCAAAGCTTTGGTCACTTAGATGCCTTGATGTTGTTGTGAATCATCACTTGGGATACTGGCTGGGTTGATAAACCCAGGTCTTCTGACAAGAATCAGACTGGGATCAAAGAGTAGGCTACCTTGTCTTTTATGACCTATGGAATTCACATGATGTGTCATGGCTGCCTTAGTCAACAGACCCCTTGGATGTAAGAACAGATGACAGAAAAATCCATCTTTTATAGCACCAAACTTCCAATTGGAGAAATGTTAGTTATATATTGCAAGGAGTATTAGAATGGAAAATATCATTATTGTCATTTTGGAAAACATAAACTGTCACTAATATTAAAAGAAAACAAACAATCTAGGCCAAGTTCAAGGTTTCATGAAATCTCAGTCTAGTTTCTTTGTTTGATTTATTTTCTGATTTTCATGTTAGGAATAATATTGAAGTCTTTTACTAGATTATGAAAACTAGTTGAGAGTGAGTTTAAATAACTCACCTTAGTAAATGAATAGTAAATGTTCTGTACACCAACACTTGAAATTTAAGTTGAAGAGATGGCTTCATTCACAGTGTTCTTGCATTGAACCAGTTCAGTTCTCAACCCCTGTATATGGCTGCTCACAACATAGCCTATAACTCTAGCTCCTGTGAGACACCACAGCTCTGGGTTTGGGGCACCTGTTATGACAGGCATATACCCACATATAGACCCATAAACAAATACATAATTTAAAACTGAAAATAAGTTTTGAAAATATTAAACTTTTATAATTATTCATCTATCAGGCTAACTATTATATCCAAGTAATCAATAATATCTTATTGTTCAGTGAAGTTTCAGAAATTTAAGAGATGGGTCCTTTCTTTCAGAAACTAACTTTCATAGCTCCATGGGAACCTTGAACTAGGTATGCAGCTCAAAAAGAAACCAGGTGTGTCACAAACTGACACGTCCACTAGAAACAGCACAGGTATGAAAGGCAGAGGTGTAATTACTACACATTTGTTTTTAGACATTCATTGACCTTAAGAGTTCAGAGCCTATAATGCCATTCTCATTCAAAATGAATCATTATTCCATAACTTGAATGTTGACAGATTATCACTCTGACTATTCTATTTAGTTCTGTCAAAGTTTGAAAAATTATATTTAAGTCACTTTCTTTTAGAATGTTTTATATGTTTTTGAAAGAAATATTAAAGTCTATTTTTGAAGGCTTCATTTGTTAACAGAATATTTCCAATCTAATGTTGGAAAGGTGACATGAATATGCAAGGCAGATAAAACCTATTAACTTGCATTGTTGCCTTGATGGCAACATGAAACTTCTCAGTGAGGACTAACCCTCTATCTACAAGTAAGGATATTTAGTTATTAACAAAACAATAAAAAAATAAAGGAAAAATCCAATCTTTGACAACCTTAACTATTAACCTAATATAGAATATTTTTAAAGATTTTAATATTTCAACATAATTTTAAACATTTCTGTTATTTCAAAATGAAACAAGGGCAGATGTGTGCAGCAGAGAGCCCAGACCGGTGCGCAGATGTGGTGGAGAGACCAGAGCGTGGACACGGCAGGGATGCGGGATGGTAGAAACATGAAACAGTGAAGCCCACACTGAGAGCAAATCGCTCCACTACAATTAAATCAAGTAGATTTTGGGGGGGCTGGCCTGCAGAGTGGTAGGCCTTTTATTGGCGAGGTCCCCTGGCAAACGGGGAACCTGTTCCTGTCCCTAAAGACCCTCCTGAGTGGGGAAAGTGTTCTTGGCCCATGGCGGAACCCAGGAAATGGAGCAGGGGCATTCTCCGACCCCCTTGACTCCCCGGTCAGTCTGCAAGGTCTGCTCCCCTCTGCTGGAGCTGCTCCTCCTCTGCTATGACCTCTCCCTCCCTGACCCATCCCAGCTTGCACCCAGGGGCCTCCTTCCTTCTCCCTCCCTTCCGCGGGCCGCAGGATCACCCAGTTCAACCTGTTTGGGCGCTGGGTTGGGTGCGCGGGGCAGAGGGCAGCGGGAGTTTCTTTGTTTTGGTGGCTGGACTGCAGAGTTGTAGGCCTTTTGTTGGTGAGGTCCCTGGCAAATGGGGAGCCTGTTCCTGTTCCTGAAGACCCTGAGTGGTGAGAGGGATCTCTCACCCGTGGCAGGAGCCAGGAAATGGAGCGAGGGCATTTTGTAAGTGGGGTCCCTGGACAGCAGGAAAACCTGATCCTGTTTTAAAAGGCGCATTAGATAGCATTGATAGGAGGAGATGGGCAGGCGCCAAGGCAAGAATTCACCCAACAATCTGAAAAACAACATGAAAACACCAGAACACAATGATCTTACAACAGAAGGACTTGAACACCCTAACACAGAAGAAATGGAAAGAATTGACTTTATGAAAGCAATTTCTGAAAATGATGTTTGGCTAAAATAAAAAAATTGAATATCAACAATTACTTGGGGAGGTCAACTACTTTTACTACAGTTAAAGAAAGAATATTAAGAGCTGCAAAGGAAAAAGGGCAAGTAACTTATAAAGGTAAACCGATCAGACTTACACCTGACTTCTCTATGGAAACCATGAAAGCCAGAAGGTCCTGGATAGAGGAACTGCAGAAACTAAGAGACCATGGATGCAAGCCCAAACTACTATACCCAGCCAAGCTATTGTTCACTATCAATGGAGAAAACAAGACATTCCAGGATAAGAACAAATTTAAACAATACGTAGCCACAAATCCAGCCCTAAGAAAGTAATAGAAGGAAAATCACAACCCAAGGAATCCAACATTGCCAACACTGCCTACAATAACTCAGGCATCTAGAGACCCTTCACCAGCACAACTCAAAGAAGGGAGACACACAAACTCTACTACCAAAAACAATAAGAATAACCAGAGTAAACAACCACTGGTCATTAATATCACTTAATATTAATGGTCTCAATTCACCTATAAAAAGGCACAGGCTAAGAGATTGGATACTAAAACAGGATCCAACATTCTTCTGTTTGCAAGAAACACATCTCAACCACAAAGACAGGCATCTACTCAGAGTAAAGGTTTGGGAAAAGGTTTTTCAAGCAAATGGTCCTAAGAAAAAAGCAGGTGTGGCCATACTAATTTCTAACAAACTGACTTCAAACTAAAATCAATCAGAAGAGATCAAGATGGACACTTTATACTCATAAAAAGAATAATTCATCAGGATGAAGTCTCAATCTTGAATATCTATGCCCCTAATATAAAAGCACCCACTTATGTAAAAGAAATATTACTAGAACTCAAGGCAGACATCAAACCTCACACATTAGTAGTAGGAGACTTCAACACACCTCTCTCACCAAAGGACAGATCAATCAGACAAAAACCTAATAGAGAATTAAGAGAATTATTGCAGGTAATGAAGCAAATGGACTTAACAGACATCTATAGAACACTCCACCCAAATAGGAAAGAATATATCTTCTTCTCTGCAGCTCATGGAACCTTCTCGAAAATTGACCACATGCTCGGTAACAAAAGAAACCTCCACAGATACAAAAACTTATCAGTGTCCACCTGTGACTTATCAGATCACCATGGATTAAAGTTAGAAGGCAACAACAATGCTACCCCCAGAAAGCCGACAAACTCATTGAAACTGAACAGTCAACTACTGAACCACACCTGGGTCAAGGAAGAAATTAAGAAAGAAATTAAAGTCTTCCTTGAACTTAATGAAAATAAAAAGACAACATACTCAAACCTGTGGGACATGATGAAAGCAGTGCTAAGAGGAAAGTTCATAGCACTAAGTGCCCACTTAAAGAAAACGGAGAAAGCATACATTGGGGACTTAACAGCACACCTGAAAGCTCTAGTAAAAAAAGAAGCAGACATGCCCGGGAGGAGTAGAAGACTGGAAATAATCAAACTGAGGGCAGAAATCTACAAAATAGAAACACAGAAAACAGTCCAAAGAATCAATGAAACAAAAAGTTGGTTCTTGGAGAAAATCAACAAGATCGACAAACCCCTATCCAAACTAATTAAACGACAGAGAGAGAACACACAAATAAATAAGATCAGAAATGAAAAGTGGGACATAACCACAGACACAGAGGAAATTCAGAGAATCATTAGATCTTACTACAAAAGCCTGTATGCCACAAAACTGGAAAATGCAAAAGAAATGGACATTTTTTTAGATAAGTACCATATACCAAAGTTAAACCAAGATGAGGTGAATGATCTAAATAGGCCTGTTAGTCACGAAGAATTAGAAACTGTTATCAAAAATCTCCCTTCCAAAAAAACCCCAGGACCAGATGGTTTCAATGCAGAATTCTACCAGAACTTCCAAGAAGAGCTAATACCTATACTCCTTAATGTATTTCACAACATAGAAACAGAAGAGTCATTGCCAAATTCCTTTTATGAAACTATAGTTACCCTGATACCAAAGCCACACAAAGATCCAACCAAGAAAGAGAACTACAGGCCTATCTCACTCATGAACATCGATGCAGAAATTCTCAATAAAATACTGGCAAACCGAATCCAAGAACACATTAGAAAAATTATCCATTATGATCAAGTAGGCTTCATCCCAGAGATGCAGGGCTGGTTCAACATACGCAAATCTATCAATGTAATCCACTATATAAATAAACTGAAAGAAAAACACCATATGATCATTTCATTAGATGCTGAAAAAGCATTCGACAAAACTCAACACCCCTTTATGATAAAGGTCTTGGAGAGACTAGGGATACAAGGGTCATACCTAAATATAATAAAAGCTATTTACAGAAAGCCAACAGCTAGCATTATATTAAATGGAGAAAAACTCAAAGCCATCCTACTAAAATCGGGAACATGACAAGGCTGTCCACTCTCTCCATACCTCTTCAATATAGTGCTTGAAGTTCTAGCAATAGCAATAAGACAACATAAGGGGATCAAGGGGATTCGTATTGGAAAGGAAGAAGTTAAGCTTTCGTTATTTGCAGATGATATGATAGTATACATAAGCAACCCCAAAAACTCTACCAAAGAACTCCTACAGCTGATAAACACCTTTAGTAATGTGGCAGGATACAAGATCAACTCCAAAAAAATCAGTTGCCTTCCTATACACTAAGATAAGGAAGCAGAGAGCGAAATCAGAGAAGCTTCACCTTTCACGATAGCCAAAAATAGCATAAAATATCTTGGGGTAACTCTGACTAAGGAAGTGAAAGATCTATTTGACAAGAACTTTAAGTCTTTGAAGAAAGAAATTGAAGAGGACACCAGAAAATGAAAGGATCTCCCTTGCTCTTGGATTGGGAGGATCAACATAGCAAAAATGGCAATTCTACCAAAAGCAATCCATAGATTCATTGCAACCCCATCAAAATCCCATCAAAATTCTTTATAGATCTGTAGAAGACAATAATCAACTTTATATGGAAAAGCAAAAAACCCAGGATAGCCAAAACAATCTTTTACAATAAAGGATCGTCTGGAGGCATTACCATCCTGACTTCAAACTCTATTACAGAGCTACAGTATTGAAAACAGCTTGGTATTGGCATAAAAACAGAGAAGTCGACCAATGGAATTGAATAGAAGACCCGGACTTTAACCCACAAACCTATGAACACCTCATTTTCGATAAAGGAGCTAAAAGTATACAATGGAAAAAAGAGAGCATCTTCAACAAATGGTGCTGGCATAGCTGGATGTCAATCTGTAGAAGAATGAAAATAGATCCATATCTATCACCATGCACAAAACTCAAGTCCAAATGGATTAAAGACCTCAATATCAGTTTGAACACACTGAACCTGATAGAAGAGAAAGTGGGAAGTACTCTACAACACATGTGCACAGGAGACCACTTCCTACGTATAACCTCAGCAGGTAAAGTATGGGTTAGGCAAGATAAGTCACCACCTCGTGGTACATTAATAGAAATGGGCCAAGCAGTGTTTATATGAATACAGTTTGTGTGTTTTTATTTTGGGGCATAAGCTAGCCAGGCGACCAGGAGCTGGGTGGCAGGAACGCAGCTTGCAGCTCCATTCAACACATTACTCTACTTTCCTAACCCAGTCTCTGTCCATCTTTCTCACTGGTATGTTCATGTATCTCTTGCTTTTGAAAAGGTGCTATGTTCAACGTGTGTAGTGGCTGCCACACTGCACAACACTACACAAATATAAAATGCTTAAAATCCATTTGAAGAATTGGCATGAGAAAAGTTGACGATTGGGCCAAAGGTTTTTAAAATTCAAAACTTAGGCTTAAAACCTAAGTTTAATCAAACATTTCCTTAAATGATTGAATTTATATAAACTCTACTTTTTAAAGGATAATGAATATGTATGCTACTAGAGAAAGCCTAGGAACCCATTGTTCCTGTAAAATAATTTCATAGCCACATGCAGAGACAGCCTGTCAGTGGGATTGCCAGTTAGTATTTATTTCATTTGTCTGTATGAATTTCTTTCTTCTATCCTCAGCATCCCTTCTAAGCTACATTCCATTATAAGTAGAGACATTCTGCTCTTTTCTACGACTCCTTGAACAAAATCTGTCTGAGGTATTAAAAGCCTTCTATCAACTAAACAAGGGAGGCACAGAAATGAAGTATAGAACACGTGACTATTTCACTGCTTCTCCCTGTAGTGAGGATGAGGTATTCGACATTCTCTTCAGAGAACTCCCACTTCAGAATCTTCAGATTTTTTGTCATCACCTCAGAGGAACAGATACCCATTTTGATTGCAAAGCAAGCTCCAAAAAATATCCAGCTATACTTCAGTTCCCCAAAGCACAAACCCAGGAACCTTAGCTAGTAGGTAGATGTTAATGGAGTCGCCCGGCTCCTGCCCAAATAAAATCTAAAACTTCTGGTACTTCATTAATGACAACCCAATTAAATTCTGTAATTGCTTTTGAAAAAAAATGAATATTCAGAAGATTGTCCTGTTGGTATAGGATACTAGTGGCATAGGATACTAGTGTCTATATCTTAGAATTTAATTTAAAAATAGATTTATTTATGAGAACTGCCTGTTTTACCTTTCTAATGCCTTAGCTATAAATTCATTAAAATAATTTCACACATGTATTTCATGAATACTTATCTTAGTGAAAATGAAGATATAAAAAGGAGAAAGCCATCACTAAATTAAATTCTCAGCTCCTCCCAGAGAAGCCACATTCCTTTACTGATTGCATCTCCCTTTATGAATTTTGATTTGAATGAAAAATGTCATTCATGATTTTATATATGGTAAACACACTAAGAAACTTTATATAATATATATTATATCCTATTTCATATAGTTTATTTATATTAATGCAAGCTATAAGCATATTAATGGTAATTTAAGAATATATATAATATTAAGGAAAACCTTTTGTTTTTCTTCAACATGGGGCCATTTCTCTTTGCTATTTTGTTAAATATTAATTCAAATATTTTCCATTGTTTTCCTATATATTTCATTATCTGTTCCTCATTTACTTATGATATATAACAATAATATTAATAAATACCACTTCATATTCAAATTTTCATACTGCCTATGTTGCAAGCATATTTTTTTTCCAAATTTTCCATTATAGGTTTTTCTATTTGTGGCTTATTTTTGAAGGCTTTCCCCACTTGAAAGGTAAATTTACAAGCTTGAATGATGGCTCTGTGGGTAAGGGTGCTTGCCACATAAAGTTGATGACCAGAGTTAAATCTCCAGAGTCAACATCAAAATGAAAGATGAAAACATACTTACAACATTGCCCTCTTACTTCCACACGTGTTATGATGCATATGCACACACACATACACACTCACACATGTGTACACACACAGTATAATAATAAAAAACTTCTAAATCAAGTGTAAAGTCTTCTTTACTGTCTTTGCACAGACTAAATTTACTTTTACATGACTATTACTAATGTAATTTTATTTGGTCTTGTGAATAATCTACTTTCATATGAGTTTTGTGAATAAAAATCTCATCAAAGTTTTATAGAACAAACACCAATTTATTCTCTAATGAATAATTTATTTCTCCTCCTATAAAATTTTCACTTTACAATATGCTAAGCAGAGAATATGAGGAGGGGTTGACACTTAAAAAAGTCATTACCCCAATTAATCATGGCAGAATTGTCACTTCATGACTGTTGGTAGCACTTTGATGTTAAAAGTACAAGCTGACACTACTTTTTTCTTTAATATTATCTTGACTATTTTCTCACATTTAATGCTACTTATAAATTTTTGCCCACATCTCTCACTTGATTTGAAAAAAATTCATGATTTGGGTGGCTTTGCTCTGAATTACAGGTTTGTTTTATGACAATGAAAGTATTTTAAATAAGAAATTTCCTTCTTAATGTTTTATCTATATATGCAGTGTTTTCTGCATTCTTAAACAGCATTTAGGTATTTTAGAATTTTAAACCTAAGTTCCTTGAGCATCGTTTGCTGACTTTAATCATGAGCATCTTTCAGTTTGTGATTTTGTTGCAGCTGACAGCGACTCTACTTGAACTTTGAATATGATATTCCTTAGTTTGATGTCACAGTTTGGAAGATAATTGTATTCATATGTTGATACTTTATTTAGCTTCCTTGAAAATAACTTAATGCATGCTGATGACTTTTGATGGAGGATGGTCATCTGTCTATGTGTTACTTTCATTGGTTAATAAAGAAACAGCCTTGGCCCTTTGATAGAACAGAAAATTAGGTAGGCAGAGTAGACAGAACAGAATGCTGGGAAGAAGGCAATGAGGCAGACGCTATAGCTCTCCTCTCCAAGATGGATGCAGGTTAAGATCCTTCCCCGTAAGCCACCATCTCGTCGTTCTACACACATTATTAGAAATGGGTTAATCAAGATGTGAGAGTTAGCCAATAAGAGACTAGAACTAATGGGCCAGGCAGTGTTTAAAAGAATACAATTTGTGTGTTGTTATTTTGGGGCATAAGCTAGCCAGGCAGCTGGGAGCTGGGTGGTAGGAAGTGGCCTGCATCTCCTTCTACAGACTTTGAAGCTGATTCTCTTAGACTATTCACGTAAACAGGCATCCTTCCCAGGTACCGGGGACACTGTCACTGCTGCTGCTGCGACTGGGTCTCTGTCCTGGAAAGAGTCAGGATGATACTAGTCCTACTTCATTTCCCAAGCCTTAAATAGGAAACAGTCCAAAGGACACTCGTGTTATGAGTCTTTATAGATATTTTGATAAAGAATTTTTGAGCATAATGAACAGGAGACTAATTTTCTAGACTTTGTTACCCTAATCACTAGAAAATTCTATTTAAATTGTATATTTTCCTTAAATTGTGTATTGCATTAATAAGTTTTATTATTGTTAAACTATTCTTACATTTGTGAGATAAAAACTAATTGTTTACCATATTAGTGTTTTTATTTTAATGTTTTATTTCTCTAGTAACTTTTTATTTATTGTGTATGTACATGCCATGGTGCATGTGTGGAGGTCAGAAAACAACTTACAAGAGTTAGTTGTCTCCTTCTAACATATGGGGCTCAGAGATCAAACTCTGGTCATCTGGATTGGCAGAAAATTCCTTTCGACATTTAACCAATTTGCTAACCCTATATCATTTATTAATTTTAATTCATTGTTTGATGTTATTGATAGATTTTAAATTTTTTTACACATATATAGGTTGTTCATGTATATTATCCTTCATTGTTTTTTATTAATCAATAGTTTATTAATGATTTGGAAGTTATATACTCTGCATTTCCGTATCTAATATTAAACAACTTTTTCATAATATATTATTTTAAACAGAAACTATTGCTAAATGATGTTTCATAAATGTCAACCAAAAAGGAAGAACTACAAAATTTTTACTTTTAGTTGTCATGTTATTCTATTTGAAATTTTAAGCTATAAATGGTTGATATCTAAGTATTGGTGCTTACAATAATTACAACATATTCCTTATTGCTAATTTTTATTAATTTTACTGTTGCTAATATCTTATATATTCTTCTGTATTTCATATGTCTGTTCTTGTAAAACACCCAAAAATAAACCAACTTTTGTCTATAATTGATACACTTTTATGACTCAGTCTATGTGCAAAACAACCCTATTTCTCTTTCACAATCAAATGTCAGGGAAGAACGACAGGTGGAGATTGTTTATCTTAAAATGCAGTTTCCAATATGTTCTTACATCTCATAAATCCAGCGGATTTGCAGCAAATCTAATTTCAATCTATCATTTCCTGGAGTTCTATTTCTCAGGAAGATTTTAGGGGTTTGTTCTTGTCTTTTAGGGTCCTAAATCTCATTAGATCGGGTAGTGTTCACAATCTGGCTGAGTGTTTTATAATCTTGCTGAATAATTTATTTAGGCTTCATAATATAAAGAAACAGTATCTTTCGGTTTTAAAAAATGTTTGACCGATATTTCATCTACTGTCAACTGACTGCTTTTGTCCTGTGTTCTGAATGTTCAAGCAGGTAGAGCTGAAATGTGGAACCCATCATTTACGCCTTCCCAGGGCTTTCTCATTTTCATAAGCTTTTGTTCTGCTCTGTGTTGCAATTTCTTAGTTGAATTTTGTTATTTGTTTGAGAAAGTATCTTGACCACGTAACTAACTTCACAAAACAAGTGTAAGAATTATAGGCATGCCTTCAGTTTAAAGAAAATAAAACCTTACCCTTAAGCTCTGGGGACCATGCTGGTCACTGAGTTCATCAATTTTGTTGTTATGTGCCTGACAATTTTATTTACCATGTAGTGTGACTGGTTGAGTTTTAGGTAGGAGCATCCTTTTTAAATTTGCGTATTAAAAGGCACCCAAGTAAAAAACTTATTTCCTAGCTGTTCTAGTAGCTGTTTCTTTGACTCTAAGTTCTTCTAATCGCTACCTTCCTTATTCCACACGCTGGCTTCCCTGTATACTTGGCGTTTTGCTTGCTTACCTTTTAAAACAGTGACCTTACTAATGCTGTGACCCTTTATAAAGTTCCTCATGCTGTAGTAACTCCCTCCAACCCTAAAATTCCATTGCTACTTCATAACTACAATTTTGCTACTGTTATGAATTGTGTGTAATGTAAATATCTGATATGAAATCCTGTGAGTAGAGATCCACAGATTGAGAACCACTGTTTGGAATTTTTGTTTTGTTTTAATTTGGGCTTTTGGTTGGAACATTTTTATTAGACTATTAGTTAACGTTGCTGAAATCTCCATTTCCATATCAGTAAATACAAACTACAGCAGCATTGAGAAGAAGTTAAAATAATGGAGGAGTAAGCACCACATCTAAATCCTGAGATACTGCAGCCACTCACCTCCACTCTTCCCAGCTCCACCACCTGTGCTCTCCACCAAGGTCCAGTCCTCCTCTGTTTCCCTTCAGAAAAGACCAGCACTCCCAGGAATATCAGCTGAGCACAGCATAACATGATACAAATAAGACTAGACACAAACACGCAAATCAAGGCTGGACAAGGCAACCGAAGGGGAGGAAAGGGTTCCCAGGAGAAATAATCAATGACACCTCCATTTCTACTGTTAGGAGCCCCACTAAAACACCAAACTAACAAATATAACACATTCAAAGGACCTAGAACAGACCCATACAGACTCTGTGATTGCTACTTCAGTCTCTATGAGCCCCTATAAGCCCTGCTAGCAACTACCATTTTAAAGAGATGATTCTGAGTTGGAATGTTGACTATAATGCTTCTTTACTTTGGGGGGGGGGGGGGGTATTACAGGTTTCCTTTGCCATAATAATGAATTTCAATGCTACTTGGCAGAAGACTAATGGAAATATAAGTTGTATTCTGTGAAGTGCATGCTGCCACCCTTTGCCTTCTGAAGTTTGTGGTATGTTTAGAGCTAGGAATTAAATACTTACTAGTCAGTGCTAAACTGTAATCACCTTGCCTGGGCAACAAAGCATTATAATGGTTTGGAAGACTGAATTCAATACTATCACCAACAGATCACACTGTGCAAAACTAGGACCTCTGTGGAAGCAGTGGTGGCACACACCTTTATTTCCTTTATTTCGAGAACTAGAGAGACAGAGGCAGGTGGATCTCTAACTTTGAGGCCTGGTCTACAGAGTGAGTTCCAGTACAGCCAGTATGACACAGAGAGAAACCCTGTTCTAAAAAAAAAATCACAGTAACATGGTAGGAATATTTTTCTGTAAAATAAAAGTTTGCATTTCAATGAGTAAGAAGCAAAAATTTCTGGCAGAAATCATTTTTGGATATCTAGTTTCTAGTTCATATAGATTAACTTTATTATTATAAGAAGATTATTATTTTAAAAGTTACTGTTATATAACTTCCTATTGGAAAACTTTTTCTTCCTTTTTGATAATTTACAGTATTTTTTTTAACCAGCTGAAAGTTCTGTTGTGTGTGACCTAACTACTTATGCAGGCCACTTGATTATTAACAGGTTTTCAGTGCCACTGAGATGCTAAGAACCTCTCTTAAATCTTAAGTAAGCTCATACAAAGCTCCCAGCAGCCACACTCCCCATTTCAGAGGCTTACTTTTTGCTAAAAGAGGCCAAGAAGTTCAAAGATAAGAGCAAAAAAAAACCACCTACAGCCCTACATCCATCTAAACACTTCTGCAAAATGTACTGTCAGTAATACATGTGCAGAGGTAGGAAAGATGCATTTTCCAAGAGGCACATGATTAACATGAATTCATCATGTTCAGACTTCGAGTAAAACAGAATAGCCAGGAGGGCCTGGAAAAATTATGCAGCTGCTTCCGAGATGTTTTATTTACAATTTCATGGACGGTGCGCTTTGCCAGCAAGTGTCAGTGGAAGGTACACATTCATCTGCATGATTTCCTCCAGGTCTCCTCTGCAGCAATGATCGCTAATGAATATGCAATACATGTTTTTAAGGTTCAGTGGATTTCAGATAGTCTCATGACAAACAGCCTTGACTGCATTTGCTCTCAAGGCCCAATTTAGAAGGCTAGAGACATTGACATGGTGCCAGTTCTGCCTGGCATATTAAACGAAGACTCTACCTTGATTGTGCTCTTGTGTTTTGAAACCCTAACATGATATTCAGAGTCTTTCTCAACGCAACTTCATTGTTTGGTATGAACACACACTGTGTGTAGAAACAGTTGTATGGCTCTTAGACTGGTGAAAAGAGGAAGAACCCTAACTCATCATGGAAAGTGTGGAATGGAAGACAATGATTAAACTTAAAATATTCATGGCTATGCACACATAAAATCTTATTCTATGATTACTGCATCTTTGGTATCTATAGTTATTAGAAATATTTTAGACAGTGAGATATGAGAATGTATATATAAAGATCCATGATTGTAGCCAATATAGTTTATTCATTTTTGAAACTGGTTTGTATTATGAAACACATAAATCTTTCCCATATATATGGGAAATCTCTAATGCAAAATGTCAGCTTTAAGAGATACTAGTAAATATATTGTCAAACTGGTTGTTGGCCCCACTAATAGTCTTCTGAGCAGGGCTTTTCTCCAAATTCTCAGCAAGCATTAGTAGGGCTGTCTCTAAATCTCAGTCATTCTGTTGAGTGTGCTGTGAACTCTGCCTAGCCTAGCACTGATCACCAGTGAGGTGGAGTACCTTTCTGACATTTTCATTTACTGTGATACTCTCTTATTAGCCACCTGCTTGTGACAATCAAGTATACTCTATACAAGTAGTAGCTTCGAGGCTATACCTTGCCCTGAGTGACTCGTTTCACAATGCAAGAACTTGTTCCGAGTCTAAGAACGGAAGGAGAATGGCCCACACCTTGTGTGCATGCAGATCACCACTGTCCATCCAACACAAACCAGGAGGAAAAGACTAATAAGCAACTTATTTGTGCAAACATAAATCTTAAACCATAAACACAAGGGCATACAAGTATATGAATTCATGTTAAAAAGCAACTTCTGTGATTATGAAATATAACAGATCAACAGATGTTGTAACTTCTTCTCCCAGACAAAAAGACACCTTTAGAAATTAAGAACTTCATGTCTTTTGTTCTTCACATATGAAAGCATAATTCAACACTGCAGAAAGAAAATAAATGATCCATCAGGAAATTGCCACCTTAAGTTATAGGATCCCTAAAATATATGCTCCAACTCTGAGCCAAGCACAATACACGTGTCAATGTTCAGAATTTTTACAATTACCATTTAAGTTCATGGATGCTTTGAAAGAATTGTTTAATTGGAGAATCAAAACCTGTACTAATGACTCTGCATAGAATTTATTTGAACTAGACACTGTTTTATTAAGAAATGTATACAATGTATGTGGAAATGAAAAGACAGTGATAATTCAATGGTTAGGAGCACTGTTGCTCTTGCAGGGGACCCAAGTTGGTTCCTAGCAACAATGGCAGTTCATAATAATCCATAACTCCAGTTGCAGAGGATTTTATTCCCTTTCTGACATTCACGGTATTGGTTTTGTCCATAGTACACATGCAGGTAAAACATTTCAACACATAGAAAAATCAATCCCTTAAAAAGAAGAAATAATATATACATATAAAATATAATCTTTATATATAGTCTATAGAATAGTTACCTTATTATTATTGCTGTTGCTCAAGTATCATATAGATAGATAGGTAAAGAAATAGATAGATATAGGTGACATAGAAAGTAGCACAGGAGGGAGATAAATTATTCATTTAAGGTCACTTAATTTAGTAAGTACAAGAATTTGAACCTCGGCAATGCTCAAAACTTATGTTCTTAAATTTCTATTTGGCATATTATCTAAGGAATGATTCACAAAATTTATACCTACCTACTACCTATCTCATTCCTTTTAATCACATGTTTGAAGCAGTAATATATGAACATTGGTATTCGTAGTTCTCATAATGGCTTGTAATAGCTCATTGAAACAGAGAGCAGGGAGTGAGGTCAGTACTTAAGAAGCACTTTAATTTTAAGACTGGTCCTGAGTCTTTCCACTATGCTCAGAGACTCCTTTACTTAGAATGTTAAGCTAAAAATTAGTGCTGAATTTGATAATACTTTTAGAAAGTACTTTTTAGACTGTCAAATTTTACAGTTCCCAAGACTCAGCCTCCATAATCAGGAAGCCATAAAAATAAATGTGTTAGATTCAGCAAACAACTCTATCAAACAGTAAGAATAGTAAATCTCAGGTCTATGACTACCTACATCCTTGTTCAGGGATCAAGCACACATCACTACAACATGACCACCTACACATTCTCAATCACAGATTCTCCTCTACTTCAAATCAATATGTGGGAACCCATGTGGCAATGAAGTCAAGCAAATTAGTGTGCTAAGTAGAAGACTCAAGAATTCAAGCAACTCTGCTTCCAGCTTGGTTCAACAAAAACCTTGTTCTTTTTATTTTTTATTTTTATTATTATTATTTTTTTTTTTTTGGTTTTTCGAGACAGGGTTTCTCTGTGGTTTTGGAGCCTGTCCTGGAACTAGCTCTTGTAGACCAGGCTGGTCTCGAACTCACAGAGATCCGCCTGCCTCTGTCTCCCAAGTGCTGGGATTAAAGGCGTGAGCCACCACCGCCCGGCAAAAACCTTGTTCTCGATGTGGGATTCCCCTCTGTGTGCTGTGAATACCATTGGTTTATAAAGATACTGCCTTGATCCTGTACAGTGAATAAAGGTAGGCAGGGAAAATTAAACTGAATGCTGGGAGAAAGAAGGAGGAGTTCCCAGTAAGACACAGCCTCATAGCTATACACAGATTAATAGAAATGGGTTAAATTATTTGTAATAATTAGTCAATAAAAGCTAGAGCTAATGGGCCAAGCAACAATTTAATTTATATAGTTTCTGTGTGGTTATTTTGGGACTGAGCTGCTGAGCAACCAAGAGTTAATAAGTGGCCGCCTCCAACAAATTGGTACCAATGTGATTGACTAAAATCCACTTAAAACCTGAGAGGGCTTGAAAAGGAATTCTAGACACAAAAATACAGAGTTTAACACAGCTTCTTACTGTTTACTGGTGGCGTGCTGCAGCTCCTTTAAGAGAGGTTTGCCTTAATCAGCCGTAGCAGAAAAAAGTCACACCAATTTGAAATGCCAGTTTTCTGGGCCATGCTGCTGGCATGACCTTTGGCTCTTTCAGAAGCCTGGTCATTTGAATGGGGTTTGTGAGCAATATGCTATGGCTTGCTTGGTGGCAACATGAACCAGCTGTGTGCTTAGAGATGAGGCATTGTACATGGCTCTCAGAGGTGGCAAGCAGCTCTGCCATGCTCGGCTAGGCAGGGCAAGAAGGCAGTGCCATATTTTCCCTAGCAATGGTGCAACTTAAGTTTTTAAGAAGCACTTAGCATTTTAAGAACCACTTCTGGTCAGTAAATAATTACAGATGCACAATAAGACAGATTCAGACATAAAAGACCTCTAGATGAGACACAGTGTTTAAAATATGTATGTGGGCTTGGGAGAGACAAGATAAAGAGTATAGAATAAATTATTTATAAAAAAAATTAAAACAGTCTTTAAAGAGACAGTACAGACAGTTATAAATTAAAGGAGTAAAGATAATAAAATAAGTATTAAAAAGTAATAGAATAAGAAAAATAAGCCACATAAAGATGAAAAATTCACAGAAAGTCTAGATTACGTGTACTACTGTCTTTTCTTTGAATTTTTTGATGGTGAAGGAGTTAAGTACAGAAAGACTTTTCTTTGTATTGACTGCTAAGCTAAGCCAACATATATATTTTAAAGGTATCTTGAATGCAGAATTTGAGTCTAAAGATATATTGCTTTGGAAAAGAGGTTCAATTTTTGTTGTTGTTGCTTACACAGAGGATGAGAACCTGTGGAATACTCTAGACTAATGTGGTTTGATGGACAAAGACCCTCTGAAAGGTCACCTTGAACACCCCTCAAAAAATTATTTCACCCAATAAACAGGAGGAAGCAGTATGGAGAAAACTATGTGCATATTTCCAAATATTATTTATAAATGCTTATTTACATATAAAGGGGGATATGCTATAGAGATTTGCATTGGTAAGAATCTTGGTTTATTGATACAAATTTAGGTTAATTTTGTTATGCTGTGTATATGTATTTCTGATCTTGATTAACGTATTGTAATTGTGTAGCTCATTTAAAAATGTAATATATAATTAAGAAATATAGGTTAATAGGTAATCTATATAGTCAAGTTTTTAGTCATGTTCGTTAGATTTTCTAGATGTACAGAGATGTATTTCAGATGGATAAATATTCTTCAAATCTTTCAGAGACCTTCAGAATATGGCATTTAAAATGTTTTAAAAACTTAGGGTTTATCATGACATTGAGACACATCTGTTCCTTACAGCACCAATTACTTCAAGAAGTAGATGGGCATTGAAGAGGCTCCTTATGGAGTTGGTTAGCCTTTGGACAAGAAACTGGTCTTGTCTGGACTTCTTGATGAACTGGATATGCAGGACCCACAGAGAAATGACTGCTGAACTTGCCTAAAGATGAGATGGTCCTTCAGGTTTCCTGATTCATAAAAGAGTGTGCAAGACACTCTGCAGGTCACAAAAGAAAGTGACTGTCAAACTGCCAATATAGGTGGAACTGTCTTTGAAATTTCCTGCATTGTGGAAAAGTCTGTTGGATCCTATGGGTCAGTAGGCTAAGGATGGATGGATGCCCCAACAGTACAGAAGAACTTTGGGTAACTGTCCAGGCAGAAAAATGTCTCCGTCAATTCTAGAGTTTTGGAAGTTGCTGACAATGCATTTCATGTTTAATTAGGTAATATATCCTTCTGGAGTCTTTGATGAAGTTGAAGAATTTATAGTTATAGTTTTCCTTAGTTATGATAAAAGACAAAGTATATATAAACATTGTAACTGTACTTCCTACTTGATACCTATTTTGTTAATTCTACTAAGTTAAAGTTAAAACCATCCTTTTTATTTAAACAGAAAAGGTGAGGTGATATGGGATTCCCTTCTGTATAATGTGAATACCATTGGTTAATAAAGATACTGTCTTGGGCATGTGCAGGGAATAGAGGTAGGTGGGGAAAGCTAAACTGAATTCTGGGAGAAAACAGGAGGTGTTAGAGAAAAGCCATGTAGCCCCACCAGAGATAGATGCTGAAACTTTTCCCAGTAAGCCACAGCCTCGTGGTGATACACAGATTAATAGAAATGGGATATTAATTTGTAAGAATTATCCAATAAGAAGCTAGAGCTAATGGACCAAGCAGTGATTTAATTAATATAGTTTCTGTGTGGTTATTTTGGGGCTGAGCTGCTGAGCAGCTGGGAACTAACAAGCAACTTCCCCCAACATGTTCTAACATGTAGAAATTCAATCCATACTAGGTCATCTCTATAGGAGGCTCCTACTCCATAATTTTCCCACAATTTGCTTTGCTTCTTGAGTTCATTCAACACCTATTGGCATATTTACTCTCAAAGCTTCAGATACCCAGTGGCCCAGAGAATTCAGAAGTTTCTCTGTTTATAAAGGCTGGATGCTTCATAAAACACACTTGAGCCCCTCCAGAGGAAAAAACAGAAAGTGGATTAAAGGAGAGAAACCATGGTTATGTACAGAAAAATGAACATCCTAGAAGTTGTGATTTCATCTCCATATATATATATGTTTACCTTCCTCTACCTTTCCATTTAAACTAAATAGTATCATTCTTAGGCAAGGTGATTAAAGAAAACTAATATGTATATATTAATTTTATATTTATATATGTATATATAGATATTATATATACTGCTGAAAATATTCATTGACATTTGTTTTCCTTCTTGCATAATGTTTCTTTTATATATTTCATTCTCTTGTTTTATATATTTAACATTATTCTGAATACCCATATTACCCAATAAGCTATTTATTAGAGTTTCAATAAAAACATTTTTAATATCCCACCCACAGCATAAATCCTGCCTCTCATATGAATTCATTGAAGTTGTATTCAAATAGAGTAGTTATCCTGAGGTATATGTTTAGAATATATAAATTATTTATGTATTAAAGCTGGTAAGTTTCAATTGCTTTATTTTGATGGTGAGTTATGAATCTTCTACATTTAAGAGGGAATGTGCTTTCAAGCCCCAAAGCTAGAAATCTTTTTAAGACACATTGAGAATGAAGTCTTATTTCCCAGGTCTATTTCTGTATACAGTAGCTTGTAAAATAAATAATCTAAAGTGACTTGATTTCATAATAGTAATTGCTTTAAAACAGCACCATGGTTAGACGTGGTATTACAAACTTTGTCTGATAGCCAATTATTATAGCCCTGCTAATACTCTAAAACACTGTCTATAATAAAAGTGCCAGCTTCAGCAAAGTCATAGAAATAAAATATTACAAAAAATATCCCATTGATATACAGCTTCTTTTATGAAGTACAATGACTGGCATTTACCAATATATTTTTTAAAATGTATGTGTAACAAGATTGATATGAATGGTCAGGGACTCTATCTAAAACTCTTGTTCAGTTCCTTATAATCCAATGTTTCACTATACAGTTTTATTTGATGGTTCATTCATTATAAATTTTAACAGAAAGGAAGACAGCATAACTCAGACACACCATTGCCTATGTTTCCTTACTCCTGGGTATTTTCACAGACTTTTAAACTATAATTTATAGAGAAATAAGAACGTGAGTGAGATGATAAAGCCAGCATGGCATCATCAGAAGTGCCATGATTTCAGAAGCCTATTTGGTCACTTCCTATTTAGAGCTGTGATGAGTCCACCATTTACTTGTTCTGGCCATCCCTTCTAAGAGTAAAGGCAAGGAAAGGGGGAGACGGATGGAAAATACTACACTGTGCATCCTAATTTTCTTGTCTTCTGATATCACTATTCTGTCTCTTCTAGGGTGAAAAACAAAGCTTGTCTGTGCATAGGATATAGTGTGATTAAAATCTGAATTATTTCAAATTTTGGGGGCAACAACATTCTACAAATAAAGTCAAAAAGTCACCCATGACTTTATGTGACAGGTGAAAGTAAAGAGACCAGGAAGATGGCTCTGCTGCTAAATGTGTTTGCTACAGAAGCATGAGGAATTAGGATGGATCAGTAGAACATGCATAGCAGCCTGGTGCTGTGGGGCACACCTGCAGAGTTTCTGGGAAGACAGAGATGGGGGAATCCTCTAAGGCTTGTTGGTCAGTTAAATCCATGAGCTCCAGGTGTAATGAAAGATTTTTTTCAAAACTAAAGGAAAAACAGATTGAGAATGATAGCCAGTGTTATCCTCTGTCCTATACATACGTACACACCACACACACACACACACACACAATGTCAGAAAAAAAATTAGTATTGAATATAGTCTAGTTACTGCAGAAGTTTATAAAAGCAATAATTTTTGTGGTCTCAACCACTGAGAAATTGCATTTGATTAGCTATTTAAAGAGACACAAAGACAAATTCTGGAGTGTGAACAAAGTATGTTATATACATGCAAGAAAATCTCATTGCCAATATATGTGTTTTAATATATGTGTCTTAGTCTCTGTTCTGTTGTTGTGAAGAGGTATCACAACCCAGGCAACTCTTCTGAAAGAAAACATTTAATTGAAGACTTGCTTACAGCTTCAGAATGCTAGTATATTATCATCATGGCAGGGAGCATGGTGGTACACAAGCAGAGACGGTACTGGGGAAATAGCTGAAAGCTACATGCCAAACCAAAGGCAGCAGGCAGAAAGAGACTCTGGGTGTGGTGTGGCCTCTTGAAATTTCAAAGCCCACTCCCAGTGACATACCTCTTCCAACAAGGCCACACCACTCCAACAAGGCTACACACCTTTTAGTCCTTCATCAGCTAGGGACTGAACATGCAGGTATATGCACCTATAGAGGCCAATCTTATTCAAACCACTAAAATATGCTAACAAAAATAAAAGGGAAAACATAAAAAATACCTGGAATAATTTTTTTAAACTTACAAAAGTAACCAGAAAATGATGAGTCCACTAGGAAACACTAGAACATTTTCAAAACATATCAGTCAAGGGATTTGATAAGTGTTAGAGTTTTTTCACAGGGTGTTACTGAAGGAAGAACGGGTGTTCAGTCAATTAGTAAAAAGACAAGGAAATATTTCAGGAAGAGAGAGCGTATGAGAAATGGTACAGTGTCTAGAAGACAGAAGTTGGTTCATATGACTGTGACCATCATTGGATTGTGACAAGTTTTAGTTAATCAAGATGGTTAAATGTCACAGAAGAATACATGGAAATGGTTCATAGTTCCTGAAAGGGCTGAGTTAGGAAAATGAAAAGTTAGTATCTTTGTCTTAGAAGAAGAATCAAAGAGACAAAGATTAAGCAGAGTATTAAACTAATGATAGCATAAAATATCATAAAACAAGGAAACCTACTAGAAGAGAACACAGAGTTGGACCAAGTGGGACTGAGTGGGACTCCCTGCTCCTCTACCTATCAAGCCTTGTGACTCTTGAAGAACTTCTGAAAAACCCATGCTACAGTTTTCTTCTAAAGTCAGCCACAGAATGGTACAGATTTACGAGGCTACTGCAAAGAGTCAAATACATATTCAAAGTCCCTGGCGGAGTTAGCCTATTATAATCACAATTAATAACAGCTGATTAGAAATGGATATGTGCATCTCACATATTCACATGCACATAGTTTTATATAAATCATCTTGTTTCTAAAATGTACCACCTTGAAAACAATTAAATTGTGGATTTTTCCAAACTGTGTTCACACTACTCAATAAGACATAAGTCATAGATAGACAAGTGATAAGTACTTCCTGAAGAACATAAAAAGGAATCAGGCACAGAAAGGAAGCATTCATATTGGATGTGACATGTTAGGGTAGTGAGGAGAAAGCTAGTGAAGGAAATGGGGTACTACTAATTCTCCAGGAGCCCCCTCAGAACATAGAGAAATGTGTTAAGCCATGTCCACAATATGATTCTCAGAAATATACTAATAATTTATAAAATTCAATGCAATAGTAAGATGATGATATAATCCTGCTGTATTTTCACACATGGGGAAATACACAGGAAATGTAAGAGGAATATGGAGAGCCAGCCATATAGATTGGGAAGAAGGTCCTTCATAGAAGAAAGATTTGAATCTTAGAAAAATACAGGTTCACATAAACATGAAGACAGGGAGGTTGTCTCTGCAATTCAGAAAGTGACTAAGAGAGGTTTTGCCACCTCCTGCACAAAGAGTTAAAGTTCCACACAGGGTGGACTGCACTCTTCAGAACAAGTGTGACTGAACAGCACAGTGCTGTGGTTGTGTCAAGGTTTGAAACACTAGCAGCTCCTTGGAATGTGGAAAGCATAGCCTTGAAAGAAAGTAATAAATATTGAGACTCAGAAAAAATGGTGTGGATTTGAGGAAGCCCACCTCCACCACAATGCTTATAGTTACAACTTCACATCTTAATATTCAGTTTTCAGTCTCAACAAGATAAAAAAAACAAAATCAGAATATATGTATCTTGGCAACCTAGCTATGAGGACAGCTGGTGAGCCTGATAGCTGCTGGATTAAAAATCAGTGAATGCCATAATGCTTTTTGATTTGCCCATCTTATGAAAACTCATACCAACAGAAGAATGATGAGTGATTTGCTGTAGGATGTCTTCAGAAAAATCACAAACTAAAACCTAAGAGTGTCTCACAACAGTTTTTGTTAGCCAAGAGATTATCAAAGTATACAGTGTGAACAAGTCTGCAATGGAAATAGACTGCAAAGATAGGACTGAGTCAGCAACCTAATCATTCTATATGTGCTACAGACTGTGTCCTCACGGGATCTGTGGACAGTTGGTCCCATGAGAAAAATGACAGGCTCTTGTGATGATCAATGAAGGAAGAAAATAATTTAAACATACTTGATTTAAATCCTCTGCCGGTCCATTAACGAGGTATTCCCAAAAATACCTACTCATTCATTTTCTGTCTCAGAGTTTCTCTATACACAAATTAGGGAGGGTTTTTTATTATTTGTTTTCATTTTATCCACTACGCTTCCTAAGACATTTCATAGTAACTATGCTAACTCCTTGGAGAGACAGTGCAGCATAATGAATGGTACCCCAGATTTGAGCACTAAGTATTATGAGTGTCACACTAGGCACAGCCAGTGTAATAGAATATCATTAAACCATAATACATTCCCTCATCTATTAAACAAAAGGAATAAGAGGATCACCATGTCAAAATTTTGATCTAGTAGATATTACTTACTTTTTATTAATATTCACCACTTCTTTAATACTTAGACTAGCAAACAAAAGAATGAATAAATAGAAAACACACACAAAATGCACACACCCTCCACATCCTTCTCCATAATGTGTGCATGACTAATAGGGTACTCTTTTTCAATAATTAAAATTATTAAAAGTTCCCTGCATATCAAGAATACAGATGGGATATTACATACCTTCTCAACACCTCCCCAGCTTCCTGGAAACAACTGCCTCAGCCAAATTCAGAGCTTCACAGCTCACTCTCCTTGGACTCACCTCAAGGCACTTTCAAATGCATGCCATACCAAGTGCAGCTAAATAAAAATATTCATCTGGTAGCTCAATAGTTTTCAAAGGCACATAGCTGGAGCTAATGAAGCATGGCTGCCATTGAGCTCAGGGGGACCTTTACTGTTTTGCAGTTCCTCAGCGTTGATTCAAACACTACAACTAGGATCTCTTGATATTCTGAAACTTTGACATTTCAAAGGGAACTTGTACTTGGAAAGGTTGAGAAGCACAAGTCTCAATGAATGCTACTTCACTAAAATATAATCTCTGCTCTACAAGTTCTCTGGCAGAAGCAAAGGGCACTGGAGTCAAGAATGTACAAAAACATGAGGTGTCCTGCTAAACCTTCTCTTCTAAAGGGCTCTGGGCATCATGTGCCTGAGTCTGTCAACATTTGTGAATCTGTTTAGGTTTGAAGGTCAAGCTTTAACCTGAAACAACCATTGTGAACCAACATTGCCTTCCTTGTTAATGTTGAGAAGTTGAGATGGAATAAGGTTACCTTAAGAAACCTTGCAATGTTTTAAAATAACAATATTGTCTTTCTAAATATTTACCTTCATTGAGAGTTTCTTCTGGTGGGCACTGCAATCCTAACAACTTTATCCACTGACCCTCCAGCATTGTTACAAAGCTCATAGCACCGTTCATGATAATCATCATGATGGCCGTGATGATGATGACCACAAAGGTAACAATGATAATGAATAAAATAAAACATAGGAAGGAAGACTGATTTTCTATTATATTCTAGTTGGTCTATTTTCCCAAACCTTTCTGACTAACTGTGCCCGAAAGGAAGACGTTCGCTGTGGCATATGTCCTGTATAGTGTGTGAGTGCAGTAACAGTTAGTGCAGAAGCCCTTGGCCTCCTGACCACTGAGGCAACTAAGGCACAGACCAAACACATGCAATAGGTTCATGAAATCCAATGTCATTTTTCTCCTTCTGAAAATGTAAGTCCCCATTTCCAAATTCCCCTTGCTTTTGGGTCAGAGAAGGGTGGTTAGTTTATCATACAAGGGTGGGGATAGAACTGATATGTGTAACACAGTCACAGAAGTTAGAAGTGGATATATGGCCTCGACCTACTTTCTTTTAAAACAATTAAATACTTGCTGCTAAATTCACATTAGAAACATTTTTGTCTTAAGCTACTCTTATTCCATGTCCCAACTTGTCACCTAGCTAAAGGATAGTATTTTTTAAACAAACTACTTTACTAGATAAGACAAAAATTTTTTTAGAAATATATTGACTTCAGATTTTAATAAAATAGATTTAAATATGACTCCTATCTTAAAAGTTGAACAAGATCTCCAAGTTCCAATATGCTGTCTGTGTAATGCACAGGACGTCCATTACCGTGCAGCATGTTTAGTGAACTAGTTTAGGGAACTGAACTGGTATGCTTATATGGCTATGTAGTCATACAAATACATAAAATTTACACTCTACTAGATACGTAAAGTAGATGCATGAATAATAGTATTATCTATGTTGTGTTATGGGCAATAAAAGTAATTTGTATGGTAATTAATGAAATTTTCAGAATACTTGTGTTTCAAGAACACAAAGGGATGTGAAAATCTCTAACACAGCACCTCATTTTACAGATAAGAGAGTGAAGGCAGAAGAGCTATTGATGCTCCATATGGGGGAATTCTCTTCGATTGTTGTATCCTTGGTATTAGATATGTGACAAATAATAGTGCAAAATTTAAAGAGATATTCATTTATATACTGTATTTTATAATATTTTCTAGATAACTCAGAGGTCAAAAGCACTTGCTGTTCTTGCAGAATACCGGGGTTCAGTTGCCCACACTTACAAGGTGACTCACAACTACCTGTAGTTCCAGTTATGATCTGATGCCCTCTCTGGTCTCTGAGACACTGTATATTTTTGGTACACATAAAAACAAGTAGGCGCAAATACACACACAAAAGTAAATAAAATAGCACATAAGTCTTGCCCAACTTAGAGGCACAAAGGTTCAAGCACTAATCACTAGAGGTGACCTAGAAGTGGTGTTCTTTTCTTCATGCAAAGCCAACTGGTTCATATCAAATTGACTGCACAACCATGTCTTCACTACAGAATCAAGGTAATTTGTACAGGTGATGCACAAATGGCATAGGTTCTCATCAGCGTAGACTTTGGTTTGATTCAAGTTCTGCTCTTTTCTAAATCAAGGGCCATATGAAGCTTTCCTTCTATTTATTTTTAGAACCCAAACTCTCCGTTTCCTATTCTACAAAATCAGGATAATAACTTTGCTGTGTATTAATTTTCTGAGCATTAAACAAGTTAATGTTTATAAAAATCATTTAGCACAGTGTCTGATGGACAAAAATACCAACTAATGACAGTTACCATGATGTAAAGGCAATCCATTCTCAGAAGAGTCATATGATGGACGTACCTGAGCATAGATATTCAACCCACATATATACTACCAATAGCAACATGTTATATCTGCTAAACCATTTTTGCAGTACATCTATAGAAATGTTATAATTGGATTATCACAGAAAACATGAATGTGTTTTGATGTTACACAATGTAGGTTTGAAGATGAAATTTATATGGATTGTATTTTTAAAATATTTTAAAGCACTAGGATAAACACTTATATTGACTCATTAAAGAACAAATCTTTGCCTTTTAAAAATAATGCTAAATTTTACTATATCAATTACCTTTAGCATAACATCAATTTTGCATGCCATAGCTATTCTTGATGTGGGGCATTTGGAGTAAGAGGCATGGATGCAAAGATAAACCCCAGGTACACTCCTCTACACAGCAAGCTCGCAATTTATTAATTTGCATTTTTCTTGTGAAACCCAAGTGAGGAATGTTGAGCTGTCTGTTCTTCAGGGCAATAGAATTTTTGAAGAATACATTAATAAATTAAAGACCGAAGTAATCAGCCTTGAACTGTTTTACTTGCCCTCCAGAAAATGATCCTCGTTGCCTGCGCCTCCGGGATCTTTTGAATTGTCAGCAGCATTCAAAACATTTCTTATGATTCCACCAGAGATGTCATTTATTATCATATCTATCGCCTCGCACACTGCCTTCTCCTGCCTAAACCAAATGAACCAATTTGACTGTGTAACTACATCAGAGTCAAGAATCCCTCCCAGGCTGTATGGTGGAAGTTCTAAATGATGTGAGTGCTTCCAGATCTCCTGTTTTCCCCTGAGCTACTTTCTGGGTATTGAAAACCTGTATCAGGTCTTGCTTATACAGGAGATTCTTAGAGTTCCCTCTTGTTCTTGAACTCCAATAGTTATAATAAGGTTTGAAAACCATCCCAATTTCCTGGAGTTGGATTCTTGCTCCCTTCTGCCCACAATTTGCTAGTATCCTGTTTCCAACCCAGATGGACTATCACACTCCGAAAAACACCTGTCTCTGGGTAGCACTGCTGCTGGGAAGCTCCAACTGCTGGCCTCCAACCACATGACTTTAGCCTCAGAGCATCAATTCAAGCCCAGATGGAGAACAAATTTGTTCCATCAACTTGGACCTAAGTCAGATTCCTGCCACAATCCTTGGAGGCCAACTTTCCAGCTGAGGTAATTTCCCTAGTCTTGGCGTTTCCTACTCCTAACTTCTGTCTTCCAGCAAGCAAAGCAACTGAGAACACCTTGTGCCACACAGACTATCTTAGCAAGTACAGTAGCATAAATAATTCATGCCTCTGGCAGCACAGCATCATGCTCCAACCTTCTGGAACCTCTTAATGATACAATGAGAAGAACCTTCGGGTGACTCAGTTTACTTGGCAACTTTGGAGACATTCCCAAGTCTATAATATCCCAGCCACAAAATAATGTGGTATTCTCAGATTTGTGATATAGAGTTGAAATAAAGGATACCACATGGTTTGTGCTGCCTGTAGTTCTCTGTAGAGCATGGAGGAGAGGGGGGTGTTCCTTCCTCCATATGTCTGAGGCTTGGTCAGTGTCACTTCTGGAGATGTCTTCCTGGTTGGCCTCACTATTCCTCCTGTTCTAATCTGAGATTGTTTGACTTCAAATTTTTCATCCCTTCCTTGAACAGCAATACACACTATACATTATATGCTTTGACAAGGTAAC
Organism: Chionomys nivalis; assembly: GCF_950005125.1. NCBI lineage: Eukaryota > Metazoa > Chordata > Mammalia > Rodentia > Cricetidae > Chionomys > Chionomys nivalis. The sequence continues at coordinate 52,704,812 of NC_080088.1, read as the reverse complement.
AAAGAATACCTGGGAGTGACCGGAGAACTGAGCTCACAAGGACTATTGAGAGCTCCTTTAGTTAGTAAATAAGTAGTCAGTGACACATTAAGAAACACTTGACTCCCCAGTCACTGGCGAATGATCACAGGCTTCTAAGGATCTAAATATATGTTTAAAAAGCATTGGTAGCTGCGGGAGGAGTGAGGATGGAGGGAAGAAAGGAGAGGCAAAACAGGCAGAAGAAAAACAAAGAAAAGAGGTAAAAAGGGAGACGGGATGCTTTAGGCAAATGAGAGGAACAGTTGGTGGGGAGGAAAAGATTTAGGCTGTGATCAAGCACAGAGGCAGCCACTTCCAAATCCAAAGCTGTCTGCTAATTGCACTGAAAACCCACAACTATTTTTTTAATCTTATTTTCATGATCATAGTCTTCTCAGGCTGGCATAATTACCTTTTGAGGTTTCATCAGCATTTGGCCAAATTACACCATCTCCACTTCGAAATGTTCTGCCTCGAGAATAAAATCTAAGGCCTCTTCTCTTTTAACTCACAGCAGCTTGTAAGCTGTTAGCAACTTTGTCCCTAAAGAATGATATAATTAACCTGAGTCTGTTGCGTTCCCATTACTGAATGCCTTATTACTGATTTTTACATCAGCCTTCATTTAATTATAAGCTAACATTTTATAGTATTATTTATTCATGGTTCTACTCTTTTGCCAAATTGAGCCCAAGATTCAGTTTTCAATAATACCTGTCAGTCATTCTTACCCCCACAAAAACCCTGGAGGAGGCATTAGGAAGGTCAAGAGTCCACAGGAAGGGTGATCCTGAGGGATTACATAGCAAACTGGACATGCTGTGTCTTTCCCGAAAGCAGTTTGCCTTTTGATTGTGTGATCATACTAGCAGAAAATTGTAGAGAGTGTGGAGAAGCAGAGAGTAAGTACGAGGCTGCGTGCTTGGTCTGAAGGACAGTGGTGTAGGGAATTTCTGTGAATTCCGACAGACAGGGGGTGCTCAATTTTATCAATGAGAGAAATCAGGCCTTGGCAAACTAAAAAGCCAACAAATCCTTCTCAAGCTGCCCTAGAAATTGTATGCCAGTTAATGTCCGTGAGTCATGCTTTTGACTGAAAGGACCCTCTCTTCTGCAGGCCAGAAGAGCTCCCACCCAGAAAGAGGGTAACTTTCAAAGGGACTGCTTACTGAAATGCAACTGTATGATTACGAACTCAGACAAGAGGCAAATAAGACGTTCAAAAACTAGTACCTGCTCATAGAATGACTATGCATATTTTATTCTAGCACCTGTAATTCTTTTTGTCTTTTAGACCTTACATAGCAAATGTTTTCAGCAATGCAGGCTATGATTTCTGTTGCAACTAAATATTCAACTCTGCCATTGTTGTGTAAAGCAGCAGCCATGGAAGGGAAAGTAAAATTATAGACATGATTCTTCCCCAATAAAACTTTTTATATACAAAACAAACAGGAGACCTGGTCCATATTACATCTATCCATGGGATCATAATGAGATGTATCCAACTATCGAAGGCAGATATTATCAGCCTCGAAAAGAATCTGAGAAAGCAATTAAGTTAGTACAAATGATAGAAACAAATTATGGCAAGGAATTTCTTAACCGGAATTTACTACTTTGAGTCTCATTTTAGCAGATCAAAGTTAGGTAGCCAAAAGTTCTTTTAATTCATTTAATTCAGACACTGGTAAATTTCATGTATTCTCTTTAAGTCAAATAAGGTATTTTCTTCTAACCTGCCATATACTTGCATCAACTGCAAATGTTATTAGACCCTGGCACTATAAAAGAAATTCCAATTTCTTAATCCTCCTAAAAACTAGATGATCTATGCTCATAGAAGGATTTGAAACCTTTCTTTCAGTATGACTACAGCACAAAGGAAGAAGCCTCCAAATAAACTTAATAAACTGTTTATTTTTTTCATAATTTCAAACTCTGCTGGGTGGGAGGTTTTGTTGTTGTTATCACTGTTTGGTCTGGCAATTAAAACACTTCCACATCCTCTCATGTCTACAATCCTTTCCAGCCACTTTAAAGTTCATCACCCAGGAAGAGCTGTGCTAAGTTTGCCTGTGATATAATGCAGAGGATGTTGATGGAGATGCTTGTGCTGGTGCTGGTGGTGATGGTGGTGGACAGTTTCATGGAGGCACACAGTTGGGTTTGTTCTCACAGAAGTGGGTCAAAGCAAAGAGAAGACTGACGGACCCTCAGCTCTATGCCACGCCCTTTTGATCTCCAATGTCATCTGTATATGACTCCAGTATTGTTTTACTTTCTAGAAAATTGGCTCAAGGGTAATGAGTTCCACCAGGCTTTGGGAGTGACTTTGTGGTTCTTTGATGGAACCCCGAATCATTTTCATTCAGTCTCAAAGTCCTCATCAATGATGGCCAGTTAGACTTGACCAGAAGCTTCTGATAGCTATGAGTATGTCACCATCTCTTCATCACCTCAGTAGGACACTTCAAGGAACTGTGACATACCTGAATGATTTGTAGACCATCTTAAGATAAGAACAAGTGCCAGGCGGTGGTGGCGCATGCCTCTAATCCCAGCACTCGGGAGGCAGAGGCAGGTGGATCTCTGGGAGTTCGAGGCCAGCCTGGTCTACAAGAGCTAGTTCTGGGACAGGCACCAAAGCTACAGAGAAACCCTGTCTCGAAAAAACCAAAAAAAAAAAAAAAAAAAAAAAAAAAAAAAAAAAAGATAAGAACAAGCATAGTTACTAAGTGCTAATATTGGATGTGTCTGTGACTTAGACTTTCTACCAAGGCTGAACCATTTATACACAGTATATCTAAAAGAAAACATGATCATCCCGAAAGGGTAAAGCCCTTCCATATGTATCTTATATATTCATGCAGTCAAACAAAGGAGAATATCTCGTGGTGAGCAGAGAACTAAGAAGAGAGGACTAGAAATCAGGGACCTGGCCAGAAAGAGGCTCTGAGGGAGAACGTCCTCCAACTAGATACTCCCTCTTAATCTCTTCCCCTTCCAAATAATACCATCAAATTCTGACATCATATCATGAATCCTTCAGTGTATTATGTCAGAGTCTTCATTATCTTATTACTTCTACCCTTTTTCCGGGCATTGCATTGGAGACCAAACCTCCAATGCATAAGCTATTGGGGGCATTTCCAATCCAAACCACAGGAGAGAGCTACAAATGTCTACCTCTGCAGTAGAATATATTTGAGTTGTGTCCTCACTGCATGCACTTGCACAAGTAGGTTAGGGAAAGATAAGTATTTTCTAGAATTCCTCATCCCTGGAAGAAAAGATATCAAACTTCCCATAGGCTTCCTAAAGTGAATCGGGTCAGCATGCTGTGGGTTGTGGGAGCCCATGTGTAACTCGGATTCCATCTGGAGGTCATTCTGACTTATAAGTCATTTGAGTTCAAGCTTGCTTGCCCTGCTTTTTCCCAATATCCTTGAGGGCCATGAGAGACTTCTGATTTTGCCCGTGAGAACAGAACACTCTATCTAGTAAAAAGTATACTGCTGACCACAAACCTCAGGAACATCATAGAAAGTGAGGTTGCTTCTGAGGCTGCTCACTCAAGGACAGGAATGATTTTGTGGTTAGATAATGACTGATCATCTATGATGTGCTTTGTTCTGCTTTTGTAAATAAAAAAGTTCTGAAATAAATTCTGGGCTGCATGGCTGTTTCGGCATGACCAGACAAACCTCCTAACTCTATTCTGTATTTTCTGTCTCCGTTCCTTCTATCTGACATTTCCTCAGCCTTAAAGACCGCCAATTCACGAACCCTAGCTGACTTTGTAGGAGCAGAATCCTACAGCAGGTCAATAATACCTGTCAGTCATTCTCACCCCATCAAAAACCCTGGAGGAGGCATTAGAAAGGTAAGGAGTCCTGGATCCCAACACTCAGACGAGAGCACTAAGATTGCAAGTTGGAAGCCAGCTTAGGCTGCAGAGAAGGACCGTGGCTCAAAGAAAATTAAATGAAGCAAAAACTCATTGTAATTTTATACTACATTAGTCACTGCACGTGCTATATCTCATCCTTTGACTATTCTATAATCAGAAAGTTTATTTTATATTTTGAATTTTTGCTAAGCTCACTTTTGCTAGCATCCTAATTTTTAAATCTATCGTTGAAATAATTAAATCAGTAAGGCAAGTATAATCCCCACATTCAGATAAGGAGACACACACAGGCACATACTCACTTTATGACATATCTGAACCATTTTATAACATTGTTGCAATGTTCTATCTGAGGGGTCATATGACAACATTATATGAGTCATATGGTAATGGTTTTGCCCTAAATATATTTAGAATTATAATTTTTATAAATCCCTTTTCCAACTCTGATTATTTTTTGTGGAAGCTGTATCTTTCTAGCATTCTGTCTCACTAGACAGACTCAATCTGGAAGGATTTTGAGTCTTTCTTCATAATTTGCCCAACTCTGCTGACTAATCCCTGCTTTCACTTTCCCTTACAAGTCCTCTCCTGCTAGCTCTTGGCATGATTTTATTCAACTACTTATAAATTACAACCGCTTGCTTTACATCATGTGTATTCTGAGTGTGCACCTCTCACTGCATCTTGAAAGTATCGTCAGCCTATTCTGGAAACAAAAGGCACTAGCTGGGCAGAAGCCATTGACTGCCAAACTCTTACTATTTTATTTCAATTGTGATGTATCATTGCAACATACAACTACTGAATGTTTTCATGTAAATTAATACTATTTGTAAGGCAGGCTAATGGCCCTTGGATCTCACGGAGACTGGAAAGATTTTGTCAGTGGCTGTTCCTTATTAAAAGCCCTCAGTGAAAATCCAAGCTCGGGGATTTCTGGAAGCCAAAAGCTCTTCTTGGTGACATACTGAAAAACCCACACCCGTCATTTCATCCACGCTTTTCTTCTTGGTCGACCTAGGATGTTTTAGAGAAGGAGGGACATATCTGTTGCCCACTTCCTGAAATAGGTTTTGTTTTTCTGTTTCAGGAGATTCTTTCCATTTTGCTAAACTCCTCCCACTAAGCCAGCAGACTAACCTCTCATTTAGTGGATGAAGAAATGGCTAAGAACTAGCTGACTAGTCTCATGAATATCTGAATTTACTCCTTCCTGAGAAATCAAAGACAGACTCTGTCTTCCCTAACACTGCGCTATCACAAGCATCTGGCTACATGTTGTACACACGTGCTTCTTAAATGCTGTTCACATACAAAAGAGCCTCCTAGGACTTTTAAAAGATCAATTTTATTTACTTATACATGTGCATATGTTGTGCTTTTTCCCTTTTAATAAAGTAAGATCTTATTCATAACATTTTCCACATTCACAGCCCTGAAGCCTCTCTTGCCTTTTCCCTAGCAATATGATTTTTATGAGCAGCTAGGAAGGTCTCTCAGCTTCTCACATTAATTTGTTGATTCAAACTCCCAAAGTTCCTCTTTTCTTCTTAACAAAATTCTTGGCCAGAAGTAAGAAAAGTCCTTTCTCACACTACAGTCTGAGGATTAAATGCAGTAGAATACAAGAGTAGACTTTCTAAATGTTACCAACAGGGCATTCCCTACATTCAGAAAATACCAGATGCCTTTTCCGTTCTCTTAGCCTAACCGCAACAGTTGCCATCGATCCTACAGCTATTTTATTCGGGACTGCATTCTATGTTTAGAAGAGACCCTTGTCCACCTCGGGAAGTCACCCCACTTACAAGACAATGCTAAACACAAACACCAGCTAGTTGTACATGTGATGGAAAATTGTAGCCAGTCCGAGGAATAATAAAAGAATACAAATCTAACAAAAGGGTTTAATTGGAAGCTCAAGGTCTCAATCTGCTCTAACATCTTTTACTGAGCCCTGATTATTATTGCTGAAGACAGACAGGCTTCTAACTAATCTGAATAAAGAAAGGTGTGACACCAATTGTTGCATTTGAACTCTTTTCTGATTAATAAGTGTGCAGCTTAAGCACATAACTCATAATAGATTTTAGTGCCTTTTTTCTTTTTTTTCTTCAAATTTTCAGGACCTTAGTGTAGGAGGTCCTTCTGCTTGTATGCTGCTTTTTTTTTTTTTTTTTTTTTTTTTTGGTTAACGAAAAAGAAACTGCCTTGATCTGTTGATAGGGCAGAGTTAGGCGGAGAGACAGAACAGAATGCTGGGAGAAAGAAGAGCAAGTCAGGGAGACGCAATGGAGCCACCGCCAGTGTCGGACATGCTGCCAAATCTTTGCTGGTAAGCCACTGCCACGTGACGATACACAGATTAATAAAGATGGGCTAAATTCATATGTAAGAGTTAGCCAATAAAAAGTTAGAGCTAATGGGCCAAGCAGTGATTTAATTAATACAGGTTCTGTGTGATTATTTTTGTTCTGCGTGGCTGGGACAAACAAGCAGGCCCTCCTCTTACAGGACTTTATTCTATTTAGGATACACTGCTATGTTCTTAAAACTAAACTTTGGTCTGGAGAGGGAGGGGGAAGGGGATGGGGAGAGAGGGATGAGGGAGGGGGAGGGAAATGGGAGGAGGGGAGGAGGTGGAAATTTTTAAGTAAAAATAAAAATAAAATAAACGTTGCATAACACAGTGTGTTTACTAGAACTTTGTTTCGGTGAGACAAAATAATGCAAATAGACAATTCCAATACAAAGCAAAATTCAGTTAGTAACTGTCTTCCCATGTGCAGGGTCAAGTCAACCTGCAGACAAATTAATGACCTGACGTTATTGTCTTAGTTTGGGGAAAATATTTCTGTGAAAATATTGTTATCTTCAGAAGAATATGTCTCCCAGGACAAATTTAAATACAGAGGAAGAAATAAATGAGACAATATCTAAAATGATTATCTAAACACAAAAATCTACTAATAATAATATATTTCAGAAAAAAATAGTCTTATGAAGAAAATTAGAAGACATAATCAGAGAAGGATAAGAAGAGTCAAACTAGGTCAATCTGGATTAAGATGTTAACACACACACACTTCCAAACATATCTTATTCTACTGCTCTTGCTCATACTTATTCATGGATGACAGATGCAGAGGGTGATTTACAGGATCCATCAGAAATACAAGGAATAATTTTCTGGAAATTGAAGAAGAGTGATTTCTACTGGGCCAATAAACCAGCACATGCTTTTCCTTCTTACCTTTCCTTCTCTGTTCTTCCACATTCTCACAACATGTTTGAAGCAGTGAATGACCTTAAGATAAGGTTTCAAGAAAATAAAAGAAGATGAAAAAGAAAATGTTTAACCTCTTCAGGGAGGAAGGAAATTTTTTTCATAGCTTGAAGCAGCATTCATAAAATTCTTTCAGAAATCCAATGATATCATTATTCACCTGATTTATAAACTCCTTAAGGGCAGAGGTGGAAACTTAATGAACTTTATATACCCAGAAAGTAGCATAGTAAAGAAAACTCAGTAAGTGTTTACTTCTGGAAAAGAATATGTGCGTGCATACACACACAACACACACACACACACACACACACACACACTGATGGTGAATTCCTTCACTGAAAGAATTTTCTTGTATGCTTGAAGCAATAACTGAGGGCATTAAAATGAGATTGAAAGGCAGATTAGAAGTTTCAGATTTTGAAATTGGAAACAAGAAAATGAGTAAATTCTAATTAAGAACTCAGAAGGTAGGAAGAACCCAGGAAATTATGATGTCACCAAAGACAACAAAGGGAGACATTTTTGGAAGAGAATTCATTGTGTTAGATCCTACAGTGACCTTAACTAGGACATGCTAGAGAAAGCTTTACCTACATTAAGCAACTAGGGAGCATTGGCAACTTCATCAAAAGTCTTTTAATGTGGCCATAGTTCAGTTTATTAAAACAAAATCTAAATTATATAATTTCCCATCTCATCAGTCTAGAAAACCAAACAGCGATAATGAATTGATTCATTCATTCAAAAAACACAAAATTAACATTAATTGGTGTTATGTAATTTCCAGTCACCATATAACTGATTTATCATCTCTAATTTTTATTCATATCAAACTCACATTTTAGGAAGCACATATGTCCTTGGCAGTGGGCCAAAACTGAGTGAGTATGAATCTTACTCTATTAGACCAAAGTATTTGTATTTGTAAGAGTTTCAGTGAAAATTTAGGGTACATCAATGTTTTGTCACTAATACGTTACTCCTCTAATAATCATGGTATAAAGACAAATCTGTACATTGCCTTTCCCATGTGAGAAACTTGGAGAACTAAAATAATCTAAAAATTCTCATGCTCAAATACAATGAAATTCTGGATAGAGTACAAGCAATTCTTGTTCTGGAAACATAAAAATAAAGGAAAAGGAGCTTGCTTCTTGTGGTAGAACTAAAAGCACAGACCAAAGAGAAACCATAATTTTTATGTGATTAAAGAAGAATGAATGTTTCAAAGAAGCTAGATCATAACACCTCAGGGCAGGGAAGGTACATGGTATAGCCTGGAGTTAATGTCTCCCATATTTCTCAAGAAAAATGGCCTAGTGCTTAGGGTCACAAAATCCCAGTATCTGGGGTGGTGCCAAGGATCATGTGACAGATAAGGATGCACACAAATTTTGAGATTTTTCTTGAAGAATTAATTCCTTTATCTACAGGTGAAATTGCATGGAAGGAGTTCCTAGATTTTGTCCTTCTTGATTCACAATAAGAAGACATTGACTTAAACAATTGGGTTACTGTAGGAGGAGGGCCCGCTTGTTTTTCCTGACTGCCCAGAACCAAAATAATCACACAGAAACCATATTCATTAAAACACTGCTTGGCCCATTAGCTCTAGCTTCTTATTGGCTAACTCTTATATTAATTTAACCCATTTCTATTAATCTGTATATTGCCACATGGCAGTGACTTACCAGGTAAAATTCCCAGCATCTGTCTCTCGTGGCTCCATGGTGTCTCTCTGACTCTCCTTTCTTCCTCCCAGAATTCAGTTCCATCTTCCTCACTTACCTAAGTTCTGCCCTATCAACAAGCCAAGGAAGTTTCTTTATTCATTAATGAAAGCAACACATAGACAGACAGAAGGACCTCCTATACCAGGTTACTCTAATGAAATACCACAAATTGGGTATAGAGTAAATAATAGAAAAGTGTATCAAAGTTCAGGAGGCTGGGTATCCAAATTCAAGGTACAAAAAGATTTGATTCTACTGGGAGCTTCTTCCTGATTCATGTATAGCAGTATTTTCACAGCAAGGCAGAAGGGAACTCAGATGTCCTTGGCCCCTATACAGACTTTAATCACATTAGTAAGTTTTCCACTCCTCAATGGCTTTGTTTGTTATTATCAATATCCTGAAGTTTAGAATACTTCAAGTTATGACTTGAGAGAGGCTCCCACACGGAATATTCAATTCTTTGCAAGCAGTTAATGAAGAATTTCAATCTTTTACCACATGAACACATGAAGGTTTCAGGTGGGAATGTTTTATATTTAGTAATCTCTGCAAATTCCATTGCTCTTTTTTTAACTTTTATTCTTCTCTCATTCATTACATCCCAACTGCAGTTTTCCCTCCCTCCACTCCTTCTAGTCACCCTCCACACATCAACAACTCCTCTGTTTTACTTCAAAATAAAAAAAAAAATAGACCTTCAAGGAGTGGCCACCAAACATAGCATAATAATATATAATAAAACTGGCAAACCCTCTTATCAAGGCTGGATGATGCAACCCAGTAAGAGGAAAAGGGTCCCAAATGCAGGCACATATCATTAGGAATCATCTAGGAGTCATGCCCGGTTATAGAAGATGGCCAGGACAAGATCTGTATTCCGCATTAATGGAGATTTTGCTAGGGTCACTATTATAGATTTCAGGGAGTTTTCACTGTACCAAGTTTCTACATAGCCCCAAAATGCCCTCCAATTCCAATTCAGAAAATTTAAAAAGATGTATTGAATTACATCTATGTAAGACATCCAGCAAAATTTGTTTAGACCAGATGTTCTGTGTGTGATCCAGAATAAGTTTTAGAGATCATTTATGTCTAAAGAACTCCAGAAAAAAAAGAGTACAGAGAATAAGATCTACTTGTAGTGGTATGCTTAACATTGCTTAGTTGATCTCTTAAGAAGTAGTTGTTTCTATAAGAGCAAGCAAACTTCACTTAACTTTCTATTGCCTGGACAATTTTATAACTTAGCAGTAGTCATTGAGTTGCAGACCACTAAAAGTCACACAAATGAATCCTAGCAATAAAATAATCTTGCTAATGGCAAGGGAAATGATTTCTGTTTTATAGGTAAATTAATACCTTATACTTCAATATCTCATATTGACCACTGAAAAAATTCATGGTGATTACCTCATAATATGTTGGACAATTTTCTTGAAAACTAAGGAAGAGGACAAGGGGGAAATTGAAAGAGAGGCAATGGGGTATATTTGAACCACACATGTTATGTGCAAACAGCATATTAAATAAAACACTTTAAAATGGAACAGGAAAAAAGAAAATAGGTAACTCAAAGATCGGGAAGAAAACATATGTGTTACAGGGAGCGGGGCCCCTTGTTCTGGCTGCCCAGCTAGCATACACCCAAAATAACCACACAGAAATTGTATTAATTAAATCACCACTTGGCCCATTATCTCTAGCCTCTTATTGGCTAACTCTCACATCTTGATTTAACCCATTTATATTAATCTGTATCACCATGTGGCAGTGGCCTACTGGAAAAGAATTGGCACGTCTGTCTCTGGCGGCTCCATGGTGTCTCTCCCTGACTCTGCTTCCTTCCTCTTAGAATTCAGTTCTGTCTTCTCCACCTACCTAACTCCTGCCCTATCAGGCCAAGTAGTTTCTTTATTGAACAACACATAAACAAAAGGACCTCCTACACCACATATGTGATATATAATTAATAAAAGACTCCTAAAAGAGTATCTGGAGTGCTTCCAAAATCAATAGGGAAAGTGTTTGCCTATGAAAGAGGGATAACTCAGAAGACATTTTACAAAAGAGATGACAGGGATGTTCAAAAAGCACATAAAACTGAAAAGGATTAGTCATGAAAATATTTAAGGTTGAGAAACTACTCAGTGGCTGAAAACATCAAATAATCCCAGGATGTGAAATGCATGTATCACTCAACATTTACAGGTAAAAACCAAAATGGTACAACCATTTTATAAATCAGGATAGCAGATTTTATAAAATCAAACATATTTTTATGCACATAATAGCCTAGCACTTTATAGTCATTTATCCAAGAAAAAGGAAAGCATGACCAAGGAAATACCTTTATATACATTTACATAGAAGATTTATTTCTATCAGCCCAAACCAGAAAAAAGATTTCCAAATACCCAACTAGAGGTTAATGGAAAAACAAATTGTGCTTATATTATATCCATACTTCCAAACATATTAACCTACAAACAAAAAAGAAAAATAAACAAAAACATACTGAAACATTCACCAGCATGAATAAATTCCTCAGACATTATTCTGAGTGAAAGAAACCAGACACAAAAGAGAATCCACTGTTTTATTCCATTTTTATGATGTTCAAGGACAGACAAAAGCAATCTGTGATCATACAATTCATAACAATGCCTGTCTCTGGGGGAGGGGAAGGATTGATTGGAAAACAACAAGGAATAACTTTTTGGAAGGTCAAAATATTTTTTGTTTTGATCATAGATCAAGCACTAGATTGTATGAATACATATAACTATAAAAAACTTTGGGATGTGTTACGTCCTTAAACCAATACCTGCTTCCTCAATCACTGGTGTTGTGAATTGAATATTACCATCTAGTTGCCTTAGGCCTCCAATGTTTTTTGTTTTGTCTTTCAGGTTTTTTTATTGCCCTGTAATATTTGTACATATTTATGAGTTAAAATGTAATGTTTTTATTTGATTAAATTCCTCTATTTTGAGATTTTTGAGGCATTATATTTCATTATATTCTTCCTTCTGTGTAACAAAACAACAAACCTTACTCTTCATATGAAGCAATAGCACTGCTTCCACAGGCTGACCTCATTCACTCCCAATCTTTCATTACTACTATTCTGCTTCAACTTCTAGAAGATTATTCTTGGGGAGGAGTGTCTGGGGATGTGGGTGGTCTGTGTTTGGGTGGGAATGTTTGTTTTTTGCTACTTTGGTTTTATTCTTGTTATTGTTTTTTTGTTCCAGCACTGAAGATTTAAGACAGTTCTTGTTTAATAGTGTTTGACAAATGACAAGCCACTGAACAAATATCCCAACACAGGAACAGTGTTTCTCTTGTACCAGGTTTCTACCTGACCTTTTTCCAGTCATCTCTTTCAGTATTCTCCCCCCTTGACTCATCCGCCAACCTGATCCCTCAAGTTCCCATCCCCACCAGCCCCCAGTCCGTCAGGAGATCTATTTACCCTTCCCAGGAGAGTCATGCATCCCCCTTGGGCCCTCCTTGCTACCTAGCCTCTCTGGGTATGTGGATTGTAGCATGGTTATCCTTTATTTTACAATTAATATTTGTCTGTGAGTAAGTACATATCATGTTTGTCTTTCTGGGTCTGGATTACCACACTCAGGATGATTTTTTTCTAGTTTTATTCATTTGCCTTCAAGTTTCTTTTTTATTGACTTTATTGAGCTCTACATTTTTATCTGCTCCCCTCTCTGTCATTCCCCTTCCCTTCAACCCTCCTCAGTCCCCATGCTCCAAATTTACTAAGGAGATCTTGACTTTTTCTACTTCCCACGTAGATTAGATCTATGTATATCTCTCTGGGGTTCGTCATTGTTGTCTAGGTTCTCTGGGATTGTGATTTGTGGGCTTTTTTGTTGTTTTATGCTTTAAAAACACCTATGAGTGAGTACATGTGAGATTACCTCACTCAAGATGTTGTTTTGTAGCTCCATCCATTTGTCTGCAAAATTCAAGATGTTGTTATTTTTTCTGCTGTGTAGTACTCCATTGTGTAAATATACCACATTTTCCTGATGTCTTTGTTTTTAATATTTGAATAATATTTCATTGTGTAAATGTACCACATTTTCTTTATCTATTCTTCACTTGAGGGCATCTAGATTGTTTCCAGGTTCTGGCTGTATCTATAATTCTTATAAGCTATTACTTTCTGGTCTCCTTAACACTTTATAGCAGTGTTGTCTCTTTTAACATTTTTTAACTTGAAGTTTATTTTATCAGGGAAGAAAAAATACAAACATTTACTCTGGTTTTCATTAACATGGAATAACATTTTCCATCCATTCATATAGTCTAATTCCTACTAGTGAATCTTCTAAAGGTAGAAGAATAATGTGTTTTGTTTAAAACATGTTTACTATATTCTGTTATTATTTAGAGAATTCAATCTACTTTTTCTCAATGCACTTATTGAGGTATAAAATCTTCTGTCATTTTGTTGTTTGTTTAAATTTGTTTTATAGACCTTTTGTTCTTTTTTATAAATTTAAATTAAGTGTGTGTGTGTGCGCGCACGCGCGCGCGTGCGACATGTATATGAGTGCTTTCTGAAGTCAGAAGAAGCTGTTTGGTCCGTGGAGTTGAGGTTATAGGCAACTGTGAGTCGCTCAACTTGAAGTGCTGGGAATCAAAGTGGTGTCCTCTGGAATAGTAGCAATTGCCCTTAATAGCTTAGCAATCTCTATAGCCTCAGCATTTATTCTGCTTTTCGCTTCTTTTGTATAAAAGGGGGGGGGGGTTCAAAAGCAGAAATGAAAGAAGATACAATGTAGCTGAATAAAAAGGATTCTATAAAAAAATCATGAAGTTGGCAAGATGGCTCAGTGGGTAAAGTCACTTGAAAAGAGTTGTCCTCTGACCTTCACACATGCTGTACTGCACACACAAACACACAAAATAAATAAATAAATGAACTAGAATGCATGAAAAATAACCAGGGACAATTTTATTCCAATGAATTGAATAATCCAAAAGAAATATATAAATTCATAGATTATGAAACCTACTAAGACTAAATCATGAAGAAGTAAAAACTTCTAACCAGACCTATACTTGGTGAGAAGGTTTATTTGGGAAAAAAAAAAAAAAAAAAAAAAAAAAAAAACTCCCAATAAGGAAAAGTCTAGGCTCAGACGCTTTCTATGTTAATTTTACTCAACAGATAAAATAATTAATACCAATCCTTTACAAACTCTTCTAAAGTCTAAAGAGAAATGAACACACTCCTAATCTGTTTTATATTACTTGATTACAGTTATAAAACTATATAATACTGAAACTGCAAGTTAATATTTCTATGAACATACATGTAAATATTCTATAGTCTCAATCAAAAACACATTAGCCAGTCAATTTCAGCAGTGTACTAGAAGGATTGAGCATAGTGGTATGTTTCCTGTTGCTAATAACACAACACATGGACTAGGTACATCATAAGGAAGATTGGTTCACACTTGAAATACTTGGTTCATGTTTTTAGGAGTCAAGGTTTATCAGGACTACATGTGGTGAAAGGGTCCTGGGGTGTTAGGAGACAGGGAATGTACACATATTTGAATGTCTCCTACTCTTCCTCTTCTTAGAAAACCACTGGGACTCAACTGTGGGAGTCTGTCTCAGTGACCTTATCTAATCCCAGTTTCCTTCCCAAATCTGTACCTTTAACCACAATTGTTAGATTAACTCCCCACACTCTTAGTATCATTGAACATTGTTCCCACTAAACCAATGCATAGTGGAACCGTGCTGGCAGTTCTGTTATGAAGAAGCCAACTGGGAGAGTCACAATACGGAAAGGCAGTGTGTGAAAGTTCCGGGCACCTGACTCCAACCTGGATAAGTCACAGCCTGAGCTGCTTTCCAAATGCCTTGAAAGAAGCATCTTCAGAGCCTCCACTCTCATCTGTCTAGGAGGCATATTGTAGAATCAAAGACAATTATCCTCAGGACTTAAGACTTAATGTAGTTTTCCTAGTTTTATTTTAGACTCATTTGTGATGTATTACTCCTTTCTTCCTGCCATGTCTCTCCTTTACGATTAGAATGTATAGCCTGTACTTGCTCCACTGCAGTATTTTGAAAACACTAGCTTATATGTTTTTCAGCATCATAATTGGCCTCGGGATGAGTTGTACATACATTGA
This sequence comes from Chionomys nivalis, assembly GCF_950005125.1. NCBI lineage: Eukaryota > Metazoa > Chordata > Mammalia > Rodentia > Cricetidae > Chionomys > Chionomys nivalis. The sequence continues at coordinate 52,689,671 of NC_080088.1, read as the reverse complement.
ATCTCACTCAAATCTGATGCAGTCCAAGTTTAGAAGAGACTTTAAAATTGATGCCTGGGATTAGTTAAAAGTTCTGTATCCTTCTGGAATGAAATTAATGTATTTTACATGTAAGAACATAAAATCCGGGGGTATAAGAGTGAAATCCTATGGGTAAATAGTAGTGTGCCTTTTAAACCTCAGGTTGAATTTTCATCTCCAGTAGAGAAGTAAAAGAGTCATGACTTGTGGAATTGGCACTCCTGTGAAAGGCTTCAGGTTGAAAGCAATGCTCTCTTGCCCTCCTGACATTCTCTGTGTGACAACACATCAAGTAGCCTTGGAAGTGAAGTGTAACCCTCAGCTGACACCAGTGTTCGCACCTTCATCTTGGTCATCCCAAATCTGCAGATTTATAAGAAATTAATGTCTGATGCTTATGAACTGCCATTTGAAAGTATGAACTACCAAATCTGAAATATTTCCTTATAGTAATACACACACCCTAATCACTTAGCTAAATTAGCTAAAGTGTTTCAGTTTTGATCATATTTTCAAAAGATCATATTTAAGAGGGAAGGTCAAACAAAAATGTGAAAAAAATCACCAAAGATTGGTGTTCCTTCTCAGATTTTCACTGACCAAACCACTACTGCTTTTATTTATTATTATTATTAATTATTGGTGGTGGCGATGGTGGTATGATTGTGTATGCATGTGTGTATATGGCATGCATGTGAGTATGCACACAGCACGTTATGTTTGTGAAAATCAGAGGACAATTTTCAGGAGTTGGTCACTGCCTTCCACTGTAGGTTCAAGGAATCAAACTCATGTTGCGAGGCTTGCACAGCGATATCCTTTATCCACTAAACCACATCACTGTTCCCAGACTGCTAAATTTTTAAGAGATAAATAGAATGGACATTTTTTAGTAGATTGATAGAAACCTCAATTAGCAAATAAATTACAAACTTAGGGTCTGTCTGACCAAAAAGCAATTCTAAAATGTAAGATAATGAAAGTATATAACAATATAATATTGAAAACAGGATCATGATCAATGGGAATGGTAAGAGATTTTGAAAGTTTTTAAGCTCTGGGCATTGTCCCTGAGAATAGAAATATTGATTAAATTAGATTGTCCACTTGGGAACACCTTTCTCTAAAATGAGCAAATATGTATTTCTTAGGTCACAATTCCAATAAAAACATATCTGTTCATTCCCTTTATGCCTGTCTTTTGTTCAGAGTTTAAGGAAGTAATAAGATAAGAACTACTACTCTGTCTCTATGGTAACAGACAAATGTACTAGCAGTGGAGCATGTTCGGCAATTATCCCCTCTCCAGAGGCTCGGAGCACCTCCCTTAGTCTTCCTAACAGAAGCTAAATGTTTCCTCCTCGTCCATCCTCACCTCTTCTTTTTAAGATTGATTTGAGATTTGTTTGCTCTTGTTATTGCAAACCCAAGCAATAAAGGATGGTTACTGCTATGAATCTGAATTACCTAGAGAAAGCTCAGTCAAGGTAAACGTGTTAGACTCCACATCCACAGCCCTACATGCACTCAGCCTACCCACGAGAAATGAGGCCAAGGCAGGAATCTTGACTTTTATTTTTATGAAGCTTCTCTCCTTCCACATACTCCTCATATACACACCCCATGATAATCAAATGAGATCTGTTTGCATTTTTCTAGAACACTGTGCAGGGAAACCTCACATATAATAGGCTCTTTAAAATACGGGCTCTGCCCTGAAAAGCAACTTTCAGCAGTACAAACTGATTGTAATCACTCTATGGAGTGGTACCTTTCATAACTCTTTCTCTTTTGTAGCAAGATGCAGGATGATAAGAAAATGCTGTTTAAAATACATGAGGAAGATGGAGTCCCAACTGATCATCTCTTGTCACCAAATGAAGCTTCCAATAGCAGTACTGGGTTCCATCTAATTGAATTGTTGGCCAAATAGATCCCATGGAAATTCCCAAACAATCCAGGCTGTTGCCAAGAGAATAGTTTGTTCTTCACAAACTGCTGGCAAGGCCCCCATTGCTGAAGACAACACTCACACAACGCATTGAACATGGAAAGGTTAAGCTGGTGCCTACATAAAACCTTCACACCTATATACTAGTGTCTTTGCTATAGGAAGCTACTCTACAAGTTACCAAAAGAGAAATGTAAGCACCAATCCAGTCTCAAGAACTTAGATGTAGAATCAATCCTGCCAGAAAAATACGCTAGGACAATGATGGCACAAAGCTCGCAGGAGTAACCCAATCAATGTCTGATTTGACTTAAAGCCCACTCTACCAAATGGAACCTGTGGTGGTTTGAAAGAAAATGCCCCCCATAGGGAATGGCACTATGGGAAGGTGTGACCTTGTTGAAGAAAATATGTCACGGGGGGGGGGGGTGTCTTTGAGGTCTCCTATGCTCAGTCTACACCCAGTGGCACAGTTCACTTTATGTTGCCTGTGGGTAAAGATGTAGAACCCTCATCTCATTCTCCAACATTTTGTCTACCTGCATGGTACCAAGACCCACCATGACAATAATGGACTAAACCTCCGAAACTTTACGCTAGCCCCAATTAAATGATTTCCTTTATAAGAGTTGTCAGGATCATGGTGTCTCTTCATAACAACAGAAACCCTAACAAAGGTGGGGCTCATACTAGACACTGCTTGGGTAACCAAGAACCAGAGACTAGATAGCCCAGAGACCTGTGGTAAAACCAAATACTACTAGTCAAAAAAAGTAACAATAAAATAACTCCTAATGAAATTCTGCTATACTCACCAATCAATGTTTTATTCAGTCATCATCAGAGAAGCTTCCTCCTGCAACAGATGGGAACAAATACAGAGACTCACAACCAGATAAGGAGAGAGAGAGAGAGAGAGAGAGAGAGAGAGAGAGATATCTTGGCACATAAAATCTCCATTGAATCCTTCCTCTCAGACCTCAAAACCCCAGAGAACAGGAGATGGAACAAGTATAAAAGCCAGAGGATTTGGAGGACCCATGAGAACAAGGTCCTCTGTTTCACCTAATCAAGGCTCATATGAACTCACAAAGACTGGGGTGGTAAGCATGGGGCCAACTCAGGTATGCACCAGGTCCTCTGCATATATATTATAGTATGCTTTCAGTTTAATTTTTTTTTTTTGGTTTAATATTTTTATGGGACTCCTGTGTGAAGGAATGGGTCTTTGACTTTTGTGCCTTATCTTGGGACTTTTTTCCTCTTGTTGATTTGCCTTGTCCAACTTCAATGTAATGGCTTTTCTTTTACCTTACTATTTTTTTATTTTGTTATGCTTTATTGTGACCTCTAGCAACACTCTTCTTTTCCTATAGGAAACAGGAAATGGATCTGGATGGGAAGGGAGGTGAGAGGCCCTGTGAGGAGTAGAGGGAGGGGGAGTGTTGGGAAGAATGAGAAGGCTAAACTCACAAGATATATTGTATGAGACAAGAACTCTTTGTTGTGAAAGTTGTAGAAATAAAGAGAAAATGGTGGAATTTATTTGGTGAGGAATTCTGAGAGATGTGAATTTAAATTAATATTTTTTCTGAGTAAAGATGTGGAAAAGGTGACGACATGATAGGCTACGAATGGATGGCTCTTCTTCAGTATTCCTGTAAACCACTAACCCACTGACAAACAACATGAGCTTTTGCTTGTTGTATTCAAACCATGGAGTCTTTATACCCAACTACATTACTGACTAACAGTTTTCAAATTCAAATGCACCAGTGAAGCTCAAAAAAGGACATGATTTTCTCAATTCCCTCTTTATAATATGTATGTTTATTACCTCTATTTAAAAATTAATTTTACATTTTATGCCAGTTTGTTCTTATCTTCATTAAATGTGCATCCATTCTGCACATTTTTATAGAAACCTTCAATCTGGATTGTTTTATCGTGTAGCTGTTCTTTGACCTATTTACCAATCTCCATATCCGAATGAGATGGTCCCCTTTTTTGCTAAAGTAAATAATGTTCACATTTTCTTGAACCTAGATCTTTGCACTCCTCTTTAATGATTTCCTTGAGAGACTTGGGAAAGGGATGAGTGGCTATGACTCTTTGAAAGGCCCTTCTTCATCCCAGATAACCTGTTTTCATAACTTATAATTTACATACATGTTTATTTCTTTATGAGATGTTGGGATACCTGAACAAAATGTATGCTCTTTTCCAGACCATCATGAAATGTGCGATCCAAGAACAGAACAGTTCAATCTTCCTACAGTAGACTGCCATCAGAGAAGTAAAAGACCTTTGCTTTTACTTTCCTTACAACTTACTTGCTCTGTGATCTATTCAATTTGCTGAACTATTTTGTGAAAACAGCCTCAAGGTTCAATAGTGTTGGGAAGAATGAGTAGGCTAAACTCACATTCACTTGAAGACTGGATTGTGCACCATAAAATTCAAGAAGACAAAATGAGATATAAAATGAAGAATTGAATTTAATACACGGGAGCAAACAAGTGAGTCTATTGCTTCTGGGCCGATATTGGGAAGAAATGAACTTATATATCTTTGGAAGGTTTTAGAAATTGAAGCACCTTGTTGCCTTTCATAAGCAGGCATTTTCCGTCCATGGAAACTCACTTCCTCAAAGCAAACTCACTTTAGAAAATAAATTACATCCCATAATTATTTCTTATCTCATTTTTTAGTTTTTACAGGCTGCTTTTTCTCCTATTCACTTCTCAAATGCACATTTAAATTTAATACCAGAAATTGTTTAATTATTGTTACAGCGTGAACAATAGGACAGCTGACACTGTGATGATTGTGTGGAGGCAGGGAGAAGCCTATTCAACACGAAGCATCTGCTGCTGTCTCAGAACTTGGAGAAACTTCTGGTAAAGGATAGAAAGGATTCTTTCTACGGTGCCGATGAACTCTTTGTCTTTGTCTTGAGCAGCATCACACGACAGAGAGTAAAGAATCCCTAGAAGGGATGAACTCTCTTCAGTAGGTTTGCCAGGTGGCATGAAAGATAAATATGTCGACAAATAATTGTAGCACTATGGAGAAGAAGCCACCAGGCTGGAGGAAATAGATTACATTAAATAATGACCAACGAAGCCCTGTTCTTGGCTTTGGGAAAACTTCTCAAAGGAGGTAGCTTTTGAACAGACTGAATAAACTGTTTTTTTTAATGAAGAAGAGGGGAAAAATCTGTGTCATAAAAACAAAGAAAACTATATTAATAGCAAAGGGACTAGCACATTGTATTAAGACAATTCAGAGAATAAACAGTCAGGAAAGAGAGACTTCATGGGAGAACTCCCGCTGATAGCTTTGGACATTATCATCAGATGTTTTCTCTCTTCGTACTAGAGCGCTTGTGAAGTAAGTAGAAACAGTTTGATTCAATGCTTCTGTACAGATGTTTTATAAAATTATTCATCACTAAGTCTAATTTTTAAATGATGTATAAAGAAATATCAAATCAAACAACTCAGTGATGGTGACAGGACCAGAAAGGCCATGAGCCATCAGGGTGAAGCATCATGGTAACAGTCAATAGCCAGACAGAGCTTCCAGAAGCTCACAGATCCAAGAAACCCTTTCCACACACCTAACACCCAGTGCTCTCTCGGAGCAGCAGTTTCAGAAGAGCTGTGTGAAGTTCAGAGCACTTAGAATTCTCCCCAGGTCTCTCTGAGGATCTGATCAGGATTTTGATCTCTTTGGAGCAAGACAATATATTTATGACAAATATTCCATGGAAAAATTATCTCAAAAAATGTAAGAGCTGAACATTAATATTTCAACCTAACCAAACAACATTTTTCATTTTATGACTATCAGCCTGCTAAATTACAAAAGAAAAAATAAAACGTTATGCGCAATTAACATCTCTCATGCTCACACGGTGTGTCTGTACAAACACCTATTAAATATTAAGGTAGTCAGAGCCGGCAGCACTCCAGGGCTCGGCAAGCCCAGCACATCGGTCCTGTCAGTTGTCTGCACCAACTCAGCCTGCAATTCTGAGATGATCAGGTTCCTCTCACTTCTCAATGTGCATCTTCTTGATTTTTTTCTTTTTGTTCTCCTCTCCATTGAGAATCTAGTTTATCCATTTATTTCTCTTAAAAATTACACACAGAAAGAAAAATGAAGTGGAAATGTACTGTGAGAGGATTCATCGCTGGAATTATTGGAGATTTTTACTCTTCTTTCCTGGAATGAAGCATGAGGGTGGGGAGGGCAAGAAAGAGAGGATGAGAATTTTATTATCTGTTTAGAAGGAGCTGAAGAGAAGGCCAGCTGCCCTTCATGGAGCCATGGGGATCAATGTGTCCAGCTGCATTCCATCTACAGCCTCCTAGAATCGACCCCTCCCCCACCACCTCCAGATGGCAATAGTGTAACACAGATGCAGGAAAGGATCTCTTACTCCTAGGAACTAATCGTGTTCTCGATGCGTACGACACACATTTATGCCTTATGACCACCTTGTAAATAGGAAACGTTGCACCCACTTTATAGAAAACTGAATAGCAGAGAAAGTAAGTAAAGCATGGTTCTCATAACAGGTGGATTAACTCTCCATGGGATGCTGGTATGTGTAATACTCCCTTGCTCTAAACTCCTGAGTTTCTCCCTACACAGAAATCCCAACATCTGTCTTTTGCTCCTAGCCTCCATTACATGCCCATCATTAAAACCTGCTCTACAAACATGTAAGCATGATATTTTATTCATGATATTTTACTTCTTTCCTCTGGCTCATAACAAGTTTAACCCATAAGACGTGGGCCTTTAGCTAAGGTCTTCACCAAAATCTCCTTTAAAGGCAGGAAGGGCAAAGGAAAGTGACTCCACAGTTAAGGGGACATTTTGCTCTTGCAAAGGATCCTGGTTCAGTGCCTAACATCCACATGGTGTCCCACAGCCATGCACACTCCAGTTTCAATGACTCTAAGACTATCTCTGACCTTGACGGGCATCAGACATGCACTGGGTTTCACAAACATATGTGCAGGCAGGCAAAACACAAATACACATGAGTGAATCTTTAAGAAAAAATACTTTAAATTAAAAATTTCCCTTCAACTATGTTGAAACATGGAATTTAAAATGACATAAGTCTATGTTCCCAAGCCATAGACCCTCAACATGGCTCCAGGATAAATCATCCCATATCTATTTAAGATGAGAATTGTGGGTTTTGCCTCAACAGTACTAGTAGCATTTTTATGGAGGTAGTTTGTGCTCTTTCCACATTCACAGAATCATAGCTACCTAGTCATTTTCCATTTGGGGCTACTGGAAATAATGCTAATACATTTAACATGCATTTACAGAGATAAGACAGTTTCATTGATCCTTAATAATTCTCAGGAGAACAGCTATATTCCAAATTTATGTTTAATCCTTTAGAAGCTGCCAAACTATTTTTCAAGGCGTCTATAACATTTGGTATTTCTCCAAAAAATGGACAAGGGTTCTAGTGTCTTTGTAGCTTCAAAAATCCTTCATATTTGTCATTTTGATGGCAGTCATTCTCGACAGTAGAAAGTGGTTTAGATTTGTGTTTCTCTAGTGAAAGAAAATGAGCTATTTATATGCTCATTGGATATTCTTACATCAGCACTGATTAAATATCTATGCAAATTTCCTAGGCATGGTAGCCAATATCTTTAATCCCAGCACCCAAGAAGCTAAAGTAGAAGGATGGGGAATTTTAAGGATAACCAGAATTAAAAGTGAAACTTATGAATGAGAATTAACTGAAAGAAGCTTTGACTACAGTGTGAACTTCAGTGCTATAAAAAAGTTGGAAATTTACAAAGAGCACAGCCAAATTTTCTTGGCTCATCTTTAGACCACTTAAGAAACAAATATTGCCTTCCTCTATACCTGACCCAATTCTCTGAACATTAACTAAATTATTTGAAATGTATAAATAGACCCCCTTGTTTCTGGCCAATGAAAGGTCTAAGAATGTAGTGAGCACTTCAGACCTATAGCAGAGTTTGCCATTTACTTTGACCTGATACCTGAAGTTTCCAATGTATTTGAAACTGTGTTCTTTTATGACTTCTTTGTTCTGTTCCTATAAAAACTTCATGAAATCACTGCATCATTGGTGAATGGTTTTTAAGGAAAACTAATCCTGCATCCCTGGGCCATAGTAATTTATATTTGGAGCCAGCATGGACCACCTCCTTTATTTAAATAAAAACTACATTGATACATTAGCTAAGCCTTGATCTCACTCTCGACCTGCACTAACTTGAGTCCATGTCCACATCAGAAACTAGGAGCCTCAGTTCAGGCCTCTTTCCCCTTCTAGTCTTGGGAGTTTCTCCCTGAGTGCCTTTTAAAAACATCATTAGTTCAGGTCATGCATTTCCTTGGAGTCATTTTAGTATTTAAATGCACAGATTAGCTTCAAAGTACTGGAAACCACCATCTGAGAAGAAAGTAGAGGTCACATCATTCAAGTACATTGCTGACCAATGTTATGACTCAATAATTACTTTTCTCCTTGGAAGTTTTGTGTAGGTCTACAGCACACTTTACACTTGTCCCTAATTCAAAGTTCATCATCCAATGTTGCATTTATTTATAAATAATAATTATTTATTATTTAAATAATAAATTTGCATTTATTATTTATAAATTCTTTTAATCCAGTTGTGCACAGACTTATCCAGAAATCATTGCCCAAGTGAACAAAGAATGGCCCAGACTCTCAAGGAGTTTATATTGCAGCATTAAGCATAAAAGGCATTTCTATTTGAAATTCAATCCTATTAAAATGTAATTAACACAGTGTTGCTCCAAGGAGTTCGTAAAAGCCTTATGAAAACCATGCCAGAATTTTTAATCTTTTACGTTTGGGCTGAGTCAGAATTTTATTTTGTGCCCCAGCCTAAGCTACTGTGTAGGCTTCCTTTCCTTGGTGTCCTGAGTGGCAGGACAAAGCCATGTGTTGCCACGGGAACTAAGGAATTTTCACTCTTCCATGGGGAAATTTATTGTATTCCAGATTCTTAATGTAAAGGGTTCATTGCAACTTCTTTGTGTGTATGTGTGTGTGTTTGCTTGACGAAGGTGGCAGTCTATAGAGCTCAGAGGACAGAATTGGTTTCCTGTTTCCATTTGTTCCTCAGTGGTAAAACACAGGTTGCCATGGCTTGCTTGCCTGCAAGCACCTCCACCCAGAATTCAACTTACAGGGCCTATCATAACACTACGACAGAAGGGCACAGCCATTCTGTTGGCCATTTGAACCTTGCAAATTTAGAAAATAAGGTTTTTAAAGTAAGGATTCAGCTAAAATGTTAGCTTCTTGGGATAAGCAAAACTTATTATTATAGTGAAATACGGATTTAATTATAAGTAAAATTACTATTTTTCTGCATTTTATTAACTTTTCGAGTTAGCATGCAATGTAATGTATCTAGAAGTGACCTATAGGGAAAGATATAGAGGTTGAGCAGGAGAGGGTAGGAGGAAAGGGGGATGAAGAAGAACAGAGTACAATGGCTTATATATTAAGATATGCATGAAAACATGACAAGATATTATATTTTCTCTGACATTTTAAAAACAAATTTATAGAAACTGAGTAAATTGTTCAGGTATATATCTGAGAAATAGTCTGCCACAGAATCCAGTTGATGATGCTGTAATCAAAATATACTTCCTCTGAGTGCTGATCAGGCCTTCCCATGATTCCTTACAGCCCTCAAACAGCTTAGAAATCAAGATTAAGTCAATAAAAGTGGTATGCTTGCATAAGAGCAGCCACATACGGGGAAGTGGCACTGCTGTTTCAATGGACACTTAATTCAGAAGAGCCAACTCTTGCGTCTGATTTCTGGCACCTGATGTAGAATTTGATTACAGGCAATACTCAAAGTCTCAATGCTGTCTTTTGATTTCTCAGCTCCAGTAGATTTGCAAGGAAGAGAATTTTTTACCCTGCTCTCTGGAGAAGAGATGTAGTTTTAAAGTAATACAAAAACAATTCAAGTAGCAGCAGAAACAATTTTAAAAGTAATGGACTGAGAGTCCATCCGAGCAGGTGGCTCCTAATCTCCCTCTGCAGGAACCTAGCTGTGTGGCCTTTGGCTAATCTCCATGCGTGTGACCTGGTCACTTCTCTACAAAGGAGGGATTCTAGGATTCACTGCTTTCATTCCGGTAGTTTTTGCACAGTAACCACAAGCGAAACATTTTGCTTAACTTTCTAGATGATCCAAGTAGCCATCACTTTGTTAGTTGAAATGAGTACTGTGATTCCTTTAGGGATAGAGTTAGAAGCACGATTCAGGTAAGGACTACTTCCAGAACGCAATATATTCCTGATTTTTGTCCCATACACATTCTTCCAAGGAATACCCAAAGGAGTTACATATATAAATGTTAATGAAAAAAGAATTAGTGTAAATGTTTGCTAATGCATTAATAAAGACAATAATAATTCAAACTGTTATCTACTATTTGTCAGGACTCATTCTAAGCCATCAACATGCATTAACTTATCTGATCCTCACGTTGAATTTACAAAAGAACACTGACATAAAAGAACAAAAGAGCCAAATAGCCAACAAGTGGCATGTCTCAAATTCAGCCCAGGATTTGAATACGAGGACTGTTACACTTTCCAATGTGTCTTTTAAAAGGCCCGGAACTTGTTCCATAATCCAATTGTAAAGGTTGAACCTACAGAACATAGCTTATTCCTTAATATCCAACCTAAGAAATTAATCTTGATACCATAATAGGAAGCCACACATGTGGAATAGATCTTTATATCCCAAGCAAATGCTGCTAACCTTGGGCACGCCTCAGGCAATATAGGTAAGTCTTCTGGCAAAGACCAGTAACAACAGTATTGCTTCACTTTCTTTGAGTTTCTCAGGCTGCTAAAATAATAGGATTTCTGTTCTCTGCAATCAGGCTGCATCACAAATGTGTAGAAGGGTGACAGAGTCCTCTGCTGTCATTTGTAGGAAATCCCTCTCTTTTCTACATTTCAGGTGAAATGACCGACATGTGCCTCAGTTTGTACATCCTTATGAGTGTGAGCTCTATAAAATGGCAGGTTCACATAATGAAAATTAATTTCTCCAAATATTCCTTCAGTGAGCAGACAGGCTTCAAATTTGTCTATTAAAGGTGGGCATGGTCTTATGGACTACATGAAGAACTGCAGTTTAAAAAGTTATCTAGGATTCCAAATGGTCCATGACTCAATTATCACATCTCCTATAGTCACAGAGGTTGTGAAAATTGAAAAGATTGTAAAAGACTAGAGACAGCAAGAGCTGACCTGAGCCCATCATTCTGCACAGCTATTCTAAGAAAACAAACAAAATATAACTAGTGTAAATGCATCTGTCACCCACCCATCAAATATGACTATGTGAACAGTTTTTTTTTCAAAAAAAATAGATATAAGAAGCTACTGAGAACTCAAGAACAATGGCAATGAGTTTTTGATCCTACTGCACGTACTGGCTTTGTGGGAGCCTAGGCAGTTTGGATGCTCACCTTACTAGACCTGGATGGAGGTGGGTGGTCCTTGGACTTCCCACAGGACAGGGAACCCTGATTGCTCTTTGGGCTGACGAGGGAGGGAGACTTGATCGGGGGGAAAGGGAGGGAAATGGGAGGCGGTGGCGGGGAAGAGGCAGAAATCTTTAATAAATAAATTAATTAATTAAAAAAAAGAAAAACACAGAAATGCAGGAGAATGGAAATCATCCTCTTGTATATTGATAAAAAGTTCATTCAAAGAGATTTCTTCTTTTTTTTATCCCCTAACTGTAGTAAGAAAATTTTATCCCTATTTCCATGTAATGCAATTATACCCAATATAATACCCAATATCTCTAAATATCCTGATTCAAGACACATGGGTTAATAACATGAGCCAGCACACACTCTACCCATAATTCCAGTGATTGAACTGATATTAATTCCTGTACAAGAGGTTGATGAAAACCCTGAGTTCGTTCTGACTCCTTTTTCACTGATAAATTCAGCATACCTATTTACAACAAATAAAACAGAAACATCTGACTGGCCTTCCCCCTTTATTGCATGTGGGCAATGATGGAAGCGAGGAAACTCTGACTCAAGACAGAAACTTTCTGACTTTAAGGCTACCTTTTCTCTATTCCACAGTAGGATAAATAGTCCTTAAGGAAAGGGGGAACAAGAATATCCACTCATTTAATTTCATATTATTACCCTGAGATGGAGCCTCTGTATCTGAAACTAGAAAGCCCCAAGTTGTATTGACTTTGGTATTTCCCCTAGATGAATTCTTAGTCAGTCACTTTAGATGTAACCCTGACTAGCCTAGGTGAACGTCAGTGCAAGAGCTACCGCAAGGCTGTTTTGAAACTTCATTAAAGAAAAGCTTTGCAGGATGCTGGGGAGAGGCTCTGCTGGTAAAGTGTTTATCATAACATGTCATGGGTCTGAGAAATTCATCCCATCCGTATAAGACATATGAAAAGTGGACATGGAAACACATACCTATAAGCATTGGGGAGGCGCCGGGCGGTGGTGGCGCATGCCTTTAATCCCAGCACTTGGGAGGCAGAGGCAGGCGGATCTCTGTGAGTTCGAGACCAGCCTGGTCTACAAGAGCTAGTTCCAGGACAGGCTCCAAAACCACAGAGAAACCCTGCCTCGAAAAACAAAAAAAAACAAAAAAAAACAAAAAAAAAAAAAAAGCATTGGGGAGGCAAAAAGAAGAGGTTCTCTGGGGACTGCTAGATGAATCATCGGAAGAATTTCATGTTCAGTGAGAGATCCTGCCTCAGAAAATAAGATGTAGAGTAATTAACAAAGATACCCAATGTCTACTTCTGGCCTCCACACACAGAACAAAATGTATAGTAGCTGTAGGAGGAGGGCTTGCTTGTTCATCCCGGCTGCCCAGCTAGCTTAGACCCGAAATAATCACACAGGAACTGTATTAATTAAATCATTGCTTGGCCCATTAGCTCTAGCTTCTTATTGACTAACTCTTACATCTTAATTTAACCCATTTCTATTAATCTGTATATCACCATAAGGTCATGGCCTACCAGCAAAGTTTCAGCACATCTATCTCTGCCAGAACCATGGCATCCCTCTGACTCCATCCTTCTTTCTCCCAAGATTTAGACCAGTCCACCTGCCTACCTAAGTTCTGCCCTATCAACAGGCCAAGGCAGTTTCTTTATTCATCAATGGTAATCACAGCACACAGACGGGACTCCCACATCAAGTAGCCACACAATTTCTGCTTATACATTTAGTTGTTTCGTTGTCAGTGGATACAAGATATTATGCTCAATTAAGGGTTAACTGATACCTCAAAAAGTATTTCTTCAATACTTAGCAGACTTAAATTTCTCTCTGTATCTCAAGTCTAGCAAGCATCAATTTTTCCTTTATAAATTATAAATTACATAAAATATTTCATAGATATGGTTCTATCAAACCCAAGGAAAAAGAGAGATAATATTTTCTTGTCTACTACATCATGAAGTGTTGGTGATAATTAGAGGATTCCAAGAAACTTAGTTACATCATTGATCTCTCTTTCTCCTTTATGACACATAGATGCTTAATATTATCTCTCTCTCTTTCTCTCTCATACACACACACAATCACACACACATACACACACACACACACATACACACATCTGAATCACCATTGCCCTGAACCCAACTGTCTTATAACCTTTTTCAACAATCTAAAAGTAATTTATTGACATTGTACTACATGATGCCAAGTAACATAATACATAAAGTGATAAAAGTAGATATTAAAGGATAGAAGTAAAAACAGATGTCAAATCAGGTAGATGCAATTTGCTAACTAATGCTGAAGCTTGTAAGAAATTAAAACCAATTTTCTTTGAGGAAATTGCATATAGATGTAAGGTTTTGACAGTCTAGGTTAAAAGTAGTTAAGAATCATAAAAGGCTTGAGAAAGAAAATGAACAGGACATGCAGGATAAGGATATGCTCAAAGCCCAAGGTACAGTGACAGATGTTCATTGGGCTCAATGATATCAGAAGACAACTATGTATGGTCTCATCAGCAGTCTTTTATTGGCAGTATCTTCTCATTATTTCCCTCTTACAGAAACCACTTGTGATTTTAGCACATGCACCTGGATTTATGAAATGACCATTAAAAATAAGTATGTACCTGTGCTACCTTTACTACAAAACACAGTTCCTGTATCAAGTTTCTATAGCCAGTACTTGAAATAGGACAATAGGCAAAGTCCCTAGGCCATGGTGGATATCAAGCCAACTTTTTTCATATTGTTATTTTGATATTCCCACAACAAAACTCCCACTTCAAAATAAAACACTTGTATTAAACTAAACTAATAATTCTCAAGTGCTTATTATGAACTAAATACTTCTGCAGAGGCTTAGAGTATGTCAATGACCAAAATAATTTAAAAGATACCTACTTTGTGAAAAGTAAATTCTAGTGGAAGGAGAGAGGCAAGAAAAATACATTAATAAGGTAAATTAATTCTGTAAGTAGAGTGAAGAAGAGAATCACATAATGATAATCTTAAATTTTTATACTACTATCCTGATGAGCTTCACTGAGAAAGTAATATATGATCAAGGACTTTGAGTTGATTTCTATTTATCAAGCAAAGGAAATGCCAGCTGCAAGACTTTGCTTGGTGAGAAAGGAGTTAACATGTTGAAGATACAGCACTAAAACAAGCACACCTGGAAGTGGGTGAGGGGTGATAATGCACCATGAGGACAGAGAGCAGGTGACATGAGTACATAATATTTGGTACATGAATGATATTAAAGTTTGTTATATTTTATTCTGAATAAAACAGAAATCTATTGCAGGGCTTTAGGCAGAGTAAAATGATTTTATTTACCTTTTACAAGCATTACTCCAACTTGTTTATCATGTCCTTTGCTTTACAGAAGCTTCTCAGTGCCAGGAGGTCCCATTTATTAATTGTTTCTCTCAGTGTCTGTGCTACTGGGTTTATATTTAGAAAGTGGTCTCCTATGCCAATGCGTTCAAGTGTACTTCCCACTTTCTCATCTGTGAGGTTCAGTGTAGCTGGCATGAATATGGGGTATATAAATGTACACAAGCACACAATCATACATAAAATACATAAAAAACATACATAAAAATACATTAAAATAAAAGCAAAGGACATGATAAACAAGACAAAACGACAGCCTACAGAATGGGAAAAAAGCTTCACAAACCCCACATTGGATAGAGGGCTGATCTCCAAAATATACAAAGAACTCAAAAAAATTGATCATCAAAAGAAAAAATAATCCAATAAAAAATGAGGTACAGACCTAAACAGAGAACTCTCAACAGAAGATCTAAAATAGCCGAAAGACACTTAAAAAAATGTTCAAAATTATTAGCTATCAGAGAAATACAAATCAAAACAACTCTGAGATTCCATCATACACCTGTAATAATGGCCAAGATCAAAAACACTGATGACAACTTATGCTGGAGAGGATGTGGGTAAAGGGAACACCTCACCATTGCTGAAGGGACTGCAAATTGGTACAGCCAATTTTATATACGTATGGCACTTTTTCAGAAAATTAGAAAACAACCTACCTCAAGACACAGCAATACCACTTTTGAGTGTATACCCAAAGGATGTTCAAACATACCACAAGGACATGTGCTCTACTATGTTCATAGCAGCATTGTTTGCCATAGCCAGAACCTGGAAACAACCTAAATGCCCCTCAACTGGAGAATGAATAAGAAAAAATGGTACATTTACACAATGAAGTCCTACACAGCAGAAAAAATGACATCTTGAATTTTGCAGGCAAATGGGTGGAGCTAGAAAACATCATAGATAACCCAGACCCAGAAAGACAATTATCATATGTACTCACTCATAAGTGGTTTTTTTAAACATAAAGAAAAAAAAAGCAGCGTATAAATCGCAATCCCAGAGAACCTATGTTGAAGGAGCTGTGGGCTGCTTCCCGCCACCCTGCTCCCGGCCACTGGCTAGCTTTACTCAGAATAATTACACGGAAACAGTATTCTTTTAAACACTGCCTGGCCCATTTCTTTAATGTGTGTAACACCACGAGGTGCGCTTACCGGGAAGATTCTAGCCTACGTCCATCCTTGGTCGGAGCTTCATCGTGTCTGCCCTGAACTGGAGTGGCAGGGCGTCTGAGCTCACTTCCCTTCTTCCCAGCATTCTATCCTGTTTACTCCACCTACCTAAAGGCTGGCCAATCAAATGGGCCAAGGCAGTTTCTTTATTAGCCAATGACCTTCCTCCATCAAACCTAGATAACAATGAGGACCCTAAGAGAAACATGCATGGATCTAATCTACATGGGAACTAAAAAGAGACAAGATCTCCTAAATAAAATAATCTTACACTCCTTTATAATAAAAATCCTAGAGAGACTAGGTCTACAAGGGACATACCTACACACAATACAGGCATGTTACAGTAATCCTACAACCAACATCAATTTAAATGGAGCTAACTCAAAGCGTTTTTATTAAAATCAGGCACAAGATGTGTTTTTTATTGTCCTTATTTGGCAGGCAGTTCTGTGGCAGTGGGACCATGTAGCAGCTCTCTCTACACCTATTCGATATAGTACTTGAAATTTTAACTAGATCAATAAGAAAACTGAAGAGATCAAGGGGATACAATTTTGAAAAAAAAAGAA
Source organism: Chionomys nivalis (assembly GCF_950005125.1). Lineage (NCBI taxonomy): Eukaryota > Metazoa > Chordata > Mammalia > Rodentia > Cricetidae > Chionomys > Chionomys nivalis. The sequence continues at coordinate 52,672,942 of NC_080088.1, read as the reverse complement.
GTTAAAGTATTTTTATTTACATATGAAATGATAGTATGCATAAGTCACCCTAAAAATTCAACCAAGAAATACCTACAGCTTACAAACACATTCAGCAAGGTAGTAATATACAAAATTAGCACACATACACACAAAGAAAAAAATACTGATCCTCCTATATGCAAATGACAAATGTATTGAAAAGAAAATCAGGGAAACAACACCTTTCACAATAGCCTAAAACAATATATATTATCTTGGAGTAACTATATCCAAGCAAGTGAAAGACTTTATATGATAAAAACTTTAAGATGTTGCCAAAAGAAATTGAAGAAGATATCAGAAGATGGAAAGATCTCTAGTGCTGAATAGGATTAACAAAAAATGGCCATTCTACCAAAAGCAATGTACAAATTCAATGCAAAGTCCTCATCAAAATTCCACGGATACAATATAACCCAACAAAAACTTTGTCACTTTGTAAAAATTTATAAAATGAATGAACAAATAAATTTTAGCATAACAACATTACGGAACATTGGTTAGCATTATAAAGAAATGAGCAGTTTAAATGCACAAAAACATTGACCTATATGTTAGGTGTAAAAAACTAAAGTTAATCAAGTTGCCTCTTAAAAATGGTAGATAAAGAGAGAGGAAAAGAGGACTTTAGTGGCACATGAGGTGATTTTTGTGATTTCCAGGTTCATGACAGTTCCCACAGCATCAGTCATAGTAGTTCTTTCACGGGTTTCTACATGAGTAAGAATGCATCATCTTGCACATCTGCAGTTTGCTGAACATACATTATATTTAAATACAGTTACAATATTCTAAGATTGTAATTACTGATGTTCTTTTTTCCAAATGGCATCAAGTAAGGGGTGAGAATACACACAAGTCTACACAATTTGTATACAAGTAGATTTGATTTTGAGAGAAGTCCAAATAAAAGCATAAAGGCAAGAATGTCAGCACAATAGCTGATAGGTGAGTAGATGTTACCTTGGAATGCCTTATATGCTCTCAGTTAAGTGTTTCCATTTTCTTGATGAAATAGGAAGCAGTATTGCTAGCCAAAATTCTAGTTGGAGGCCGAGATTTATAGGTGTAGAGTAACTGTACAGAATAGCAGTGTGAGGAAGTCAATAGTAGCACTGGGAGATATGGTATGGCTTTTATAAAGTAACGAAGTGTATTTGACATTCATTCTCAAGAATCAGAAGTGTTACCACAGCATATTTAGATGTCTTACTAGGCAGTAGACAGCTCATGGTCAGTGGACATGGAGTGGACAAAGAGGTTGTTTTACAAGAGTTGTCCCTTTTTCCATGTTAGGTCTAATGAAGGAAGAAAAAAAAAAACAAAATAATGGAGCATTTATGCAATGAGCATCCCTAGTGATTGACAACGGAATTCACTCTGAATGTTGCAGTTTGAATGAGAAAGGTCCCTTGTGTTTGAACACTTGATTCCCAAGTGGTGATGCAGTTCTAGGAAATTGTTGAAACATTAAAGCAGTGGTTCTCAACCTCTCTAATGCTATGACCCTTTAAGACAGTTCCTCATGTTGTAGTGATCCCACAACCATAAAATTATTTTCATTGCTACTTCATAACTGTAATTTTGTTACTGTTATGAATCATAATGTAAAATTCTATGTTTTCCGATTATCTTAGGTGACCCATGTGAAAGGGCTGTATATAAAGAATATATAAGTATTTGTAAAGACAAGGTTTAGTTAGTGTTTGTTAAATAAGATTTAAAATTTGGTAAAGGAAAAAATTACTGAAGAACAGTTATAAAAGAGTCCTAAAATAGAAGCTGAAATCAGGTAGAAGTCCAGAATGATGATGGTGAGGAAGCTGAGTGCTAAAGTCTTTGAAAAAAAAATGGTATAACAATATAGAAGTTGAGATAAAGGCAAAAATGATAGAATATGAGTGACATAAACATGTGGCATAAATTCCTCTGCAGTTCCAAAAGTACGGACCATCTGAGCAAAGAACTATAAATATTTCACAGTATCAAAGAGTCTTGACCTTTGAAGCGAAAGTGTAGATGAACAGCTTTCTAGTGGGTGGGAAGAGGTGGTTTGGGGGTTTCCATAGCAGACTGGTCTGCTGTTGAATCACGGTTTCCAGAAAGTACAAAGAAAATGTTTAAGAAGCCAGAGCTTAGTGGTTTGATTCTTCTCTTATTGTGTGAAAAATTAGAATTAGAAGGCATAGAACTGTCCTTATCAGTTCAAGGTAGATAGGAATTGTGACAATGTGAGTTTAGCAGTAAGGAATAGGTGTCTGGAACTTCCTCTTGACTCTTTTGCATATGTCAATGAAGTATCTCTATGTGCAATCAAGTGTATATGGAAAACTCCTTGGTGTGTGAGGTCAGTAGAGACCCACTAGGGTAAGATGTGGGCTGTGGGAACCATGCCTGCTCATCCTGTACTGTTTAGGTAATTTGATGAATTTAGGGAAACCACAACCAGGGAAACAATCCCCCCCATACTGTGGCTAGTCTGGATGGTCATCCTTCTTTCAGAGAATCCTATAAGTCAATGTCATTGCATCACTGAAGAGTTTAGGGAGAAGATAAGTGAGTCAGTGTCAGAGATGGAGTGAAAGTCTTTAGTACTTCTGAAGATAATTTAAAATAAGAAGGTTTATCCTTTGTCTCATAGGTTCCCTCTTAAATTCTTCTGAGAGCCTTCCCCTAATGAGTCAGATAAGAGGCTTTGTTCTTAGTGTGCAGTTGTATTCGAACTCACGATTCTTTCAGAACTCAAACAATATGCTAAGTATTTACACACCTGCATTTCCTGGTAGACAGTAAGTTCTTGAGAGTTAGAAAACCCTATTCAACTTTCTAACATGAGGGACTGAAGTTCTAGGTCTTGTTTAATCAAATTGAATATAAGGTGTTCATTAAATAGTCCTGAAGAGATGGTATTGAAAGCTTTAGATTTATGTAAAGCTTATCTAAATTTGAAAATATGTGATTTCAATATGCTTTAAACTTATCAAGAAATGATTTATTCACATTATAATATTTTCAAAATGTCATAATGAATAAACTTTAGGCATGGAATAAAGTGAAAATATTTATTTTTTTACATGGTTTAGTCATCCTTGCAATATAACTCATTAAAGGTCTCAAACTTACTTCACAAGTAGTTTCAGTGAGAATTAAAAGGTAAAACTATACTCTATTGTCAAAAAGACACAGTACTACCCATGGAGACATCACAGGAAAAGCAGAAGGTTAATTGGAACCAAAACCAATTCCATTTTAGTAAACAAAAAAAGTTTTTAATCAAACTGTGAAATTCAGCATCAAATACTTTAAGAAATGGGTTGCCTACCACGTGAGACTATGGTTTAAGATAGATTAAGTTAGTGTTAATAGAACACAAACAACTTCGCTGAATATAGCATCATAACTATCTACGGTACAGAATCCATCCGGTGTAGTGCAATTTACAGCATAATTCAGAAGCTTGCCAGCCATGAAGTGAAAGCCCAAGTCACAAGCAATTTATCTGGAAGAATTAATTGCTTCCACAGCATTCGTACAGTCCAGCGCAAGTATGAGTGCATCCCAGGAGGTCACTTTAGATTTAAAAAACTTAGCCAAAATCATAACAAAGCTCTAGGCAATCAAATGGTCACTGAACGACAATAAATAAAAGTCTTCCTGGGGGTTAATTTTTAAGTATAAGGTCTTATTTGAAATTTTTCATTCAATCATGTGCTTTATTGTTGTTGTGTTACCAGAAAGTTAATGCATAATAATGTCAGTAATTTGTTTGAAAGTCAGTAGAAAGAATTACAAGCTGTCAACACTTGCAAGAGCTTCTGCCAGTCACACTGACAGAAGCAATTCACGGGCTTCTTGGCTGGACATTCACAGAATGTCCAGAATTGACATGCCAGGAAATTCCATTTTCTAGGAACTTATAGTTTATCTCAGAAAATTGGTGTTTCCTATCACTGGGATGAGCAAAAGCTGCAATTCCTCCACACATATTTCTCACCTGAAGCACGTGACACCGGTGGTTTCTTCATCTGGAAGAAAGCTTTGGGAAAGAGCGAGAAAATCCTAATGACTTTGTTTAAACCTGAAGGGAAAAGTTTACTTTTTCTCCATTTGTTCAGAGAAGAGAAAGCCTCCTAATGAGTTGCTTCACTAACCCCGAATTTCCTACAAATGCAAACTCCTAAATATTCTTTCAGTCCATTTGGGAAGCTAAAACTTCTCGACAAGCTGATGAGCATCAACATTAAGTGGCATGTATAAAATTCTAAATTTGCATAACTATGTGTTGAAAAATTATAATTAAAATCTAAAGGCAATTCTCCTCAGAACTGCATTTACATAGTATTTTTTAAACTATGGAGGAAATCATATAGAGATGATTATCTGCAGTTGCTGAATCATAGCAACAGCAACAGCCATGAATACATAGTGTGACCACGCTACCCAAAATTCAGTTCAATCAACCTTATGCTAAAGAGTGAGAGATAGTAATGGTTTTCCATTTGTTTATAAAATGTCTTTTCATGAAGCAACTAGAATAGTTCAAACTTAAGTTCAGAACATACCAGAAGTCAGAAGAGGGGTTAGAGAGATGCCTTGAAGTTTAAAAGCACTGGCTGCTCTTCCAGAGGAACTCTGGTTCAATACGCATAGCAGCTCACATCTGGCTGTAAGTCCAGTTCTAAGGAATCCAACACTCTCACACAGACAAACATGCAAGCAAAATACCAGTGCACATAAAAAATAAAATAAAAAATCCTAGAAGAAGAGGAGGAGGAGAAGGAAAAGGAGGAGAAGGAGGAGGGGAGGAGGAGAAGGAAGAAGAAGTCAGAAGACTATCAAGCCTCAAACATCACTCTGACCTTTTTCATTTAGATTCAGCATAAAATTAACAAATCACATGTGATCTATGGTATTATCAATTCCAACAAAAACTGACTATTGTCTTCACAATTCATCCTTAAGTAGCTAAAAACACATTTACAAGATCGGTAATTTCCCTTCTTCCTACAGTGTAAGCAGTCTAGTTAAGGCCAACCTATTATATCAAAATATGAATTCATGTCATAAAATACAATTAGAATCAGCCATACCTCGACATTTCGCTTGAGCAGACAGCAGTAGTTCACTAGCATGGAAGGAAGTTCCACAGGAACAAGGGTCAAGTGGACAGAGACAGGGATCACAGGACACAGTGAGCTCCATGACAGGGTCCTGACGTGATATGTTAGGAGAGTGTCAGTTTCCACATGGATGAAGAGTCAGGAGGATGAAATATGAAAAACAGAAGTTAAGCTAGACTCTGACCCCTCCTACACATTCCTCCTACAATTTCACGTCTTCTTATCACTTTACAATGGCCCTCTATAGCCAATCAATAGTTTACTGATTCTGGCAGATGCTTTGGTAGCTCACTCTGACTATGAGTTCCTAAACCCTGAAGGATAGAATTTTTCTTAACTAAGAACTTCACTCAGGTAGTCAAGAATCTTAGTGAATTTGGGCCCCTTCAATAGGCTGTTTAAATTAATAATAAGTATATTATGACTGAAAGTTATTGGCACCTATAAAATTTAATTCTAATTGTTTCAGATTGCCATGGAGAGATGCTGGAAAATTAAATTTTTTTCATGTGGAAATTTTATAGAAATGGAAATTTTTCCTGGAAAAAAGGCAAGTGCCTGCCTATGTTATATTTGTTACCACAAAAGGACCCCTTTATGCTAAATTTAGGAATAATAGATTTGAATTCAGTTGTCCTTGCAGTAAATATGTTACTTTAATGCTCTTAAAAGTCTTATTAACATTTTAATGTCACACTGTAGTAGGAGCTGCGGGCTGTGTTCCTACCGCCCCAGCTCCTGATCGCCTGGTTAGCTTATGCCCCTAAATAATAACACACCAACTGTATTCTTTTAAACACTGCTTGGCCCATTAGCTCTAGCCCTTACTGGCTAATTCTCATATCCCGATCAACCCATCTCTAATAATCTGTGTAGCACCAGTCTTACCAGGAAAGATTCAGCATGTCTGACCTGGCAGCTTGCTTCATTGCGTCTGGCCTGGCCATGAGCTGCATTATTGCATCTGTCTCTGAGAGGAGCTGCCCTGCATCTGAGCTCACTTCCTCTTCCTCCCAGCATTCTGTTCTGTTTACTCCACCCACCTATGTTCTAACCTATGTGGGCCAAGCAGTTTCTTTATTTTTTAACCAATGACCTTCCTCCATCATCACACAGGTTAAATTTCATTCTTATGAATATTTCATAATGAAAACTGTGTTTCATATCACTTCTTTTCCCTTGTAGCAACTGGTAAATTGAGTTCAACTTCTCCAGCTCTCTAGTAATTATTCTGCTCCTACATGTCATGGTGACAATGGCAGAGTAGGGTGGAGGGGCGCTGGCAGTTATGAATAACAACTAGATATATCTTGGGGGATATTTTAGTCATTAATGTTCACATATACCACTTTCAAAACTTTTCCCTTGGAAGTACAATGATACAAATGAAGGAGAACACTCTGGTAACCTACTAACCAGAAGTGAAGGAGTATTTAGTTCAATTCAAAAGTCATATCAAAAGCTTCTATTGAATGATTCTGAGCCATGCATCTGGGACACAAAAGAGGAGACTATGTACCTTAATGAATTATCACAAATGACTGGTATACAAGGTTTCCAGTGACTTCTGTACAATTGAGAAGCATTAAGGAAGTGAGAAGTTATATATTTTATCACAAAATATTTTGGACTATTTGACATTAGAATCAAATTTAGCCAAAAAAATTTTCCAGATCTATTTAACTGGTCACTTCTCTCTCATAAGTAAACATGGGGAATAAACTGCTCACTGTGCATGCAAGTTTGAGGGGGATGGGAACTCCTTTTATTGGTTTTGTATGTGTGTGTGAAGGAATAGCCAGGTTCATTGAGTTGCTATATTTGAGCCATTCCTTTCTCTATTTCCTACCACTTTTCTAGCCCACAATTCTCATTTTTAATTTAAGCTGGATATAGCTGGATGTCTAAACACATTTTGATGTGTATACTAAAGAATACTTAAAATACATTATAAAATAGTTTAACATGGGTGTATTTAAATTTAATTAGCTAAATTTTCAGAATATAGGTGAATAAAATGTTATAAAATATTACATACAGAGTAATATTATACATGCCCCAAACACCAACAACAACAAAATTTATGTAATTTTATTTCTCAAAATTTTAAACTCTTAAGACTCCTTCAGTTTTCAATTCTTGGACTGTTTCCATTACCTGATACCACTATTGGGAATATACCCAAGAGATGCCCTAACATACAACAAAAGTATATGCTCAACTATGTTCATAGCAGCATTGTTTGTAATAGCCAGAACCTGGAAACAACCTAGATGCCCTTCAATGGAAGAATGGATGAAGAAAGTATGGAATATATACATATTAGAGTACTACTCAGCAGTAAAAAACAATGACTTCTTGAATTTTGCATACAAATGGACGGAAATTGAAAACACTATCCTGAGTGAGTTGAGCCAGACCCAAAAAGAGGAACATGGGATGTACTCACTCATATTTGGTTTCTAGCCATAAATAAAGGACATTGAGACTATAATTCGTGATTCTAGAGAAGCTAAATAAGAAGGTGAACCCAAAGAAAACATATAAGCATCCTCCTGAATATTAACCTTCATCAGGCGATGAAAGAAGACAGAGACAGAGACCAACATTGGAGCACTGGACTGAAGTCTCACGATCCAAAGGAGGAGCAGAAGGAGAGAGAGCACGAGCAAAGAACTCAGGACCGCGAGGGGTGCACCCACACACTGAGGCAATGGGGATGTTCTATCGGGTACTCACCAAGGCCAGCTGGCCGGGGTCTGAAAAAGCATGGGACAAAACCGGACTTGCAGAACATAGCGGGCAATGAGGACTACTGAGAACTGAAGAACAATGGCAATGGGTTTTTGATCCTACTGCACGTAATGGCTTTATGGAAGCCTAGGTAGTTTGGATGCTCACCTTAATAGACCTGGATGGAGGTGAGTGGTCCTTGGACCTCCCACAGGGCAGGGAAACCTGATTGCTCTTTGGGCTGAGGAGGGAGGAAGACTTGATTGGGGGAGGGGGAGGAAATGGGAGGTGGTGGCGGGGAAGAGGCAGAAATCTTTAATAATTAAATTAATTAATTAATTTTTTTTTTTAAAAAAAGACTCCTTCAGGTAAGACCTTGAAAAATTTCATGTTGGCTAACTCAAAGAAAACAAGTTTTCTAAGTTTGCAAAATCAAATCTAACTCCAATATTAGTATAACCCTAAGAAACGGCTGTCAACTTGTATAAGGAGGCAAAGACTTCTGTCCAATCCCTTTGTCCCAACATTGGCTGAGGGTGTCTAGAAGATCATTAGATCTTTCTCTCTTCCATCCCTTCAGTTCAAAGTACATTGGCTATCATAAATCCAAAGACTGTTTTAATAAATAAAATCAAGCAACAGGAAAGAAAAACATTCAAATATTCTTTAACTACCATCAATGACAAAAATAACCTGCAGAACATTAAATACTAAATACATTTTATGTTATTAACCTTGTGACCCTTTTTATTCAGAAAAGAGATCCAAGTTTGGAAATTTTCAAAAGCCACAGGTTGAATTAAAGAATCATATTTCACATTAATATGTTCAAAGTTCTGAAAAGTTTTACAGTATATCTGTTTAGCATGGTTTAATTGCCCCTCTAAGCATCAGACCCACCTTACTCTTCCAAATATTCAAAAGCACCTTGTAGATTTCAGCCCCCACTTTGACCTTACTCTGACTCCTATAGTATAATAAGTCATGCCATGACCATTCTGTAAGTCAAAAAGATTTGTCTCACTATTTCTCTCACCTTAGTTAATCCAATACAAAATGCTGTTGATTTTACCCGAAAAGAAATATTTCATTGCTGTACATTTTCTCTCTACTGTCCTAAATGTTACCATGATTAACTGTCATAATCACACCTATGGTCCTCTATTGAGGACTCCCATATCAACTGTTTCAATCTATATTCATTTTCTTAAGCTGATGTAAGAAAAAACCACAGGCTTGGGGGCTTAAAGAACAGAAATTTATTTGCTTATATTTCTAAAGGGTAGAAGATGAAATTTGTTTCCTGGTGAGGCTGCTCATCCTGACTTTATGGAAGAATTCTCATGTGGCACCTCATCTGTGCATGGAGGGAGGGGTAGGTAGGTAGAGAGAGAGAGAGCACTCTCATGTCTCATACAGACCTAAGCCAACAAATTAATTTCTTTCCATTAATTTACACAGCCATTTTCTTGTCCTCATCCCCACATACTGTCGCATTGGAAGTTGAGGCTTCAGCATATAAATTTTAGGGGGACATAATTCCATCCACACATACCCTCCTACTCTAATTTCATATTACACCCAAAATTCTTCTTTGAAAATCTGACAACAAAGAATGATCAAAACCATTCTTAGACAACAACAATGATTAGTAGGAGGATGCCACTGTCCTTCAAATGTATTCTTAATAAAACTATTGATTTACAGCTATTCTAACATCTGCTTTCCTCACCTCACTGGCATGTGTGATCCACTACATTTACATTTCTTTGGATTCCTCCAACATCATGCTATCAATTCTTCTTCTTTCCCTTATGTATGCAGCCTAATTCCCAAATTGCTATGTCTTCCTTCTTCTAGGAAGACTTCTATAGGCCACAAGTCCTTCAAAACCATTTACAAGCTTCTAAAATACTCTCTCATAATGTGTGTCCTATTATCATTTATATTCATTATAATTATCTGTGAGTATTACATATTCATGTAATCCATTGATGATTTTTTTGTTATCCTTACAAGTCCGGGAGAATTGTCTGTATTCTGTCAGTCATGTTATAAATAAACACTGATTGGCCAGGCAGGAAGTATAGGTGGGAATACCAAACAGGAAGTAAAAATGATGCAAGGAGAACAGGAGAATTCTGGGAAGGAGGAAGCTGATTCCTCCCACTCCTGCCCAGACCACCGAAACAGCAGGATGTGATCTGCCCCACTGAAAAAAGGTACTGAGCCACATGGCTAACATAGATCAGAAAAATGGGTTAATCAAGATGTGAAAGTTAGTCAGTGAGAGGCTAGAGCTAATGGGCCAATCAGCTTATAATTTATGGAGACCTAGGTGTGATTTTCTTTGGGACTAAACAGCTGGGGGGCCGGGCGGGACAGAAACCCAACAAACAGGGCCCCCTCATGTTACATACAAGACCATAGCAATATGGGAATAGTGGCAATAGCCAGACTTCCCAACATTTTATCTGCATCATCTTATATTGTGTCTACCAGATATTAAGTAAAGATATTAGGTTCAGTAAGTGGATGCAGTCAGAACTTTTCTTTTTCTTTTGTTTTTTTTTTTTTAATACATGGTTTTTATGTGTAGCCTTGGGCTGTCCTGAAACTCACTATGTAGAACAGGCTGGCCTCAAAATCACAGAAATCCACCTGCCTCTGATTCCAGAGTGCCGGGATTAAAGATGTGCACCACCACTGCCCAGCAAAATTTTTCTAAATTACTTGAAAAGGATTTGCCAGTAAAATGTAGAGCACACTTCAGGGGGGGAAATGACAATGCAAAGTTTCCTCAGAATAAGAAAAAAACTAATTCATAGAAATTTTAACTCAAAATTATAATCCAGAAAATCATATATATGTGTGTGAACATGAATGGACAGGATAAAGGGTGTGGATTAGGAAAAATTTGAATAGATAGATCTTTTAACTTTTTTACATGGATTCAGAAGGGATTTTCTCTCCTCTTACATCAACTGACAATTCTGGCCAGGCTCAGAGTTATGTATCTGAGGGAAATAGACCCAGATGTGTGATTTAAGGTTAACTATGATATATGTCTTTTATTATAACAATATATTGTTTTCTTGTCTGCTTTTCAAGGGTGTGTGTGTGTGTGTGTGATTGTGGGTAATGAGAGAGCAAGGGACTCCAGATATAAAAAGCTACTCTTATTGTACTTGAAGAGTTTTACAAAAAAAATATAAAACTTGTGATGATAAATCAGCCAGTGGTGTTTACAAGTTAGGCCATGAGTCTTGCCAACACTGGGTAACTTATGATTCCCTTCTTTATACTTGAAAATAATGTCCAGGCCTGGATAGGTGGCTCAGGGATTAAAAACACTGATTTATCTTGCAGAAGACCTGAGTTCAGTTCCCAGCACACACATGGTGACTCACAGCAATACCTAACTCCAGTTCCAGCCTCTGTGGGCAATGAATGCATGTGTTGCACAGAAATATGTGTGGCAAGATATTATATATGAAAAACAAAATGAATATCTAAAAATTAACAGCCAAAAAGTAAATTTTACCCAGAGATCTGAAAGAAGTCTCTCAGAGGATGCCTTTGAGAGCCAAGGACACTAGAAGATCTAATCACATATGTCCAAAGAAGACAAAGGCTTAGTGTCCCTTATTGGGTCGGTGGCAGAATGGTCTGTAAATCAAGACCATAAGCCCTCATTAATTAGTTTATCCGTATTCAGCACAGGACACATTTATTTGATTAAATAGTTTGGTTTTACATAAGGACTTAACAAATTAATATTATATGGAATACAGATGTGTATCCCTTTTAACTCAAACTGTTCAAGTACATAAAATAATTTTCAAATAGGCAATTAATAAGCTCAATACAAAAGGACTTGTGTAGTCATTAGAGTAATTTCTATGGGGCAATGACTACTTGACAAGGAATTGGGTACAATTAAACAAAAATTATATTTTATATATGATGTAATACAAACATTTAGAAAATTTTTGATTAGCCACTTAACTGATCATTTCACTATCTCTCTTTAGCTTATATCTATATTCATGTGTATATGGGTATACTAGAAATTAGTATATGTTCCATGCATTTCTGAAAAATAAATTTCAGGTTTCTATAAATATTCCCTAGTTCAAATTTACTAAACTCTCACTGGTTTTCCCCTACTTTTTTTGAAGTAATATGGCAATGAATGACACCACCAGAGATGTGTGAGAGAAAGGAGGAATTACAGAAATGCCCTAGGGTGAAAGCGACCCTGATCTCCCACCTGGTATTTACCCAAGTCTACACCAGGCAGTGATGAATCTAAAGCACCAAATAGGGCCTCATCAGCAAAGACAGCTAATGCCCACAGAAAGAGCCATCTACCGTGTTTCAAAAGACAGACCTTGGATGCTTAGTATAACATAACCACAGTGACAAATCCAAAATAGTTCTCTAAACTTGGAAGAGAAATGACAAGCATAAACAAGCAGGGCCAAGGTTGAAAAGGATCAGAGGGTCTAGAAAGCAGACAGTGAAAACGATCGAGCTTTCCTATCAACACAATGTCTGACATCTTTAGTTCTTTATAACCATTTCTTCACAAGCATTAACTAAGAGTAAGTTTCCCAGGCAATAAAAATTCTAAATATTTATCATATTTCATTCCTTCTTTCCTCAAAGATTTATTTCTTAAATGCACTTTCCTGAGGGTGTGTGTGTGCGTGTGCATGTGTGTGTGTGTGAATTAGAGCTCCATAAATATGGAATTTTATGTCAGAAAAGAGAATAGACTCAACAAAAAATGTATCAAAAATGTAATTTGTGGTACTAACACAAGTTCTAAATGCAAGCATATTTCTTTCTCATCCAGAGGGCATTCAATAAATGTTTGCTGATGGAGAATTCCTAAGTGTTGACTAAACTTCTAATGTCTTTCCTGTCATTTATCAGATGCCATGGGGCATTTTGTATAATACTTAATTAGTACAGTCAGTGTTCATCAAGAAATCAATTAAAATGCAAGCTGCCTGTAGGGGAACTAGGTCCCTCGATGTTGAGGACAGCGTATTCTCTTCTGACCAAACAGATCTGTTTTTATTAAGCAATTCTCTGAAGATATCATTCACACCTGCTTCTGAAGCCTAGGTAAATACTTGAAGCAGACTCATATATCAGCTACTGCACAGCTTCCCATCATTTCCTCTTTCCATGAACCACACTGGAATAGCAATGACAATGCTAGTCTCTTATGGGAAAAAAAAGTGTTCTTAACCTACAAAATTAACAGCCGGTACCTACACATAGATAATATCTGTATAAAATGAAAGTGTATCTGTTTCACAGTCAGAATATCTACCACATAAATACATGAGAACACAGTAGAGGTTACTGTAGCAAACAAGTATTCTGGTGAGCAGCCAGCTCACAGCCCTCACTCAACTGGTATTTACATAGCACAAGACACTTAGAAAACACTATCACGGAAATATCATGTTTCATATCAAGACAAACCTATGAAGTTGAATTTTACTTTTGTTGTCAGTTTATAGGCAAAAAATAGAAACTGAACCAAAACATTGAATTTGTCCTTGTCATGGCACCAAGAGGAAGAAAACTGGGCTCAAAATGAGTCTGGTCTGTGTCCATTCCAGAAGTCTCTCTGCATTTCCATAAAACATGTGAGCTGTGTGGTAATTTGGGGCTTTGTAGAGTTCATTACTCTCCAAATTCCAGATTGGGAGTTTAGAACCGATTTCCTCTCAGATTCTCCCACCTCCCCACCCACACAACTTTATGTTCATGATATATATATTTCATTGATTATATATATCAATCTCTCTCAAAGAGAAACACACAAAAAGAAAATAATGCAACAAAAACAGAGATCAAAAGATGCAAGAAAAAGACTTAAAGACAAAAAATGCCCAAACAAAATAAAATGAGGCCAAACACCCACAAAAACCCTACTGAGTTCATTTGTATTCACCAACTACTCCTGTGTATGATGCTGACCTGGTTAATATACCTAGTGCTACACCACTGGACAAACTTATTTTTCTATTCTAAGCAGTTATCAACTGCAGATAACTTCTGGGTTAGGAGTGGGAGCCCATATCCACTTGTCCCTCTCTCAGTGCTGGAACCCTGTCTACCTTGAACCTGTTCAGGCCTGTGCATGCATGTCTGTGTGGGGTCATATGTGCATCTGTTCTGTTATGTCTGGAAGACATAGTTTCCTGGGAGTCATCCATCACCTGTGGCTCTTAGAATCTTCCTGCACCCTCTTCTGTGTACATCACTGAGCCTTAAGGAAGAGGCTTTGATGAAGACATACTGCTAGGGCTGAGAGTTCCAAAGTCTGTCACTCTTCACATTATCCAGCTGTGGGTCTCGGTGTTAGTTCTATTTCAAGAAGAAGCTTCTATGATGATGGTTGACCCAAGGCAACTGATCTACAGGTGTAGCAGAAGGAATCATTTATTGCTATGTTCCTGTAACAGAATAATGCTACTAGTTTCCCCCAGTCCCATGGCTGCTCTACTCTCAGATTCTTGGTCACTTTAATCAGTGTCAGTTATGGGTTCATCCGATGGAGTGGGCATTAAATTCAATCCCATAACATCTGTACCACTATTACATCAGTATATCTTGTGGGTAGGTCACTGTTATAGATCACAGGGCTTGCGCTGAGAGATGTATGATGATTTCTTTTCAGCAGCATGAAGGTAACTTCTAGTAGCATAAATGCAAGTCAATAGGGATAAACTTCCAGTTAGGCCATTGCTCAACTTCTCTGTATTTGATGAGGTATCTAATCAGGGTCTTCAGCAATAGGGACTTACCATAAGGATATATAGAACAGTCGGTTGATGTTTGTGGGCTTCCATGGGAACCTTTTTGGCCAACAACTCAACAAGATGTAACCCATTTCTGGCAATGGAGGCTTTACATGGTGTCCTGTGATATCTAGGTAGGGCATTGTCTCCCTTATTATTTGTTGACTCCATTTATATTCCCTTCATATATATGTATATATATATATATATATATTATATATATATTAGAAATTTCTTAATAGTAGGTCTTCATATGACTTTTCAAATGCCTTTTAATATTTGTTTTCTCTCCCCATACTCCCTCCTTAACCAATATCCTCTATCACCCTTCCTATTTAATCCTCTTATTCTAGTTTCCTCTGTTACTCCATAATAATATACTCCATTTCCCCTTCCCATGGAGATCTTCTCTACCACACTAATCTTTTACTATATGCCTAACACCTATAGTAATTATGATTGTAACACGCATGTTGAAGGCTTGAAAGCTAATGCCCACATATAAAGGGAAACATACAATGCTTGTCTTTTTTCATCTGAGTTAAGTCAGCATCCTAAAGATTTTGCTATATAAGCCTTTTGCTTGCTTGATTAGAATTGTCCCAATATTTATTTTTCAGGCTGATATGAACAGTACTATAATTCTGATTTCTTTCTCAGACTGCTTGTCATTTGTATATAAGAAGCCTACTGATTTTTATGTGTTGATTTTGTGTCTTGCTACCTTGTTGAAAGTGTTTATTTATTAGCTGTAGATGCTTCCTCATGGAATTTTTTAGGATCTTTTATGTATAAAATTGAATTATCTGCATATAAAGGTATTTTTACTTTTTCTTTTACTATTTGTATCCCTTTGATTTCCTCCCACTACTTTAATTCTCTAGCTAAAATTTCAGTTACTATATTGAATAAGTATGGAGATAGTGGACTTTCTTGTCTTGCAGCTGATTTTAGTGGATATGTTTTGAGTTTCTCCCCATTAGGCTGATGGTGGACGTCCTGTAAACTGCCTTTATTATGTTGAAGTATGCCCCTGGTATCCCTAGTCTATCTAGCACTTTGTTCATAAAGGGATGCTGAATTTTGTCAAAAGTCGAATAAGAAGACTCTGTGGCTTTCATCTTTCAGTTGTTTATACAGTAGATTATGTTTATTGATTTACAAATATTAAATCATCCCTGCATCTCTGGGATGAAGCCAATTTGATCAGATAATCGTTTAGTGTGGTTTTAAATTCAGTTTGCAAGTAATATTTAAAAAACTTTACATTTATAATCATAAAGATATTGGCCTATAATATTCTTTATTGTATCTTAGGATTGTTTTGGTATCATGGCAATAGCTGTGTCATAAAAAGAATTAGAAAATGTTCCTTCAGGTTCTATTTCAATGAATAATTTGAGGAGTATTAGCATTAATTCTTCTTTGAAGACCTAGTAGAATTCTGTTCTGAATCTCTTTGGCCCTGACCTTTTTTAGCTGAAAGAATTTAATTAATTATTCTATTTTACTGGGGATTATGGAACTTTTAAATTGCTTGTCTGGTCTTGATTTAACTTTGATAGGTGGTATATATAAAGAAATTCATCCATTTATTTTAGGTTTTTGGGGGGTTGGTGAAGTACATATTTTTAAATTGTCTTTATGATTATTTGAAATTTCCTGATATTTTAATGTCCCCTTTCCCACCTCTAATTTTATTAACTTGTATCTTCTCTTTCCATCTTTGGTTAATTTGGCATAGGATTCTCAAAGACTCAATTCTCGCTTTCACTAATTTGTTGTATTATTTGATTCTATTTCTCTGATTTCAGTCCTTAGTTTGATAATTTCTTTTTTTTTTTTTTTTTTTTTTTTTTTTTTTTTTTTGGTTTTTCGAGACAGGGTTTCTCTGTGGTTTTGGAGCCTGTCCTGGAACTAGCTCTTGTAGACCAGGCTGGTCTCGAACTCACAGAGATCCACCTGCCTCTGTCTCCCAAGTGCTGGGATTAAAGGCGTGCGCCACCACCGCCCGGCGAGTTTGATAATTTCTTACAATCTACTCTTTTCAATTGTTATTTCTTCTTGCTTTAAAACTTCCAAATGTTTCACTAAACTACTAATATGATATCTCTCCAGTTTTTTATGTAAGCACTTCATGCTATAAACTTGCTTCTTAGAACCAACCACCTCCATTTTGTCCCATGTTTGGGTATGTTGTTTTGATTTTTATTCTATTCTAAAATGTTTTCAATTTCTTTCTTGATTTTTGTCTTGAACCATTTTTCATTCAGTAGTGAGTTTTTATGTTTACTTGAGTACTTCTGTTATTTTTGATATCCAGCCTTTATCTATGGTGTTCAGATATGATCCAGGATGTTATTTAAGTTTTATTATATCTGTTGAGTTATAGCAAATAGATGGCACTAGAAAAAAAAAAAACATTCTGAGTGAGGTAACCCAGACACAGAAAGACAAACATGGTATATACTCACTCATAAGTAGATATTAGATGTAAAGAAAAGGATACCCAGCCTTGACCCCAGAGAAGCTGGAGAACAAGAAGAACCTTAGGAGAAACATACATGGATCCCCTAGGGTAGAGGATATAAACAAGATCTCCTGAGAAAATTGGGAATGTGGGGAAAAGAAAGAAAGGAAGGCAGAAGGGGGTGAAGAGGATAAAGGGAGGGAAGAGAAGAATGTGAGGGAACAGGATAGTCAAGATGGGGGGAGGACAGAGAAGGACACAAAGGAAAGGGACATCTTGATTGAGGAAGCTACTATGGGGTTAGTGTGAAACCTGTCACCAGGCAAAGTCCCAGGAATCCACAACCCCAGTTAAGACCCTAAGCAATAGTGGAGGAAGTACCTGAACTGGTCTTCCTCTGCAATCAGATTGATGACTACCTTAATTATCAACATAAAACCTTCATCCAACAACTGACAGAAGCAGATGCAGAGATCTACAGCAAAGCACTGGGCTAAACTTCCAGAGACCAGTCAAAGAGAGGGAAGAATGATAATATGAGCAAAGGGACCAAGATCATGATGGGGATACCCACAGAAACAGCTAACCTGAGCTATTGGGAGCCCACTCTGGACTAAGAGGTTCTATAAGAACCTGCATAGGACCAAACTAGGCCCTCTGAATGTGAGTGAGAGATATGTGGTTGGGCAGTCTTCGTAGTCACTGGCTGTGAGACCAGGATTTCTCCCTAGTGTTTGAACCAGCTTTTGTTGCTGATTCTATTTGGAGGGATACCTTGCTCAGCCTAGATATAGTGGAAAGAGCCTTGGTCCTGCCTCAAAGTGATGTGACAGACTTTGTTGACTCCCCCATGGGAAGCTTTATCCTCTCAGAGGACTGGGCATGGGGTGAGGTAGGAGGAGGTCGGGGGAGAGGGAGGAGGGGAATAAATGGGACTGGGATAAGTATGCAAAATGCGAAAAGATCATCTTAAAAAATAAATTAATTAAAAAAAAAAACTTGTTCTGTGGCCATGTATGTAATCAATTTTGGAGACCAGACCTCTGTCTAATAATGTAATAGGGCTGTTTGTTTGTTTCCCAGCTGTTCAGACTCCTGAAATAATCACGCAGAAACTGTATTAATTAAATCACTGCTTGACCCATTAGCTCTAGCTTCTAATTGGCTAACTATTACATATTAATTTAACCCATTTCTATTAATCTGTGTATTGCCTCATGGCTATGGCATACCAGAAAAGCTTCAGTCATCTATCTCCATTGGGAGTTCATGGTTTCTCCTCGAATCCACCCTTCTTTCTCCCAGCATTCAGTTTAGTTTTTCATGCCTAGCTCTATTCCCCTATAGCTCTGTTATAGGCCCAAAGCAATTCCTTTATTAACGAATGATATTCACAGCATATGAAGAGGAATCCCACATCACCTCCCCTTTTCTGTTTAAATAAAAAGGAAGGTTTTAACTTTAACATAGTAAAATTACATATAACAAAACAGGTATCAAGCAATAATTACAGTTACAATATTTATGTATACTTTATCTTTTATTATAACTAAGTAAAACTATAACTATCAATTCTTCAGCTCCACCAAAGACTTCAGAAGGGTCTAATATTACCTAAGTAAACAGGAAGTACATTGTAAGCAACTTCCAAACTCTAGAATTGACAGAGACATCTCACTAACTGGACAGTCACCAAAAGTTCTTTTGTACCATTGGGGCATCCATCTTCAGCCTACAGGCCCATAGTATCCAGCAGACTTTTCCACGAAGTTGGAAATTTTAAAGACAGTTCCACCTATATTGGCAGTTTGTCAGTCAATTTCTTCTGTGTCCTGCAGAATGCCTGCCAGACTCTTTCTCTTCTTTCATGATGCAGGATTATCTCACCTTTAGGGAAGTTCAGCAGTCATTTTTCTGTGGGTCCTTCATGTCCAGTTTATCAAGCAGTCCAGGCAAGAGCAGTTTCTTTGCCAAATGTCTAGCAAACTCCATAAGGAGCCTCTTCGATGCCCATCTTCCTCTTGAAGTAATTGGTGCTGCCAGGAGCAGATGTGTCTCATTGTAATGAAAAGTCCTAAGTTCTTAAACATTTTAAATGCCATATTCTGAAGGTCTTTGAAAGACCTGAAGAATTTCTATCTATCTGAAATATATCTCTCTGTACATCTAGAAAACCTACTTATCACTACTACAAGCTTGACTATTATAGATGACTACGTATTAACCTATATTTCTTAATTATCTATTACATTTTTGAATGATCTACACAAACTCAATACCTTAATCAAGAGCAGAAATATATATATATATATATATATATATATATATATATATATATAACACAAAATTGACCTTAAATTTGTATCAATAAACCAAGATCCTTACCAATGGAAATCTCTATAGCATATCCCCCTTTAAATGTAAAGAAACATTTATAAACTGTCTCAGGTTTTATGCGAACTTAGTTGACCACGTGGGTGCCAATTTGTTGAAGGAGAGGCTGCTTGTTAGTTCCCAGCTGCTCAGCCCTGAAATAATCACACAGAAACTATATTAATTAAATCACTGCTTGGTCCATTAGCTCTAGCTTCTTATTGGCTAACTCTTACATATAAATTTAACCCATTTCTATTAATCTGTGTATCGCCATGTGGCTGTAGCTTACCAGTAAAGATTTGGTGTCTGTCTCCGGTGGTGCTACATGGCTTTTCTCTGACTCTGCCTCTATTCTCCCAGCATGCTGTTTCATTTTCCCTACCTACCTAAGTTCTGCCCTAGCAATAGGCTAAGGCACTTTCTTTACTCACCAGTGTTCATCACAGCATACAGAGGGAAATCCTACATCATGACTATTCATGCCTGTGTTTTTATGCTGTGGTCAAGAATCTGAAGTTATGATTTTTAAAGTATTTCTTAGTATCTATATTTGGTCTTGACATTGTTGGGTGGGTGTTAAGTTCTTTGTTTGCTAATTCCTTCTCGGGATTCTAGGGTTTGGGGCCCCTGGTAAAGAATGCTTCTGCCAATCAGATATTGGCATTAAAAAATAGTAATGGGCCAGAAAGAAAGGCTAAGAAAGTCTTTTGTGAGAAGTTAGGATGATCAGGATCCCTAGGGAATGGAGATGGAGTAGAAAAATGAAGTTTCACAGCAGGCTACATTAGGACAAAGGAAAAGTCTGGAGAAACAGAGATGGATGGGGTGGGGGAATACTGGGTCCACACTAAGAGGTGGAGTGAATCCTAAATTTAACCAATAGTCCTCTGCCCTTCAAGGCCTGAATCCATTGCAAACCTCATAACAATACATAATTGTAGGCCCTACTCAATCCCCCATAGACTTAGAGATGCATTTGTACAAAGTCTTGGGTGACTGTTGTGCACACCAGATTCAAGAAGCATGATTTTGGCCTCACTGGATTTAAAATCCTCATGACTTCTGTGTTATTCCACCAGTTTGAGATGTAGACTGGTGCTAGAGTCATCATGCACATCTGAATTTAGCTTATTTATTTCATACTCACATACATGTCAATGTGTTCCATTCTTTGAAAAGAAATAGGAAAATACAGTGGTCCACAGACCAAATCTAACAGAGCTCAAAATGAATGATTCCATTTTCTGCAACATAATATTGCAGAAAGCATTAGATACCAGACCATATTCTAATGAATTGTAAGTGTCTCTATTCAGAAACAAATTGTTTCATTCCCTCAGTACCAAAGACAGAGAGGGTACATGTCTCTTCTGCCTAACATAGTCCTGAATATGTATAAGTGCCAACATCTACTGTCCAAAACATCTACAACTTTGATGTGTGCTATATAATTCTTTTCCTGAAACTTAATGTTGCTATACATCTGTCTATTTGTTTTTCAAGTGATACATATTGTTCTGAAATAATCATGTGCTTATAGAAGATGAATATAAGTATCCTGAATCAGGTTTCAAACATTTCTAATATGAATCAATAGTTAGAAGTTGACTGTAGGTTTGGATTTATTTTCAGATTCATGTGGAGTTGTGCATGAAGAAAAATATCTCACATGGTCAGGAAGCCATGAATAGGCAATCAGATAGAGCATCAAGTCCAGATCAACATGTTTGGGAATTGATAACAAGTGGCAATATTGGACTGGTCACCAGCAAACTGGAAGGTCGAAATGAAACGGCATGACAGCTAACGTCCTGTGGCGGTGACACCAGTTCCCTACTGAAGTGCCACCTGGCATCGCTGCTCTTTTGATTAGCAACAACTGTGGTTCATTCTAACTATGAGTTGTGTGTAAACACTATGGTCCCAGGAAGCCAAAAGCATCCTTAAACTGTAAAATAAGATCTCCTTTTTAAAAAATTAAACAGGGATAAAGAAAAACCAAAGTCCCCGGAATAAAGCTTGATTGATAACAGGCAACTCATAAATACTGTTTAAATATTTTAAGTGAATACGAATGAATAGAGGCAATAATCACGTGAATAGTCAATGAATCGACAGAGGCAATAATCGTGTGAATAGTCAATGAATCAATAGAGGCAATAATCACATAAATAGTCAATGGATCAACAGAGGCAATAATCACCACCACTCTCAACCTTGCTTCTCTCCAGGGCCCTCTCCACTGCTCAGATGTTAAAGGTTTTTGGATTTACTGTGTGATTCCTTTCCACAGAGTTAGTGAAATGTCAATAATAAGGAATCTCGTTATCTCACGAGCATTTCTGCTGGAATGGGTCTCAACCACAGAACACATGAGATAAGAAATAAAGTTGCAAACAGTTTTAGTGAACTGGAGTAGAATCTGTAATGCAGAAAATTGAAAAGTAAATTAATAATTGTCACAAAACTTCTAACAGAGCGGCAAAACATGCGTCCTTGAGAGGAAGCAGCAATGATTTTTCTAAAATTGAAGAAAGGGTTGTAAGCCAAGACACCAAAACAGGACTTTTATGCAGCAGGGAAAGAGATACTGGTGGACTTACAGTATTGTCAGGCTACATCCACACAGTTATCAACTTTGCCAGCTATGACACCACCTTAGAAAACATGAGACGCATATCACTCTATAAATGTCAATTTCAAAACTATGTAAATCTTCCAAGAGCTTGGATAAAAGTGAAGGTTATAAAATTGATAATATCAAAAACATTTACCAAGAACCTGCTAAGTATAAAGCACTCAGAAATATATAGGGTAGAAGTCAGATCCCTGCATTAGCTGTGGAAGCAACCAAACTCATGAGACTCTTTTATGTTCTACTGAGATCACCTGTGGAATTACATTTTAGAAGAGAAAATGATCTCACTATCATTAACACATTTTCACATGAATCCAGCTTCAGAAGTCACATAAAAATAATGAGTGCCTTTTTTAAAATGAGTGTGGAGGTTTATAGAAAGATAGAAGCCATCACATCTTTGGGGAAAAATAAATTAACAAACTAAAGCATCTCATTGAAACAATCAGGACATGACAATGCAGAAGTAGTGGCCCATGGTAAGAGGTGAGAGTGAAATGGGGAGCAAAACTGACCCAGTTTTCCAGAACAAAAGGCACGAGGTATTTCCATATTCAGAAGCAGAATTATTATGTAGGCAATAAATTATACTAAAATGTATAGCTTCACTGCAAATGCATAAGAGCATAAAGAATTAGCAACTTAGAGCAAGTATGTGATTTATCTAAAGTAATTTCAGACTCTTAAAGTGGTAGCCACTAAGTACATAATTAGTAAACTCAAAAAGCAAGCCCAGCCCCATGCCTAAGGTTATGCACTAAGAATTCACCTTAGGTAGCAGAAATAATCCCATGCTGAAGTTCTTTCCCAGTTCATGATCTTCTGAGATACATCCCCCAAAATCAACAACTATTATTATTAGAAAACTGTAAATCTACTGATCAAATGTACAGAAAATAGACTTTAAAATATCCTTAAAAGGCTATCGCTTTATATTACAGGTTTCTTGTAAATTCATAGATCAGAAAGAGGGAAAGAAAAGTAGGGAGCTAGAGGGGAAAAGGTGAAAAAGAAGATAGAGTCATAGGTTTTCTAGTCTTCCCTGGATTTCTAAACTAAATTTATAGGTAAGCATTAAAGAAAAAAAACCTGTCAGCTAAAGTAATTGTTAGGCGGTATGAAATCATCCCTTAAACAGTGAATTTTTTACTTTAATTCTGCCTCTCAGAAGTGTAACACCAAAGACATTGACCTGAGATGAAGAGAATGCATTTCTGAGACATGCAAAGGTAACAAGCATCACACCAGAAGGTGGCATTGCTGAAAGGAGTATCTTAGAAGCGATAGACAAATGGAAAGGGGGAGGAGAAGAATGGAGCTGGGCAGAATGGAGCAGGAAAGGCATTATTTCATGTCAATTAAAATTAAATGCAAAAGGGTGACAGTGGCTCTGATCCTGTCAAGCTATAGTATTTTGGTGGCAGGCAGTAATATGAGAATTATAAGCAATTTGCAAACCACGGGTCTGCAAGCCTGCCTACACATTTCTCTGCTTGCGATGGCTAGTCAGGGATTTTTCAAGGGGAAAAACAAATTCCAAAATATCAGTTTCGTGAATCCCTGCCAAAACCAAGAGCAGCTTGCTCTCTGCATGGGGCGAGCCAAAGCAAAACCATACAATGAGTCCTCTGTCATTAACATCACCCCCACCCAATGCACACCCTACACACACTCTGAGAACCTCATGCTTAGGCAGAATACAGATTTCTCATTTTTCCCAGTCTGTCTTTTTGATTTAGGTACTGTCCTCCATGCGCTCAGCTGCTTGAGCACAGCCTCTGGGCTTCTGCATCCCCTGCTGCTGTCCTCTCTTAGGCTGCCCACATCCCTCACCACTCTGTCACTTTCCTTCGCTATGCCCACATGGACAGCAGTGCCCAAATACCTCCTCTACACTAATCATTGGTAATTTATCGTCCTTGCTTTGTGCCAGTATACACAGACTGTTACATGTAATACATTTTATTTATCATTAAAACCACCCCTATGCATTTCTTACTATTACAACCTATGTTTAACCCAAGAAGAGCCTGAGTACAGAAACCATCACTTTAGCCCATCCATTCACATAGTAGTTAAGTGTCTAATTCAGGCAAGTCTGACCTATGCTTGGATCTTAACTGTGCCACTACATATGGTACAGTACCTGTGCCGTGATTATGCTAACATTTTTTCTGGTGTTATCAGGTGCCTGTCACTGAGTCTGATGCTAGACTATGTCAGTGAATTAAAAAAAAAAAAGAAAGAAAGAAATGTCATGCATTTTATTTTTAGGGAATTGGTAATTAATTTGGAGTGAAAGGCAATGAGCTATAGAGTGTTGACATCACTGAAAACACACTCTGAAGGTCAAGAACAAGGTGTGGTTAGAAAGTCAGCAAAAATAAGGAAGATTACCATGAATGCCAAAGTATGATTGGTGAGAAGACACCAGTCACATACTGGGCGGTGAGGTAAGTGAGTTCTTCCAGGAGAATACGGGAAAATACGGTAAAGTAGAAAGACCTCTTATTCCCACCCCCAACTCCGCTACTGACCACCACCTGGAGAGCAGGCCCTCTACCTGGGCAGCACAATAGAGCCAATCCTGTTGGTGGAGATGCGGGAAAACCAGCTCCGAAGTTGTTAGCATGGGAGAGTTATGCGCATTGCTCCTATGCCATGGGGCAGCATGGATGGGGGAGAGATGCCCCCCATGCCACCCAAGCCACAGTGTGCACCATGCCTATGGCAGGTGGGAGAGCTGACCCTGAGGGCAAAAGAGCTGCCCCTGCCTACCACCAGCTGCAACACTCAGGAGAGCCGGCCCTGCACCTCACCTGGGCAGCACAATAGAGCTAACCCCCTTAGCAGAGGTGTGGGCCAGATGCGATATTGTTAGCCTGTGAGAGCTGTCCCCATCAGTCACCTGTCATGTGACAGCATAGGCAGGAGAGAGATCATCCTCCTGCTCTCACCCTCCCTACCCCACCCCCCATCAACACCTGAGGTCATAAGAGTGGGAGAGCTGTCCCTGCCCCACATCAGCGGCAGCACTCAGAAGAGTAGCCCCTACAACACACCTGGCCCGCACAGTAGAGCTGGTCCTGAAGATGTAGGTGTGGGAGATCGAGCCTGAGCACGTGAAAGCAGGAAAGCTGGTTCTGCCCTCTGTTCATTGCTGCAAAGGATGAACTCACCAAGGCAATGCAGGAGAACTCACCCTAATAGTGAGGACAGGGGGAAACTGGCAGACTGATCAACCCTGCATCTACCCAAGCCCAGAGCTAAGGTTATGGGACTGTCCTACGCCAGTGTCCACCCCATCTGTGATCTGCTGGAGCACATGAAGGGTCCAGGCCTGCAGACCCAAAGTTGCTGGATCTCTATAACACAGGCAACATCAGGATAAGCAAGAGAAGTGAAGGCCCAGCATCAATAGTGCAGCAGAAACCAGAGGCCTCGAACCAGACCAATAACTCTTTGCAATGAACACTGCAAGTAAAGATACATGGACAAAGAGAATTACTGTGTGACTCACTGTGTCACACTACAGCTTCCATGATGAGATTGTTTTTCCTTTTTTTTTTTTTCTTTTCCCTTTTAAACTTTATTGGGGGCCAGGGAAGGTTGCTGAAAGGGCAGAGGGCGGATACGCAGGGATGAGTTAGAGTTTTAGGAGAAACTGCTTCCTCCAGCAGCCCCAAGAGCCTAGGCTCAGTAAGTACACCTACCAACTTAGAGGAAGGGATCAGTAAACAGTAGAGAAGGAAGATTTAAACAGCTCATTTGGGAAGAGAGACATATGAAGGAGTTTGATGAGCCCAAGTCTATCTTTGGGGTACTTATGTTTAGATGGAAGAAGGGTTGGGGCAGGGGACAAGAGGTATGATTATTACATAAGCAGTCCTGGTCAACACGAATCCCACCATCATTGTCTCAGCTCAGGTCCAATAATTCATCAAGAACTGTTAATCCGTCATCATCTAAGAGGATCAGTCTGTTTCCCACAAGGGGCTTGCTCTACATATAGCATCTGTCTTGCCTCCTATGCCTGGCTCTTCCTGAAATACAAGGTAATCAACTTCAAGTTTAGGACAATGACTCTGTTCCTTTTACCTTAAGTGGGAAAGGATGGCCAGACTGACTATCACACCTATGTGTACAGATAAGCCAGTGGCTGGAAGCAAAGGAAACAGATGAAGATGACAGTAGAAATGCCAGGCTTTCCTTCCACTTTAGATACCATGGCAATGCTTCTTAATGACAGCAGCCTTGAAGAGGCTGTTACTACATGCTTATTCTTGAGTATCTAATCCAATGAGGGCTTGATCAGCTCCTCAGAGAGAGATCATAATAGAACCCTCACAAACATGTTGGACTCAGACAGAAAAGAAAATATTTTTTTTGTAGGTCTGAAAAGACATGAGGTTGTGAATTCCAAATACTAGGGCCCTTCTACCATGGCTTTGATAGAGTCAGGCTTGTTTATATAGTTGATGGAGACTCAGAAAACCTACAGAAACAAAGTTTGTTCAGCAAGAACAACATGGGAGACAATCCCAACATCCTCTGCCTAGAATTATACAAAACTTATGAAATGAAGTACTCAAAGAGATCCCCAGTCTCCTAGGAAGAAAGTGCTGCAGTCAACCACAAGATAACATGTGTACTTCCAATGACATAATTAGGAGAAAGACCAAACGCCAAAGACAATTGCATATGTGACAGCAGGAAAACCTGCATTTGAAAAAGGAAAGCTTAGGCCAAAGGCATCCCTCCGGTATCAGAATACTGATGCCATCTTGATGAGTGATTCAACCCAGATTACAAAAGAGTAGAAAAACCATCACAATGACTGACTTACTCCATAAAATATTATAGCCATAATGTGCTTTTCTCTTGTGTTTGAAATTTGAAAACTACTTATATTTGTTTAAACTTATAAATACGCACTAATTAAAACATTAACATTCTTTTGGCTTTCATTTGTACTCCCCTTTACAGTCTCTCCAGAGGCCCTGCAGGGCATTTTATGTGTGACAATAATGACTCTGTCATTGTTATGTAGCATATTCAACTTCATTTTATAAGTAGGGTTCAACCCTTTGTGTTAGGAAAGGTTCTCTGGAGAAATAGCACCTATAGAATGAATATATGTCATGAAAATGGATCTACTGGATTGGGTTATACCATATGAGCTGAATATTCCTATAATGACCTTTTGTACACTGGAGAGGGTAAGAACCCAATAACTGTATGGTCTGTGAAGGTAGAGGCCTCAACAGTCCTAATTTGGCACCGAAGGCCTGAAGCATTCTCGAGGAGCCACTGGTCTTCCACCTCATTGCAAAGCCAAAGAAGATGGGTTTATGTGATAATGAAGGACTGGAGCAGAAGCAACAACAGCAACAGAACAGCAAGCAACAAAGGTGGGCAGACAAAAGCAAGTGACCATTCCCCAGACCTCTTTATATCTAGACTGCCTCAAATGATGACACCTAACCTAGGGAAGAGTCTCTCCCCTCCCCTGTTAATCCTTCCTAGAAATGATCTCCCAAGCATGCCCAAACTTTTCTCCTAGATGATTCATGATTCAATAAAGTTGTCAATCAATCAAGATTAGCAACACATTTCAAGGGATTTGAAGGCAAGTCAGATTTAGACCTCCATTTCTCATAAGACATGATTGGTCTTATGATCAATGCTTTTCATTCTGTGCTCTTGGAGACTCCCATCCACCAAACACATCCCCATCTTCTATGGGATGTGGAGTCATAGGAATCAAGATGAGAGACAAAGGTGAGACAGATGTAGTGTGCTCCTGCACACAAACAGCAAGCCCTCATTACTAAATGAAAGTCAAATTCCCTTGAGAATAAATTCTGTCACTATAGTATAGAATTTAGGTGGTAGTGCAGATCAATAATACAGGATAAGTTATATTCTCTAGTGTAAATTTCTTATTGTATCTGGAAGAGAAGTGGAATTTTCCTATAACCTTAGTAGAATCTAACTTCAAAATTGGGGTCGTTATTGACACCTTCGGAATTAGCTAATTAGGTTATTATGTGCTTCCGTCTGCCCTTTGAAGCTCCAGGTGGTTTAGTATATGTGGCAGTGTAACGTCATTAACATTTGCTTAATTGGGGGGAACAGAAAGACCTCTGCCATGAAACAACTTCATGATGGGCAACCTGCAACATTGCAGTGGTACAAATTCACCATCCTGCAGGCCTCAATCTAGTCTGCACCAGACTATCCGTTTGTCCTAGACTTCATAGCATTTTATCTTACCCATCTGCAGAGTGGAGAAAAACATATCACTCAAAGTTCCATCATGGGGACCCACATGTTAGTAAAAGTACACCATCCACATGATAATAAAATTAATACTTTTGTGGCTTCGATTGAACACTTTTTCATTGAAATTTACTCCTGGAATTACTACACCATTTTTCTAAGCGACTCAGATAATATCTATCAAATGTTCCCCTTCACCAAGCAAAAGCTCTTCACAGACCTCTCTGCTCACTCTTACAATGTGCTGTCATTTGAGGTTAAGGTTATCTTGTATCTTATCCAGACATCACCAGACATCTGTTGAATTCACAGAATGCTTGCTACTTATTGCAAGTGTAATTATTTAAAGGGAGGAAGGGACTACTGGTCTTTGGAACTCTGTCTAAGCTTCTGAGAGGAGAGAAGACATCTGGTCAGTTAAGTGGTCACAATACCCAATGACAAGTTCTCTATTCTCTTTCCCCAAGTTGTTATTTCTACATTGAACTCTGATTGTTGGTCAACACTGCCTTGAACTGTTGCTGTGCTTGGGCTCCTGGGAGGACGCTTGGGCCTCTGCTTATGTGACTGCTTGGTGAGGAGACCAAGGTAAATCTGAAAACATTCCTTTCTGCCTTAACCTGAGCCCCAACTAAGACACATAACACAAATAGGACATCGTGATGCTGCCCGAATCACATCTACAGTGAGGCTTTCCCAACATGTGGAGAACCGTGTACCATTCCTGAACATGGAAGATGAAGCTGAGCCCCTGTCATCCTCACATTCCCATCGTTTCCCAGACCCAGAACTATCATAAAGCATTTCAGCTCAGGGACTCAACAGCCTGCAGAAAGGAAGAAGTTTCCAGGTGTAGACAGGAAAGAACCTACATCCCTAGAATGGACTGATCCACTGGAATTTGTATGTTTAATTTGTCGCCAAATCATGGTAAGGAGATAGGGTTCTAGTGAGGTCACTTACCAGTGCCAACCACACCAGCACCATGGTCTCAGAATCACAGCTTCCAGACATAGAAGAAATAATTTTCTGTCACTTATAAGAGAGATGGAATAGCCTGGTGGTGGTGGCGCATGCCTTTAATCCCAGAACTTGGGAGGCAGAGGCAGGTGGATCTCTGTGAGTTTGAGGCCAGCCTGGTCTACAAGAGCTAGTTCCAGGACAGGCTCCAAAGCTGCAGAGAAACCCTGTCTCAGGGAAAAAAAAAAAAAAAGATAGATGGAGTATGTATCATACTCTGCTGTGATGCAGCAGAAGCATGGTAAGGAGGTGGCTTCTAAAGAGAGTGGGATCAACACTTCTAAAAGGAAGCCCTAGAATCAGCCTTTGAACTGATCAGCTTAGGAGATTCCTGACCTTGAACAGGGGTTTGGTAAAGAATGAAGGTTCTACCACAGCACCATAAAGGTTAATGGGAGATGAAAATTAGATGCTCTTTACAATGATTAGGCCTCATCATAGACAGTATTTATTAGCATTTAAATCATCCTAGTTCAAAGCGCCCTCCCTCTTTGCCAGGCACTGTGGTAAGTGCTTCACAATCTCTGTCTCAAGTCCTAAAGAAACACTAGTTGGTAAGAAAATTGAAATTTACAGAGGTTCAGTATGTTTCCAAAGATAACTCTAGGAAGCTGAAGAGACTGAAAACTGACCCCTCAAATATATCCAGGATCTATTACTTGGAACTTTTAATGTGAGCTTCCACAGGAAAGGGAATTTTATAGGTGTGTCTAGGTGAATAATATTAAAGAGACGTTAACGCGGGTTATCCAGGTGGATCCTAAAGAGAATCAAAGCATCCCAAAGACAGGCAGAGGGAATTGTGGCATGGAAGGGAGAGGGTGCTGTGTTCTCAACAAGAAAGACCTTCAGGGATGCTGCAGTGCTGGTTTTGAGGAGGGGGAGTATGAAACAAAAGAATACCAGGAAGAGGGCTCCGGAATCTGGGTTCCACAAAGCATGAGGTCCTCTAGGGTCAGATAGAGGATCACAAAGCCCCAAAACTAGAGAGTCTTCTGACACCTACTGAGCTTTTGGAGAGAAAGCATGTGTTGTCTAGAGCTGTGTAGTTGGAGTCCATTTGTTCTGAAGCACTGGGAAGGATGGTAAATGTGGCTATGATTCTACCACTCATAGGAGTCTACCACAAATTGAATTGCCACACATATGAGAAGCACGGAACAGGCAGGCAGTGGAAGAAAGAAGGAACGAGAAAGGAGACTAGAAAGAAAGAAAGAAAGAAAGAAAGAAAGAAAGAAAGAAAGAAAGAAAGAAAGAAAGAAAGAAAGAAAGAAAGAAGGGAAACAAAGAAAATGAGAGAAAAAAGAGATGGGGCAGGAGAGGGAGAAAGAGAGGAGAGGACTTAAGGATCCCAAATATCTATGGCAACATCACCTTGGAACCTGTTATCCCCATGTGAGTCAGAGCAAGTTGGTAAGAGCCCTTCATGAACGCTGGCACTTAGGGGCTAGAATCACAGGGCTCAGTAGTTCTAAATCCTGAGACGCCATAGCTAGAGGGAAAACAGATTGTTGGAGTCCTAGTTTGGAGGTCAACTGGCTCTGTACTTGTTGGAGACAGCCGACAGCTAAAGACAGAAATGTTAAGCGTTTAGATGTGAAGCTCAAAAAACCCCATATGAATGAATGGTTTGACTTATTTTCTACCACCTATTCAATTAAGGCCTTCATTTGATTATTAAAATATTTTATATGAATATGTGTGTTTATACGTGTGAACATGCATGTGCAACAGTGTGAGAGGTCAGAAGACAACTTACGGGAGTTGATGCCTCCTTCTACAGTGCACACTCCAGAAGTAGGACTCAGGTGGCAGTAAGTGCCCTTACCCAATGATCCATCCCCTGATTCACCTTTTAGTATATATTCTATAAGAATATATTTTTAATTTTAATGTAATAATCCTGCATTCCTTATTACTGATGATAGCTTAGTAAAGAATAGCAATTTCACTTAAATCTTATGATTATTTCTCAACAAGCACTTTACAGAAATGCATTTTTCACTGTTTTAATTTTACATAAATTACTAAAACTTTAATGAGTACTTACATTCAATAGTTAATCGGAGAAAACACAAATTAAACAGAAACACAAGTGAGTGTGTCTAACACCAGGGTTCTAACAACACGACGTACACAACATTTGTCCTCCAGGCTGGAACAGGAATCCAAGAGCCATTTGCTGGTTAAAGTTAGAGTTACATCGTTTTCCCTAAAGAAATTAGAAACGACATTTTGAAGTTCTCTGGGGTTTGGAAGAGACCGAGAGAGAAACATTTGGAGCCCACATATAGCACGGAAAGTACAGTGATTTTCTAACAAACAACTCTCATTATACCTCTGAAAAGCAATATTGTGCGGGACAATTAAGAATGAGAGAAGATAAAAGGTGAGCTGTCTTGGTGAGGTGAAAGACATTTAATTCAGGCGCTTCTGCTCAAAAACAGAAAGGGAAATAGCAACCAAATACCACAGCATACGGAGTATCTGTTTTTCGATAAAAATGCCAGGTGAAGAGGTCTTATTTAAATCTACACAGACGGCAGTATCCACCTCTCCTGAAGTTGGTTTTCCCCTTGGCACAAAAGGGCCGGTGCAGCCCTTCCAGCTGCCCTGAGTAACAGCGACATCTAG
Organism: Chionomys nivalis; assembly: GCF_950005125.1. NCBI lineage: Eukaryota > Metazoa > Chordata > Mammalia > Rodentia > Cricetidae > Chionomys > Chionomys nivalis. Next base: position 52,640,821 of record NC_080088.1, on the reverse strand, counting down.
TGGATTTTGGTGATACAGGCAGCACCACTGCCTGCCAATACAACTGGCGAGTCCTTGCCCCAGCCTTTGATATTATTCTGGGTCAATATTTAGCACCTGCAAAAGTCACTGCACAGATCAGGGATGGGGGGTGTAATTGAATCCCAAGACCTCTGTTTTCGTAATTGAAAATATGACTATATTGCTGGGAATCCTTTTTTGTAAATGCATCATCAATCTTACTACAAGGGATTATGCTTCTTGGACAGGACAAAGCCCACAAAATGTTTCCAAAGCCAACCTAAACACTCGATTCAAAAACCACTAAATTTCACAATGGTATCCTTTTGATTCCTGTACAGTTTCAACCATCTGCAGAAGAGCTACCCCAGAACACTCAAGCAGTTCAAACTGGGGCACTTAGTGCTTTGTTTTGGCTCTACCCAGGCCTGCCCCTACACCTCGGGTAGCAGCAGCAGCAGCAGCATTCCTTTGTCCGGGTACCAAGTAAGGAATTTCTTGGCAGCTGCCTTTTCCGCCGCTGCCCTCCTCCTCGCTCCATCAAGAAATTTAATACCAAGCTGGCAGGCAGAGGTCAGAAATTTTTGAAAGCCTCCACGTCTGCCGCCTCCTCTAAGGTCTTGACTCTGCACAGACCGCCAAATGCCAACCGATTTCCCTCCCCCTTCCAGAGCGTCCTGTGTCTCCAACGTCCAGGTTGTTGCCTGAATCTTGCCCTCACATCTGTTCCCTCCCTCTCCCTCCGCAGCAGGGCTGTCCTTTATTAGTAACGTCCTGCTTCAGCTGTCCCAAAAGGCTCTGGCACATCTTGTCATCCATCCAGGGATCAGCAGTCTCTTCCGAGTTATGGATTCTGAGCTTCGCCTCCGTCAGGGGAATCCAGAAGCCATGGCTGACGTGCAGCTCTGAGGAATCAGGCTACAGAGTCCCTGAAGTCCCACACCATCATATCTTGGAAAAGTGGGCCGCGTTAAAGCCAAGGACTGCGGGGTAACGTGACAGAAAAAGACAAAGGACAAACATCAAACCCAGGCTGAATAAGTAACAGTTTTCTTTCTTGACACATTTTGCAATGACATAGTCAGGGCAACTTTAGAACAGTCTTTGAAAAAAAAAATCTTTCCGATATCTTCATGATGTTGTGGCCACTATAAAAGACTGTTAAAAATATATGTGGTCAGGATTTTAATCCATTTTTAGGAGACTAAACCAATGTTCAGTTTTGAAGGTACAGATTGCATGAAAAGTATATTCTACAAAAAGTCAGATGCTCATCTTGCTTGATCCTAACCTTTTTTAACTGCTGTCCTCCCTCCATCATTTAGCCTCTAGCATAGCAGGGTCAGAGCTATCCCACACAAAAGCAATAAGAAAAAGGAAAAGCAGTGGGGACATTTTGAAAATAGATAAGATGACAGCTGTTAGCTATGATACAAATATAGACTAGGCCAGCTCTGGGGAGGGGGCACTCCAAAGCCCTAGATGCCAGAAAATAAAAATGAATGAATCACTAACAAGCAAACTTAAAGAAGAGCCTGAAATGCTCATCATGGAAATATTTCCTTCCGTCTTGCTATGTTAGGTTAAGAGACAATACCGCTTAAACACAGATATGTAAAGAATATTTCTATTTACCTCACGATTATTTAGCGATAGGATGTAAAACAGAAGGCCAATGATTAAGTTGCTTTTCCGCAGTAAAGGAATCATAGCCTAAGCTTCTATTTCCTGATGTAGTGTTACCTGTACACCTATGTGAATGTTTAAATATAAAACATAGTGCTAATTCTTTGGCAAGTGCACCAGCTTGGTAAATGCATTTAGTACTGAGGGAATAAATTTATTTGTAGTTTTATGACAGTTCAAGTCAGATGTCACTACCAGAATTTCAAATTTGAAGCCTTCTAGATTTTAATTGTGACTGCAGAATGTATAGATATATACAAACATGTATATGTATATTTACACACACACACATACACACACACACACATATATATATATGTATATATATATATATTTACCATGTTAGTGTCTCTGCTGGTGCCATCCTTGTTCAGGTCATGTCTAGGCAACCATATCAACAAGACTTTATGCATGTAGCTTCTTACCCCAATGGACAAGCCAAAGTGAATAGGGGAAGCACCGTGGGACCTCAACCTGACACAAAGAACTATGGGCAGCTGGGGAATGCTCAGAGCAGAAGAAATAGTCTTCCCCAAGGAAGAGCACACTAACTAGTTATCCAGTACCAAGTGGTCAGCCCTGAAAACAGATTATTCCACAGACTGAGCATGCTGTACATTTGTAGTTAGGAATATACATTTTTATGTAACAAAAGGCCATGAATTTACAAGGGAGAAGGAATGGGGTTACATGGGAGGATTTAAATGAAAAAAAAGGGGGGGAGGAGGATGGTGTGATTATTTTCTAATCTCAAAAAGTAAAATATCTATCTTTATTTATTTTTGTGGTAGAGTGAGTCCGGGAAGTAAGATACACACAAGATAAAAGTTTGTGTGGTGCCCTGAGCTGGGTGATCAGTGAGTTCTCATAGAATCTTTGTTGAGCATGAATTCACTTTCCTAAGAGAACTAAACCCAGCTGTCAAGTAATCATGAGGCACCATGGGAAGGAGCAATGAATTGCCTGCTTCTCTCTTCCACTCAATTTTCTCCTCAGATCTTCAATCTCAAAGCCCTACTGGCCAATTTAGGATGCAGAGGATTGCCTCTGAGCAATGCATTCTTTTTTTAACTATTTATTTATTTTTATTCTTTTTTAATTAAAATTTCCACCTGCTCCCCGTTTCCCATTTCCCTCCCCTCCTCCCAAATATTGCCCCCTCCCCCACTCCCCTCCCCCATCCCCACTCCTCTTCTCCTTCCCCCACTCCATTCCCCCTCCCTCTCAATACTGAAGAGCAGTCCAAATTCCCTGCCCTGCGGGAAGACCAAGGTCCTCCCACTTCTATCTAGGTCCAGGAAGGTCAGCATCCAAACAGGCTAAGCTCCCACAAAGCCAGTTCATGTATTAGGATCGAAACCTAGTGCCATTGTCCTTGGCTTCTCATCAGCCTTCATTGTCCCCCATGTTCAGAGAGTCCAGTTTCAACCCATGCTTATTCAGTCCCAGTCCAGCTGGCCTTGGTGGGCTCCCAATAGATCAGTTCCACTGTCACAGTGGGTGGGTGCACCCCTCGTGGTCCTGACTTCCTTGCTCATGTTCTCCCTCCTTCTGCTCCTCATTTGGACCTTAAGAGCTCAGACCGTTGCTCCAAATTGAGTCTCTGTCTCTATCTTGATCCATCGCCAGATGAAGGTTCTAAGGTGATATGTAATCCCGCAGATCCCTGCTTTGGCCTCACTGCTCCTCCAGTGAACTCCCAGGGACTCATAAAATGCATTGCACATTGTTTTCTGGACCTTAAAGTGTGGTTGCTTGCAATAACTTCTCTGGTCATTATACCAGTTGACTTGTGTTTTTTTTTTAAAAAAAAGATTTATTTATTTATTTATTTATTTATTTATTTATTATGTATACAACATTCTGCCTCGAAGTATGCCTGCACGCCAGAGGAGGGCGCCAGATCTCAGTACAGATGGTTGTGAGCCACCGTGTGGTTGCTGAGAATTGAACTCAGGATCTCTGGAAGAGCAGCCTGTGCTCTTAACCTCTGAGTCATCTCTCCAGCCCCCAGTTGACTTGTGTTTAAGTCAAGACTGTGGTCACCTACTCTCTGAACCCTTCTAGCTGAATGACATCATCCTGGAAACTTCTCAGCCTCCATGAGGCAGAGCCCTGGGTCCCAGAAGATCTGTTCCCAAGCTCACGTCTGCCTTTCCAATCAACCTACCAGTTTCCTCTTTCTAATCTGAAGAACACCTCCAATTCTGCCCGGTGATTCATTCACAAACATCCCACACACATCCATCTCCTACCCCCTAGGCATCCATCTTTCCGAATTCTATTACTCTGGGTTTTACAATAGAAAATTGCTTTCAGCAGCGATGCGGTCATTCAGCCACCACAGTGATCAAGGATTTGTTCTTCTCTCATGGTTCCTGTGCGGCTGAACAGCAGTCATAGATACAGACAGATATTACATCTGCTGCTTCTGTGCATCAAACCACCTCGTGGAGATGTAGCTTGATTTGAATTTGATTTCTGGATTTTAAAAAGCCTCAGCGACACTGACTACACAAAGGTTTGGGGGCCTGCACAGTTTCCATGCAAACAGCACCACCCACAGAAAGGTCTGATGAAGTACACACTGTATTTCTTTTTTTTGTTTGTTTGTTTGTTTTTGATTTTTGAGACAGGGTTTCTCTGTAGTTTTTGGTGCCTGTCCTGGAACTAGCTCTTGTAGACCAGGCTGGCCTCGAACTCACAAAGATCCTCCTGCCTCTGCCTCCCGAGTGCTGGGATTAAAGGCGTGCGCCACCACCGCCCGGCCTCACACTGTATTTCTTTAACAGCTTCTTTAAACAATGATAGCACATCAGGGACTGACAAATGAACGAAAGCAAATCAGGGGCTGTCAAATATTCCAGCAACTGCTTAAAGGCTTATCACAGCTGCTGTCATTGTATTTAACTTCAGAATTCCGTGATTATTTGTGCCTGTGGGCTGATGTGTGTATACACATACAGTCCTGTATGCTTCTGATTTGGGTGTATTTAAAAGCATGAAAACGTAGTCTGTTTCTATGTTGTTTGTAAGAGCAGAATTATTCAAGTATCTCCTAAAAGAAAGATTAATTAGTACAGTCATGGTTCTTTTAGGAATTTAACTGTATTCCTGCTATCCCATAGGGAATAATTCTGATTCGGTAGCAAACACCACCTGCAAGTCTAACATTTTTCAATGCTGTGTATGTAGATTCTTTCGGTCTCGTTATAGAAGGTGATACTATTTGGCTACTGGGCCTCGAGCGCCAGGTGGTGAACACTTGGAGAATTCAAAATGCCGTTACCATGGGGATAAGATGATGCAATCAACACAACTCCTCTTTCCAAAATAGAGAGAGAGAGAGAGAGAGAGAGAGAGAGAGAGAGAGAGAGAGAGAGAAGCTCTTTCCACTCAAAAATAAATGAGCTTAGAAATGGAAGGGTTTTTTTCCTTTTAAGTGAATGACTATGTTCTTCTAACTCTGTATTTTCCAGTGACAACTGAAGTGGGCGAACAAAGGAGCTAGAGAGAAACCCTGTTTTACGTCTGCCTTCTGCTCTCTACACTGGCTGTATCAGGAGAAGAAACACATTTGAAATCCCCCAAGTACCGCTGTTCAAGTGCACATCCTATACGGTACATTATGAATCGGCCGTAAATCACTCCTCTTCCTTCTTCTGCGTCCACTTGCCCTTAACTCTCTGGCTCTTGTCATCTAGAGTTGAAAGTTACTTCCTTGCTCCTTGAACAAAAGCTGACATCGTACCTTGCCTGGCCAAAAAGAGTAAGACAGAATTGGGTCAGATTCATGCCCAGGTCTGAACAGACTGTCTTCCTTGGAATCTTTCCCAGCCTCCATGAAGCTATCTGAACTGGTCTGCAGAATGGTGAGAAGTGATCACCTCACTCATTTTCATCTTTGCTCAGCGTACCACTGGCGATACCCCAGAAACAGATCTGCACGATTGGTGGATAGCTGATGGCAGAAATAAACCCACTGAATCACAGACTGAGTAAACAAATGCTTAGAGACCCAAACTTTCTTTGTGGTTTATTATATAAGAAATAAGAACTGTATGTCATATTTCATACCAACTCTGCTCATCTTAAAGGATGGAAATTTTTGTAAATATGCAGGTAGGTTCTTGAAACTAAAACTTAGGTTGGAATGATGCTAATGTCGGCTGAAAACCACAGAAAGTTATGTGCAAGCTAAAACACAGTCACTTGTCTCAAGCTTGACAAAAATGGGCAACAGTTTAGTTTCATTTCATTCATGAATTCAGATCTTATGTCAGAATCTGTTGAGACAGGCAGAAACACTTGACAACAAACATTCCCTCTGCACCTAATACGTATTTATTGAATAAAGCACCTTTGTTCTTCCCAAGACAAGTTTCCTACGCTGTGATGAAAACACACAGGGGTCAAAGAGAGCACACAATACAAAGACATGTGCTGTAAGAGAAGAGTCAGCAAGAGCATGAGAAGGAGAACATGGTCTTTCATTTTGCATTTTATTTTACTTCGTTTTACTTTCTTTTCAAGTCATGCCGTGAAGCCCAGGCTGGCCTTGAATTGGAGATCCCGCCTTAACCTCCTGAGCACTAGGATTAGTGGCAAGTGTCAGCTCACTGCAACTAGAAAGGGACCAAGTGAGGCAGGCAAAAGACCTGTGCTTTACAGGATCTGAGAAGATGCTAGATGTGAAGACGCCAAGGGAAAACCTTCCTCCTAAAAAGGAGCAGTGAGCAGACCAGCCTGCCTGCAAACATAGAACTGTGTGGAAGGTGGGGTGGAGGGGTGGGAGGAGCATCATTTGAGGGTGAATGGGAAAACGGTTTTAAAGTAAGTTCACTTTAATTTTCAGGCTCATGGTAACTACTCATTTTTTCCTCTAAAATCTAAATAAAGGATTCAAAAATATTAAAATTTTACTGAAAACTAGAGACTACCTAAAGCCCCAGAAGATGCTTGTAACTGAGTGATCTTAATCCTGCACACTGGAATACTGTCCCCATTGAAGCCTGACTACCCCTCACCTCTCAGGAGAAAATCTGGAATGTGTGTGGGGGGTTATCTTTCAACTATTACTGTTCTTCCTTCACAGAAAACAAAAACAGCCACTATTGGCACCCAGTACCAAGGCAAGCAGTAAAACAAAGGAACTACCTGTGAAGATAGGGACACCTGGGACCTTTCGCTTAATTCTAACTTTTCCAAGATGTCTATGCCCAGGAAGTCACCAGTCTTAAGGCAGAGCTGATGGGCATTGTTCTCAATACAGCCAATACACAGTATGTGCCATCGTCCTAATGGGGACAACCGTAGTTGATTAATGAATTTGGGGAAAGTAGATAGCAGGCTGTAGAAATAAGCATTTATACCTACAAGCTATACCGCCCTCTCCTCTCCACTGTTTCAGAAAGTCTGTCTGAGCATCTGTTCTATCACAGATTGTCCTGGCTGGTCTCACTGTCAAGTTGACACATGCTTGAGTCATTTTGGAGGAGGGAATAGTCATTGAGAAAATGCCCTCAATAGATTGGCCTGTAGGTCATTCTCTCAGTTATAATTGATATGGGAGGGTCCAACCCATTGTAGCCAGTAGGTTTGTGGTCCTGGGGTGGATAGCAAAAACAAATAGAGAGGCCACGAGGAACAAGCCAGTAAATAGCACTCCTCTATGGCCTCCACATCAGCTCCTGTCTCCAGATTCCTGCCCTGTTTGATTCCTGTCCTGAATTTTCTCCATGATGAACTGTGACTTGGAACTGTAAACTGAAATAAACCCTTTCCTCCCCAAGTTGCTTTTGTTTGTGGGATTTTATCAAGGCAATAGAAACCCTAAGGCACAAGTTGTGCATGCTATAAGGCCTGAGCTTATAAAAACAAGAAAATATTACACTGGTTCATGAGAGCTTCCAAAACAAAGTGCCACAAATCGAGTATCTAAAACCAAAGAAGCATATTTTCTAACCACTCTGAAGGCTAGAGTCTAAGATCAAGATACCCATAGTGATGGGTCCTTTTAAGCAAGGTCTTTCTCCTCGGCTTGCTGGTGGTGGTCTGTCTCAGCTACTGTTCTCCTTTCCCAGTTCCTAGGTACACGGTCCATCGTGGCCAGAAAGTTAGAGCAGCTGGAGCGTGAGGCAGCTGGCCTTGTGACATCCAGAGTCAGAAAGCCGAAAGGAATGAATGTTTTCACTCAGCTCAGTCTCTCCTTTCTGTGCACTACAGGATCACACAATTCATGGAATGGGTAAGTCTTTCCACCTTGCCTAGAGATTTGTCTCCACGGTGATTTTAGACTGCCAAAGTGAGGATGAAAAAAACCATCACACTGTCATCACATTGTCATGTGACATTGTTCTGTGCTGCCATACAAATGTCTTTTCTTTGTATGATAGGGCATCTCTTGGGTGTATTCCCAAGAGTGGTATTGCTGGGTCCAGGGGTAGGTTGATCCTGAATTTCCTGAGAAACTGCCATGTTGCTTTCCAAAGTGGTTGCACAAGTTTGCATTCCGACCAGCAATGGATGAGTGTACCCCTTTCTCCACAACCTCTCCAGCAAAGGCTATCATTGGTGTTTTTTATTTTAGCCATTCTGACAGGTGTAAGATGGTATCTTAAAGTTGTCTTGATTTGCATTTCTGTTCATAGCAGCATTGTTTGTAATAGCCACAACCTGGAAACAACCTAGATGCCCTTCAATGGAAGAACGGATGAAGAAAGTATGGAGTATATACATATTAGAGTACTACTCAGCAGTAAAAAACAATGACTTCTTGAATTTTGCATACAAATTGACGGAAATAGAAAACACTGTCCTGAGTGAGGTAAGCCAGACCCAAAAAGAGGAACATGGGATGTACTCACTCATATTTGGCTTCTAGCCATAAATAAAGGACATTGAGCCTTTAATTCATGATACTATAGAAGCTAAATAAGAAGGTGAACCCAAAGAAAAACATATAAACATCCTCCTGAATATTAACCTTCATCAGGCGATGAAAGGAGACAGAGACAGAGACCCACATTGGAGCACCGGACTGAAATCTCAAGGTCCAAATCAGGAGCAAAAGGAGAGAGAGCACAAGCAAGGAACTCAGGACTGTGAGGGGTGCATCCACACACTGAGACCCTGGGTCTGAAAAAGCATGGGATAAAACCAGACTCGCAGAACATAGCGGACAATGAGGACTACTGAGAACTCAAGAACAATGGCAATGGGTTTTTGATCCTACTGCACGTACTGGCTTTGTGGGAGCCTAGCCAGGTTGGATGCTCACCTTACTAGACCTGGATGGAGGTGGGTGGTCCTTGGTCTTCGCACAGGGCAGGGAACCCTGATTGATATTTGGGCTGACGAAGGAGGAGGACTTGATCGGGGGAGGGGGAGGGAAATGGGAGGCGGTGGCGGGGAGGAGGCAGAAATCTTTAATAAATAAATAAATTTTTAAAAAATAGAAAAAAATGTCCTTTCGTCAAAAAACTAAAGGCATATTGGCCTGGAGGCCCCATGCTTTCGGGATTCATATTATCTTACCACCCACAAAGACCCCATCTCCAAATACAATCAAATGTGAGAGCTAGGATCTTACCACATAAATCTGCAGGTAGCAACACAGTTTCCCATGTAACAGCTATACTTCTTGTTTCAGAATGTTCGTATTTGATGCTTTGCTGAAATGCCCCCAGAAAGACTGGGAAGGCAGATATTCCGCGGCGATCCAGCACTTGCCTTCAGTGAGTCCTGGTTCCCACTCAGGAGCTCATATTTTATACTTGAACTACATCTGCAATAAACTCTCTGTGATGAGAATTCTAAGTCCTCAATAGCTCCTCAGCCAGAGAATTAGAAAAGCCTGAGATGTCTCAAAAAAAAAAAATAGAATGAGAAATTATTGGGCTCAGTTTTGCTAAAAGATATACATAGATGAGAAAGAGAAAAAAATCTTAGTGAATTAACCAGATAGACCTATTTCTGAGAGCAAAGTAGCTAGTTACGTATGTACTGTCTGCATTCCTATTAGTACTGAATCATTCTTATAAAGGAAGCTCATCCCTTATAGGACTCTGCTCACTATTTCTAACCTCAGTTGAGTTCCTATGGCCCAGACTAAGAACAGGAAGCCTCCAGGCAAATACAAATCATCTTCTTAAATAATATTATTAAATATTAAATAAGAAGCATAGCATCATAAAGCAAACTATTCACAGTATGCTAATTGAGTGAATATTTGCACAATGTTATTGAGGGTTATTCGACTATCCAAAACCCACTTGTACATGGCACTCCTTTACAAGCACATTCATTTGCTGCTGATCTTTAGGGTCCTTTTTATTTTTATATATTTCTTTATAATGTGTATGTGTGTCTCTTCATGAGTTTCTGCATCCTATTATGCAATTGTCCGTAGGTGCAAGAGGATAACATCAATCAGATCCTTGGAACTGGAATTATAACCTGCTGTTAGGTAACTTGCAGGTGCTTCAAACAGAAAGGTCCTCTGCAAGAGCAGTAAGAGCTCCTAACCTCTGGGCAACTCTTCAGCCCCTAAGAGTCAATTTTTTTACATGTTCCAGAACAATGTCCAAAACAGTAATGAAGAAAACCTAGAGTCAGAACAATCAAATCAGCCCTATTTTGGTTTTTATGCTTGCTGATGCATGCACTGTAGCTGAAGTTAAGTTCTATTTAATTATATTAGATAATAATAATATATAATTGCAAAACTGTTGAGACGTCCTATCATGCTTTTGTCCACAGATACTGAATTTCTATGTTTTCTGCAAGACTTGTAAGGTAAAAAGCTGTTTGAGAGTGCTGTTTCCAGGTCATCTTATATTCAACACGAGCAAATCCAGTTTACCATTCTTCCTTTTCTACGACATTTTCACTCTCAAGTATACTTTTCCAGTCCATAAATCAAAGTTCTTCCAAGACGTCTCCTTAAACACAGGTGATATCTCTTGGAACCATCTCCTGCTCTTTCCTCCCCATTACTTTTCATAGCCATTCAAGTCTCAAGTTCTTCTGGTACTACCATGTTTGTTTAACTTGCTGGGATACACCAGGAACTGAGAAAATCATTAGAGAAATAACAAATAAGAAAGGTCTCTTCCATCAAGTGGCTCATAGTCTGTTTTGAAAAGAATGGTACCTATCAATAAAAGTAATAGGAGTTCTGTTAGAACTGGATTTTGACTCTTGGGGGAGTTTAGAAGCAATATTCTTCAGGAAAGTTTGAAAGAGCAGAATAATTAAGGGGCTGAGGTGAAGCCAGCAAGAGATGGGGAACAGAGAGATAATTAGCAAAGAATGTGAGAAGGCGGACACAGGAAGCTACACGGTAAAACTGGGCAAGGACTAGACAGCAGGACACCTGGAGAACAGTGTGTGAAGGATTGGCATGGTAGAAAACTACATAACAAAACAGGGGCCGGATTATGAAGGACCTGGTGTTTAAAGATATTGTGATTCATTAAAGGCATCCAAGTACTGACACTATCAGATATCTTCCCGAGAAAGTCAGCCCTGACTGCATCTGGTAGATTACAGTGTGTGGATACATGTAGGACTGCTAAGGGAGGAAAATCAGAAAAATATGGGAGAAAGAGAAAACTACCTTTTGCCTGTGACCTCCATTCTCCCTAGTATCAGCTAAAAATAAGGATAAAAAATGTAAAGGATGTTTGAAAATCAGAAAATAAAAACATAGAATTTGATGCTCAGTGACCGTTCCAATCAAGACATTGTAGCTATTTTCAAAATAGGCACAGAAACACTAAACTGAAAAGAGCTCCTTCCAAAGTATAATGATTAAAATACAAACTTTGGAATGAAACAAATCATGACATAAACTTAAAAGACTAGATCAATATAATCGTGTTGCCTAACATCTCTAAGCATTGGTTTCTTCATCAGGTATCAAGATTAATAATCATGCCCTTCAGGCCCTCCTCTTCAGATTGGTAAGACTATCAATCCTCTTCAAAAAGCTTCTTTTTGCAATAGGTGGTGATTAATACTGGCCAAGACCCAGAGAACAAGTGACTGGGGGATGTTCATCCCTAAATGGAGTATCTCTATCACACCCTCTCTTCCTGAGGCTCAGGAATCATGGCAGAGGAGGGAGCAGAAAGAGTGTAAAAGAAAGAAATGTGGATTGCTGTGCATAGCAAGGCATTTGCACATATGAATTCAGAGTGGCTGTGAGAGAAAGCACAAGACCTGTGTCTGCCGGAGCCAGACCAAATCCCAGCACAGAGGGGACAGTTTGGTACACTCTCCCTCCCCTAGTCAAGAAGATTTTGGCAATCAATAGTTGCTGGGATGGGAAGAATCAGTTTTCTTTCAGAGTGTAGCCCCTACTAGCTTGACAGCACTCCAGTGGAAAGTCTCACATCTGAGAATGTTTAATCAATGCAATTAGACTTTATGCATTTAAAAAAGATGCAAAGTTGGGTAGATATGAAGGGGTGGATCTGAGAGTAGTAGGGGAGACGAAATGGTGAAAGCATGAAGTACAAAATTCATAAACAACTAAAAATATATATTAATAAAAGATTCACAGACATAAGTAAGTCTTCCTCTTACAATATTATAAGGAATGAATGTGCTAGCTGATTCTCTCAGCACAATATCAGGCATAAAGTTAAACGCACCTATAAAGACCAAGTGCTTTTGGACCAATGTCTAATTGTTTAACTCTGTCATAAACCACAAGAAGAACACACAACTTTAGATCCAGATTTTATTTGCTGTTGTTTTGGTTTTGGTTTAGTTACTTAATTTTAAATGTTACTTCGTATCTTTGAGTTGTCATGTCCTTTTAATTAATGGAAACAAAAATGTTCTATTAAAGTAATAAGATATTTTTGATATGGGATAACATACATAAGAAGAAGCATTAATATTCTGAAGTGATACAAATATATATGCAAAGAAAAATAAGTCTGACCTTAGCATAGTGCATATCTGGATATCTCTGACCACACAGAGACAAATATGATCTACAGCACAGAATCAGATCAAAAGCACTTCAGGATGATAAAACAGCCTGGACTACAGACCCAGACCTGTAACTCACCTGTCCTCCAGTACTGGCCCCGTACATGCCTAGAGCTTCTGCTTCCTCAGTAGTTTAAGAGAACAGATTTCATGCCCTCTAAACCCTTCCCCTGCAGCCTTGATAATATGAATTCCCGGTCTTAAGGATATCTCAACTGTTCAGGATTTTGCAAACTAGCTCACCAGTTCTTAAGCTGTGAATTACAATGCTGCATGGGAACGTATAACTCAAAGTGAGGATGATGAAAAGCTGGCAGGAAGAAAAGGTCTCTGAACATGAGATAATCAAAAATTAATCCAAAATCAACTGCATAATGGCAGTAAGGTGCTCAGGCAGCACTTAGGCCTTTCCATCACATAACTTCATCTCAGGCTTGGTTCTGAGCACACAACACGGGGTCTAAGCAACACCAGCTAACACCCCAGGTCAAGTTTGGGACTGTTAAAAGTCATGAAATAGAGTGTTTGCTCCTCACGTTCAGAGTTTTCTGCTCTTAGAGAGACATAATGGTTTGATTATGGAAAATGAAGACTTCTAGTACCACGCTACTGCCATTCCTCAACATGTAAGTCTCAAATCAATATGCCTTTGCGCTGCACTCTTAGAATGTCTGGTTTTGAACTTTATTGATTGAGTTGTTGCTGACTTAAGTTTCATTTAGAAATTGTTAAATGACTTTTGGTCTCGGAATTAGGATGTAATTTCCAACAATTTCTGAAATGGCCTTTTATATGCTTCTTCCATTTTGTGTTTACATGAAATGACATTCTCAATATTGACAATTAAAAAATGAAAACATAGTTCAACTCTGAAATACACTGAGAATTCACTATATCCTACAGGATCAAATATTTACCCAAGATTTAGTTCTTTATGTAAAATTAAATAAGCATATCAATGCTAATATATACAAATATGCTATCCTTTTAAATAAATGGAAATTTTATATGTATACCAAAGAGTTATTTAAGAAAATGCCCTAGTCTTTATTAGCTAATGTTTAATTTGTATACCTATTTCATATCTATATATCCAGTGCCCAAAAATTATTTCTTGAGCACAAAGAACTCACAAGTTGAAAAGATTTAAGAAGCCTGCTCAAAGCCAATAAGCTTCACTGAAATGAAGAAAAGACAAGATTTACTATGGGTCAAGAATATTTCTACCCCAGAGTCAAAGCAATCTCACATTATTTAATTTTTCACATGCTTTAATCTTTGATGGCATTCATAAATGTGCAGATTAAATGCAATTAGCCCATCAGAACTCAGCTATCAGGCCTCACCCCAAAAGGGATTTATGAAGCACCTTATAACCAAAAGAGGGCAAATCTAGAAAGATTCCAGTCAGTACCAAAGGGAAAGTAGCTTGCAGGGAAACTCAGTACAGGAAAGTGGACCTGGGAATGACTAATTTTTCCATGATTTCCCAGTCAAACATAATATGGTTTTTGGCTACTATTCCCTATTCTTTGAGTTCATCAGAATGCAGGAGACTAGGCTTTTTCAATATCATCAGGAAAGTTACAAGAGGAAAGGTTCAAGACTAGATTAGACAATGCTGTGAGAAAATTGCTATTGGGGTGAAACATCAGGCCACCAATGTCTCCCATTCTGTTCTGAGGCTCAAGGGTATAAACAATAAACCCAGTAGAAAGTTAAACAAGACTTTACCTCTGTTTGTAATGTTACTTAAGTTATTTCTTTGTTTAAAATAAAAATCACTGTCCTTCAAGGAACCAATGGCATAAGATTATTTTAACATAGTGTAGCATGAATAATAAAAACCCAGAGATGGATATTAGGGTTCAAGCTGAAGATCAGAAAAGCAAGCAGTCAATCACTAAAGAGACCTTTTACCTCTATCAAATCTTTAGACTAAAAGGATGAGATCCTGTCTCCAAGAATCCTCAGAATCCACGCTCCAGAGAGTTTCTGTCTCTTCCCCTTTATACTCTTCTCTCTGCCCAGCCATATCAGTCTTGTCTCCATCTCCCTAGTTATGGGATTAAAAGTGACTTCCAAACACTGGGATTAGAGATGTGAACCACTACCACCTGAATCTGTTTATGGATTGATCTTGTATAACCCAGGGTAGTCTTGAACTCACAGAGATCTGTCTGTGTCTGTCTCCCAAATCCTGGGATTAAAGATGTGTGCCACCATTCCCTGGCTTGTATGGCTAACTAGTATGGCTGCTTTGCCCTTTGATCTTCAAGCAAGTTTTATTTATTAAAACAAAAATAATGTGCCACTATAATAGTACTCTTCAATTTTGGCACTATTGCATTTTGGATCAGATTTCCTTCCTGGGGGAAGGGAGGACAGCAATGGTGCTGCTTTGGGCTGCATAGAATGACTAATAGCATCCCTGTCCATTAAGCATACCCAACCACCCCAGCATGACACCTTAAACATTTCCAGACATCCAAGATATCATTCAGGATGGCAAAACTTCTCTGAATATCCCTGTTCCAAGCCAGAAACAATTTCCCTACCTATCATCTGAGAATGATCCTAATGCATAATTATAAATATGTTTTCCTTGATGAGAATCTTTTAACATGAAATGTTCCTAGACTGATGATTGGTCCACTAGGACAATAGTCAAAAAGCCCAGTATTACATGAATTTTTATTCATAAAAATTTGCTGAAAGTGATAAAGATTAGAAGGAACACTAACACAATTGTCACAGCACAAGGATGGCCCTCTCCCCATGGACCAGGGCCTCTGTTACCCAGGGCTCAGGTACACTGGGGACCAGAAATAGCTATCAATAGTTTATTTCTGGGTCTCATTTTCCCAAGTGGAGCTAGATTTCTTCCTTTCTTTCCTCCTTTCTTGCTTTTCCCTTTCTAGAATTTAATTCACTGTCTTTTTACTTTTCACTTCTTTGTTAGACTCTACTGAGTGAGCCTCACTCAGGAAACAAGCTGGATATGGGAGTGCATAACGGTAACTCCAGCACTTGGGAGGAAGAGGCAGAAACGTCACCCCGCATTCAAGCCGTTCCATCTACATGTGATTTCCAACCCATCTAAAGCAGTATAGTAATAAAGTGTCTTCATAACACAAAAATGAAACGTGAAGCAGATGCTTGGCTCCTCATCGTCACGAGCCAGGGAACCAGTTTGCTGCTAGAGTAAAGCGTGGATCTCCCACGAGCACAATGCTGTCCTCGTCCGTTTGCAAGCATTATGTGGCTATATTTTGCTTTAATATTGTAATAAAAAGTTACGAGTTGTTATTTATCACCATATCTTCAACATAACACAGGGCACAGATTTCTAATCTGTAAATGTCAATTATTTACTTAAAGATAGCATTGGTTACATTTTTGGTTTCTAGTTGGGCAGTGGTGGCACACGCTGCCTTTAATCTCAGCACTTGGGAGGCAGAGGCAGGTGGATCTCTGTGAGTTAGAGGCCAGCCTGGTCTATAGAGCGAGTGCCAGAACAGGCTCCAAAACTACACAGGGAAACCCTGTCAAAAACAAAAACAAAAAAAACCACCTTTTTATTTATTTATTTTGGTTTCTCCCTCTGTATACATGCAGCTCCAGGGTCTGATTCAATGGCTAGACTTCTGGCTTTCGTTATAATGCTTAGATTTGGGATGTAAAACAGCACCCAAAATAAGATTGCTTAGGCCAAAGAGATGGCTCTGTGGGGAAAAAAAAAATGTGATGCCAACCTTGATTTGACAAACTGAATCCAAATCCTAGAACCCACAAAGTAGAAGGAGCAGGCCAGCTCCCAGCTCCCATAGCTGCCTTCTGACTTCCACATGAGCACCATAGTATGCATATACACATACATACATGCACACATAAGCATCCAGACTAGATCAAGATGTAACTTTTAAAGGAAATTTTATTACTCTGCATGTCAGTAATATCATCTGCCAAGAGCTAAGCAGGATCGAGCTGAGCTGCAAAGCAATGGAGTCATCGATTAAAACATCATGCCGTATGAAAGTAGCTGTCAAGCCTTCGGACACTGGTGTGACGGTGAAAGCATGAGGCCAAGCTGGCGAAAGTGGTGACTCTCTCGCTATTCATTTCTCCAGTGGCTCGTTTTTAAGTAAGGGCCATAAGAGTGGGCTCAGGTCATCTCAAACAAAGGCTCTTGTGGTTTCATGAACCAAGGGAGCCTGACAGGGAATCGATAAGAACTCCTTGGAACCAAAAAGGTCTGAGTACTGGGTCAAAGCAGGAAAATTATCTTCAAGGTTTCTGCTTCTCCCAGATAGAGACACCTCTGAAGACATGACTGCTGAAGACTTCTGAAGATCCAACAATGGGGAGACTGGACTCGGAATGCAGGTATCTGAAAGTACCTAACAAGCCAGAAGTTCCAGACACACTCCACCAATCATAGCATGTGGGCTTGGGTACTGGGTCATGGGTAAGGCAAGGAGCTTATCCCATGAAGCCTGACATGTAAGACCCTGACAACTCCTCTCATTTAAGCTGGAAAAACCACACATGGGGTCTTGGCCAAAGGCTGGACTCATCATCCGCTAATACGCAGGAAGTCATACGGTTGGAATTCAATGTTGCCCGCAGGTCACTCATTCACTCAGCCTTGAAAGCCCTGGTCTCCTGAAGAAAGAAGCCCTGGAAGAAACTCAACACTCTGGAAAGTCCTTTCTAGGAACATTCCCTCCCAATTTCTGTCCTGTCTAAAGAAATGAAGCCTGGTGGTCACTGTATCCATTCTCAGGACCTAACCTGAGGCAAAGGGACAAGTTCTGAGCCAGCATGAAACTATCTATGAAGGTAGTAGAAGATGGCAAGTTGTCATTGGTGTGGTTGTCACAATACATTAGAATTAAACAAGCATAAATTGTTTTCATTATTCTAATCACTTAATTTGTGTTATATATGGATAGCAAATATTATAGACTCAGACACACCTTCAAAAAATATAACTTCTCTCATAGAGTACTTCAAAATCCACAACTATGCTGGAGAAGAGTCCTTAGAAAATGTATGGGATAATGCCTACAGTTATAAAATAAAGGTGTAACAATTCACTTTCCTTAAGGACTCAATAGTCATTATAATGCTATAAAATATGCACAGGGCAGAAAAACCTTTGATTTTGCCCATCACATCTGAGAAGAATGGTGGGGGTGGTTTGTGAATATCTGCCCTGAAGAATGACTTGGGACAATGCCTCGGATACTTGAGACCATAAATCATATTTTAATGGGATTTGTAATGAAAATGCCATGGGAGGTTAATAGGCCAAGGATCTCTGTCAACCTGTGTAACCACAGTAGTAATTGTCGGGGGTTATTTCCTAAGCCACTGTCCTGTAAAAGGATGGCATGTAGGAAGAAGTGTGGAGTCGTGGTTTTGACCTTGGTAGTAGGTTGAGATCCAGCACATCTGCCTGGCAGCTGGAAGGGAAAACTGCATAAATATTTAGATAGGCAGGGAAAGAAGTGGAAAGCATCCTGTGCCTAAGCTGTTCTTTCCTGTCACTGTCGGCAAGAAGAAATGCTTGTGCTCTACGATTGTGTCCAAATACTGTGTTGCTGCTCACAGAGTTGGGGGATGGGGAAAAAGAAGTAAGAAAAAAAGTGGAAAAAAATAGAAAAGACAATAAAAGAAACATGGCCTCGAAAATGACAAGTACATAAGTCAGATACGTTTGGCTTGCCCAGAAAGATTTTTCTAAAGGTTTTTCTCTGTTTTTAACCAATGGAAATTTTATTTTTCTGACAGTTTTATAGACAGTGTTTTTTGCAAATATCATCTCTAGCTCTGGCTTATGTCTGACGTTCTCTGGGAGCCAATTCCACTTCATTTCACGGTCATCCACAAATGAATGATGTCTTTGGCTCCACCGCAGTGCTGTGTGCTTTGGGATAACAGCATGGTTTTTATCTCTGAGGGCTCCAGCTCAATGGGTGAGCTCTCAATGAGTCTCAAGTAGCATCTCATTACGTCAATGAAGCCATTAAGCATATGAGCCCTAGAATCACCGTGTTGCAAGCCTCACTTGGGAGAACATCTCCAACATAACCTATTTCTGAGCATTATTCCTGGAAGAGAAGGTTCTCTTGCAATAGATATTAAGGTGAACATGGTTGTAGGAAAAATAGGCATGAGATTCTGAGACAATATGCAAAGCAAATCAATGTTAGAGACTGACTAAATAATCCAAATCAATTATTTTTTTCCTAATATCATTTAATAACACTAAGTGTTATGTGCTGTAACAGTCTTAAGCAGCCATATAAAAACAATAAGCAAAGCTCTTTCTAATAGCTTCAAATTCAGCCCAGTACTCTCAACAGTTCCTGTGTTCCCTGGAAGGAAAGGCCCTTGTGCCTCTGTATATGTTTATCTTCTGGTTTTGCCACAAAATTATAATGGAAACATACCCTCAACACAAGTCCTAAGTTTGAGAATGAAGGATTTGGCATTGCTTCTACTTTCTTTGTTTTATTTGCCCATGTTCTCTGGGTATTTATTTTAATGCTCTTTTTGCAGATTCCTTTGATGGCAGAGGGTTGTTTCTCACTTCCCAGCACTGAAAAATATACTTTGATTGATATTAAAACATATTTTATCTAAGTAAATATTTGGGGTACCTTAAGGTGTGATCAGACTTTAGATCCATTTCATCTTCTTATGAAGCTGACATTGCAACATTTATTTTAAAACTGTCACAGGTCTATCTTAAGTTCAACTGTACATTTTAAAAGCATAATCTTGTCCTGCGAGCAGGATACACATTTAGTCATCAGAATACAAAGTCAGCAATTGTTTGGAGAGGAGTGCAAAGTGTGGCTCCGTTTTAAAGGAGAAAAGCTCCAAACAGGTCAAGAGGCTCAGCACGATCTCACCAGGGACATAAATTTGAGCTGGGATTTGCAATTGGATACAATTTCAATGCACTGCTCTCTAGCCATCTCATTTTACAATTTCACATCATATAAATATTCAAACATTCTATCAAAATCTACATGACAGGCTTGCAGAATTCACTGCCCTTTGGTTGCCCCTTGCACACATACAGCCCTCATTAAAACTGTGTACAGTTCAAAAACAAAGGACTGGTGGATAGCTCAGAGGTGCAGCAAATACTCTGAATGGAGGAGATACTGGGTTTTAGCCTCAGCACAAAAACTAAAACAAAAAACAAAAAAAGGCGTGTGTGTAGTTGATTCCATTTTTCTACATGACAATATTATACAGTAATTTTAAATGCTTATAATTATTTGGAAATGGCCACCAAAAGAAAAGGTTTTATCTTTACCCAAATACACCCATGTACTCTTCCATCTGACTTGTTAGTTTTCAAGGAATCTCTGCTAATCTTTTATTGATTCCATTATTCACCAAACTAGAAATCTCTGCCTTGAAGTACACCTTACTTGAATAAACCTGAAGTAGAAAGATTTGCTTAGGCAACCTCATGGAGAAGTGCCAGCTGACCAAAGGCAGAGAGGAAGTCCACCAGAGTGACCCTGCTTCCACTCATCTCTGCTTCCCACCTTCACAGACAACAGCATTGTATTTATTTCAGCACATGGAGCACGCCCTTTGAGCTGCTGCAAGTTAAGTTATAGAGGCTGCATTTGATATAAACAAAATACAGTGAAAATATATTTACCTTATCCCAGAATATTGTGCTCATTTTAGTCATAATTCCATAGGGTTCTTAAGAACAAAGAATTTGAAGCAGGAGAATGACACTCATGCAGCACCTTCCCCACCTCTTACCGAAGTCATCTTCATCCTTTCATTCAGTTAAAAGCTAACTATTGAGCACTGTACCTGTTACAGACACTGGGATACAATGTAAAGCCCAGGAACAAAGAGAAACTAATCAACGCTCATCCATAAAATATCTAGCACCAGAGAAGGAATTAGATGCTACAGAAAAAAAAAATAGAAAACAGGCCAAACGCTTGGATGCTTGGAGATGCATATTATTGCATAAGCTGTTCTTCCAGGAAGATGGAACATAAGTGAGGGGTGATAAAGAGACAGCTCCTGTAAGTTTTTTTATGTGTCTGTAGAGCTGGAAGAAGGGGTGTCAGGAGGGGGCGCTGAGAGGAGATGAGGCCAGGAGGAAGAAACAGATATGTCTTCCCATTTACATCTTTATTGTTCTTTTCGTGTTCACACTCAGCTCATGTTCTTTCGGCCCTGCCTCTTTCTTTGTTCTCCTCCCTGAGTTCAAAGCTTAATTAATCTCCAAGGAAAATGAAGGCATTTGACTTCTTCCAGTGTAGAGGCAGAACTGAAAATACAGCATCCACTGATTTGTCTTTTGGCAATATTTTCTGTCTGGGGCTGTTACCTTTTAAGTCCCGGCTGCCAGACCCTCTGGGTGTCTCCTTGTCTTGTCATCCCTTTAGTGAGAAGAAAAAAAAAAAAAAAAAAAAAAACACGCTCTTCAGTCTGTGGTGGCCTTATATATTTTCCATCAGAGGGCTGGGGAAAAAATGAAAATTTTGGTCTTGAATGACAAATAAGAGTCACTGACTCTGAACAAAGTGAAGAAGGGATTCTCAAACCTGATGGAGGTGATCTCGCTGTCTTAGATGGAGCCACTGTGCGGGAGTCAGTATTTGGCTCTCTTGTTCTTTCAGAGTGTTCTGTCCCATCTGTGAGTATCTAGGCAAGAAGAAAGACTGCTGAAGATGACAGAGACAACAGTCAGAAATCCACCCACCCTAAGACGCTACAGATTCTCTCTTTAAATAGAAGACTGGAGACAGAAAGTAGGATGAGCATAGATACAAGCCCTAGTCTTGTTTCCTCTCCTCTTTGTACTAGAGAGAGTGACCCATGTACAGATTTGTCAAGTGACTTTCAGTATATCATAAGGTGAGAAACTTGAGTCAAGAAAAAAAAACTGCTGTATAAAAACGTTAGTAAAAACTGAATCACAGGGATCTAGTGTAAGAAGGCAAGGATGTCCAAACATTTGAAAATCAAGTAAAGGAGGCTATCACATCTATGGCCAAAAGCAGAACAATCTAATCAAATCAACAAGCTCCCAGTTCAGTGCCTGACCTTGTCTCTAAAAATATAATAATGATTGAAGAGTACACTTAATGTCACCTTTGGTCTTCAAAGCACACATACACAGAAAGAGACAAAGAAACAGAGACAGGCATAGGGAACTAGATAAATAGGAAGACATTTAATCTGCATGAATAAAAAGATTCATTATCAAGGTGTTAATTTTCTCTAAGATGACCTGTAGATTCAAAGAAAGTTCAAGTAAAATTCCATCAAGATATTTTTATATCAGCTAATTGATTCCATAGTTGATACAGAGAAATAAAAGAACCAGAAAAGCCCACAATGTTTAGGAAAAACAAAGTAGAAAAGCTGGTACTTAAAGTCTTACTTGTGAAGTTACAGTCAAAAAACTGCTGTGATGTTGATTTAAAAAATAGTCAAATAAGCCAGGTGATAGTGGTGCACTCTTTTAATCCCAGCACCCAGGAGGCGGAGGCAGGTGGATCCCTGTGAGTTGGTGGCCTGCCTGGTCTACAGAGTAAGTTCCAGGACATCCAGAGTTTTTGCACAGAGAAACCCTGTCTTGAAAAAAAAAGCAATAGATCAATGCAAGGAAATAGAAAGAAAGAGAATAGATCCACATATATATAGCCGACTAATCCTTGGCAAAGAAGCAAGACAATCTTTCCAGCAAATGGTGCTGGAATGATGGGTGTTCACATACAAAGTAGGGACTCTAGACATAAATATGACGTGCATGGAAATTATCTCCAAAGGGTCAAGATCTAGATCTAAAATACAAAAATTGCACAGTGTATTACATGAGAAAGACTAGATGACCTTGGTAATGGCAATGGCTTTAAATACAAAGCCAGAGATAGAATTTACTAAAGTCATTACTAACAAGCTGTATTTCATTATAATTAATATATTCTGCTATGCAAAATAAAATATCAAGAGAATGAGATGGTAGAAAGACTTGCCACTTACAGGGAGATGATTTTTACCCAAGACATTTACAACAAACCAATATTATCATAAAATACAGACGTAAGAATAAACATTATAAAGCGAACTCTCCAATAGGGGAAAAAATGAACCAAAGGCCTTAGCATTGTACCCACTAAAGAAGGTACACAGATAGTCAAGGCAGGGGTCAGGGGAAACACTTCAAATGTCATGAGGAAAACACAAACTAAAACAAAGATATACCAACGCAAATATACTAGGTTTCTTAAAATCCAGAACATGGCACAATTGTGATGGCAAGCTCACGGGATAACAAGAATGCTCATGTGGACAGCAAAGTGGAAGAGAATTGGGTCATTTCTTACAGAATCACACATTTATAGCAGAGATCCCAGAACATACAGCAGCGTGTATATGCATGCTGATGCTTACCTGGATTTCTGCGTTTTATCCCAGCTGGAAGCCTAGGCCAGGGAATGGTGCCCCTTGTGATGAGAGCATATTCCCACCTCAATTACCTTCATTAAGACAATCCCTCATAGGACTGACAAGAGTCATGTCCCCCAGGTGATTCTAGATTCTTTTGAGTTGACAATTAACATTAGCCATCTCAATTACTAACTGAAAGAAGCGAATATGTGAGGTCTATGTGCTGTCTGATCCCAATTACCTGACATCTAAATCTAAGAAAACAAAATAAAAGATTAGTGGTTGCCAGGCATTGTTGTGGGGCCGATAGAGCACATAGATACTTTAAGCAGTGAAAATACTCACTTGATATTATGATAATAGATATGTGACATTAAACATTTGCCCAAATCCACAGAAGGCACAACATCAAGTCAATCCAAGTCTACCTAAGACTTTGGGTGATGATAATGTGTCACTGTAGCTTCACCAGTTTTAGCAAACTTCCCATTCTAGGGGCCCTAATCCAATATCAGAGAGACACGATGTGCAACTCAACCAGAGCAGCCTCAGAAGAAACCTAACCCCCCTGTCCTTGACCATGGCCGTCAAACATCCGGAGTCTTGAGGGATACAGCTCTGTTTTGAGCTCATTCAGTTCATGGGTCTTGCTGTGGTCACCCTGACAAATTAATACAGCTTTTACCTAAGAATGTAGCAAAAACAGAACAATTGGTTCCTGTGGTGATTTGAATGAAAATGGTCCCCATAGGCTCATAGGGAGTGGCACTATTAGGAGGTGTGACCTTATCAGAGTAGGTGTGACCTTGTTGGATAAAATGTGTCACTGAGAGTGGACTTTGAGGTTTCAGAAGCTCAAGCCAGGCCCATTGACTCACTCTCTCTTCCTGCTGTCTGATGATCCAGATGTAGAACTCTCAGCTGCCTCTCCAGCACTATGTCTGCCTGTGTGCTGCCATGCCTCCTTCCATGATGATAATGGCCTAAACCTCTGAAATGCAAGCCAGCCCAGCTAAATGTTTTCCTTTAGAAGAGTTGTCCTAGTCATGGTGCCTCTTCACAGCAATAGAAACCCTTTTGACAGTTCCTTTTCCACCCTCAGCACAAATGGTTAATCATAAGACTGCAACAAGAGTTTTGAGCTGGTTTCCATTTATCAGCAGAAAAGATGAGCCATTATAGATGGCAACTATACATCTTGTTGTTGACAATGTGAAGTTATTGGCGAGGATCTTGTAACAGATCCACTTTTCCTGCTCTCTGGGGATCTTGTATAGACCCCAGCCCTTTGATTCGATGTCATGTCCCTCAACCAGTCTGGAGAACTAGGACCAAGACTTGGTTTTGTTTTAAGATTACAAAGAATTGATCATCTATGTCTCCCCTTCCCTCACATTTCCCCTCTGTGAATGGCTGCTTCTTTACAGTGAGAAATAAAAGAAAAACAGCAGGTTAGATCAAAAGGTACAAAGTGCATTGGATCAGAGTCAAGAGGGGCAAGAGGCATCCCTAGTTAGTTAAGAGTAAATGGTGCTAGTTGAGACTCGGAAAAGCTGGGACAAATCAGCCTTGAAATTTGAAGTGATTGTGGTGGAGTAAAACAGCAAGTGGCCTGAGACAGTATCCTGTGTACCCCATGGCCTATGTGCCATGGCAGTAATCACTAAGTAGTGGCCCACAGTGAATATCTGGAATGGCAGCCTGATCGCTGGCTGCCTAGCTGGGGTTAAGTGAGTAACAGCCAAGCCTCTGACACCGACATCATGAGCACAACAAAGATGAAAAAGAAAGAAATCACAAGGGCAGTCCGACGGCTCAGAGCTGCACTGCCCGTGCTTACAAAATGTGAAGGCCATAAAAGCAGCCAGGCTTAGGGCTCAGTCCAGAGAGAAGAAAATATGCACACTGGCCGGCGGGGGGGGGGGGGAGTCAAGGGACTGGGGCATCCTCCAGCTTCCAGTTTCTAATTCCCACCCATCGCGGGGACATTTCATTAGTGTTCTCCTGCCACCATCCTGGGAAGGATGGGGTAGCATATTGCAGGACTGCAGAACTATTTGTAAGAAAAACACCAACCTACACAAGGAGTGTGCACTTTGGGCATAGTGAATGTTTATCTATGAGGTTATTTTAGCCAGAAGAGATTTAATTATCTCTAACTGTCAAGTTGATGGTTTCACTCCATTAACACAAAAGAGATTCCTGTGTAAGAAAAAAAAAAGCAGGTACACAAAATTTTCAAAACTCCTTTTGTTCCCACATAAGTCATGTGTTTTATATGTGTATGTGTATATGTATGTATGCATGTGTTTGTGTGTGTGTATATATATATATAAATGTATATATATACAATGTGTATATGTATGTATGCATGTGTTTGTGTGTGTGTGTGTGTATATATATACATGTGTGTGTAAATATATATATATATATATATATATATATATATATATATATATATATATACATACATGTAGGAAGAGGCCACTTGTTCATCCCAGCTACCCAGAACCAAAATAACCACACAGAAACTATATTAATTAAAACACTGCTTGGCCTATTAGCTCTAGCTTCTTATTTGCTAACTCCTACATCTTAATTTAAGCAATTTCTGTTAATCTGTATATCAACACAAGGTCGTGGCCTACCAGCAAAGTTTCAGCACATCTACCTCCAGTCACAGATCCATGATGTCTCCCTGACTCTGCCTTTTTTTCTCCCAGCATTCAGTCCAGTCCTCCGGCCTACCTAAATTCTGCCCTATCAACAGGCCAAGGCAGTTTCTTTATTCATTAATGGTAATCACAGCACATGGAGGGGACTCCCACATCATAAACATGAATGTGCAGGACCTTTCAGAAGTCCCAGTGTGTGGAACAACAAACGTGTGCATCCCACTAGGAGCAGGCATGTACCGGAGCTGCATGAGACCCACATGGCTGTTCAATGGAGGATTGCCAGTGTATGTGTGAACTAAATTTTTAAAACAAAAACACTTATATTAACAGTTCTAAAAACTTTCTAATTACTGCTTGGTTGTGGAGAGTTCAAACATTGCAACTTCAGAGCACAAATTACCTTAGGTTGGCTTTAGCTCCTTCGGTAACCATTCTTTGTTTAACCTAACATCCTTTTCACTACCAGTTAAAACTTTCTGAATTATATCAGTTCAGTAGGCACTAACTTTTACCAACAGAAAACCAAGACTATCAACAGACAGTATCTGAAACTCAGCAGAGATTTCCCCTGAAGCCAGTCTTCCAGATATTCCTGCCAATGTATTTGAAAAATGCCTCCTAACTCTCTTTTGCTATGTACCTAGAAACATTTCATGAACTAGCTTCCACATTGAATACACCATCCACAGTCATGGCACTCAAACCTGACTTGTGAATAAACTTTTATTGATCATCCTTGAGCTGAGAGTTACACTTTCCTCCGACATGTGTCGGGGGCATAGTCCAATAGCAGCACCTCCTACAGAGACTCAGGGTGGAAGGCCATGGCAGGGACAGACAAGAAGCAAGGACATTCACATTCCAAGCCGAGTAACAGTGTCTATACCATCACTGACACACACATTCCCCTGCTTTGCCAGCTGCCTTACAGAGGGAAGTGCAGAACATTCCATTTTAAAAGAGGGGGCCATTAGAAAGATTGTCACTCTTCCTAATTAAAATAACTATATGTCTTTAATGCACCCTTCAATGTTCCAAGGATAACTGAGCATATTGCTTGATTTGCACACTCCTGATTTCCATTTGAGTAGATCACTATTGCAATAAGTAGATGCAGATGCTTGAGTTAATTTTATTGTTAATGCTTCAGGGCATTTTTAGGGAAACTGCATAAAGCTTTTAAAAATCCAATAAATTATATTGGGTCTTTAATTTACTTCATGTTATACCTTCCATTGAGGAAGGACACAGAAGAGCTCTTGAATTTAGATCTTGATTTTATCACCAGTTGGATAAGTATTTGAATTGCTAGAATGGGTAAGGCACACTCTTGGAATATTACTTCTGTGTTAACAGTCCCTCATTAGTTGGATAAAGAATTGCATCTCAGCTAAAAGGGGGAAGAAGCTTATAAACTATCTTATTAATTCACAAATAATGACAACTTGAAGGCATATGTTATGCCAGCCTCATGTCAACAGAAATGAAAGCTTTTCCAGAATCAGCCTATAAAAATGTTGATTACCTATGGTACCCTCCAGCCACCGAATCTTGATGCAATTGTTGGCAGAAACACCTTCAATTCAGTTAATTATGTATGACAACATCTGGGAGGGATTAAATAAGTATTTTATAAAGAAAAACAAAATGGGGAATGATTAAATGTACACCACAGATTGTGGAATATTGATTGCTTACACCTTAAAATTCAATTTATTCATTTGCAATCAGACAAGCCTCACTGGGTTTTACTTCTCTCTTAGGAGTGCCTTGAAGTCAGATTTGAAATCCTTTGTTTCAGGTATACATACGTATGCATGTGCACACAAACAAACACACCTACCAACTAGGTTTTGAAAAGCTAGAGAAAGGTGCTCAAAAAAAAAAATAGTCTCTATCTGGAAATACTAGAGTATTGCAACATGACATGGCAAACAGACACATAAACTCTGGGCGTGTTCAAAGAGTGTGAGAGGAGAAAAGGGTTCATTTAGCAATCTTAGTTACATTTATTTATGTCCTTACTTATTGCATTTGTGTGTACATATTTGTGTGTGCACACAGGCCGGTCACAGTGCACACGTGTGGAAGTCAGAGAACAAATTCAGGAGTCAGTCCTTATCTTCCACTCTGTGGGTCGTAGGGATGAAAATTGGACTATTAAGTTGGTGGCAAGTATATTTAACTGCTGAGTCATGTCAATGGCATGAGAGGAAGTCTGCAAAGACAAAATGTGAGGAGACTGTATCCAATATCTTAAAATGAAAATTGTTTTCACGATGATTAACAGCAAAATGTGGCACAAGCCCAGAGTCGAACAAATAGTTGCTGGGCAGATGTCTTTGTAAGTGTTATGTGTGCACAGATGGCAATAGCCTCTGTGTAGCAGCCCCTGATGTGACTACGATTTCACAGACAATCGGGTGAAAGAACCACTCCCGCATAACCTCCCACGCATGTGGACATTTTTGTGTCAGAGTTGTCCCAAGAGTCTCCATTTTGATTTCAGCAGCTTTCACATTTCTTTCACAAGCAGAAGCATAAACGAAGTCGTTTTTGTGGGTTGCCCATGTGGAAATGAGCATTCCCACATACCCTGCTCACTGCAGGGCCAGAAACACTCTCAGTTTTTCTTTCAGCCACACTGACTCTTCCACGTTAGTTGCCTAGACTTTTCCCTGTGTATCCCCTCTGTTCCTAGAATGGCTTTCTCACACTCCCAATACACTTTCTTCAGAATGTATTTCTGCTTGCCTTCTACTTCCCCCAAATGTAAGCGCCATTTTGAAGCACGCCTTTATCATGTTCTCCTCTGGACCTACTTGCTTTTTGAAAGGAGATGTGTGTGTGTGTGTGTGTGTGTGTGTGTGTGTGTGTGTGTGTGTGTGTGTGTGTGAGAGAGAGAGAGACAGACAGACAGACAGACAGACAGACAGACAGACAGACACAGAGAGAGGGTGAAAGAGAGAGAGGTGCGTGCATGTTCATGCACCCACCTAAGCATGTGGAAGTCAAGAGATAACACTCTGTAGTCAGTTCTGTCCTGTCGCTCTGTGGGACCCAAGAACAGGACTCCAGTCTTCAGGTCTGCATGCAAACACCTCTACACCATCTGACTGACCGCAAAAGGAGGCTTTTTTTAAAAAAAGTTTTCCTACTGATACAGAAATTTATGCTTACATCACTTCAGACACATTTACTCTTTCAGTTACTCACCTAAGGAATATTCTAGTTTTGTCCTTGAGAAAGACCACTCAGCTCCCTCCTCCCTGTCAGAAGGGAAGCAAAGGAAATGACTCAGCCCTATCATAACCTGTTCTCGGGTTTGGTTAGTAATCTACTTCTTCGGAATTTGTACTGCAGGCCTTGTCTGCATCCAACACTGACTATATCACCCACAAATACATAGTAATATGATCACTTCTTTATATCAGTATTTTCAATACAATTAACAAATAAATGTGGTCTTTTTATAATAAATGTTAAAATGCATAATTTCAATATCTATTACCCCAACTGCATGTCCTGTGACAGGTATTCTCATTCAAAATGTGTAGGAAAATCCTAGCTGCAGATGTTTATCACCTGAAAACATTTCTCTGAGCCAGTAAGTCTCATTTTCTTCCCTGCTGCATGGCAGCCCTTATCCTCCAGAAGACAGGTACGTGAAAGAGCTTTTGTAGCATAAACACTCTAGCAGAATTCCCACTTACCGTCATACAGAAAGCACAGTTCCTTTTATTGATCATTTGGACTCTCCTAGATGTTCTCTTTGCTGGTATTAACCAACCCCTACAAGGAATGATCTAGGGTTTACCCTTTAGTTAATTAGTCCCACGCTTCCTGGGACACAGTAGCCATAAAAATAACAATATTCTTGGGCCTTCTACCAAACTTAGTCAACTCCCCCCAATATTCTGGGCTGCCTTAATTATGTACAAAACAAGGATATACACAATGCAACTTAAACCATATAAAAAACTGACACGTATCAAATGTAATACTGTAGACTGTAGGTTAATTAGAGTGAAGTTATTATTCTAGAACAAATGGGTATAAATGAAACTTTCTAAAACTATCTGTTTAAGCATTTCTCCAAAACAATTAATAGTTTAAAATTATTTAGTATTGAAAGTTATTGACATCAACCAGCATTCGTGGCTGGAGACCTTCAAGATCCCGAACCTTCTATGCTGAAAGAACTAAGCACAAACAGCTGCCAAGCAGAAGTCTCTTTGAATTTTCAGTCTTTTAAGGAGACAGGCTAAGACCTGTATCTCTGACTATTGCTCAATTATATAACTAAATATCTTTTCACTACCAACACCCTCCATTAATAAAGCTCAACCATTCAAAATTTGGGGGCCTTTATGAAGTAATTAAAATTTTGTATGATTCCCACAATTTTTGTAAGTCCATTCATGCTACTAAAACAAAATGCCCAGGTCTGGATAAGTCATAAATAGCAGAGATTTTCCCCAGCATTCTGAAGGCTGGCAATGTCAAGACGAAAGTGCTAGCAAGCTACTGCTCTCTAGGCACATCCCCTTGTTTCCAAGACGGCAGCCTCTTACTGTATCTCACAGGGCAAAAAGAGTCCAACACTGCTTCATTACATGATAGGAGAGCTGGAAGGGGCAGGAATCTGAGGCCTCTCCTACAAAGACTTTGGTCATAATCATAGGGACAGAACTCTCTCAAAGTAAGTACTTCCCCAAAGCCCTAGACTTTATACCCATCACCTTGTCACTTGTGTTCCAATGTATGAGTTTCACAAGGACACACATTCAAACCATGCCAGCACTGTGTGTGATTTTGAACTGTTTCATTCCAAACATGTCTCAAGACTGACATATTTTAATATACGTAGAAGCTCTTAAATTAGCACGCTATGTAGCTTTCCCTGTAAAAGATCTGTCCTGTGAAAATGGTGTAAATATAATTCACCTTCCCCTGCCCACATTGTATCCTGAAATATGAAGGTTTACAGAGATACAAATGTGTTCCTAAATGACATGAACTTCTTATGCTGGAGGAAGAGGAAATCTGCTCGAGGCAGAACTGAGACATCAGCTCCATCAATATTTGTGACCCAAATCCTTTTTTTTAATATCACTGTTAGTTTTGGATCTAGAAAGGTCATTAAAGTATGGTGTTTCAGGAAGGTTTGTGGGGCAGAGATGTAAGAACAGAAAACTGTAACATAGATTACTCATCTGCCCAGTAGATCTTTTCCTCAGATGGCTAAAGAGGGCAGCTAAAATATAAACAGATTTCTGAACTTCCCTTTCTTTTCCCAGTAGGTTAGCACCCTTAACCCAAAGAGGGAAACGGGTATTACATGTGAGTTTGTATATATTCAAGTTTCTACAGTTAAGTGGAATCTTGTTAGGAACTTATAGAAATTAAACAGTGTGTTAGTATTGTAGCTATTTCATAGAACAATTGTCCTGCCTGTGAAGCTGTGTGTTCAACCCCTAAAACTAGGAGAAAGTGCAAAGACATTAATTAGTGGATCAATTAAAATGTTTTATTAGCTCTTTTACTTTATGTTTCTACTTCAATTGGTTTAGTTAATAATGTATGCTAATTTTCGAACAGCCTGATGATATTAGTGAAACTAACTCAAGTAGACAATGTCAGGTTAATAGGACACAGTGCTTCAGTCTGCATTCAGGTCATTTCCACAAAAGACATCAGGTACAATCATAATCCAAAGTGAGAAAAAAAAATAGAGACGAGTTTCTCATTTATAGGAAAAGCAGCCTTTCTCTCATCTCTGGATCACACAGAAACAAGAATTTGGGTCATTTTCTTAACATTCCACACTCAATAAGAAAATATCATCATATCGATTTAGAAAAATATCAAGGACCCTTTTTAAAGAGAGAAAATGTACCAGCACCCCCAGTACTGAGATCACCAAGGGCCTTGAATCTACAAAACTCTAGATTGAAATCTTGACTCTGTTGAGCAGTACAGTGTGATTTCAAGGAAATATAGGCATATCTGTGCTCTTTATCCACACGCAAAATGGTGTTACTGAGCAATTTCCAGAGGCCATTCTAAAGCGAAGAATTAAAACCCGTGTTGAAATCAGGTTTTTTTCACTTGCATGCTTGTGTCTGCAATATCCTAAGATGAGGTTTGGGAGAAAGCAGAGAACCTAATCTAAACACTTTGTTTCTGAGTTCCTAAACTGATAAGGCCTTATTACAGCAATATTATCTCTCTCAGTTTGAGCCTTCAGATAATAGTCGGCATCCAGAAAGAGGGCAATAAATGGGGAGGGATGGCAAGAACTGATCCTGGAAATCTTGGACTCCCAATGTGTGATGCTTTAGCTGCCCTTGGGGACAAAACTCTACAGCTACGACTCAAGCTTTATCAAAGGCGCTGCTTCAAGTGCATGACAAATCAGTTTATCTTCTGGGAACAGATTAATGTGATTGGAGACAGATACTCTGCTCGGGATTATAGAGGGAAAGAGTTATCATTGGACGGTCTACTATCTGGACCTCCTTGTCCAGCCTCCTCTTTAAGAAGCATTCTCGACAACAGCACTTATTGTATGACTTCTGAAGAAAGACGTCCCTGAAATGAACTCCATTTGACTTGCATACCTACCTCCTTCCAGCATATAATTGGCAAGTCTTTGAATTATTTACCTATGTTTCTCAACTTCACAGTGATCTGAAGCGATTCGCCCTGGGGAGCCATCCTTGATATTACGCCTCATCACTCAAAAGACGGCCCCACGAGAAATAACTGCACTAAGACCCTCAGAGCGTCTGTCTTCACAATGTGAACATAACACATAGCAAGAATCAATCAATACTTGGTAGATTGTAATTCTTTTGACACACTAACTAATGACCACTGGTCTGTTTATTTTTACAAAAATGTTTGTACTGCCAGATTTCGAAGGGTTTATTTTTATCAGTTGTGTTTTTACTTGTTTTAGAGAAAATGGCTCATATTTTAAAAGCATTATCTTATGCTCGTCTCAGCTTGGAATAGTTGTATATACCAGCTCTCCTACACTGGGCGGGGGGGGGCTGAAGCACGAGCATTCTGAGTTCTGACCAGCCTGAAATACCTAGGAAGATCCTGTCTACAAGAATAGAAAAGAACAAAAGCTTCTTTGTCCATGAGTAAAAAGATAATGATCTCTGTGTAGTATATTTTGGGGTGTTTTGATAGTTTCAGATAGTTTTTTGCAAGTAAAGTTTTATTAAACATTTATTTTTAAAGCAATTTCATTTGTATACTTGTTGCTTTATCTCTGAATATTTTCTTTCAATTTCTACTTTAATAACATATTTAATTTTTAGGATTTTCAAAAATTCATCCACCCAATGCCAAATAAATAGAAAATGCAAGATCATGTGATATACTATTTGGAAGTCTGTAATAATCGATTTATAATTAACTAAAATAAATTTCCAACTGAAAAAATGACATCTAAAAAGTTTAATTACACTACATGCAGTAAAAGACAAGCTCAGTTTGATAAGACTTTTGTTCAAGTAAGATGATAACTTTTTGTGGCATTCATTTAAACTAGAATATGCATCATGCAATAAGCAAAGCAAATACCATTTTTTTCTATGATGTCATAGATGAGATGCATTGCCAATGTATTTAGAGAAGAGGTCAAGTCCACAGAAAGTTCTTCATGAGACTTGGACATTTATTCTATGTCTCTCCTTATACTGTTCTGGTTGGCAGATGAAAACCAGCCTCATGCAATCCATTGCCACAAGAATAACCTGCAACTTGCCCACAGTGTGCTTCTTATTAACCATAGACCTTCCTATTAATTAGATCACATGTAAGAGAAACGTATGACATCATCTCCACCTGACATCCATCATGGACCCAGTCTTAGAAAAGAAGAAAAGAACCAATCTGTAAGCATTTCTGAAAAGAAAAATGCTTTGAACGTGTCAAATTTAAATTCTGGATCTTTGAATAATGCCAGCGTCTATAACACAGCTATGAAAACAATCATCAAACATTTATCCAAAGACAGTGTAAGTATATCGTATGCAATCTAAAGAATGTAATTGAATTTAAAAGTCTATGAATGGCCTTATGAAAGAAATATGCTAAGAAAAACATAAACAAAAAGAAAAGACAATACTAACATTTGTCAGTCTGTGATAAAAGTATAATTATAATAATGAACTATTGTGAGTCTCGGAAAGGACTAAGTACAATCTCTGTGCAGAAAATGGCTCATTGTCTTCCAAGCTTTATGAAAACAAAAGCACCTCTACTATTTCAGAGATTTTAAGTTTGGTCAAAAATAAAAGCTGTTACAGAATTCTATTCAAAGACACTATGTCTGGAAATATGCCAAAGTCACCCAGATTAAGAACTCAGTTTCAAATCAGGATGCCAAAAATAGAAATATTTCACTCAAATGTGTATACACATATCTATTTTTCTATAAGGCAATTATTGAGAACCAAGTACATGTGCTTAACAATATGTCTGACATTACAATTCCAAGAAGATTAAAGCATCCTATAAAAGTAAATTACTTTAGTACTAATACAATCATAAATTTAAGCATATAATTTGTGAATATGACATATGCAATTCATGAGTTTTAGGAAAAAAAATCTTTCAACAATTTGAATGCATATTCTTCAGTAACTTATAAGAGATCCATTCGGATAATATCTTTGATGATACAACTCATGTTTTAGAATATGAAATTTCAGTATTTTATCCACCAGAGAAAATTTGCAGCTATCTAAAGTCTTATGCCATGATTGGATTCAAGGTAAGGTTGAAAGAGATAAATATAAAACAAAGCAAAAGGGGCTCTCGATAACACTTTTAGAATTTTACCTAAGGTAATCTGTAATTTGTGAGGGCAATGGTTAAATTTGCTTGGGATTTTACTTTCTGAAAAGTCAAGGTTTTGCAATCACATAACATTAGACTATAAAGCTATCAAGGAAAGATAAATAGCACCAGAGTATAATGCAGCAGAGAAGATGTAGCAAACAAGAAAGCAAATATATGCTACTTACTCTTAGAAAGTCTTCAACCTAGAAAAACAGATAAAATACAGGTTAGCAAATGGGCAAAAGTCTGGGAAAAAGTAGTCAAAGAAATATCTGTTATTTATACTTAAAGGAGGGCCATAATTTGTAGAAGAAAGGGCTAAGAAAAAAAAACAGGTAAGGGAAATACCATGAGATATACTTTGGAGTATATACAAGCCTAAGCTATCAGCAGAGCTTTCATAATTACTAAAAACTCTCGGGGCCATTATTTGGGAGCTGGTGGAACAGAGAAAGACTCATTACAGGACACTTAAGTCTTAGGTTGCTATTATACAGGTACAGATTCTTTTCTGTCATGTTAATTATGTTTCAACAAGTGGGACTCGAGATTAAGCCCAATTAATTTAGTGAGACTAAAAAGGACCTACAATCGATTGGAGCCATCAGATACTGAATAAAAAAACATTTACTTAGGACATTAAAGCAGAAGGATCCTGAATTCCAGGCCAGATTGTACTAAAGAGTGAGGCCTTGTCTCAAAAACCTAAACACACACAGAGAGAGTATAGTTCCATAAAAGATTGATAATTTCCTTGTTTAGTGTTCCTAAATAGTGTCTGAAACTTATTCTTCGGGATTAAGTTTTTTTTTTTGTGTGTGTGTGTGTGTGTGTATGTGTGTTTTCAAGACAGAGTTTCTCTGTGTAACCCTGGCTGTCCTGGAATTCACTGTGTAGACCAGGCTGGCCTCAGACCCAAAGATCCACTTGTCTCTGGCCAAACTGCTATATTAAAGGTGGGCACCATCACCGTCCAGCACTTGTGGATATTATTAATATGATAAAGTAATACAAAATATTGCACTTGCTTACTGACCTCTGGTGACCAATTCAATAACATGATGCAAATGTTTTGCAGATTAGAACAAAAGGTACAATTCAAATAATAAGAAAGAAAATCAACAAATCTTTTTTTTTTGATTTTTTTTAACAAATCTTAATGTTTTAAGAGATCATAATACTTCTTGCTCCCAATCTTAAATGATAACAGAAATAGAAATTTAGATTCATCTACCCAAGTATTAAAGATAGATTGAATGTAACCATCTATAGGTCACCAAAGACTATAGCTTCTATAACATTTAAAGATCTAAGCCAATGATAAAATAAGTGATTGTCCAGGAGTCAGAATCGTGTACGGCACCTTGGTACGAATCTAACACAGCTGTAAAAGAGTACCTGTGTTTCTAGTTTCCCTGAACATATTAGGTCACTTAATATCACAACCTGGTGTGTGTTTGCTTTTTTGATAGCTAAACAAGACAGACTGATTGATTGAGTCACTCAGAGGTATTCCTTCCTCCAACAAATATTTATTGAAGGGTTACAATCTCATGCACTAGGCTATGGGATTTTTCTCGCATTGCTTTATTGAAATTCAACTAGAATTCTCACGTTGTAATGAAGATTAAGTCAGCTAATATTTGCATAGTGTTTAAAGGAGTCCATGGCACATAGTAAGTGCTATATAAATATGTGTTAAATAAATCATGTTGGAGTTTATTGTGATATGCTCTTTGTATAAAGTTTTTGCTGCTATAGAATTTCTCTCCCAAAGGTTTCTATCACCATAAGAGATCACAGACATGCTGATACATCAGGTGGAAACTGAGCACAAGAAACAAATAAGAACATATGTCCATATTAACATCACTTGATAGTAAGTTTCCCCGGTAAAATAAAAATCTCATAGAGCCGCTATAGATGTCTTGTCTCACCTTTTAAGCATTTATTTCTTGTGTACCTACCAAATCCTAAACCAGATTCTAAGTTCTGCTTTAAATAAAACATCTCATTTATTCTCACATTGTGATTTGTCATCTCTTTAGAGACTGGGAATCTGAGGCACCAATAGACTTAATAATGTGCTAAAACCAATCAGTTAACTGGCAGGGACCTACATTTATGGCTCAGCAGTCTGCCCAAACATGCATTTTCTACATCAGTTAAAATATCAGCATGTGGGGGCATTAGCACTCACAGGGATTTTCATGGCCTGTCTCCTATCGGAAGTGCTGTGTGCTTCTGTTTACTCGTTATGTGTCCCCATGATGAAGGGGTACAGATCTTACCTTACCAAAGGAAACAAAGGACATTGAAACTTTCCTAAACCCTACAGAATATTGAAAAGGAGAACGGAGATGACAAATGAAATATTAGGGCATAAATAATTAGTCCTAAATGTCATGTGATCATAATTAACCACTTTTGATATTTATAACTGTTTACAAAAAGACGTTTTGGAATCCATTGTGGACTTCAAAGAATAGCCTAGGCATACCCAGATCTACTGAGCTGGCCCAGGAGTTTTTCCAGCCTTTGGTCTCTGCCCTAAATGAACTAGTTGTAAATAAAGACATGTCAGTAAGTTGCAGGTGTCATGGAAGAGTAACTACCATTCAAGGTGAGGTATTGATTCTGGGCTAGGTGATGTAGGATTGTGATGGGATCATTTTGAATGGTGTCTTAGAATTGAACACCTCTTTAAAAATATGGCAAAGGAAGCTACTCATAAGAACATTAAAAAAAAGTGTGGCCCTTTCCTGAAGGCCAAGTAAATAGTTCATCATCATCATCATTAAATCTGGACAACTAATTATTTCTCTGTCTTAAAAAGAAAGATCCAGAAAGACCCACCACTGCCTGCCCATATCCAGAAGGACACACCTCTGCCTGCCCCTATTCCAAGCAGACGGAAGAATGGTATCCCAATTCCTCTCAAGTCCGTCACTATCCTGTGACTAAAATAAGGAAGGAGTGGAAAAGATGCCGAGGTTTCATGACAATGCTTACAAACAAACCTTGCCAACTGTGGCATCCTCCTTGGCTGAACACTCCCAGGGCCTCTGAAGCTGGGTGTGAGCTTAAAGAAGAGTCATTAAGCAGAAAAACTTCAATGTGTTTTTATCTGTTGAAAGGCTCACAGTAGACACAGGCTCGGCAGACCTGATACCCCGGGGTACTCTGCAGTGCACAGGCAAGTCTTTCTATCAATCATGATGATCTGCTGCCCCCCTCTGGCCACACTGCAGCAATTTCTTTTAGCTCCCTACAAAGCTTAGGATGAAATCACCAGAATATACCTGGAAGAAAAACCTAGCTTTGTCTGTGCTTACAATAATTATTCTAATTCTCCAAGGCAAAGGAAAACTTGGCAGACTGGCTGCCTGCTCATCCGCTCGGTGTACTTAAGGTGATGTAATTTTTGCTTTATGTATTTTTAAGCATTCCCCATGGAGATATCATCTCTTTACAGTTAAGATGAGTAGCCTACGTAGGCTCTGTTCAGAGAAGTAAGCGATTTACTCTGGAGACACCATTCTGTAAGACTCAAACAGCTTTAGAACATCGTGTGGGTAAAGTCTATATCAAGAATGCAAGTTAAACAATATTACAACCTAAAAACAAAAAACTTTTGTTTCAAGTTATTCTCTCATCCTTACCCAAGTGTCTCATGCTTTTAACTAGAGACACAGTTGTACACAGTCACCAAAAGCTTCCAATATTCCATGGTGGTTTTCTTGCCATATCTAAGGTCTCCTTCCCTAAGGTCCCTCTGAGGTAACTTCTAATGAGACAGAATTGTTTGATCCCTTTTGTGACAGTGCATACAAGCGTTCCTAGCTTGTATCCTGAAAGGGTTGGGAAAGTAAATATAATACAAGCTCAAAGTTACTTAGAGATGTGGGTGAAACAAAGAAAATGGACTCTGTAGGGGTTTTTACAGCAACTGTAGGGGTATCAGACCCTTAAAGAGCAAGACGGCAAACTGAAGGCCAGAGGATGCAAAGCAAAAACAAACAAAACAAAAAACAAAAAAAGATCCCCAGGGGTTGAAAGAAGGTGACAATGGAGGAAACCTGCACATGGCTTTGAACATCAACTCCAACTCTCAATGCTGTTGATATACACAGGACAGACCCAAGACATACAGCAAAGTGTGTGAGATACCCTAGTGCCTCCTTTATCAGTCCACTGGAGTTCTGAAACTCTGGACCTCCGAGATTAAAATATATAACTGACTCTTACTTTTGAGTGGTGAAAATAAAACTAAAAAAAAAAATCTTCTAGGACAAAGAAAAATTGGACTTAATATAAAAAGCAAACCAAGGATACAACTATTTTCAGAAAACCTTAAAAGCAGCTCAA
Source organism: Chionomys nivalis (assembly GCF_950005125.1). Classification (NCBI taxonomy): domain Eukaryota; kingdom Metazoa; phylum Chordata; class Mammalia; order Rodentia; family Cricetidae; genus Chionomys; species Chionomys nivalis. The sequence continues at coordinate 52,601,768 of NC_080088.1, read as the reverse complement.
TTCATATCCAGTAAGTATTTTCATGTGAGTTGAATGGATAAGGAAGAGGGTGATAAGGTTATTGATGAGGGTCTGCATTAATAGGAAGCCAATGGAAATCAACTATCCAGTCCTTCAATGCAAGACCAGAATGGACAGGTAGCTGAGTACAATAACATGAATATCAGAGCCTGTGAGTCTGTGGGTACCCTACTAAAAATGTCCGTATTGTACCTCAATATCATCTGTTGGGAAATACGCAGTAAAATTATCTAAGGGACAACTTGATAAACAGTAGTTTCCAGTGGTGCGGAGAGGTGACATTTCCTTTGGCAGATAAGATGAAATGGATCAAAGATCGACTGACACCGAAATCACAGAATAGAATTCACAGAATGGAATTCTCTATCACAGCACTTGTCGCTTTGTTCAGAGCTGTCTGGTGAGCATCTCTTCTTCTCTGTGTGGCCTAACATTTGCCTTTTTCTCCCCAATGCCTGTCACGGCATTTGACGTGGGACAGGGGTTCTTGGATCCACTCGAGTGTTCGTTTTAAAGCCATTTTGCTCTCTTGTTTCATAGAACAATAAAAGCCGGTGAGTTCTGATCTTTCAAGGTCATGTCAGTTTTAAATGGGTGAAAACAGGGACTGATATGGTGAACAATGAGTTTCCATTGAGTCAGATATTACGTTGCTGTCTTATTGAAAAGGTAAAGATTCAGGGACCATGTCCAAACCAAGCTTATAATTGGTGTCCTTTTTGGACACTCTCAAAGAGACAAAAGTAAATTAACATTGTGAAATGATTAAGTAAAAATATGAAGCTGTTTCAATATGGAATTTCCATATTAAGAATGAAACCATGGAGCCTCAGTCTTGGGATCTAACAAGAATTTTAAAGCAATTTCCCAACTCTTCCTTCTGCTCCTAAGGAAAATAAAGGATGGCACCATCCAAAGCCAATCCCCTCCAAAACATAAAGGCTGGAATTGGCACAGGAAAAACAATATCTATTATGGAACTAAGCAGATGTCTCGGCGGTGAAGAACATTTGATATTCTTTCAGAGGACCCAGGTTCAATTCCCAGCACCCACGTGGCAATTCACAACTGCCTTCAATTCCAGGTCCAGTGAATCTGGCGCCCTCTTCTGGCCTTATTGGGAACCAGGCATGCATGTGTTGCCCATGCATGGAAGCACTCACAGGTAGAGAATTAAATAAGAAAAAAGCCACTTACTTGGGCCGCACCAGAAACGTTTAGCTCATGTAGTCAGATAAGTGTTTTAGGTTTATCCTGCTTCCATGCATACCATCGAGTCAGGACTGAGAAGTTCCCATATAAACAGATTGAAAACAATGCTGTGGATAAGTAGTTCTCTTGTGATGTTAGGTCAAGAAGAAAGTGGATAATGATGGATCAGCGCCTTTAAGTAACTCATTCCCCTCCCCAGCAGGGAACCTAACTTAACTGTCTTAGGAGCAAACAGGAGGTGCACAGCCTTGAATTCTGAGCAGGTCTGGGAGCAGCCCTAGAGATGTCTGTCCCATTCCATCAGCACATCTTTCCAAATGACCAACAGCCCCTCCATGCAGAGGCCTGGATTTCCAACAGCATTTTCTCATCTGTGATATGTGCCTCTGGGAGCACAGATATTCTTAGGAAGACTAACAGCTATAAAATCATTTTTACTTGATTCTATTTTTTGTCTTCCTTCTTTTTAATGCTCGTGCCAAATCAACTATTCATTGCCCTATGTAGAAGAAAAAGGCATCTGCAAGATTGATGGCCTCCCTGTCTCACTGCCCTCCCTCTGCTAAACTAATAAGAAGGAAAGAAACTTCAGGTCATTCCGATTCTTCCTGCAGCCCAGTCTCTCCACATTCTCCACTTCACACATTGCACTGCCTACAAACAACTGTGGAGTTTACATTTCCAATCTAACTTCTTCGGGAGACCCCGTGCATCGGTCTGTGGCGTGGAAGCTTTCCTCTCGCTTTGGACAATTTATACAGTTCCGAGGATACAGCAAATCTCATTTGGGAGCCACACACCATCACCCACATATTAACTTGTCACCTTGAGTAATAAAGATCACAAACTCCATCTCATTTCTTTTCTTCACCATGCTGCCTGATAATATAAAAACATGTCACATCCCTTTGATTTCTAACTTGTGTGCTTGTGAAATAGCCTTTCACGAATAGCCTGATGAAGTCAAGGAAGCTGAATTACAATTTTTTTTAATACGCGAGTCTATTTCCCCATAAATATTTATGTACATAAACATAAGAGTGTTCAATGGAGTGAAATCTCCATAATTGTACAAGTAGGAAATAGTCAAAGCAAGCGTGCTCTTAGCAGGGTAGGAATTTCTAGGCTGGCACCTGTGTTTAAAAGCAGTGACCCCAAATAACATAGGTAGGGACGGCAATCTGAGAACCCTGAATACTGAGTAGGATATCAAAAAGCACCACATTGGTCATATTTAATTGAAAAATTACTATCTGCTTTTGCAGAGCTTTCCTTTATTTGCATGACTTTTGTGATACGTAAAAGTTATTTATGCCTGCATTTTAGTAGTCTGCTTTCTAATGAATGAGTCGGTAGTCAGCTTTACAGACACTTCATTAAACTCTAGGTGGGGAAAAGACCATGGTAATTGATAACAGGTTTTGTCTGAATATTTGGCAGTCAAATTTCTAGAAAAGTAATAGAGTCTTTTGGGGAAGGGGTATCAGCCGTTCTCACTACTATTCACCAACTTAATCATCTGTGGAGCAATTTTTAATAAACTGGGTAACACAGATGTTTTAAAGGACATAATAAGATACCTGGGTTTTTCCTCTGAAATAAAATAGTAAACATTATTTAAGGATTTTTGTTTGTTTATTTGTTTGATTGATTAACTTTTCAGTACTGCAGATAGAACCAAGGACCTCACACACACACTAGTCAAATACTCTACCACCGCCCTATATACCTATCCCAAAAAATATTATTTTTGCTTCATAATTCAAGGGATTCACAGACCTCTAAACTTAACCAACATGGATGATTTCTAACAATTTCTGTTCTGGAGTTATGAGTAAGCCTGTTTTTAAGCCATCACTACAGCGGAAGGGTAGAGAACAGGGTGGGGCAAAGGAACAAGGAAAGAGAGATGTTCCATTTTCATTAGAACTCATGAGTGACAAACATGGCTCAGGCAGGAGGTGGGAAGTAAAGGGTTAGAGAACAGAAATCAAAATCAACAAAGCCTGAAGATTGGTTCTCTTGTCTGTCTGTAGAACGAAGGACATAAACGGCCTTTCTCCATTAAAGTGTCTGGCATCTTAACACCCGTGAACTTATGAAAACATTATCCATCTGTGATTTCCTTAACAACATCCAACCGCAGCTGACTGTGGGTAACTGAAACCATGGGAAGCAAGGCTGCCTCCCAGGAGGCACTGTGGGGTTTGCCTTTCAATTGTTTCCCTAGAATTCCTAAAGAGAATAGCTTAGTACAAACATAACTGTATCATTAACAGTACCCTTTATTGAATCCACAGTAATGAGGAAGAAGGGAGGAAGAACACTTCTGCTGACCTGGCAAGGTGGCCCTGGGGGTAGGACATCTGCCATGAAAGCTTAACAACCTAAATCAAGTTCCTGGGAAGATATAAGTGGAGAACAGCCTTCCCCAAGTTGCCCTCTGTACTTCACAAATGCACCAGTGCATGCGCACACAGGCCTGCACGCACATATAACACACACACACACACACAGGCGTCATATGAACTTGCACACACATACCATAATAAAATTTTTAAATATTTCTGCTTCTAAACAAATAAGAAGCAGAGTATTAAATGAATCAAAATTAACTAATAAACCAAGAAAACTGACAAATTAAAAAGGAATAAATTTTAAGAAAGAACGGAAATATATATGCAGTATGTTCTAGCAAAAATAACCTTAAAAAGGAATAAATTTATGAATCTAACATAAATACTCAGAGTAACAGCAGGTTAAACACATATACCGACTTTTCCCTATTCCATATGCACACCTTCTACTTAAAAAAAAATTAGGCATTAGAAAACATAACCCACCAAGAGAAACAAATGCGGTGAAATACCACTGATCTTATGGGTGTCAATAAGTTTTATAAAGATGGAAGGATAGATCAGGATTAACAACAGCCTTAATATATGAAATAAGTTATGAGTGTCCTGTGAGGGAAGATGCCACTGACCCATAGCCAGGACCTCACTGGCAGAACTGAAGCGTGAGAACAGAAAAGAAACGGAATCGTACAGATGAGGAGTCGGATGTACTGCTGAAACCAGAGGCATTAACTGGAACTCTGTGTGCAGGATGAGAACTAGAGGCCTTTCCTAACAACCCCACGTAGATTGGGGTTTACCTCCCCCACCCCTCTCCACTCCCCCATTCATGAAAAACAAGAGATTAACTCTGTGGAGAACTTGAATCTAAATGACCCAGAAATTATACACAGGCTTAAGGAGAGGTTGCAAAATGGAATTGGAGCTCTATCGGGATGACTGTTGAGTTTCAAAGGAACAGTAGTAGCTCCCAGCTGTCTCCCCAGCTCCCCTTGCGTATACAGAAGGACTTAGGTTCCATTATAGAAGAATATGTTAAGATGATTCCTCCCTAGAAAACCGTCAAATGACGCCAAAGAAAAGACAGTTCAAATTAAGAGCTCATCAGTAGCTCTTAGTCCCTTCTGATTATCCTACAGCAAGTTGCTTTCACTCCATTTGTGCCACTATAGCAAAACCCCAAGCCTGAATAATTATGAGAAGTTTAGTTTTTCACAGTTCTGAAAGCCAAGAATTCCTGGATCATTGGGAGTGGCAGGTTTGGTTGCATAATGAGAGCAAATCTTTGCTTCCGGGATGGCATCTTGCTGCAACATCTGGAGGGGAAGAAGCCCATAGAACATGAAAGATCGAGAGATTCCAGGGATGCATAAAGCCTTTCTATTGGGACTTTAATCTCACAGAGAAAAGAGGAGCTCTTGTGGCCTAATTACCCCTGTAAGTCCTCCTGCTTAAACCCATCACATTGTGGATGACTGAAGAGGATATGTTCCACCTGGAAAAATCATTAGCAGATAGCTAACAGCTCCTGGGACCACAGCTTTTGATATATTTTCCATTGTCTCATCCTTAAATATAAATAGGCAGTCAAGTGTGACAAGTGTTTGAGAAAATTCTCTAATAGAAATACTAATAAAAGGGAAGTACAGAGGAAAGCAAGTCATGCAGGGTAGAAGAGAACTTCTAAAAATCATTATTGACATTCTCTTATAAATAAGATTATGTGAATAACAAAGAAAAAGGTTCATTGTAAAAATCATGGGAGATAGAAATTTCTTAAAACTTAAAATCAGGCAGTTTAAAAGAAATTATCACTGAAAGAAAACAAGATGAAGATTTCATGTTTCAGATAGTATGCCTTCTTTTGGCTGTGTTTGGTAACTAACAAATTACTTCAGTTCTACTTATCTCTATCAACTGAACATTCTGTGCTTTAGAGGGGGTAAAAATTCAGGTCATTAGATTATATATCTGTGATCTGTTCTCTACTCCCCAGGCCTTCCTGCCCCTGAAATTCTTAAGAAAACATTCTGTACTTAAGTCTATGTGCCTGGTTTGCCACTTAGATTATAAACGTCTGGAAAGCAGAAGTCAAACTTCCTTGCTTTAGACATAGCTTTCATAGCATTGGGGCTTATGAAATATTTTAAGAAATCCTGCTTCAAAAGATGCTTAAGTCTCCCAAACATCTATAAATCTTTTAAGATAGAACAAAAATAAAGGAGATACTCAAATGTTGAACATATTAAATGCCGTCCACTATAATAATAAGAGAAGAATCGCTACTTTTTAAGTTAAATGATGATAGTACATGAGGGGAAAGAAAACATTTCTTTACAGAGGGAGAAACAATGAAAACACTGGAAGTTCTAATCTATTCAACAAAATATCGTTATTCTCATTGAAAGTTAAGACAGATGTTTTGGATTTTTCTAGTATTGCACAGCAAACATCAATAGATGACCAGGCATTTGGTGAACTCTGTAGCAAGTGTGTTTGAAGTTAAGAGATGTGTGGAGGAACAAAACGCAACATTTCTCCTCAGAAAATACAAAGGATAGCAAGACTAGACTGCAATCAAACACAGTCATTCCTTTCTTTTGAGGCTTACAAAACTATACATGTTTCAATCTGGAGCGGAACCAGATAGATTGGAGCATCTTTTGCAGGAGAAGCTTAAAAGGATTCTCAGAAAACAAGCTGGAGTTAAAAAGATACTTTATACTAAAGTGATAAGCCATTTTGGCTTGCCTGAGAAGGTGGGAATGTGGGAGATGGAGGAGACACAAAAGGCTAAACAGGAAAATTCCAGACACACTGCAAGACCTGGCCATCCTATTCTTATCAAAAATGTTTACTTGAAAAATTAAAGAAAACACAGATACTTGGGGGCCGTAATGGATTCCATCAGACTGGGCGTACACATAAAAGACACAAGCAGTCAATCAAAATGTAGAAGCCAAACATCCTGGGGTGGGGGTGGGAGTATTAATGCCATGGAAGTTTTGAACACAGTCCTGAATCAATGTAGAACTGCAGAATTTTACTCACAGGAAGGAAACATTTAGGTGTGTCACTAGAAAGGTCAGCTGACTTTGTTGTTGAAGATTAAGTTAGAAAACTAAGGAAGGAAGGAAGTGACTTGGTTAGAGGGATACAATATTAACTTCTGAAGAAAAATGAGAAATTTGTCATTATAGCAATTTGGGCACATAGCACAACTGGATCGAGACATTTACATATGAAAGAATCATTATTGTTCTCATATCTCTAGTTTAAAAGCTGAATAGAGATTTCATCCATTAATAATAAAAATACAAAACCAAACCAGACTGTGGACAGAGAATTTGAGGGAAAAGAAGATGACATAGGTATTGATAGAGTGTCCTAGCCACAGTAAGAGGTATTTTTCAATACAGTTCTTGAGCCCATGGTTGAACGTTAAAGACAAAGGCAAGTATTCAGTCATTAGTGTCAAGTTTTAAAGTAAGAAGACAAGGATATTAATTAATATTTAAGTGATTAAAAAAGAAAGAAGATCCCAAGGTTACAACTTGGAGATCCCTGTGGAGAAAGAGAATCTCCAAAACCAGCTGCAGCCAACGAACAAAGGCAGGGAAAGCTTTCAAAAAAGGAATGATTAAACAGTGTGTTACTGAGGGTCTGTCCTAGTTAGGTTTCTTGATTTCCACTCATAGTTAATAGTCCATCATGAAGGAATGTCAGAATAGGAACCTGAAAGCAGGAACTGGAACCCACAGAGGAATGCTCTTACAGATCTGTTCCTGGTAACTTGTTCAATTTGCTTTCTTTTTTAATATTTATTTATTATGCATACAATATTCTGTCTGTGTGTATGCCTGCAGGCCAGACGAGGGCACCAGACCCCATTACAGATGGTTGTGAGCCACCATGTGGTTGCTGGGAATTGAACTCAAGACCTTTGAAAGAGCAGGCAATGCTCTTAACCTCTGAGCCATCTCTCCAGCCCTCAATTTGCTTTCTTATACTTCACAGCAGGCTGGGCCCTTCCACATCATTCATTGATTAAGAAAATGCATGGGCCTGTAGGGTTGTCTCAGTGTTTAATAGAACCTGTTGTTCTGGTTCTGTTGTTGTTGGCCTGGGTTCAGTTCCCAGGGCCCACATGGTGGAGTTAACCATGCTTAACTTCAATTTCAGAAGATCTGGTGCCCTCTTCTTACCCCTGAGTGTACCAGGCATACACATAGTGTGCATCATACACAAACAAAACAATCATAGACGTAATTTTTTTTTAATCCTTACTACAAGAAACTGTCCTTCAGACTTACCTATCTAATGGAAGTGTTTTCTCAATTGAGGTTTCTATTCTCAGATAACTTCGTCTTGTATCAAGATGAAAACAAGATAGGATACTCCAGGAAAAGAGAATGATAAAGAGAGAGATGGAGTTGGAGTGTAGTTAACAATTTCCTGAGAGCATAAGGCACATAAGTTCTACAGTCTGACATCTCCAAGTTGCTGACCTTAGCAAGCTGTGATTTAACTCTACTGTAAGATGAAAGACCTAAGAATCAACAGTAGTACAAGGACAATGGTCAACCAAGTTAGCCAAAGTGAATTTCTGCTTTTTCTACCTTTTCTTCTCTTCAGGCCTCAGTGGATTTTGTGGTACACATCCACAGGAGGAAGGCAGTTTGCTCAAGATCAGACACTAATCTCATCCCTAGGAACAAAAATTAACTTCCACAAGTGATTTGGTCAGTTCCCATTTCTTAGAAGTTGTACAACAAAAACAAATCCTTGGAGTCCTTATCAAAAAGCAAGATTCTACAAGAACTGGAATTATCATGTTTTCTAGAAATAGAAGAAATTTAAGTATCAAATGATCTGTTTGCTTGCTTGTTTACTCAATCTGAGCATCAGAATTATGCTTTGAGTAAAACTGTCCCCAGATAGCTCAAGTAGGACACAGAAAGATCCCAGTGATTAAAACGTCAGTTTCCCACAGGTGTGTACCAAGGCAGATCTACATGCAGTATGCATGTTTGCATGAGTGCAGCTGTGAGAGCAGATCTACATGCGGTATGCATGTTTGCATGAGTACAGCTGTGAGAGAAGTATGTGTCTGGCTGGGGACTTCCTTTAGTCACAGTTCTTGTGCTGAACCAGTAACACCATCACTGTAGGTGCAGACTGGAATATCCTCATTAATCCAGACCTAAAGGCAACACAGGTAGTTCTCTCTCCCTCCCTCCTTCCCTCCCTCCCTTCCTTCCTCCCTCCCTTCCTCTCTCCTTCTCTCTCTCTCTCTCTCTCTCTCTCTCTCTCTCTCTCTCTCTAAATGATGGATAATATCAGGCAACAACCCCCATTCCCTCCACTTCAATTCCTTCCCCATTTCCACCAACACTATTTTTTCCAATTTTCTGTGTCTTTTTTTTTTAATCTCATTTAGTTCACTCAATGCGATCAATATGTGCATGGATATTACGACCATCTGCTGGACATGGGTAAGCTGCTTGGTCTGCACCCCAGAATAAAACTAGTTCTCTCTCCCTCAGCAGCCAGAATCTGACAATAGCTTCTCATCTAGGGGTAGGACTTCTTGATCCCTACCTTTTCCCTTCCCTTCCCATACTGGGATTTCATCTAGCTTGATCTTATGGAAGTCTTATGCCTACAGTCTCAGCCACTGTCAGTTAATACACGCAACTCTCTGGCTCCCCAACACTGTTTTACAAGAGTCATCGCTGGTCTTACTAACTTACTACTCCCTCTTATGCAGTGGTCCCTGAGTGTTGCTGGGGGGAAGGGGAGTGCTTGTTTGTCCTGGCTGCCTGACTAGCTTACACCCAAAATAACCACACAGAAACTGTATTAATTTAAACACTGCCTAGCCCATTAGCTCTAACTTTTTATTGGATAACTCTTACATTTGATTTAGCACATTTCTATTAATCTATGTATCGCATGTGGCAGTGGCTTACCAGAGTGTCTAACCAGCGTCTATCTCCAATGGAGGATCCATGGCTTCTCTCTCTGCCCTTCTTTCTCCCAGAATTTAGTTCTGTCTTCTCCGCCTATCTAAGTTCTGCCCTATCGGGCCCAAAGCAGTTTCTTTATTTATTAACCAATGAAAGCAAGACATGAACAGAAGAACCTCCTACACCAACTGAGCTTTAGGAGGAGAGGGATATGATGCAGATGCCCCATTAATGGCTAAGTACCCTGAAATCTCTTATTCTCCCAGGCAGAGCCTACGACGTTATTCTACATAGGTTTATTTGCACATGCACACAAACAAATCACACATCAGGAGACATCATGTCTTTTGAAAGTCTGTAACAGAAAAACAACAGTAAATCAGGACAGAATAACTGGGTGCCCTGCTGCTAAGGAAGTGTGTGTAGCTCCATGCGTCACTAGCAATGATTTCAAGAAAGGAAGAAAAACGCCCATCTCATCAAGGACTCCTTTCGAGTCATCTCCCTGAGGAAATTCCCTGTTGCTGGATCTTCAGCTGATTGGCTCCTTTCCAGGCATCATTAGATTGTGTGGTGAAGCAGTAGGGAGAAACATGCTGTATTTTGACCTTGGCCATATACTGAGGACACCTTTAATTCTTTTTTCCCATGATTGTTGTTTCTCAAAGCCAGGTAAGTATTCCTGTGCTGACACCTGGGATCCTTAGCTGCTCACCAGTCATGAAATGAAATTATCAACAGTGCACTTGGAAGTTGCACTTATGTACCTACATGGTGTAGGAGGTCCTTTTGTATTTGTGTTGTTTTCATTGGTTAAATAAACTGCCTTGGCCTTTTGATAGGGCAGAAACTTAGGTAGATGGGGAAGACAGAACTGATGCTGGGAAGAAGGAGGCAGAGGGGGAGAGCTGCCATGGAGCCAGCCACCAGATCAGACATGTTGAATCTTTCCCAGTAAGCCACAACTTCATGGTGACATACAGATTATTAGAAATGGGTTGAATCAAGATGTGAGAGTTAGCCAATAAGAGGTGCTCCCTACTACATCCACACAAGGATTTGTATGCAGCATTTATTTTCCCAGTCAGCTCCTTTCGTTCCCTCTTGTCCACTCATTTTTGATCTTTTTTTTTTCATTTATGCTCTTACTCCATCCAAAATTATTCTTGGAACTCCTGCATCTGCGGATAATTCCATGACAACATGTTCAGAGTCAACCGTTGAGAAGTAGCTGTCCTCCTAAAGCAAAGACTTTTGCTTGCGAGCAAAGCTTCTGTTCTGGTTTCTCTACTAAGCCAGGACACGTCTCACATTTCCAGAACCCAGCTTCCCTCTTCCTTTGACCTTGTAAGTACTATAGTATTAGTATATTATGTTAATATAATATAGTATAATTATATATTTCAGCACAGACAGCAAAGAAGTAGAGTTGATTTTTTTTCATTCTGAGTGACTACTACCAAAAATAAACAAATGTTTTTACCCTGACCTTTTACTAAAGATGCCCTTAATTCTTTTTTCTTAAGTTTGCCATTTCCCAAAGACAACCTCTGGAAGTAAGGTGATCAAATCTACAAACCTAGATCCTAAAAGAGGGAAATAACTTAAAGAACTAGTTGCCATGGAAACCAGCACTCTGTAAAGTATTGTATGTACACGCACAGAAAGAGAGATGCTTAATTTATATTGTTTTTCAGGCAGCTGTTCAGTACCTCTCCTCTTCCTAGCTTCCCACCCTCAACTCCTCTTTGAGGTTGACCTTAAGAATTGTAAGTCAGCAGCAGCATTCACTGAATGTCAAGGGGCTTCCACAGATACACAGTAGCAAGAGCAGAAGCTAACAAAGGCTTTAAGGAAATCACAGAGACAGAATTCCCACAGAGAATTCAATGTCTGCATATGGAGAGCGTTTTAGGACAGCAGTCAGGACACTAGGAAGCAACTGGTGAGGGTCTAATGAGCATTATAGTTTCTACTTCCAGAAAAAATGCACATTTACATTCTTTTGCATATGATTCCAAAACTTTCTTGGAACTCCATGCTTGGCCTTGGAATCTGATTAATCTCTAATCTTATAGAGATGATAATGTATTCTATAGTATGCTGTATTCCTCAGTCACAGTCACATCTAACAGCTATTACATAAACTATCACTGATACATGAAAGCCATCTTTTCCTTCCAAAGAAGCACCATGCATCAACTCTGAGATTTAAATATAACCTAGACTTCCAATTTTATTTATCTAATAATATCTAGTTTGTGTTTAGCTGTGGAAAAACTAGTTCTATAACCTAAGTATGTCAGGAAAAAAAATGTAATCCTGGCACGGGAAGTCTAAAGAATGCAAAAATGCACACTTCTGGGAGATGCAAGAAGAGGAAGGCTTAAAAAACCAGTCTGCTTCAGCAAATCTCCTGGTGGGTGCCCAGTGAAATTTATTGTGATGCTTTTATGGGTATTGGCAATGAGAAAAGAAACAATTAACAGTTCTAAGAACAAAACAAATTAAGTCTTTTGTCAGGATTTCAATAGTCCCTCACTGGTCTGTCAATCACCTCCCTCATGTCCTTAATGAGTATTGAGGGATTCATGCCCTGAAATTCTTCAATGTTCTATCAGGAAGGATCTGAAAAGGTTTCCCCTTAGGCATTAGAATGTCACACCTTCTTCTCTGGGGAACTCCATAACTTCTATCCCTGTAGAGCTCAGGAGCTAGATGAAGCGCTCCCCAAAACAGTTCCCCTCATGCTTATGGACCACAGAGATACGTAACAAAATGGGGGGAGCTTTTATTTTACATATATAGTCTTTACCATCAGGAAACTTACTTAGGACTTTCTACAGATTCCGTTATCCTCTAGACAGACTAAGATTAGAGAATGTTCAATGTTTGCGTACTGTCCTTAATGATTTTACATTCTGCAGTATTTCTTGATAGAGTGAAGACTCCTTTCATTATTAAAATGTGTTTTCCAGGAGGGAGATGTAATTATTCTTTGAGATTACACTCTCTCATTCATCTTTACATAAATGAATACAAGCAAAACATTAGTAGCTTCCAAGAAGCACTTCTTTTCCTTCAAATACACTCAAAGCCATGAAACTAGAACACTAAAGCAAGGAAAGTCGTAAGCACTCTAAATGAAGAAAGAGAGGTGCTCTTCGAAGAACAGTTATTGAGACCATCCCCCAAAACACAAGAAATGTGAGAAGCTTCATAGAAAAAAACATCTAATGTGAAGTGGTACCCCTTAGTCAGGGATGCTCTTGACATAGCACAAGCTATGATTGAAAGCCACAGTCAGGACTCAACTGAATTGTTCAAATTGTGTGGGCACATTCATGTGGCCTGTGAGAACATGGGGGCAGTGCTGGCAATTCACAAATAAGAACCAGAGGTGCTAACTATCTAGTGCTATTCAAAACACTCCCACTCCCAGAAAGAATTTTCCAGGGCAAAATATAAACATCCCATTTGAATAACCCTGATGAGAAACTAAATGGATGAGAGACCAACAGACTGAGGGGTAGAGACATACTGGTCTGGTTCTGGGACCACAGTGAGACTTTAGGCTGTTATTACACATGTGACAAGCATCACTAAATGCCTTTTAAGCCCAGAAGTATTTTCCTAAGTCCTAGGGGCAGGGAGCAGGATGCCTTCACATAGCGTTGTGATCCAGTTGGAGTCCTGATTCCTAGACTTGCCTTAGATTCGACTCGCTGTAACTTCCACTCTGATCTCCAGCAACTGCAGTGGAAGCTCTGAAGATCTCTGTCGCTTCCTGTTTTCACCTCCACTTTCCTATGCCATCACACCCCAGTCTCTGAGGCCAGCTCTACGCTCTTCAGAGAAAATCCCATAAGTCAGCATAGTTCACAGAACTGCATCCCAAGTGAAATGTGATCCCATGCTTTTACCCACATGCTTGGTTTAAACTTTTAGCCCTAATTCTCAGTGACTAGTTGCTAGGACTCAACCTGTTAGTTTTATACCAGGCGGTCACTTCTACCTGCATTGGGGTATACAAAGGATAGTTGCCCAGAGTCGTATTTCTCCTTATCCTGAACCCTATTTAGTTTCTGCCTGTACTTCAGCATCATGCTCCTCAACTCTAAGCCCACAGCAGATATTCCACTATTTTCAGATGGACTTTCCTAACGTCACCCTCTGCTACCTGGGTGCACAGCCACACTTCATTGTGTTGCTAGACTTGTCTGTATTCATGCCTTGCTCATCTGATGGGACACCAGAAGGAAACAGGCTGTTGGATCAGATTCACACTCACATTTGAATCTCAGTTTGCTAACTGTGGGCATTGTTTGGAGTCTCTTAGACCAAGCCTTCATTTTGAAATGTAAACATGATAACAGTGATAATGATACTTGATTCAGAACCCAGTGATAAGCAAATGAACAAGATGAAGACATTCAAAGGTAGCTAACAAATCATCTTTATAATTGCTGGTCATCCTAAGAGAGACAAACATGGATCTAATCTCTCCATGAGAAGTAGAAAAAGATCTCCTGAGTAAATTGGGAGTATGGCAACCATGGGAGAGGATTAAAGGGGAGGGGAGAGGACGGGAGGGGAGCAGAGAAAAATGTATAGCTCAATAAAATAAATTTTAAAAAATAATAATTGTTGGTCGTGCCTAATAATGGCCAAATGCCATGTGGCAGGAGAGTGGGACAGAGTCAGTTCAAAATTAGAGTGTGAAAAAACTAGTTGGCAAAATGGAACTCCAGCCACCACACACACACATGCGCGTGCACGCGCGAAGGAAAAGGAGAATGGGGGTGGGGGGAGCACGCTAGCTGACTGACAGATAACAGTAGAGCATTTACTATACCAATGACATAGAAAGTCGGGGCTATGCAAATAGCCTCTAAAGGACATAATCCTCACACACAAAGCCATTGAACATGCCAACTTGCCTCTCTGCTCCTCAACCCCTATGCTATTTCTTAACAAAATGTTTCCTTTTCTGCTATTATCCAATTCATTGTTCCAGGGACATAAGCACCTGGAAATTCTGGTGAGAGCTCCCAGACTCTGATATCTGCCAATAGCATGTATACCTATCACCAAACATGCCAGTCTATGACCTCACTCCCCACTCCCCAAACTTCTGCTCCATACTACTGTGTGAGCAGTGTGTGCATTCTGGGCCCCTGTGATCAAAGGAATGGGCTTTAGGCCAGGACTCTGCACCAAGTCCAGTGGCTGAATTAATTAAGGAACAAAAGACGACGATGCAGGAAAGGGTGGGTGTGCAGAATGAAGTGGAGGCTCAGAAGCATTCTTGGAATGTTAAAAAGGTAGGGTAATGGGGGAGGGGTCTGGATGGAGAAGGGAGATTGGAGAAAATAGCAAGGAATGGGAAGGTAGAACAAAGTCGGACTTACGCCTGTTACCCTGGTAGTGTGTGCGGGACTGGCCTACACAGCAAGACCTTCCCTCCGTTCCTTCTTTGCTTTGGCTGTAGAGGTCTCTCCTGGGAGGCCACAGGAAATTTTATAAGTCCCCCTCCCAACCCTCCTCCCTCCCGTGGTCTCAACTGGTGTGGAGGAAGGAAAAGATTCAGTAAAATTCGTTCCACTCTACACCACAGCTGCTTTTCTTCAGAGAGATTTCCTCTTGACAAGTAATTTTTTGTTGCTTTCAATTACCATGGGCTTTAACTAGGGCCAAAGGGGGAGGAGGAAAGAAGAGATTGTTTGGGAGTGTCCCGCTGTAGCTTGTGGTGACGGGTGGCTGTGGCCGAGAGAAGCGATGACTTGAAATTATGCCACAGCTGTGCTGAAGAACAGCTTTGAAGAATGCCGACGCCTGACGGCTCGGACAACGCACAGCTCAGGTCCACCCAGGGAACAGCTGTATGCTTTCAAATTAGGGAAAGAAATGGGAACAAATTTGAGAAACATAATAAGATAGAATGCAAAGAAATTATTTGTTTCCATCCCATTTCGCTTCTTATAAACAGTTTGTTTGCAAAATCACGCTGACTGAATCACCGTTGTCTCCCAGGAGGATTGATCGGCTCCTGCGCCCCTCTGGCCAGTGTTTCTCATGGCTTAGTGCTCGCCCAGGTCACCTGGGAATGTGGGAAAGCTCCAGATTCTGATGTGGTGTGTTTGTGGGGAGCTGAGAGTCAGCATAAGCTCCAGGTGATGCCAATTCCACGGGGCCAGGAGGAAACAGAACAGCAAGACTGTCGACCACATGACGCTTCAGAAGTCCAGCTCTGTAAAAACAATGTAGACCTGTCAGCTGATAGAAATGGTCTATTAGTAGGGAATGAAAGAAAACTACATGCTGATGAGATCTTAAAGGAAATTGAATGGCTAAAGAAGCCATTAATATTAATGACTTTAAATTACTCTTGTGACCTCTTAGATTTCTGATCATACACCGTGGGCTTAAAAGTACCCATTACAATTATATCAGAAATGACTCCGTGGATGAATATTTCAATTTCTGAGACATTTAACTACAGCTGGGTTTTTTTTATTACTTCAAACAACATAAAAAAAAGTGAGAGATTCTTTAAATTATTAAATCGTGCAATTTACTCGCAACGTTGAAGAAAGGCTCTCCCTCTTGCTCCTTTCGTAAAATGTTTAATTCAGAGGCATTATAAGTCAGGAGAAATTAGAGCAAAAAAAATCATGGAAATACATTGCATAGAGTAAAGGGGATGCAGAGGGGAAATGTAAGGCTAATTCATCGTGTGTGTCGTAGCTGACAGAAAATGAACTTGTGAGAATACTAAACTGCTGTGTTATCAATTCACCCACAGCAATTCCAACACCTCTTCTAGAAAGGAGAAAGGGAACCGCCTCTGGGAGAAGAAGCAGATCTGAACACATTAGAAAGAGGAGCCTGGGAGCCTGGCCTTATGCTCTGGGAAGTGTAGGAGGAAGAAAGGAACAGTAGCAGACGCTGCTCCCTTCTTCCCTTCAGCTAATGTGCAAAGGTTGTAGAAAGATGGAACCCAAGCCCGTCTACACATTCTGGTCCCTTTTCTAACCAACGATTTAAAAAGCTGTCATCACATCAGCTTGGGAGTGGCACTGTAGAAGTAGACAAGTGGCATATCACAGAAGCATGGATGATAGGTAGTCATTTACACGCGAAGGTCTGATCCTGCCTGCTGGCGAGGGAAATACCTGCTATACAGGTGAAACAGTACAGACATTAGAGGCTGTGGCCAAGGCCGGAGCTGGCATCAACTCCATCATGAGTGTATTTCAGGGAGACCCATGGGGTAAAAGGTCCGGTAAGTCTAAGTCTTCAGGAAGATCCTCTTGGTGGGAGTGAACAGATTTCCATGAGACCTGAGCAGGCAGAGGAGAAAGCAGTTGAGAGGTTGGTACCAGGACCTGCCTGTGGCCTCTGGAGCCTCCATAAAGTCAACTGTTGCTCTCCAAGAACTCATGTAAGTCTTATGCAATCATTGCTAAATTGGAGTATTTTATTTCCCCTTTCAATAATGAGACAGTGACTCTCAAAAAATCAAATATTTCAGAGAAAATGATGCCATAAGTTTCAGAGTTTTGTATCGGAAATATAAACCTCTAACCTAATCTAATATAAATATAAATCTGATTTTGAGTTTTTTGAGTTGATTCATTGATACAATGGTATGTCCAATTTTATTTTTTCTGGATATTCATTTTTCTAAAATCCTTTATTTTTAAAAATGTTCCACTGTGTACTTGTGAAAGATTAGTTGGGTTACTGTGTGAATTTATTTCCCTCTCTTTTGTTTGTCTTAGCTGTTCTTGTGTCATGCTGTTTTGGTCACTATAGCTTTGTAACTTATTTTAAGTCATGTAATATAATGGCTTTCACTTTGTTCTTTCTTTGATGGAGACTGCATTAGTGCTTTTTTGCAGTTTCACACAAATTATATGTATACATATATATGTATATATATATATGTGTGTGTATATATATATATATATATATATATATATATATATATAAAGAATGCTCTTTCTATTGCTATAGGAGTTGCTGTGAATCTGTAGATGGGTTGGGTGGAAACGTTAGGCAGGAATCTTCACAAGTGAAAAGCATCATGACAAAGGGGCGGCACTTCTTAAATGCGATGTCAGAGGTATCAGCCACAAAAGCAAAAACAAAAGAATGGAATGATACCAAATTAAAGCCTGCACAACAAAAGACACCATCAGCAGAGAGAGGAAACAGCCTCCAGAATCGGAGAAAATGCTGGCAAATTGAACACTGCATGGGATTAATAACCATAGCACATAAGATCCCAAACTATTCAGTAAGAAAGAAATTAAACAACCTTATCAAAAAGTGGCTGGAGACTTGAGTGAACATTTCTCAAAATAAATAGATAAATGGTCAAATTCAGGTTTTCCTCTGGCCTCCACATGCTAGGTTCCATGGCATGTGTGCTGGTTAGTTTCTTTCTTTGTTTGTTTGTTTGCCTTTTTTCTTTTTGTCAGTTTGACACAAGCTAGAGTCATCTGGGAAGAAGGACTCTCAACTTAGAAAATACCTCCATCAGATTGGACTGTAAGCAAGCCTGTGGTATATTATCTTGATTTATGACTGATGTGAGAAAGCCCAGCCTACTGTGAGCAATGACCCAACCCTGGGCAGGTAACCCCAGGTTGTGTTTAAAAAGCAAGCTGAGCAAACTGTGGAGAGCAAGCTGGGGATCCACCCTCCTCTGCGGTATCTGCTTCAGTTCCTGCCTCCAAGATCTTCCCCTGAGCATCTTTCCTGACTTCCCTTGATGAGGGGCCGTGACAAAAGTATACACCAAATAAACCCTTCCTTACCCCAAGTTGCTTTTGATCATGGTCTTTACACAGCAGCAGAAACCAGATTAGGACAACATGCATGCACCCACCTTCAGGCATATGAACGTGAGCATATACACAAACAAAGGCCTTTTTTTTTTTTTTTTTTTTTTTTTGGTTTTTCGAGACAGGGTTTCTATGTAGCTTTGGAGCCTGTCCTGGAACTAACTCTTGTAGACCAGGCTGGCCTCGAACTCCCAGAGATCCACCTGCCTCTGCCTCCCGAGTGCTGGGATTAAAGGCATGTGCCACCACCACCCGGCCCCACAAAGGCCTTTTTAAATGCCAACAAAGGTGAGCATGTGGAGATGTGGAGATATCGCTGTTGCTGTAAATTAGTATACCCATTTTAAGACATTTTTAAGATCCTTAATTCTTTAAGAATGTCTTACAGTGTGTTTTGATCACAGTCACCCCCACTCCTCCCAGGTCGAACTCCATCTCCTTGCCTCCCCCCTCAACTTCATATCCTCCCTTTAAGATTCCATTTAATAACCCATTAATTTAAATTTGTGCTCCTGGGTGAGAGGCCTTCCACTCCAGTTTAATCAACTACCGGGAGACATACCCATAAAGCAAACTAAATTTCCCCCTAACGAAGCAGTCAGAAGCCCATAGCCCCTCAGTTAGGAGAGCAGGCCCATGAGCTCCTTCCTCGTCCATGCCAGAAGTTGACCATCTTGCTCTTGGGCGTGTCTTGTGAAGGCACCACAGTTGCTGTGGGCTCATGAGCACAGTGGTCCTGTCATGTCCAGAGGACTGCTGTATTCCAATCTTCCCAGGCCTCTAGCTCTTCCAGTCTTTTCACCCTCTTTCATGAGATACTCCTTGAGCTTTGAGTAAGGGGCGTGGTGCGGATGCGCCACAGGTGGCTGAGCACTCCCCTGATGTGTACTCTCAGCACATTGACCAGTATTGGATTTCTGAATTAGCCACCACCTACTACACACACTGGAAATATCAAGTTTACTTCCTATTGCCTGTCATCACCCCTCCTCACCTGCATAGGTTACCCACATAATAGCCACACATAACCCATGTGTGGGCTGATCATGACCTCTGCCCATTGTCAGGAATGACCACCCCAGAAGCCTCTGCTCATGCAGTTTAAGACCAATCCAGGATTTGTACCGGTTTGGAAGTCCGTGTAGTAATGTTTCTTGCATGTATTCAAGAGTGAGAGCAGGAGATTTAAAGAGGGACTTCAACAGTCAGTCATCTTCTATCTGGCTATGTGTGGGCCATCTTTTCATTTATATTCCCTGTAAAAATGGAACCATTGCTTATATGTGAGTTATTACACAGATGAACAGCACTGTAGAGGAGCTGATGTTTTCACTGATGAGACTCAGATCATCACTATCAATAGGCCCAGCTCAAGAGAGCTTTGCAGTGGCTGCATCCCCAATACACCTTCCTTCTTTAGCCCGGTACTGCTTCCTTAGCTTTCCCCTACAGATGTTGTGTTACATATTCATGCGTGTCATCTTGACTGGGCTCAGGGATGCCTGTGAAGGTGATGATGGAAGATATTTGCATGTCTAGAATAAGGGATGAAGACCCTTCCTCAGCAGTGTGAGGGGCTTCGAATTCATCTAGGTCTGAGAAGAACATCAATGCAGGGGAAAGCTCTTCTCTTTTTGCATCATTCTGAACTAAGACATCCATCTTATGCTGTCCTAAAACATCTTTGCTCTTGGTTTCTAGTCCTTTGGGGTCAGACTGAGTTATATCATCCACTTTGCAGGTCCCCAATTTGCAGAGAGACCATGGACTACAATGGCGTCCATGGTTAGATGCACCAATTCCTCTTGTGCAGTGTCCTCTTCATAAGCCTGTGTTCCTCCTATGAGTTCTATTTCTCTAGGAAGGCCTGGGTAATGCCTATTTTGATCCTAACAGTCATCTCTCAAACGTCCTGATCCCTGGCTCAAAGTTGGCTTACTGAAGGTTGCGTCCACTTAAAAGAGTTCACCACATGCCCTGCTCAGAATCTTCACCTTCTCACTGCTGACGATGTTATCAACACAAAAATTTGGTAAAATGAACACTACTCAAACCACCACAGATGATAAGTGGGAGAGAAAAAAAAAAAAAAAAAAAAAAAAAACAGAGGCTTCAAGAATGTTTTCTGATTCCAGAAGTCACAGGGAGGGCCTTCCCCTGCACAGCACTCTGTCCCTGTGGTTTCAGAATGCCCATGTTTGAAAGAAAATGAAACCCCAGAGGAACTCCAAGATTGTTGTTGTCCTAAAAGCAAAATGATTGAAGAAATCTCCCAAATTCTTCTTTGTTAAACATATGAAAAAATATTTCTCTGAAATCATATTTTCAAAAGAACTTATAATAAAAAAGTATTTATTTGGGAGCCTAACACAACTATTCTCAAAAATACATCACCTTTGTCAGCAGCATCAGCTCAAATGCAGCCTGGTAGAAATGCTACTTCCAGATATTCCCTGAGCCTACAGATTCGGAAATGAAGCTTTGGAGTCAAGTCACCTAAGTGTATGTGATAACAAACCCTCTGTGTAAGTCTATGCACACTAAGACATTGAGCTAATAATTTTTAAATATAAGATAAAACTCAAACACAATTTCATTTTTAAGAAAAATGATGAGAAATACTGTCAATCTAATTGCTCTGTGCATCGCATAAAATACTACTTTTATAAAACACATAGAAATTCAACTTTTCTTCTATTTTGTTTTGTTTTATTCAAGACAGGGTTTCTATGTATAGCCCTGGATGTCCTGAAACTCACTCTGTAGAACAGGCTGGACTCAAATTCAGAGATCCACCTGCCTATGCCTCCCAAGTGCTAGGGTTGAAGGTGTGCACCATCACTGCCAGGCAAAAATTCAACTTTTAAAAGTTTATTGTGTGTCTATGTATACAAGCTGCTATCAAGTATATCGAGGAAGAGTAAAAGTGATTGTAATACAGATGCAAGCTCTACTGTCTCAGGGGCTAGAGAGATGGTTCAGTGGGTAATGGCCTTTCCAGGCAAACATACAGACTTGAGTCCACAGCCAACAGCCCCACAAAGCCAAACTCAGAAGCACACACATCTGATATTTCAGAGCTCTTACAGGAAGATAGGAGGAGGAGACTGGGAAGTCTCTGGAAGATCCTGATCCAGCTAACCCAGTACATGACATGGAAAAGAACAAGAGACTGCTTCAAATCATGCTGAAGACAAGGTTGACACCTAAGGTTGTCTCAGGCCTCCACTAGGGCTCCATGGCACACATGGTTTCACACACACAATTTTCCAATGTGTGGTGTTGTTATGACGGAAACTAATAAGATTATAAGTAATTTAGAGGTATTATTTATAGTTTTATAAAGAAATGTATAAATAAAACAGTATGGGGAAGCCCGAAAGTCACATAAGGTTCTAAGGCTGTAATATCATTGTTGGCTCTTACAAACAGGCGTATATTTATTTTAACAAGAGAAACAATAGGGTTGGAGGGAGCTGTATGAAATTGGTGGAAGGCAAAGTTTTCAAGGAAAGAAGATTCCGTGAGGAAAACCCAAGTGCGGTAAGCACAGGCCACAGCTTTCTCCCAGGTGTTTCCTGTGAAGGCTACAGCTTTGATTTAAATAAGTTCTCATCTCTGGGGCATGAAGATGCTAGGAACCTCAAGACAATTCCCCCACCCCAAGCTGCCTTGCACAGCCCCTCCAGTGTGATTGACCAGGGTTGTTCCTCTGTGTGCTGTGACACCACACAGCTTGCCCAAGGGGTCAAGACAAATGTATAGAGTTTAGGGTAGACACTAGATAGGTACGGTAAGGAGATAACACAGTTGTAGATACCACACTCACTAGACTCATTTTATTTAGAATGGAACATTGTGGTTGAGGCAGAGAGGGAAAGGTGATTTTGCAGGGTTGTAAAATTATCACCGTACAGTGTGTAGACTGGCTTAGGGTGAAAACAGGTGGAATCAGGCAAGTAAGTTAAGATGTGATGAAGTTTGGGCAAGTGGAAGTATTAAGACCCCAAACTGCTGTGCATCAGAAAAGGAAAGGGCAGACTTGTGTCAGTCACTTTGGTCCACTAACATCGGATCACCTGTGGGACAGGGAGACACATTGTCACTTTGTAGGAAACAAACAGTGCAAAGACTGCACTTTGGTAAAAAAATCAGTAACGTACATCTACACCACCACTATAAAAAACTATGAGCAACTGGAAAACTCACCCTAGTTGTGAAGACGGGCAGCAGAGGTGGGGGGAGCTGGTGACTGACCTCCCCTGCAACTACCCAGGCCCAGAACCAGGGTTATGAGATGCCCCACCGCCAACATCCAACCCATATATGATCTTTTGGAAGACGTGAAGGGGCAGGTCATGAAGACCCAAAGCTGCAGGATCTCCACGACACAGACCAACAGCAAGAACTCCAAGAGGAGTCCCAGTGAGGGCCCAGCATCGATAGCATAGCAGAAACCAGAGGCCTTAAGTCAGACCAATGACTCTGCAGTGAACACTTGCAAGTAAAGATACATGGACAAACAAGCCTACTGCGTGACTCACTGTGTCACACTACAGCTTCTATGATGAGATTTTTCCTTTATTTTTGTCTTTCTTTTTTTCTCATAAATTTTATTTTGTAGGGGAGGTTACAAGGGCAGAGGGCAGTTATGAAGGGATGGGGAAATGAATGGGAGCAAGATGCATGCTATGAAAGGCACAAAGAGTAAATAAAAAGAAAGTTAAAAATAAATAAATTGTGGGTAGTAATTATCATAAAGGTAGATGACATATTATGAATGGTTACTTACTTTGTATAGAAGAATATAGAATAATTTTATAAATTTTGGCTTAGCCTCGAACCATGAAGTATGAAAAAAATCCTGTTAAGAGAATAAAAAAATTAGGCTATCTTTGAGAGAAATTTTTCCAAGCCATATTCCAACCAAGGCCTAGCGTCAAGTATGCAAAGAACTCCAGAGGTAGAATAAGAACTATCCAGTTAGAAATGAGGGAAAATAATGCTTAAACTAAAAAAAAAAATATTCAGATTATAACTAATATGGAGAAGTGTTTAAATCATTAGAAAATAAGGAATGCAAATTAAATCTACAGGGAAATATCATTACATACTTATTAAAGTGGCTAAAATTAAAAAAATCAGTCACAATATCAAATGAAGACAGGGATACTGAGAAATTAGATAATCTACATTTTGCTGGTAGGAAGCTCTGGAGAAGAGATGGTGGTTTCTTCAAAACTAAATATGCAATCACCCCATAACCAAGTAATTGGATCCCCCAAGAAGTTATCTCAGATAAATAACAACATGGATAGCTCACATAAAAACTTAAATATCATTTACCATGTCTCATAAACCCAAACATGACGTCAACCCAGGTATCTTTCAACATGCTAGTAATTATACAACTTCTGGTAGATCCATACATGTCAAGGGCTTCTCATATTAGAACAAAAATGAACCACTGGTATACAACAATGTGCATGTGTATCTGCACAGTTCCATTGGTGGCAAGTCCTCTGCCACTTACAAGTGGTATTTGTATTATTTGTATACTATCCACAGAACAATGAAACTGTAAAAGCAGAAAACAAGCAAAAGGTTTCTAGGAATGGTCACCAGCATAGATTCGGAAGGGAAAAATAAAGTAGATGTCTCCTTTATGTTAAAATAAGGGTGATACTAGGGATCTGAAAAGGCCTAGAATACTCCATAAATTGACAGCCATGGTGGGCATATGAACATATACATGTGATAAAATTCCACAGAAGTCAATACACAAATCAGGTGTTCTGTGCATGCTCCCAGCACTGCAGCTTTAGAAGCAGGATAGCTGCCATGGTTCAAGGCCATCTTGAGCTATGTGGTGAGTTTTAAGTCAGCCTGAGCTACACAGAAAGACCTGTCTGTAAAAGCATAACCAATGCTTACATGCCCCATAGTAAAAATTAAACTGGGAAATTTGAATCAGATGAGGTGAAAGGTACCAAAGATATCTTATAAAACAAAATTTAAAACCTTAATATTTGAAAATTACATAAGATACACGATCAACTTAACACCATGCCTAGCCTTGAAAAACGATATATGTTTATGTTCTCATCTGCATCTTCAATTTGACTAAGAACACAAGAAAAAAATCTTAATTGGTGCAACCCACTTAACCTCTAAAAATCATATTAATGCTTTGAGATAGGAGAAATTAGAACTGTCTCCCACAGAATATGGAAATGTCAATCACTATGAGTGCTAAACTAATAGAAACCATAATTCCCATTAATTCTAAATATCATGTTAGGATGGAGAAATTTTATTCTGGTATAAAAAGTAGACTTAATGTTTGTTTAAGCTGCCCCTAAACTGAAAAGTTATCTTGAAACTTTTACAGTAGTCTCTGCTTGGTCTTATTAGAAGACAGAGATCAGGGGTCTCTTACTGCAAACTGTACAAAATACATTTACAATCCTGGCCAGTGCCTATCTTCCAAGAAATCCAGAGGGCAGACATGTGCAGAGTAGCCTTGAAGGTCACTTCCCACCCTGACTGTGATGTTCTGTGTAACAAAATCAAAACCCTGGCAACACCAGAGCTGTACTGACAGTTTTAAAAGGAAGAGAAGCATGCATAAGGTGAGAAATAAAACTTTGGTTAAAAATCATTTATCTTTTAATGTGGCGGTTGGTGATTTGCTAAGTGTTCAATCCAGACTCACATACGCGAGTTATGTGCTCCTAGTGTTGAACCAGATTGATTCAAATGGTTGCCTGGAAAGCAAACAGGTAATGAAAGAACAAATAAAGACCAGCTATTCCGACCATAAAGGGGTTGGTTGTGGTCATCAATTACTGAGTGACCATGTAACTATTCATAGTCTTGTAACGAAAGAAGCTATATAGGCAAAATCATGAATATCATCAGCTTTAAAGCCCACAGTATCACATCAGACTGTCCAGTGGGCATATTTACTGTACATCTAAGACATCTGATGGGATTCTTGGGGTTTTTATGTCATGTTTCAACACCCAGCCCTGCGAATTCATAGCCTAATAATCCACCACAGTGAACTAAGTGGAAATCTTCCCTTTTCAACAAGGGGATATTAGAAGCTTTTAATATTTCTCACACAAGTATATATATTATTGAATCCCAGAGCTAATAAAGATGCTTTTAATGCTTCCGACTAATATTTTCAATACTCAGTAAAATAATCAATTTGTCCGATTTTAAGCAGCATGACTCCAGAAATGATGTATTTGGCACGGAACCTGATTTAAAATGCGTTCCTTTCTCGAGAGATTGAACCATCGTAATGAGAATTTATAATTTGTAGTATATTACAGAAGGAAATGAATTGAACTTCTCTATCAAAATTATTCATGGATCAAAATCTTTCTTTGCTCTAACACACAGAAACCGGCAGACAAATGCAATTACATTAGGTAGGCTGTCATCCAGAACAACTGAAGAATGCTATTTATCCAATCCTAGCAATTTAAGCTTAGCCTACTACCATGGCTGAGTATAAATACCAGGCCATGACCATCACATTAGCACCGCAAGGCTATCCCAAATGTCATTGCTGGAAATCAATAGAGTTTTATTGGGTCCAGGCTATTTCATTTGGACACAATTGTCAAAATCAATCCATGTCTAACTTAATTTGTAACTTGATTTGTACCTACAATGCTTTTGTAGCTAAGACAACTGATCAAGAAGCTCCCATTTATTCTTGGGGGAAGATGAAGCTTTCAAACAAATATCATTATTACTTTTCACAGACACTAACACCAAGTACTTCCAAAATGCATAAATTATTCATTAAAAGTAATAAAGGAGAGCGCCGTTTTATGAAAAGTGGCTCCAATAAATATATTGCTTATGACAACTTTGTGGCATTTAAAAACTCCTCAACTTATGAAAACATGCAGGTTATAAATTTAAACTAGAAGATTTTGCCTTGCACATGGGGCTGAGTTTATGTAGAGACAGGTGCTGTTCACAAAATGTCATGATAGCTGAACTTTGAAATTGTCTCTAATGTAAATGAAGCTGATTGCTTTCTTTTTAACGACAAATTCAGCCCATTTCACCTCCAGAGACTGTTAGTGTGCTGTCATAGCAAGCCAGACTGCTTTAAAACAAACTTCCTTGAACCAAGATCTTCATGTATTGAGCCCTAAACTGTAAAAGCCAATGTTCCTCCTGAGTTTTAAATCAGGAGCTTTGGAACTTGGGGAAGTTTTAAAATTTTGCCCACAAAATTAAAGCTATGCTGAAGAGTGATCTGTGGGTTAATTTTCACTGCATTTGTCACGGATACCTCTAGATTCACTGAAATTTATAAATCACAGAGTAGGTAAAGTTCTAGAACACTGGACCAAAATTATAAAGAAAAGTTACACGTTTGCAGACACACTATCCTCAATTCTTCTAATTTGGTCATTGCTTGTTGGATAGCACCGACCTTCTGAGTTGTTCATTACTAGAACCAATGTCTTAAGTTCTTTCAGCACCACCCCCTAGCCATTACCCTCAGAGTTACAAAGCTTTGTCATGGACCAGACAATGGTGCTACCACAGGGAAAAAAAATTAGTGTTTGTTAGAATGAATCTACAGGAAAGGGATGGAAGAATTTAGACAATTGTTATAAGTCAGAGAGTTATTAAGTAGCAAGGATGAGATTCACCAAATCTGTTGTCTCTGCAGCCTGTGGTGTTAGCCAACTTCATTCTGCCTCCCTTTATGTTCCAGGCCCTCACTCTCTAGTCGAGCCTAGCCAAATCTTTTAGAAGTCCTCAATACACATGTCTAGGCTCCATCTGGGAGGCTTTGTCTTGCCTATAACCTTTTAGGAAATGATGCCCGTCTTCAGTGCTCAACAGGTTAAAAACCTAAGTAGGTTTACAAATCCACTTAAACCCTTTGTATCTTTGTAAACACAACAAGCAGCAGTAGATCCTCTACGGTTTAGAGTCTCCAAAGCTGTGTGTCGCTAGAGGACAGCTTTGATTTGGTATAAATAGGGAGAGGATCAATTCCAATTATGTTTTGGCAATTTATTTTTCATAAAGTAGTTAATAGTTTATGCCACTGTCTTCATCAGGAGATAACAAGATAAGTAAATTGCCTCCAAAATGGACATTTACACTTCCAAAAGTAGGTGTGAGCTAATTTTGGGAGCCATATACATTCCAGTGGGAGAACACTGGTTATGGAATCAGACTTAGCTAGATGTGAAAATGTTTATATTGCTCAAGAAATAGAAATCCTAGGATACGATACTTATCAGTTCAGCCTCGGTTTGAAACAGGAAGAAAGTAGGGTGCTAAGGAAATGGTTCAGTCAGTAAGGTACTTGCTGTCCAAGGCTGAAGACGTAAGTTTAGATCTCAGAAGCCATTTAAAAAGCAGTTGTGTCTGGTAGGGTCATCCTTGGGATTCAGTAGCCATTCAGTCCATTCAAGTCAGACAGCTCCTGGCTCAGTGAGAGACCCTGACTCAAATCATAGAGTAGAGAGCAGTAAGGCAGCTCACACTTATCCATCCCAAGTGTGAATACTGAAGAAGACTGCTCTGAACTTGGAGCTCTTCTTTGGACTTGCCCAACACTGTCTATCTCTGGCCTCCACACAAATCTGAACACCCAAAACAACAGGATCGATAGTTGGGCTTTTGTGAGATTAAACAAGAAATTGGGTATGACAACCTAAATGTGGATCCTGGAAGAGTGATCTTGTGCTTGCCATCCAAACCCCAGCTCTACAGTTTCTGCCAATGTTACAAACTCAAAGACCTCAGAATTAACTTCATTGCAGAACCCTCAGGGACTTTATGAGACCAACCAAATGATCTATCACACGCACTGTGTTGCTTCATCCTGACAAACTCAGTCTCAATTTCTAAAGACAAAGCAGCACAGACTGGACAACACATAAAAGCGTGGTAAGTCCCTTATGAAAAACTGTCAGAGGTTAGCACCACAACCTCTCTGTCCACAATCAACTCATACTTACACACTACATAAAGCAGATTCTTCTGCTCGAAAGGAAAATTTGAGGTTACACTAGGTGCCCTTTTAGCAAGAACTAGCACGGGGCAGTAGGAAAACATCACTGGATGACACCAAGTGCTTCATGACATAGATCCCCCATAATAACCATCTCAGAAGCAGATAATAAAGTAGCCCTCCATGAATTTACAGTATGTAATTGGGAGAGAGAGAGAGAGAGAGCGCAAGCATCTTTGCCTCTGAACGTGGAAGCAATCCAAGTGGTTAAAATAGGAGGACTCCTGGCAGAAGAGATGGCGTCCTCCCGGACTCCGAAACCTTAAATTGAAACCAGTGTGCCTGCAGACACTGCAAGCCCACACATTTAGATTGTTGGCAAGTCCAGCAGAAAGCTGAGCCAGGAACAATACCAAGTTTCAGTGGAGCTTCTAAACCGGATGGTCCCTCCACATGTTTTAAACATATGCTGAGCCCAGCAAGGTTTATGGTGACAGCTAGAGAGCCTCTTCAGAAGCTGTCAGGAATGAATCTGTAAAAGCCCTTAGGACTATCTCATGCCAATGAGGGTGTAGGCCTCATGTTCGCATGAAATGTGGCTGTGCGAACACAGCTTGGGCCTGGAGGGTTACAGAGCTGCTCTGAAGCATCTGGGCCCCTTCCCATTGACCAGTCCTGCAGCCAGGCCCCGTGGCGCTGGAGACTCGTGTCCCACCATCACAGAAGCCACAGACTGCATTGTCCCGTTTCCCCACAAGTCAACTAGAAAAGGCACAGCCATTATTAGAAGGCCTGAGTTTGCAGGTCTCTAAAGAAAGTAGCACGACATTTGCCTCGTGTGGCTTGTCACTATGAAGAGTATTTGGAACAAGTAACTTGGTATTCTTAAATCAGATAATTGAAAAGTCCTATTACTGGCCAAAGAGGAAAAAAAAAAGCCTAGAAGTGATTCATTGAGAGCGTATTACAAAGGGAAATCATATGCTAACCAGATGATCACATTCCTTACTTGACACTTTAGTGTGTTACATTATTTTACAAAATAATAACAAACCATTGCTCTGACTCCACCAGTGCTTTTAACACTGTATTTATTTTTAAAAAATAATTAAAAGTTGGTAAAAGAAAATAAACTGAGAATTCTTAGAAATTTTTTAAACCGAAAAGAAAGGTCACTGCTCCATCCATTCAGTCTCTAAGAGGAGAAGGATTTAATTTTTAAACCTTGTCAAGACATTTTGAAAAGGAAGAAGAAAGCTTCCTGCAGATATACTTGGGCCTGAGAATAAGCTCTGGTAGATGAAGAAAGTGAACTTTATTTTATCATCAGTGCTCAAAGAGCTTCCTACAGTTGGCAGGTGTGTAACTTATTTCCCTGTACTACCATTTGCCATGGACAAGCACAATCAATAATAGGTGTCTCACAGCCCAAGACTAAAAGACAACTCAGAAATACACTCTAAAATGGGATTAAAACTGAGGATTTCTCTGGAGAGCAAGAGTTGTCTAATGAACCTGACTTCTGTGGCATCCTAGAGCAGATGGGCCAGCCTGACTCGTTCCTGAGCTACAGAATTACACAATATTTCAAACACATTTTCAATTAAGGCTTAAGCACTTTTCTTGTGTTAATACTTAGGCTTTATTCCTGAGACTTTCGCACATGTACACAAGGAAATATGGTCATAGCCACCCTTCATTTTCCACCAAACTCCCCAATGTGTCCCCTAACAAACTCCCTTCCCAACTTCTTTTTTCTTTTTTCTTTTTCTTTTTTTGTTTTGTTTAATAACACACTAAACCTAGTTAGTGATGTTTGTATGTGCATGGGTATGGGGCCATCCTCTGGGGCATGGGAAAGTTTCCAGTGTCCACATCCTCAAAAGAGAATGATTCTTTCTGAGCAACTGTCACTAGCCAATGGCTTCTCAGGAGTCCTGCCCACCCCATCTATTCAGAAAGTTTGCCTGGTTTGATCTTATGCAGGTCTTATACAGACACCCACAGCTACTGGGATTCCATGAAGTGCCCTGTTATATCCAGAAGACAGCTTGCTCAGTACTTCCCTCTACCCCCTGACTCTTACTTTCTGTCTCTTCCGCCAAGACTCTCCTTGAGCCCTGAAGTGAAGAGAAGATAAAGATGTCCTGTTTGGCTCTAAGCAATCAGTCTCTTAAAGCCAGCAATTTGACCTGTATTCCTTCCTATTCCACACATTCTAAACTTTGGTAGCTAATTGTCATCTTTCCCAGAACCTTGATGGATCGGTTGATTTCCATTTTAGGATCCCTCTGTAAGTCTATCACAACTAAAAGTGGTCTGTACTTAATGCTGTATTCTGTGGGCTCCATAGACAGCCCTGCTCTTGTTGAAACATACCTCTGGGATAAGAGACTTTGCTACCACCCCTCACTGCAAACCCCATGGGTCTTTGGCTTCTAAAAAAATTTAATCTTTTAAGTTAGCATACAAAGTAATGAATACATAATGACATATTTTACATATATTTCAATGTACGTAGTCCTTCTTTGGTCCCTTTTCTGTCTCTCCCCACTCAACCTTGCTATCATCTGAGCCATTTCATGGTACATGTATTCTGTTACCTTCCCTTTCCCCATCCTCCACCCCATAAGATCTATTCACCCCCTTTCATGGTGCTTATTTTGTTTCTCTCTCTCTCTCTCTCTCTCTCTCTCTCTCTCTCTCTCTCTCTCTCTCTCTCTTTCTCTCTCTCTCTCTCTCTCTCTCACACACACACACACACACACACTGATATCAATTTAAATCTAGATCCCACAGATGAGAGAAAACATAGGGTATTTATCTTTCTGAGTTTGGTTTATTTCTCTTAACATAATGACTCCCAACTCTATCCATTTTCCTTTATTTCTGAATAAAATTCCATTGTGCATATGTGATACATTTGTTTACCCATTCAGCTATCCATGGACATCAAGTTGCTTGTTCTTCCTAGATGCTGTAAGTCATGAAGCTATAGACACGGATGTGTAACTGCCCCACTGTCTCTGAAAACTATCTCACTTTCACAGTTTGTGCTCTGTATTTCTCACCTCTGACTCCCTCGTTCTTACTTCCACCCCTCATTTGTCTCTCAGTCCACCCTGTCTTTCTCACTGCCACCCTTTCTTCAGCTAAAGCCTCCGTGGCGGCCTCCTGTCTCTCTTGGACTTCCGCTTTGTCCCCATCCCTGTTCCCTCTGCTACAAAAAAAAAAAAAAAAAAAAAAAAAAAAAAAAAAAAAAAAATTGTGAAGGTTCAATCTTCACAATCTATAAAATGTTTCCCACAAGCTCACTAAAGTTCAAATCATTCTCTTAAGCCTCCATTTACTGCTTGTTTGCATGCCTGAAACTTAGATTGACTAAAGCCTTAGTGTAGAACTTATAAGCATACATATATTTACATATGTACATACATACACGTATATATATAACAAGTCAATAATAAGCACATATATTTAAGACTTGCAACTACAAGACATGAGTTCTACATGTGAGTTCTACATGTATCTGTGAGACTGCTTAAAGCATTGGGAATACAGTGACACCACTGAGTGCATCTTCACTTCAGCAAACTATGCTACAAGTGCAAAGCGACCGCCTTTGAATTCAGCCTGGCTCTAACTTCACGCCACTCTGTCCTCTAGATTATCGTAGATGCTTGGCCACCCCTGGAAATAAGCCCTCCTCTGTGTTCACTCAAATGAGACACTATCTTCAGGTTTAGAATATGAGAAAGCCAGGCTTGTTGCCATTTTATAGAAACATTTCTCTAAACCATGTTTTATCTGAAGGTATGATTTTACTTCTGATATAATTCACCTTTTAAAACACATAGATGTGTGAGGACTGGAGAGATGGCTCGGCTATCAGAAGCACAGAGTGCTCTTCCAGAGGACCTGGGTTCCGACCCAGCACCTACATAGTGGCTCACAACCATCTCTAGCTTCAATGACAGAAGACATAACACTCTCTTCTGGCCTCTGTGGGGACTGGGTACACAGGTGCATAGGCACACATAAAGGCATAATACCCATAGCTATAAAGTTTTCAATAAATGCATATATGTGTAAGGAATGATAGTTCACACCTGTAATCTCAGCAAAGATTCCCACCAGTTCAGAGCCAGCCTGGGTTGCAGACAAAAGCCCCCCCCCCCACACACACACACAAACACACACACAAAGATATATATGTACATGCCCCAAGACAACAGAGTGGGTAAAGGTGCTTCCCTCTAAGACTGATGGCCTGAGTTCAGTTCCTGGTGCCCACAAGTTAGAAGATGAGATGTGATGTTGCAAGGCATCCTTTGAGGTCTACATGTGCACACACATCCACATGCACAAATAAGTCATTAATGTACAGCAAAACCAAAATCATACATTCATGCCAATACAAATACATAGATGACTGCTATTTTGTATGATGCTTACTCAGATTTAAGCAAGAGTTATTTTCAGATCAAAAATCTTAATACT
Source organism: Chionomys nivalis (assembly GCF_950005125.1). Classification (NCBI taxonomy): domain Eukaryota; kingdom Metazoa; phylum Chordata; class Mammalia; order Rodentia; family Cricetidae; genus Chionomys; species Chionomys nivalis. The sequence continues at coordinate 52,568,848 of NC_080088.1, read as the reverse complement.
ACACCTTTGGTGAAAAAGAAAAGGATATTTGAAATTATTAAGGGTTAGGTAAATCGGGAAGATTCATTTTTTTTTTACTTTTTTAGCCAAATAGTAAAAAATTAATATTTCTATGTGAGGAACAATGATTGTTCTTTGAGTGTACTTTTTGTGGATTTATCCAGATTTGTTCCCTTTGGTTACATTAAAAAGCATACATGTCACTAAGAATAGTATTAATTAAAAAGTATAATGTGAAATATCAGCCTCTTCAGAAAAAATATTTAGTCTAAAAGAAGATTTCATTTTTATGAGTCAACATAAAACTCCTCCTTAGTCATTCAACCACCAATCAAGTACCTTACTGGGGCGGGTGTTTCAGAACACAAAGTAGGGTGCTTGCCATCTCTTTGAGACAGGATTTCTTTCCCACGGGCTTACTGATCCTCCACCAGTGGGCAGCACAGCTCTGAGGATCAGCGTGGCCTTTGTTGCCCTGGCTGGAATCCCAACTCTGTCCCTTTCCATACATGAACCAGGACACCGGTTTAACCTGAATCTTAGTTTCTCATGTTAAAAAGAAAAAGAAAACAGAAAAAAGAAAAAAATTTAAAAAAAAGAAAAAAAAACCAGAACCAACGGGATTGCTGTGCAGACAAAATGAGAAAACTGACCGTGTGTGACCTGTTCCATCTCTACTGTGTTCTTTACTAGAATTATGCTAACTTTCCCTATGCAAGTTTCACTAAGTATAATTTATTTAATTTAGGTATTCTAAAATATATAATATATATGATACATGCTAGACATATAGGTAAAGACAGTAGAAACACAACATACCCCTTATTTCCATAGATTCAATCAGGTGGGAGAAATTAGACCCATAGAGTCTAAGTAGAATAACACCTTAAGACCCATAGAATTACTGAAGTACAGAGGAGAGAGGAAAATATCTCCCACGTATTTGGAGGGGAGAATCATCGTGTCCTTGTGAAGGTAAACAGATGGATAAAATTAAGCTGGAAATGAGACTCCTCTAGGGGGCAGCAGCACTGCATCCCCAGCTGGTTCTCATCCCTCTGAGTCCCCCATTGCCTTCTGAATCTGATCTCTAAGCCCCTGGCTGATATGGAAGACCCTTTTGGATGGTTTTTTTCTGTATATCTTAGAGATCTTCTATTTACAACTAACAACCTCACCTGGCCTGGTGAGTCGCAAAGTGAAAATCTCCAGAGTCATAGGGATTGTGCCTCTGAGTTTCCAATTGACCTCTGACTGTTCCTTGCTTTTTCTGCTACGGTACAATTTTCTTGTCTTTTCTCAGTATAAAGAGTGTCTTGATTGTGACACTTTATCCTTGCAAAATGCATGTCAAGAAAAGCATTGTCTAAATTTTTTAATATACCAAAGAATCAATTGTTCCCACTTCCTTAGTGACTCATTTCTCTCAAACAGGACTCCCTTCTTTTCATTTTATGATACACAGCAAAGAGGAAGAAAAAGCCACACTGGGAAGAACAATGCAAGGAAATAGAGAAATAAGGGCTCGTTTTTCTAGTTTCCCGCAAAAGTCCACGACCCAGTGCTTTCCTTGTTTTTCTTCTTAACATGAGGTTGATCAAATCGACCTTCTTGTGGGATCAAATATCATCAGTTAGGTACTCAGTGTGGCAGCCTCAGACACAGGCACAGCCTGATGGGTAGTTCGCTGTCATCCCTGGAGGAAGAACAGTGAAAAACTGCCTTCTAAGAAGCCATCTTGGACCCTTCAGGCCCCTAAGAAGGGAAATCACACTGAAAATCTCCTATGTGAATATAGGGAGAATAGATTAAGACGGGAAAAATAATAATAATTTGCCCTCCCAATTTAGGCTGTAGAGTACACAGGCAACAAAAACTAGACCTTGGCACTTTGGTTTCCCCAAATGTGTCCCTGCCACCTCTCATCATTTCCCAGCTGTCTCCAGATTTCATTTTGCATCCACTTTAGCTATGAGATCACAGTTAATCCTTAAAGAATGTGCTTCTCTATAGGCAGAAACCTGACTCCTTCTCAGAAGGGGGGTGGAGGGGGTGCGGAGCTCAGTAAACCTTGGGAAAAATGAAGTCGCTCTCACATGTGCAGAGCGAACTTTGGGAGTCGGTAGACTCTAAATGTTCTGTTTGTTAGACTGTAAAGGTTACTGCTCCCTGGAGGACGGAGCCGGTTCCTCTAAGCCCCTCCCACTGGCTCCTGTCATCTCGAATGCTGCTGCTCAAAAGATTGGGCGTTTAAAAGCTACCACACAAGTGCAAGAGCTGTCGCCAAAACAGACGCAGCATCGAGTCCTGGTTAGAAAATCATCTACGGCAGAAGTATCGGGTGGAGGAAGGGCCACCAGCGGCAAAGCAGTGGAATGCAGTTGATAAAAGATGAAGAGAAGCAGGAAGGAAATCGCAAGTTCTCAGCGTCGCGAACTCTTGCTCTTTGACCTTGAAAAAGAAAATCTCAGAAATTTAGTTTCCCTCTTTGGGAGAGGTTTTCTTTGACCTAGGCTTATGTTAGCAATCAGTACTGATAAGTTGCCCAGTGTGCCCGTGGTCTAATGTTTCATCCATGCTCAAAAGAAACTTCAGAAGGAAGTTTTACATTTGTTTCATTGTTTTTAGGAAGTGCCGACATTTCCCAGGGAAAGTATGTCTTAGCCTCCTAGTCTGTAAGAACCCAGAGCCCAGGACAAACAAAAAGCACGAAAAAACATGGTAAACAGTGCCAACATCATGAGAGCGGCTCCATTTCTGCAGAGTTCTCTCAGCCCCTTTCCACATCGCCTCTTGGAGTTCTGTGATTTTCCCATCTCGTTCACTAAGCAGGAAAGCGACTTAACAAGTATCCATCCAAGGTGTAAAGGGGAACGTAGCTATTCTTGTCAGTTATTCCACTTTCAGACAAACAAAGGACAGGCAAGGGGCAGTTGGGGGAGGGGGGCTGGAGAAAAGCTCTCTGTGAGCTTTGGCTGCTCCTGCAGAGCACAGTGTTCAATTCCCAGCACTCACTTGGCAGCTAAGGACCCTCTGTAATTCCAGTCCCAAGGTATATGACACCTTCTATATTCTTTCTTCATTGCACACACAGTGATTAAGTGCACAGACATATATGCAGATAAACACACACGCACACACACACACACAATTAAAGATCAAAGACATAAAGGAAGTCAAGTACATCACACTGAAATCTCCGTGACACACTTTATGGGGACTTCCAGTTCAAACTGAACATCACAGCTCCTTCCATGGGTCTCATCAAATCCCACAGTGAGACATGTAGCACCATATAAAATGCTAGAAATTTCCCCAGAGGTGCCTATGTTTATTCAAAACAAAACAAAATGCAATGGTGCTCAGTCTACTAGCTTTCCTACGTAGAAGCCCTTACTCCGGACAGAGACATTCTCAGTGTCTGCGGGGAGAATGCCTTGCCTTGCTAGAAAAGGCATCTTTCGGAGACTTTCTTCTTCTGTGAGGAAAGCATGCTGTCCTTCTTTAGGGTTCATCCAGCCTGAGAGGATTTCAGAATGTCACTAAATGCGTCTCTCTTTCTTGTGCCTGTAACCCTGTCGCCACACATCAGCATATCATCTCCAGATGTCCCCCCTGGACTTTGATTTGTGATCTTACTTCGGTGGGTCGTGTAGGAAGTCCGATTGATTCATTTTCTGCCAGTTTCCCAGTACATTTCCACAACGATCCAAACTATTTATAACTGCTTCACTTCCTGGAATGTTTTTTGCTGCGCCAAGGGAACTTCTAAAGTTTAAGGACGTCACATTAGAACTGACTGCTTTGGCTCTGGTCCTGCTTTCTTTTTAAATTCTGGATGGAAGAAAAAAAAAGTTTTCAAAACTGATGTATAAACTGTCTATATTAAATTGCCTTCCATTTATTTATTTATTTATTTTTGGTAAAATTGTGCCTCCTCAGCAAAACTCTTAACTCTTAGAGGACAAAACTATGCCAGCTATTTGCTGGTTTGCTTCTTCGTTCATTGCTTATCAGCTGGCTCTTTCCTCCTGAGTCCTTCTCCTAGCGCCCTACACACAGTCTGACTCACAGCAGCCTGTAGGCATTGGAATCAAACAAAGCAATGAAGTCTGTGTGGGGGGTGGCCAATGACTTTAGCTCTATAGACAAATGAAAATGGATACGTTGATGTCTGGCCTGTGAAATACAAACTGCCCTATCTCTCCTAGCTGAGAACTGTGGAGCTGGGTAGCAGTACATTAAAGTCCCTCTCTAGAACGCAGGATGATACCGCTCTGATTGGTCATTGAACAGATATACGTAACAGTCCAGCCCCTGCTCCCTTGAACCTTACCTCTGCATCTTTCCCAGATATGACCAATATATCCAGATGTTTGGCACTGCACCACAGCATTCTCACCTACAAATGAGTTAGACCTAGACCTCATTCTGGGATGTCTGCTGACCGTGGCAGAGGTTGAAGATGCTTTCTGTGGTTTTCTTTTTGTATAGGAGCTTTTGTTCTCTCAATCATTGCTTCTCAAGTGGTGTTTGTGGTGCACATTGTTATAAATATTATCTTTTTATACATTTGTGGATTTTGAAGTTTTAGAGCTAGGCAGATGGCTCGGAGGGTACAGGCCAAGCCTCACAACCCTCAAAGCCCACAGGGTAGAAGAAGAGAACCAACTCCAGGAAGTTGTCCTCCGACTGCTGCATGGCACACGGGCATGTGCACAAACACACACCTTAAATAAATGTAAAACTTTTTACTTTAAACTTTATTTTTATTTAAAATGAACAAAGTTGGAGTTACATGTATATCAGTAGTTCATAAAATTTTGTTTATGACCTTAACGGCTTTGTTTTTGGTATTAAAATAGAAAGCTATCATTAGACAGTGTATATTAGATGATTTAACTCTGTTTCTACCTCGTGAGTATGCTAACACCTAGACTGGATTATAAGTTTGAGATGTAATATTTAAAATGCCCTTGGAAACTCTGAGGATTTATCTTGATTGTCACTGTAATTGACTCTGGAATCAACTGGGAGACAAAGTTTGTGAGGGTTTTTCTTGGAAGGATTGGCTGAAATAGGCAAATCCTCCTCCAGAGTAGACGCGACCTTCTGCATGCAACCCAACTATAAGAAACTCCTAGGGGAAACCTTTTCTTCTTGCCTGCTTACTCTTTACCCCTTGCTTGGAAGTGCACGTATTTTGGCGATGCCACTGCCATTGCTGCCACTACAGCCGCCACCACCACTACTGACCATACATAAACTATTCTGAGACATAGGAATCTAGTTTCTTCAATCTTCTAATTTGTAGACTGAAGACAAGAGGCATCCAGTCTTGTAGACTGAACAGCTACCATGTTTTCAGGCTCTCTAGTGGGAAGATGGACATTGTTTGACTATCAAACCTGTATTATATAAGCCAGTCTATCAAATTCCCTTTATATACCCATGGCCTCTGCATCAGCTCCTGCCTCCAGGTCCCTGGCCTGCTTGAGTTTGTGCCTTGACTCCCCTCGATGATGGACCATCACCTGCAAGTGTAAGCTGAAATAAACCCTTTGTGGGTCATGGTGTTTATTTCAACCATAGCAATTGAAACCCTAACTAAGACACCAATACAGGAATATGAACAGAAATTACACAACAGTCTACATGCATGTATATATACATATGTTTATATTCAGACTGTTGCATACAATACCGCAAAGTATATGTTTTTCATCTGTATCCCAGTCAAAACCTGGTCTCTCCGATTTAAGAACAGTAGAACACACACTGCTTAGAGAAATAAAATTAAATATCTGTTGAGTACTTGCTAACTAACAATATGCTCCCGTCCTTCACTTACCCTGCCAGGTGTCTGTGATTACTCATACTTTCTAAATGAAGAAACTATTATGAAAGTGGTATTTTCTCCAGCTCTGCAATGAGCCATCACCTGACTACAAAGCCAGGACACTTCCTATGTCTTCAAACTTACAAAGGACACAACTGAGACTCACAGTCGAGGTAGCTGCCATTAAGAGTCATAACCAAGGCTTGCATAGAGCTCTAACTGTAGCATACTTGGGTATGATCATTTATGAGAGATTGCCTTGGAAAAGCAAAATCCAGTCTCCCATAAATATACTATCAATGTTTTTGTCACAGCTAGCACACAACCTATGTCATAGAAACCCAAAGGTGTTTCTATAATTCACCCTTTAGTATCTATATTTTTATGAGTATATATATTCACTTTATTAAATACTGGGTTTGATATTATATTCACATATATATATATATTGCATGTTGTTTATATTCACCTCCCATTAGCTTCTCCTGCCCCTCCTACAGGCTCTCTTTTTCCCCTCAAATAGCCCTCCATCTCCTTTCGAGTCTATATTTATAAGTCTAGATTTACATATGAGAAGAAACGTGGCATTTATCTTCTTGAGTCTAGGCTGTTTGTTCTAGATGATCTCCACTTCTGTCCATCTTCCTGCAAATGATTCTTCTTCTTAATCATACATGTGTATAATAAATAATGTGGATATAGAGTGTGTATATATAAAGAAAAATAAACTGAAATATCATTTTTTAAAAAAGAGAAAACCAGTGATATTGTTTCTGCCATCCAGTCCAGGTGTCTTAGTCCCATCAAAAACTTAAAGCATTCTTTCCTGACAGGGACTACCTACCGATGCTCAGTTTCTCCAGGCCTTTGAGGACCCCCAGAATACAGGATTTGAAGGTTTAAAATCAAGGCTGAAACTGCGAAAGGATCAGGCAAACCAAGAGAAGTTGGCCACTCTCCAAATGGTCTCCCTAAGCCATTCATTTCACTGGTAAGGACACCAAAATTCACGGAAAGCACACTGACGCAAGCAGTTATTGAGCAAAGCCACATCTACACTGGGTCATAAGACTAGTTCATGGTAACGCATACATGGTTTAAATAGCTTAAAGGAGAAAAAGATTTATTTGGGGTTCCTTGTATTTAGAAGATTCAGTCCCTCCAAAACCACAGAGAAACCCTGTCTCAAAAAACCAAAAAAAAAAAAAAAGAAGATTCAGTCCAGGACTGGCTGGCTCGTTACAGGGGTCCTAGAACTTGTGGTGAGGCAGAAGAGCATGGCAATTTGAGAGTGTGGCAGAGCAAAGCTGCTTGCATTGGGGCAACCAGGAAGTGGAGAGCATGGAATGAACCTGGACCAACAAGCTTTCTCTTCCCTCTGCCGGACTTTCTAGTTGGCCCCTCAGCTTGCGTACAGTGCTATCCACATTCACAAAAGATCTACCCTTAGTTATGGCCAGTCATCTCTGGAGTTGCTCTAATGGACATTCCTAGAATGTCCTTAGTAACCTCCTAGGTGTCTCTCAGCCCAATCATTACTCTTGCTCCGAAAGAGTAAATATCATAAACACTGTTTCTCATTGAACTTCTATGCGGAGCTGCCAGCTTGAGGATATGCTGCAATTCCACAAACTTCCTGAGCAGTCATTGCTCACCACTCCTACTCACTGTTGAGATTCGTCAGGAGCCAGACTCATGTACCTCTGTATTTTCAGTACTTAAATCAGTCTCTCATTCAGAAGATACATTGTGATGTGTGTTTTTGTTTCGTTTTCTTGTTTTGTTTACTTTCTTTGGAGAACTAGAAGGGGTTATTAGAAGGACTGGTATATTGATTTAAATCATATAAAACAAGAAGGACCATTTTATAGTCAAGATGGCTGTAAAGGACAGTGTCTAACTTGTTCTCATGTGTGGCTTTTATTTTGTATAGTAAGTGTGTATTAAGTTACTACTAAAATAAAAGGCACTCTTAAGAGAATACTTACCTGTGGCTTATGCTCTTTTAACTAGAGGGAATACTGGCGGGGGTGGGACATCTATCCTGCCACAGGATTAATCAGACCACAGCTGTGCTGAGTGCCCGAGTTTCAGCCACTAGAACAAAATGAGAGCATACATTTCCCTTCCTTACCGTCCTCACAGTCTGTCTTAAGTTATTTACGGATGGGTTGGAATGGTGAAGAGCACCTGCTGCTCTTGCATAGAACCCAGGTTCAAGTTCTACCACCCATGTGGTGACTCACCACTGTCTGTAACTCCAGATCCGGAGGACTCTCATACTCTCTTTGAGCCTCTGAGGGCACTAAGTATGCATGTGGTGCACAGGCACGCACGTAGGTAAGATACTCACACAGAGAGAATAAAAAGGTTTATAAAGGAAATAATACATAGAGAAAAAATAGGTAAAACCATGAAGATATTCTAATCTTTTAATCTGTTTTAATTACTTTTTTTTCTTGACGAGACAGGGATTCTCTGCATAGCCCTGATTATCCTGACACTCCCTCTGTAGATCAGGCTGGCCTCAAACTCAGAGATGCACCTGCCTCTGTCTCCCAAGTGTCGAGATCAGAGGCTGCACCACCACACCTAGCCTGTTTTATTACTTTTTGTGGTTTATATATAAAATGTCCCCGGAATAGTATTCTGAATCATGGGGACTGTAACCTTGTCAATGGGCTAATCTATTGATGGATTCATAGCTGGACAGATGGTTAGATGGCTGGAAATAGTTGGAGGAGGTAAGTCACAGGGAATGTGCCCTTGTCTCCTGGTATAAACAAAGGTATTTAGAAGGCCATTTGATGTCATGATAATTAAGCTAAATAAGAATAGTAAGTTCCAAATTTCCTGAGAAATCACCACACTGATTTCCAAAGTGGTTGCACAAGTTTGCATTCCCACCAGCAATGGATGAGGGTACCCCTTTCTCCACAACCTCTCCAGCAAAGGCTATCATTGGTGTTTTTGATTTTAGTCATTCTGACAGGTGTAAGATGATATCTCAAAGTTGTTTTGATTTGCATTTCTCTGATCGCTAAGGAGGTTGAACATGACTTTAAGTATCTTTTGGCCATTTGAACTTCTTCTGTTGAGAATTCTCTGTTCAGTTCAGTACCCCATTGAGCTCCCAAGGTCCCATTGAGGAGCAGAAGGAGGGAGAACATGAGCAAGGAAGTCAGGACCACGAGGGGTGCACCCACCCACTGAGACAGTGGGGCTGATCAATTGGGAGCTCACCAAGGCCAGCTGGAATGTGACTGAAAAAGCATGGGATAAAACTGGACTCTCTGAACATGGCGGAAAATGAGAGCTGATGAGAGGCCAAGGACAATGGCACGGGGTTTTGATCCTACTTCATGTTCTGGCTTTGTGGGAGCCTAGCCAGTTTGGATGTTCACCTTCTTAGACCTGGATGGAGGGGGGAGGACCTTGGACTTTCCACAGGGCAGGGAACCCTGACTGCTCTTTGGACTGGAGAGGGAGGAGAAGAGGAGTGGGGGGAGGGGGAGAGGGGCGGGAGGAGGGGGAGGGAAATGGGAGGCGGGGAGGAGGAGGAAAATTTTTTTTCAAAAAAAAATAAAAAAAAAAAAAAGAAAAAAAAAAGAATAGTAAGTTCCCCTAAGGCCTAAGTATTGTTTGAGGACTTCTAGAGCCTCTGTGACCAACAATTCAAAAAGAAGTATACTATACCTGTCATTGACATTATTGTTTTCTTGTTTAGTAACTTGTGACTTTTAGATGCATCAGTATCCAACCCTATACCCTATACTCTGTTTGCGTGTGTCTCTCTCTGTCTGTCTGTCTGTCTTGTCTAAATATCTATCTATCTGTCTTTTGTTACAAAGTACAAGGTTTCTACACAGCTTTGTAAACACCACTTTTTAGGTTACCCCTTCCTCCCTTTCCCCAGCCTCCATGACCCCATCCCCACCCCTGCTTACCTCTCTATGCCTAGACTTTCTTCTCTGTTTTTATTCCTTCATATCTCTCCTCCTTTATGAATCAGACCAGTGAGCCTTCCCTACTTTCTTGGACTGCAGGCACTACAAGATAAACACACAAATCTAAACATTCAAGGCTAGCAGCCACATATGAAAGAGAATATTGCTTGTCTTTCTGTGTCTGGGTTACTTCATTCAGTGTAATATTTTTTCTAGTTTTACACTTTATCTCATAATTTCATAATGTCGGTGTTTAGTACTGAATAAAATTCTATTTCTTTTCTTCAGTGTAGATTTTTGTCATAACCATTACAAGTCTGAACCACCTGTGAGTCTCCCTGCACCTTGATCTGGTAGGAAAATAGCCAAGCTCATAGTGAATGCTGGTGTGTCATTCCTACTTATGCTTTGTTGAGATGATTCTGCGGTGAGAGGTTAGTTGGGGGTCTCCAGACACTTAGCTTCCACTGGAAAAGCCACTACTCACTTTAATTATATTATATAAATATTGCTATTGTTATTATTGTCATTATTGCTGTCTAATGATATGTTTTCGCGTACATGTATGTGTCTTTCCAGAATGGGAAAAACGGAGTCATAGATAGCTATTGTACATGAACCTAAGCACAAACTACAGCAAGCATGTGGAAATGTGTTAGAAGGTCAGAGCACTGCTTAGCATTGTGTCATGAAGGAGAAATAATTGACAACTGTTTCTTTAGAATAACAAATTTTATTGCTGTGAAAAAAAAACTATGTATTGTATGCCCTTGCTACAGACAAAGGATTGTGCCAGACACTTTTGTATCAGTCTACACAAATTATTTGAAAACTGTTGTTAAGTTCTCTTGCCCTCAACTTTCTGTTGTTTTTTTTTTTTTTTTAAGGTGTAATTATAGGATTGCAAGCAAGTAAATACAAAGAATCAGCTTCTGTCTTTCATGAAGAATACACCTTTCCTGGTGACCAAAATTTCAATAGTTACTTTGTGTAGAATTGATTTTTAAGAATCGAGATATATGGATAATTCAATGATTAATCATGATGTCCTTTTCAAAGCATATTATGGCAATAATTAAAAATAAAATATTAATTATTAATATGTGTATAAAATCCCAACTGCATCTGCTTGCAAATTGTCTACAAAGAAAATCTGTTCAAGCTCTTCACATATAGGAGTTGTCACCCTCACATATAAACTCCAGCTTCCTGCACCCAAATGCCACTGTATCATGCAAGCTGCGGAACAATAACTATAGTTTTCACTAATACCGCCATGTTTTCCTGATTGAGAACATACTCCGTTTAACTTCACTGAACTTACGTATTGTCCAGCTTTAAGGGAATTACATTTCAAAACCCTTAGGGTGTATAACAGCCACAGATACAATTAATTCACCTAGTAGGCATTTAGTGACGTCTTTAGTTTGGAGTTTAAAGATCCCTGAGAGATTCACAGGCTACCAGCCTCTGGTGGTATTGGGAGGGAGAAGAACTTGAAGGAGGTAGGACTAATACAAGGAAGAAGGCATTGTGGGTAGGCCCTTAAGAAGTTTGCATCTCCTCCTTTGTTTTCTCACTACCTTTGATTTCTTGCTGCCTTGAGTGGCTGTTTTGCTCTGCTTTAGACTCCCGGCTGCGATGCACAGTTCTTCTACAAGCCCGTGCTCAGTGACTTCAGCTAACAATGGACTGAATCATCTAAGATCAAGAGCCAAAATAAACCTGCCTTCTGTTATGTTTTTTTTTTCAACTTGGGTATTTTGTCATAGCAACAGAAGGTTAACATATACACTGAGCACATGTGCAAAACATTGTTGAGATTGGAGGTTTCAAGCCAAGGGTGTTACTAGGGAGCCAAACATTACACATCAGTGCAGTGCAATTGGGTCTATCCTTGGAAGAACAGCTCAGAATTGCACTCAATCATGCGTAAGTGGTTACACATTCCTCATCTTGAAGAAACAACATGGAATAAGCAGCTGGAAACCACACTATAGGCTAAAAGAAAAAGTGTTCAGTCTGTGGGCAGGGATTTTTTTTTATGGCTTTTTGGACCCTTCATGGAGAGTTCCCAGGGGAAATCCAGTGAGTAGTTCAATCACTTTTCATTCTTGGACCTATAATCTAATCAAGGCAATAGATACACGCATTCAATGACGCTTTTTCATCGAAAACTTGATATACAGACTTTAGATCTGTTACTTAACAGTTGTGTGATTTAGGACAAGTTAGCACATCAAAGACAGAAGTCCAGCATCTGGGTAAGACATAATAATAGTTTATTATGTGAGCATGGTATAAAGAGGAAATGAAGTAACACATGTGGAGTTCTTTAGGTAAAGGGCTCAAAAACTGTTCGCCATTGCAAACATGTTCTTAACATAATTGGCCCTACAGAAAGATACTCAACAGAGCCATCGACCATTAGCAAACACATTGTTTAAAAGAAGACTTGACTGAGCTGCTGTGGAAGTAGCATGGAAATGTTGGCACGTGATGGAGTGAACAGCGATGAGAAAAGTCAAGAAAACTGTGATTTGTTCAGAGGATGACAACAGAATCCTCACTCAGGGCAGAGTCGATGTCAACAGGAGGAGCTGGGTCTAGAAGGTAGCTAGGGCTGTTACAGAAGACCCTGGGTCAGACAAGCAGGGCTGGTCTGCTGCGCATGTGGTCGAGAGTTCCCAGAGTTTCTGTTCAGTAACCTCCAGGGATCAGAGCCGTGTCTTGTAAGAGAAATCAGAAAGGGGACAAGAAGTCAAATGAAGCAGTGGGAATGTGAGTTTCATAGTCCCCCTGCTCAGCAGTGAGCAGACTTTGGAGTCCTGGCAGAGGAGAAATTAGCTACAGGAAGCATTTTGAGGATAAACAGGACATATTTACTAAATCCCAGTGCTCATGGTCTTAATCTAAAAAATGTTGTCAGGCCACATTTTCCTGATGAGTGCTCAAGCCTGAATGCAGGTTATGAAATTCCAGAGAGTACGAAAGCGAAGGCGGCTTTTTTTTTTTTTGGACAGGGTCTTACTATGTAACAAAAACTGGTATCATACATAGTCCATAGTCCTGATCTTTTTATTCAGCCTCCCAAGTGCTGGGATTATTAACATATACCACATCATCAAACCCGGCTACCCATATATTTTATTAAATTTTTAAAAGTTATGTTTAAAATAAAAAGTGAGCTACCAGATCCACTCATACCCATTCCCTGACCTCCAATCCCTCCCCTGCGCCTCACCACCACTCTTCTCTCCCAAATTTGTGTGTTCTTTTGAGTACTTTGCCCATAGTGAATATGAGGTGGGCTTTTTATTACATCATGGGTCTGTATATATCATTGGTCAGCTCTATCATACATAAGAACCAGAGGTGACAATAACCCACCAAAGTTTATCTATAGATGAATACTTAAATAACGGACAGCTAGATTATATATGATACCTTAAAGGGGAGTAGGGTTCTGGCATTTGCCACTATTTGAATAAACTGTGATCATGATGTCAAGTAAGAAGAAATCTAGACTAGAAAGGAAAACACTGTGGTTAGTATATATCCAGTTCCTATACAGTCAATTCACAGAGCCAGAGAGTACCTTAGGGGGTGGGCTGATAGGAAATTGTTCAAATGAACGCAGGGTTCCAGACTGAGATGATAAAAGTTCTAGACAGATGGTAGTGATATTTGTAAAACAACATGAATATACTTAACAGCTAAGCTCTATGCTGGAGAGTGGCTAAAATGGCAATGTGTATTTTACCACACTGTAAGAAAACGTGCCTCTGATTCCCTGAGAAACATGCTCACTCACAAGGAGAGAAAGGTAAGATGTGCCAACCCATTTAGCCTCGCTGCTCAGCCAAGTGAAACCCCAGGGGTCAGACACTGTCAGATGGCTTGCCCAACTGCAGAAAGAAAGAGGAATATGTCTGCCATCATCTGCATCAAGATGATAATGGGGCACAGTGGGGCTTGCCTTGCTCCTCCATCTGCCCCCGTCTACAGTTAAAGGAAAGGTAAAAGGAAATCAATTCCTTGCCTTGGTTTCCCCTGTGATGACAAACCTTTTGGAAACATGGAAATATGTCCTTGTGTCTGTAAGTCTAGAGCCATAATAGGTACGCCACAAAAAGTGGAAGGATGGGATTGTTTAATTGATCTACTAGCCCCTCTGTCTAGCCATTCAGGTAAGGAGTGTGAAGACAGACATGTCTCTGCCATTTAAGATCACATAATCTATCCGAGGGGACAGGGTTTCATAATAACATAAGAATGAGCAATATGGAACCAACTATAATTAGGTGCTAAATTGTGTAGTACAGATTATCAGTACCCTGGGAGGCCATAAAATTGTCTGACATCTTGCAGGAATGAATTATAGGCCAGGAAGTCTTCACTTACCATGCGCTTGTAGGAGTAGGCAAAGAAACCGTATTATAAAGCAGCTAGGAGAATTTTTAAATCATTCATTTTATTTTTATAATAATTTTTAATTTTTGAAATTAGGATAGCAATACACGATTTTTTTCTTCCCTTTCCCTCTTTTAGCCCCTCCCCTGAAACTCTTGCTCTCTCCCAAATTCATGGCCTTGTTTTCTTTAGTGGTTGCTGGTAGTGGTGGCAGTGGGTGGGTGTGTCTCTGTGGGTGTCTGTATGTGTTTCTGTGTGTGTCTGTGTATCTCTGTGTCTGTGTGTGTGATTGTGTATGTTTCTGTGTGTGTCTCTGTGTATGTGTGTGTATATTTCTGTATGTGTCTGGTGTGTATGTGTGTGCATGTTTCTGTGTGTGTCTCTGTAGGTGTCTGTGTGTGTTTCTGTGTGTATCTGTGTGTGTGTCTGTGCATCTCTGTGTCTGTGTGTGTGCTTGTGCATATTTCTGTGTGTGTCTATGTGTGTGCTTGTGTATGTTTCTCTGTGTGTCTCTGTGTATGTGTGTGCATGTTTCTGTGTGTGTCTCTGTGTTTGTGTGTGTATGTTTCTGTGTGTGTCTCTGTGGGTGTCTGTGTATGTTTCTGTGTGTGTCTGTATATCTCTGTGTCTGTGTATGTATCTATGTATGGTTTTGTGTGTGTGTGTGTGTCTGTGTATCTCTGTGCATGTGTACCTGTGTATGTTTCTGTGTGTGTCTGTGTGTGTCTGTGTATCTCTGTGTCTGTGTGTGTACCTGTGTATGTTTCTGTGTCTGTATGTGCGTCTGTGCATCTGTGTGTGTGTGTATTTTATATACATGATCACATACAGAGGAGGCCAGAGAAATATGTCAGGGGTCTTTCCTATTGATCTTTGCTTTATTGTATAAGATGAGAGTTTCTTGTTGCTATATCTTAGCATTTTAAAGATATGTATTTCAATTTCAGAGTTAGCCACAAATGTTGGGGTGACTTGTTGAAGAAGCCCTAAGAAGGCAATACACGTTCATCCAATACCACATCCCTCTTCCTTCCTTCCCACATTCATCTTTTAAGGTAAAATCTCTTCCCAGTTTCCATCTTCTGCTTAACAGCTATATCTGACTTTATCCTTTTCTTCCACTATGAGGAGCAAAACAAAGCAGTATAGACACGAAGAAATTGGGACTGACTTATAACTGGCCTGTTCTAGAACTGTGTTAGCCCGTGCTACTATGTCCAGATGGCAATGAACTGTACACAGTTTTCTGCAATTACCAAATAAAATAAGCAAAACAAAAACAAAATATAAGTAAATACTAAGAGGGGTTTTTTGTTTTTTGTTTTTTTACTAAATGTCTAACACTATCAGTAGGATGATTTCTTGCCTCATTCTTTGTTTATCAAAGGGGAGAAAATATTAAGGGAGATAATTTCTGCAAACAGATCATGCAAAACAATCAATGTCCTTCTGCATCATTTACCCATTAGCTTTTAGAACTTGTAGCAATTACAGTGACTGTAATTAACTGAATCTAGAGTGACTTCCAGATGGCAATCTAATATTCAAGGGTTCTGGCAAGGTTCACCTACCTAGAGCTAGCCCTCCTTATTGCTTCCATTGGAGTGCTGCAAACAGTTTACAAAAAGAACCTTAATCTGTTAATCAAACCATCTGCTCTAAAAGGACACTCCTGTAGATGTTACCGAGAGCAAGACAAATGCCTTTTTAGGTAATAGTAGGTCTGATATCTTATACATAGTGATGGCAGTGAGCCTAATTATGACACAGATCTAAAGGACAGTATCGGAGGCAGAAGAGATGGTGCGGTGATGTGATAGCTCTACCCCTGGAGTCCTGAACACTTTGGGGGAGGTGACCAAACCTCCCAAGTAAGGGTGACCTAGCCATGCAGGAAGTGAACAAAACAGTGAAGAGGTCTGAGGGATAACACCTGAAAAAACAGAAGAACCAGAAAAAATACTCAACACCTTCATATGTAATAGACTTTCCTAGTAAAGTTAACAGAACTAATTATACTTCTTTATGTATACTGACAAAAAGAAATTGAGATCAATAGGTATTAAAGTATAGCACATACTAGCACATGGGAGGTTGAAGCAGGAGGAGCCTGAGTTTTATGCCAGCCTGGGCTATGGAGCAATATTTTGTCTCAGAAAATAAAGTATCCGGCAGTACAACAACTTCGCATTACTTCAACACAAACCCAACATGGCTCACTCAGAAAGAGTTTACTCAGCTCACAGTTTGAGAGGCTGAAGGTCCAAGACAAGGTGGCTCTACACACTCCCTCCTACCTCCATTCCTTCTCCCTCCCTTCCTCTTTCTCGCTTCCCTCCAGATGAAAATATGACACTCCTGGAGAAAGCTGTCTTCCCTTCCCAGAGCTGCTATAACCTGCCAATAGTTCTTCAGCAAGAGGAGGGGAAAGCAGGACTTTTGTTTTGGTCTTGAGAGACCCTCACCCTGTGTAACCCTTGCTCTCCCTATATAGACCAGACTGACCTTGGACTCAGAAACCAGCATGCTTTGGGCTCCTGAATCTTAATATTAAAGGCGTGCTTCATTACACCAGGCCCAGCAGAGCTTTGTTGTTGCTTATTTATTAGTTGTTTCTTTCTTTAAAAAAAAAAATTGTTTCAAGTAATTTTTATGTGCATTGATGTTTGTCCTGCATGCTTGCCTGTGTGAAGGTGTCAGATCCACTGGAACTGGAGATATAAACAGTCGTGAGCTGCCATGTGGGTGCTGGGAATTGAACTTGGGTCCTCTGGAAGAGCAGCCAGTGTTCTTAACCACTGAGTCATTTCTCCAGCCCAAGTTGTTTCTTCTTTTTTTTTTTAAAGAAGATTTTGTTTTATGTCAGAAAGAGACAGGCTAATGTGCAATACACCCGCCCCTAACAGGCAGAGAAAATCCCAGCATCCTTGAGAGCAGCTACACTGGTGCCTGTGAGCCTCTCTGCACCCAGCCCAGTCTCTTGTACCTCCATTTGTAGGAGGCTTGGTGTCAGCTGCCAAGGACACAGATGAGCAAGGCTAGACTGTGCTCTGTCTCCATTCCAGCCAGCAACATGAATGTCAAGAGGAAAAACAAGTAATAGAGACACTTGGCCAAGACCCGATCTGTTCTACAAAGTGGGAATTCCTGGAATTGGAGCAAATGCAACTTATACAGTTTAAGTCAGCTTGAACATTAGCCTTGAGCCTAACCTTACGATCATAAGAACTCACAGTAAATATGGAAATTAGCCTTGAATCCAATTCTACGCATAAAAACTCACAGAAAATAAGAAATAGTTATGACATCATGAATAAATGAATTTTCCTGTTTACAAATTAAATCTGGATTATAAGCAAACCTCAGCATCAATTATAAAAAGAGTTTTCATGAATACAAAATATCTTAAACACCTAGAATCCTGGCGCAATTTGAATTGAAAGAGGTATGCTGTTTAAAAACAAGCATTATAAGAATGATTTTAAAAATATTTTCGGGAGCTGGAGAGATGGTTCTGTGGTTACGAGTGTAAATTGCTCTTACAGACTTAGGTTCCATTCCCGGTACCCACACGGTGACTCACGAGAGTCCAGTTGGATCCTGCTCTCCATGGGCTCCTCTACACAGGGTGTACATACATATCTTCATGCACATACACATAAACTTAAATAACATTTTAGATTAATTTATTTTACATGTATGAGCATTATACATACATGTCTACGCATAAGGTTATTTAATGACAGAGTTTCAGCATCTTGGTATCATAGTTTTGTGTCGTTGGATTCTATGAACTATTGTTCATTGCAACTGTATCAGTCTACAGGGCTTCTGAAGCAAGATCAGCTTTCTTTGTGAGTCCCTGAACTTCAGGAGGAAGAAAAAGAATAACACTTTAAGTCAACAGTATATTCTGCGAGGCACTTTGAAGACTGTAGCGCAGTAACTTAGTTTTGTTTTAGTTATTGATATGACATGAGATTACGACAGTTAATTGGGATCAACTTGAGTTGTAGACAGCTGAAAAAATAAACAAAAGCAACTACGAGTAAACTCTGAACTTTGGACAATAAAGCAATGGCAAGCTGGATATTTATTCTAAAATCATGCATATAATCACCCTCTTGAAAATGGACCTCACAGCCATCAGGTCTGCAGAAAGAAACAAACTTTCAGGTTCCCAACGTGTGCCTTCGTTAGGTGCCATACACAGATGTGCCAAGGTTGGGAACAGGCAGAAAACCAAATAAGAAAACCAGTAGACGGCTAGAGAGTTGGCTGTAACGGTGTCGTTCAAAGAGAAAGACTGTGAGCACTGGAAGCACTGCTCCAGCTTCCGCAGAGCCTTGAGCCGCTGGGGCAGATCCTCTCACCTGCTGGGGCATCCCACTGGGCCCTGGTTTGCAGGAGTCAGATACAGAAGTCAGAGCTCTGAACCCTGGAACCCACAACACACAACTCCTATGCTCACTCAGGTCCACACCTCTGCACATGGCTGACTTCCTGGAGACAGGCCCTGACCTGCCAGGATGTCTAAAAAGCACTCAAGAAATGAGATCCTTGGTTTGTGGCCCCTGGCACTGCTGCAGAGGCCCCAGTTCATAACCTCCTGGCTTTGAGAAGCATCTGTGACCAAACTTAGAAAGAACGAGCAAAATTGTGGCTCACAACGGGCCCACGCAGCATCCTCCACCGAGTGAGTTTCTGCCTGGGCTTCCAGGGTAAGGCCAGAGGCTGTTCAGGATTGACTTCCTTGTCCTTGCAGCGTGGACGTCGCCCACATATCCACTCCTTTTGCACTTTTTTTTTTCAGATTTAATTTTTTTTTATTTATTAATTAATTTATTTAATTATTAAAGATTTCTGCCTCTTCCCCGCCACCAACTCCCATTCCCTCCCCCTCCCCCAATCAAGTCTTCCTTCCTCCTCAGCCCAAAGAGCAAGCAGGTTTCTCTGCCCTGTGGGAGGTCCAAGGACCACCCACCTCCATCCAGGTCTATTAAGGTGAGCATCCAAACTACCTGGGCTCCCACAAAGCCATTACGTGCAATAGGATCAAGAACCCATTGCCATTGTTCTTCAGTTCTCAGTAGTCCTCATTGTCCATTATGTTCAGCGAGACCGGTTTTGTCCCATGCTTTTTCAGACCCCGGCCAGCTGGCCTTGGTGAGTTCCCGATAGAACATGCCCATTGCCTCAGTGTGTGGGTGCACCCCTCGCAGTCCTGAGTTCATTGCTCGTGCTCACTCTCCTTCTGTTCCTCCTTTGGATTGTGAGACTTCAGTCCAGTGCTCCAATGTTGGTCTCTGTCTCTGTCTTCTTTCATCGCCTGATGAAGGTGGGAATGCAAACTTGTGCAACCACTTTGGAAAGCAGTGTGGCGGTTTCTCAGGAAAGTCGGGTTCAACCTACCTCTCGACCCAGCAATACCACTATTGGGAATATACCCAAGAGATGCCCAAACATACAACAAAAGTATATGCTCAACTATGTTCATAGCAGCATTGTTTGTAATAGCCAGAACCTGGAAACAACCTAGATGTCCTTCAATGGAAGAATGGATGAAGAAAGTATGGAATATATACATATTAGAGTACTACTCAGCAGTAAAAAACAATGACTTCTTGAATTTTGCATACAAATGGACGGAAATTGAAAACACTATCCTGAGTGAGGTAAGCCAGACCCAAAAAGAGGAACATGGGATGTACTCACTCATATTTGGTTTCTAGCCATAAATAAAGGACATTGAGACTATAATTCGTGATTCTAGAGAAGCTAAATAAGAAGGTGAACCCAAAGAAAAACATATAAGCATCCCCCTTTTGCACTTTTTGCCTCCATTTTATTTTTTATTGTTGTTTTTGTTGTTTTTTGTTTGTTTGTTTTTTTGGTTTTTCAAGACAGACCATTTCTTTTTAATTCAGTCCCTGCTGTCTTTATGCTACGTCAGTGAGGAAGGAAGGAAGGAAGGAAGGAAGGAGGGAGGGAGGGAGGGAGGGAGGGAGGGAGGGAGGGAGGGAGGGAGGGAGGGAGGGAGGGAGGGAAAGAGCCGCCTAAAACAAAACAAAGACTCATATCGTTTCTTCTCTGCCCATCGTAGAGTATGGAAAGATGCTTTGAAAATTATTTTATACTTATACTTCATGCTTTACGTTTTTATTTTAATACTTTATACCTCTGAAACCGTTCTGTTTCAATCTTCATGAACTTTTCTGAAAGCATGCTCTAAACATACCACTGCTGAGTCAATGCTCTCACTAGGACAGCAGGGGGCAATAGCACACCAAGAATGCCGAAAGCGTCCCAGGCTGTTAGAAACACTGTGGAAGGGTTGCGCTAATCACTGTGAGAGCGATGATCTCAGCTCAGATGAAGTCTTTTGTTTTGTGTCCTATTTTACAATGCACGGTTCAGTTTTCTACATGAATTGTGACTTAGGCAGACTTCACTGTGGCAGCTGGGCTTAAGAAAATGAAAGGTAAAGAAAATGGAAGAGATAAAGTTAAAACGCTTCCAAATAAAGTAAGGAAGGCAGATCAAGGTAAAAAGTTTGTCCCTTCTCTGTTACCATCCTTCATTCAGTGTCTCTGTTTACAGATTTGACTCTCTCTACTCTGTCACACATTCTGCTCATTTCTCACTACTTTCTTTGCCATACGGTTTTCTGTTCTCATTGTTTTAGATTTATGTCTTTAAAAGATAAAGCTGTCTTAAACCAGAGATACTGTTCATTTCTGAGTGTAGAGGGTGGATGTTTTTGTGCCTCTTGAACATTCGTTAGTCAAGGTACTTTTCACTGGTGTGTATGTTGCAACAAAAAAATTGTTCCCTGTAGCCACAAAGCTTGAGATAAACAGCTCAAAGCAAGCACTGAGATCTTTATCTGACAGGCTGGAGGTAGAACGCAAAGTTCACACTGAAACATCAGAGACTTGAAGGCCATTATAGTCAAGGATCATTGCGATGGAATGGGCCGGGAAGGGCGAAAGGCATTTAGAGATCCAAGCGTGGGTGTCCAGGTGCTGCACGCCTCTGCCCACACTGTTCCCTGTCAGGAACATTCTCGCCGCTTTTATCCAGAGGACTCTTTTCTTCACCTACCTCGTGTTTGTGCTAAACTCACATTCAAGGTGACTTTCCCAAGCACTTATGCAAAGGGTGTGCCCCCTCCTCAGCTTTCCTAACTGATCTTTGTCCACTTTTCTCAACAGCACTAATCGCCATCAAATCGCCTGACACAGAGGAATAGTATAAACTGGGCAACTGAGACAGGATGCCTCAGCCACTGGCTTTGCTCGCTAGAAAAGACGATAACACGATTTGATCCCAGAGAAACCCCAACTCTGCCACACATAAAAGACAACAGTAAAACTAAAAGTAGTTCAGGAATGATGATAGCTTTAGAAAACAAAATGGATGCAAGAAATAACAGGCAAAAGTATAGCCCCCCCCCCAAAAAAAATGCTTATTTAAAAAAGAACTGAGAGCCGGGCCTTTAATCCCAGCACTTAGAAGGCAGAGGAAAGTGGATCTCTATGAGTTTGAGGTCAGCCTAGTCTACAAGAACTAGTTCCAGGACAGGCTCCAAAGGTACAGAAATATCCTATCTTGAAAACAAAACAAAACAACAACAATAAGAAAAAGAACTGAGATTATTTTTGAATCAAGAAGTGAGAAATTCAGAACCCAAACCATTTAAATAAAGCATATCTCATTTCCCCACAATTTGCATTTTGTGGGGAAGTAAAAAATATTTATGAAAACATATATAACCAATAACCCAGCAAGTATATTTACAGAGATTATAATTAATTTAAAGAAAAACTGAAAGTCATAAGTAATAATAGTGAATAGCGCAATTTCTTAATCCAGCACAAATTTAACAAAATTATTTTTAAATTGCCTAAGTTTTGCATTTATAGGAAAATAGGCATACATTGATAAAGTACATGAAGATATATAATAATAATTTCTATTAACAGTATGATAAAGCTAGAAATCAGAGCATCAAACTGTAATAAAAACCTCTGACCTTGACATTTTCAATTTCTCTATTAAATGAAGCTAACACGAAAGGAAGTGTCAGATGATATTGAGAATTTCTAGATAAAATAAAAACATAATAGTGTCTGAAAAATGTTTAGACTAAAAATGAGAGATGTAGATATCTATACCAATAAGAACTAGAAATTTAAATAAATAAGTTAGATATTCCACTCAAAAGAATACATTTAATGATGATAGTGTTTTTTTCCTACAGCTTGTATTTAATTTTATTTTTTAACTAAACAACATAAAACAAATCCTGACAGATAAACTACATTTGACATTTTATTAACAGTTAGAATATTGTAGGAAAAGGTGAACAATCATAAAATTCAGGAATGTATCACTTCAGTGTAAAGGAGAAGAGAAGCAACATAATATCAAGCTATAATTATTCAACAATCTTTCATTAGAAGTTGAATATTACTACAAATTTATGTTTTTTTCTACTCTAAAAAATACGTATTTTTAAATATTTTCTGGAAGAGAAAAAAGCCATGCCAAGCCATGAGTGCCTGAAGTGCAGAGACTGCATTCTCCAGAGGCATCTGCAATGGGAGCTGTAAGGACTCCCTGAGAAGGGCTGGTTTTAGGTCTGAAGCAGTACAGTACATAACCACACTAGGAGGAGACCAGGGCTCCGACATAGCAGAAAGTAAGGACACTATCAAGGCACTTCAAGTTGTGTCAGGTAAGTACAAGTATCGAGGATGGGCAATTTGAGCCTCAGCAAGTAATGGCTGTAATTACATAAAAGAATAGAGACGCTTTCAATGAAAAACTCCCGAATCAATAACGAATTAAATATAATAGCAAGATATAAAATTACATACAGAAATCATTATGCTCATTGTGTGGGGCAACAAGCAATTGCAGCGATGATCCTATCTTACAGTACAAACATAAAAGGAACAATCCTAAGTATAAATTTAGCAAGACATGTAGGCATCCTGTATGGAAAACGCTAGAAAGTCTTGCTGAATGTCACAAATCCAGGTCTTAAGAAAAAGGAAAAAATAAACCCTTTCTCTGATAGGACAACACATCAAATTGTGGTCGATTTCTTTAAAAGTATTTTAATGGAGCTATATTTTATAGTGTATATGGAAAAAAAACCAAGAATGTAAAAAGCAAGCAGCAATGAGGCTGGCCTAAGCCTTTCAGACATTGCAATACACTGTACAAACTATAATTAAAACAGGGTAAATTGAGAATATGACAATATCTAATCAATGTGGGGAAAATACAGACCTAAATACAATGCAGATATTCACATAGGTAGTAGCCCACACCCCTGGAGGCAAGGAAGAAAAGGTCTTTGTAAAATTAACTGTTGTTAGAATGGGTAGACAGCCATTTGAAAACAGAAAAATTGGGTGTATTATCATGTAGGTGGAATTCAGCCTTATCAATATGCAGAAACAATCAGCTAGAGAGAGTGAAGGGTATTCTGGAAGAACACCTGTCCTTGTCAAAACCAACAGCAAATAAAAGACAGGAAACTGTCTTAGATCTAAGGAAGCCGAAGATAATTTACATTCAAATGCGGTATATGAGCGACTTTGTCCTTGATTTAAATTGTACCAACAAACAATAAAGTAAAATAGAATTTTGGAACAGTTGAGGAAACGGAAGCATATTAACTCTGTCAGACTGAAGTTACTAACTTACTAACTTTGTTACATTTCCTGTCCCCTGCATATTTGCTCCTGTGGGATAGTAGTCAATGGGGACAAGGACATGCACATACTAAGCAGATTTCAGTGACATTTTGTTTGTCAGAAACGCCAGGGGTGGGGGGTTGAAGCCGGAATCTAGTGATTAGAAACGAGGGATGTTACAAAATACTAACTCACTATACAGTTCATCCACACACCCAAGATCAATCATACCAAATCGCCACCACCGCGGTGACTGAGAAACCCTGATGGAGAAAAATCGCTTATTCTGAGAAACTAGGCTGAAGCACAGAACCTTGCTGTTGCATGGGTCCCGTATGGTTGGTATTTCTGCGTGAAGGCAGACAGTGTTCACAACTAATCCAAAATCCTGTACGTTTCCTTCCGCCGTCAAGCACTGGGAGAGACCAGAGACTGGTTCTTACCCACAGCTCAGCAAGCGGCCAAGCTGAGCGGTAGGCGGAGCCTGAGCCTAAGCAATGGGCGGGGCCTGGACCGGCACTCCGCATGCGCAGTGCATCCAGCCGCACCCACGCTGCGCTACTACCAAAGTTGCAAAGAGCTGAGCAGACCGGCCACAAAGGTGAAGGTCCCGGCAACCGAAGAAAGGGAAGACGGCTCCGCGTGGACTGCCCGGATCCTCAAAGAGCCTCGCTCGAGTCAGAAGAGGCTCCCGTTGCTCGAAGTCGGCCGAAGTGATGCGAGTATCCTCCTGTCCCACCAGGGCAGCATCTTGACACCTAGCGGACCGCCCCCCCTCCCCGGAGTTCGAGCATCCCGAACGTTCTGGACGTCCTGCACTGCGGGAGGCACCCGGCCACACCCCGCTTCTCGCCCACCAACGCCTGCCCAGGTAAAAACTTTACATGCCTTAAGATCCGTCTGGAGAGTCGCCGGTTAGAGAGTCATCCTTTCTGTGGAGCCCCACTCCCCCACTCCCAACCCGGTGAAGAGCCAAATCCGTCACATACTCATCTTTCAAAACCTTATGGAAGAGGAGGAAACACAGACTCACCGCCGGGTTCTTACACGCTTGCAGATTGCAATGGAAGGTTAATTCTTCACTTTGTGGGAGCCTCGCTAAACCCTGCGCCACTTCCCTGGTGCGCGCAGAAAGGACCCAGGTTTTATAATGATGCTCAGGGTTTGCTTGCCCAAGCTCTGCTCAGTACCCCCGGAGTCCCATGCACCTGTTTGCTCCTCCTCCCAGGACCGGTTGCCTGGTGAGTTCCTGCCAGTCAAGATCACCAGGAACCCCTCAGGACAGTAGCAACACCGACCAGCTTTTATTGTGAAATAGCAGTCACTTCCCGTGAGAAGCAAAAATCCTACATTTTGGGTAAATTTAGCTTAGTGTAAAAATAATATAAGATAAACTGTTATATATTGATAATTGCTCCATTGTTATGATAATATGCCCAATGTGATCATTTGAAAAATAACGAAAAGTGTATAGAAGAATGTTGAGATTCTACATAATCCCAACACACTTAAAACAACTTGAAAATATTTATGTGTTCTTTTAGTCCTTTCTCAGTGCCTACTTGTAAGACCACTTATCAAACAGCTAGGTTTTTAAAGCTATTTAATATTTGTTGAAATACAGCACAAAAAAATAGAGCACCGATTACAAATATCGGTCAGTACATAAACAAACATACTCCGGCAGCCACGTCTAGATAATATAAACTATTACAAGTGTCTTTCATCCCAGGCAGTAACAAAGTGTCCCTAAATATAGACACTGTCATAGCCTTAAGTATTCTAGACATTGTGCTTTCTGTCATAATAGTTATTCATCAAATAGTCTGTAATACCCAGGTCCTTTCATTCCATACTGTATTTGGGTTCATGCATGTTGTTCCACGTAATGGGTCTTTTTTGAAATATTACTTTGTTCTTAATGTTGTGTGGCCACCAGTTTTTTGAATATACACAAAATAGTTTATTAATAATGGTACTAATGAGGTATAGCTTGTGCCATACAATTCATCCATTTAAAGTGACTTTTTTCACTATATTCACTTTGTGCGACCATTACCAAATTTTAGATCATTTTCATCACTTGGAAAGCAACTCCATGTCCTTCGCTTATTACACTTCGAAGGCACCCACATCCCCTTCAGCCCCAAAGAACCAATAATCTTGCTTATAGACTTCCTTATGTGACCATTTTCTACAAATTGAATCATGTAGTAAAGAAATATTCTGTGCCTGGTCTCCCCATAGTGATATTGTACATTTCTTTCCAAATTTGGTGTTCTTATAAATAATACTCAGACGAATACATGTCAGTCTCATGTGTCTTTACGTAGACACAGCTGTCTTGATAGATACGCCTGCATGTTGAACAGGCATGACCAGTGCTGTGGCTCACTTGTATTTACAGGACAAGCTTCTCAAGTTTACAGCCCCACTAGCCTGCGTGATGAGAACTCTGCACTCCACACCTTTGCCAGCATTCAGTGGTTGTACGGTGTTACTTTACAAATCTTTACTGACCGATGAGAGAAAGTCTCTATCATACAATCAGTAGCCACTTATATATTCTCTCTAGTAAAGGGCTCTTTAGTTATTTCTATTGATTGTCATTTACACTTGACTGCACACTTAGAAATCCCCAAATGTGCTTTTCTTTTCTACAGTTTATATTTTACCTATCTCACTGTTAGATTTTTATTAATGTATGTAGTATTTTTTTTCCAGGATCAGTACCATGACTAACCTATAAATAATTATTTCTTACCCACATAGCCACAAGGATATTTGTCTAGATGATCATCTTATGTGTGAGTGTTTGATTGACCACCTAAAATTAATTTTGGATCTTGTGTAAGATTTTTTTAAATTTAATTATCCAATTGACCTAAATCCTTCTTGGGGGGAAAAAGCACATTAAGCTCCTTCATATAATTCTCATATAATTCTACACTATCACCTTGATCACAAACCAAAGAAACAGGTTTGTAGAGGCTGATGTTAGTAGAAAAGGCATGTGGAATAACATGGCAAGTATACAAAGGCTTTTATTAATGGTTGATTTCAAGGTAAAGGCACCGGGAATTTCAAGAGAAACACAAACAATATAAAAAGAATGAACGGAAAGCCTAACTGGACACATAACTGAGATCATCAGAGACTGTCAGTAGAGGTGACACACGGGACAGACTTGAGTAAACGAGCAGTCAGTAGGATGTGTCTGAATGTAAAGTCTATAGGGGAAAACATCATGGTCTTCAGCATCGTCGCTGTTGTCTGATATAATAACTGGAGTTTCAGTGGCTTCTAGTATTAGTCAAGGGAAAGAGAAAGAGTAAGGAACTGAAAGCTATTTGAGAAGGTAATTGCCGATTTCTAAATTTTACTAAATATGTTTTAATCCAGAATGTTTACAACAGAGAATTGATCCAGAAACCAAGTTTGTCATCAATGGAATTAACTGCTCTCATAAATAACTTAGCGGTTTTATATCTCTTTAAAGAGCTATTTGCTTCCAAGCTATATGTTTTCAGTAGCTATAGCTATTTCAAGAGTTATTTTAAAGTAACATAGTCAAGTAGAAAGTTACCTTGCAGAAGTAGAACTGTACTGCATGTGGCTGTACTTTAATGTTGGTTCTGCCTACCCACCAGGCTCACCAAGCCCACCAGGCCCACCAGGCCCACATCACCACACCAATCTGGACAGTGTCTTCCCAGGTCTTCAGAACAGTTCCTCAGTGCACAGCATAGGTGGAGAAACTCACTCAACAGTCTGCCATCGCCTCCTGCTCATGCCCTTCCTTCGCTCAAACCATACTGGCATCCGTCCAGCTCAGGGCGACCCAGGGTTATGTCTCCCTTCCTTTCTTGAAGTCTCATCTCCCAAATATCCTCTGGCTGACTTTTTTCTTCTTCAGATTTTTGTTGAAATCTTATTTTCTCTGTGAGACCTTGGGGGGGGGGGCAAACCAAATCTTGCATATTTCCTCTTTGTGTACCTTAGTTTGCTGGGCCTGCCACAGCCAATACACAGAGTACATGGCCTGCTTAATTGACTTCTTGGTTGTGGAGGCTAAATGTTCAAGGCCAAGGTGTTGGTAAGTCTGCCTTCTCCTAAGCCTTTGGCCCTGTGTGCTTGAGCAACCCCAGGGTGGAAGTCCAGATTTCCTCTTGGCAAGGATGTGAATTAGAGTAGGCTCCACCCTGATGTCCTTATTTCAATCATTTCCTCAAGTCTTGCTTCCAGGGCCTGAAGAGATGGGTCAGGATTAAGAGCACTAGCAAGTCTTACACAGGACCAACGTTCTGTTCCCAGTGCCCGCTTCAGGCAGCTCACAGCTTTCTGTAACTACAGCTTGCGGAGGGGGTTGTCTAACACTCTTCTGGCCTCTGTGGGCACCTCCATATACCCACCCACAGACAGATGAACATAATTAAAAACAAAATCTCCAGGTATGCAAGTTCTGGGGCTCTGATGGTAATAACTGAAATAGAAGACTTTTGTAGAAGGAACATAATTTTGTCCTTACTGCCATCCATAGTTTATTTTTGTCTATAGTTCTTATTTCAAATATAATATGTTTCAGTTACTAATTTACTTCTTTTCTCATCTTTGGCTACTAGAATTTCTATACAGGAGTGGTTGTAACCAGTGTTGTTTTTTGTAATGTATTTAGAACCTCAGATGACTTTAAGCAACAACTAAAATAGAAAGAATTGCTATCGCCTTTACCCCGGGCTAGCATATGGGCAGTCTTAATGGATTCCTAATAGTTCACTGCTAACTAGGAATCTATAATTGTATAATTATATAATATAATCTATATGGGCCTTCTGTAATATGTTCATGAACAAAGAAAACCCTCCAAATATTCCAGTAAAGCAGACATTTTAAAAGTTGTGTTCAATTTTTTTAATAGAAAAATATTATAGCAGTAAAATATGTATCTTTTTACATATTCTTAAGAACGTGGTGTGCTGGTTTCCAAGGCAACCAAGAGCTTTTCTTGATTAATTAGGATGAGGACTTATCCACGTTACACCCGAGTATCCATCCAAATTGCCAAGGACCCCCTTACTCAGGGAACATGCTCAGAGCCATCATCCCAAAGAAAATTGCCTATTCAGTCACAAGCTAACCTGTACCACCTTTTTGTTTGTCTTTAGGCAGTCAGGCTCAGAATGAACTGTGAGCTTTCAAAAAGGAAAAAGATGGAAACCACCAACAATGCAGCCAACTGAATGAGCATTGCTTTATAGCTTGCACAGAGTCAAGAAAGTAATATTCCCATGTAATGTAATATCAACGGCCTGCTTACCTACCACTTTAGTCTAGGTTATTCTTGAGCGTAGTGCCTGAAACAAAAGTAGATACATTCTACTTGGGAATGTGATCGCAGGGAACAGGAAAGAAAGACGGGGAATTGAATCTGGGCACATGGCAAAGAAAATTCAAGGAAATCAGGGCAGCCTTACCAAGAGATCCTTGTTATTGCTGTGTAAGGCAGAAGCATCTCATGTTTTGTCTCACAGATGTCTTTCAGATAGATGGGAGAGAGAGAGATGCATTTCTCTATCAGTAACCATCACTGTGTTGAGGATTGCTCCCTTGAGATGCCAGCTCTGCCTTCCCTCTGGTACCACAGCATCAGAAGAAGCCTCAGGTTAGGAGGCTGGCTGCTTGGGATAGAGCTTGAAGTTAACAAAGACCTGGTCCAAATTTCCAGAACTGTGACCTGAATCCAAAGTTGAAAAGACCTGAGCAGTATGTAGAGGCCTGTCACAGATAACATAATACATTTTTAGACCTGGATAAACCCATTCTCACTTTTTTCTATAATCATGCTGTGGAGACAGGGGTGGCAGAAGGAAGAGGAAATGTATTAGAAGTTGTTTGTTTACAACAGTTTTAACCTCGAGTCATGTTCGTTTATAAGCGAAAACAAGAATAAATTTGGAAAATTAAGAAACTATTTTGCCGGGTAGTGGTGGCGAATGCTTTTAATCCCTGCACTCAGGAGGCAGGGACAGGCGGATCTCTGAGTTTGAGGCCAGTCTGGTGTACATAATGAGTCCCAGGACAGCCAGGGTCACACAAAGAAACTCTGTCTTGAAAATTAAATTTTTTAAAAAAGGAGAGAAAGAAAGTAAATTATTCTCCTTGAAGTGTTTGAGCACTAGTGAGTGGTGTCAGTTACTGTCTTCTCTCCTGCCGTTTCAGGAACAACCATGAGTAGTTTTTGGGTGGGAAAACCAAATTAAGAAAACAATTTCTTCAGTGTCTGAGAACTTTATAAATTATTGTCATAGACTTTTCTTAAGATGCTTTATTCTCGTGACGCACTAGTGACAGAAAACATGACTAGTGGAGAGAAACACAAGCAGAAAAGCATTGGGATGCTTCCCATCATATGAAGGGTTGGTGCTAACATTTGTCAGGATATGGGGGGTTGCATGATTTGTCTATTCCTCCCCAGGAAATAGTGATGTCATCAGCATCTTACTAATCTTCAACTTTCTTACTAACTGATGTTAATAAGAAAGCTTGTGAGTCGTTCAACTTAGTATGCATTGAGTCCTACTGAGTATTCGATATTGTCATATGCCTGCAAGAAAGTCGTCATGTAAAATAATATCCCCAAAGACTGGATCACAAACCAAGTTTCAATAGACTGAAACCATATATAATATGAGTAAAACTAAAAGTCAAGTTTGTAAAGATGCCAAAGGATTCTAAATGCTTGCAGTTTAAGAAGCAAAAAACCCGATGAGTCAATAAATTACATTAGAAATGAGAATATATTTTGAAATCAGCATGATTTTAAAATACTATGAGTTTGTGTGATGAGTTTGTGGATGTAGTGATGCCTGATTAATCCCGGTTTTTGGGAAGTGGAGACAGGAGTTCAAGGTCATCTTTGGGTACATAAAGAATTCAAGAGAAGCTGGTCTGGGCTGCATGAGACGCAGAATTTTTTTTTAAAAAAAAGCTTAATGGAAGTATATAGCTCTAAATACAGTACATATTTATGCAGCAATATTGTGAAAAGATTGTTAATAGATGTTTTTAAAATCCAGAAGGTGAGGTTGGAATGCAGTGCCCACAGAGGCCAAAAGGGGGTGTTAGATCCCCTGGAACTGGAGTTAACAGGTTGCTATGAACTAACCCGTGTAGGTGCTGGGAATCAAACCCCAGTCCTCTGCAAGAGGACAAAGAACCCTTACCTCTCAGCCATCTCTTCAGCTTGTGACTTTTCTGCAGGCTAGCTTCCCGGGTATTTGAGCAGACAGATCTGCTGAGTTGGGAGAAAGACTGAAGTCGGAATGGGTGGCATGAATTTTCATGACAAAGTACCAATGAGGTGGGAAGATATGCAGGCAGGAACTTCCAAAGATCTACAAAGAGGTCACTGTGTACTTCTTGTTTGGCACTCAGCTTCCCACTTCTCAAGGCTGGCATGAGATGAGAACCATTTCATTTCCATGCAGCCACAGCTGACAGTCCTTGGTGAGAACAGGAGCCCTGAAAAGTTAGGCATGACAGCAGTGGTGCTCAATTGTCCGGATAAAAACTACTCCACCCAAAAAGGAACTTTAGTACAAGCTTGAATAGTACCCTAATGATCCAATATAAATTCTTCCCAGAACAAAGTACAAGTGTTAGTCCAGTCCTCCTAACAAGTGCTTACAAAGACTTGATTATATTTACAAGAGTCTCATTTGGGGAAATGCCTGTGAGTGTTGAAAAGGAGGGGAACCCCGGGAAGGTGGAGTGTTTAGACCAAATAACCTATTTCACCCTATGCATGTGACTGGCTATACCTGTAACCTGGACTACGTCTGGTGAAGCATCATTTCTGGGTGTATCCATAGGGTGTTTCTGGCAGAGATTAACACTGAGCTGACGGACTGAGTAAAACAGATTGTGATCCCCAGCATGGTTGGGCATCTAAATTATAAAAGACTTCCATAAAGCCGAAATAGACATGGAAGATTGAGTTCTTTCTCTTCCTGCCAACTGAAGTGAGGCATTCATCTTCAGGCCTTGGACCTGGTATGACATGCTCAGTGCTCTTGGGTCTCGAGTCTTCAGGTAGCAGATCATGGGACTTTGCCCCGAGTATATGCAATCCTTATAATATCTGGGTGCAAATTGATTCTTTAAAATATCTGGGTGGATAGATGGGTGGGTCCTATTGGTTCTGTTTCTATGGGAAACCCTATTAGAGAAAGACAGAGAATATCAGGATGATTGTGCTGCAGCATGATTCTAATCAAGTTTAAGGTCAGCCGATAAGCCAGTTTCCATGGAGACAGCCCGTGCTTCACAAGAAGAAGTCTATGGTAGTATACCTGCATTCCTCAGTTACCATTCTCACAGAATGAGCCTGTGGGAAATGTAGACTTGGCAAGAAAATAGCAGTGGCTTCAGAATAGCAGCAAGGCCCACTAAACTTTCCTCAGGCAGCAGTCCAAGTGCTGAGGTTCAGCCCCGGTTCCATCTGCCCCTTGTTCTGCACGTCCACTACTTGGGGATAGCTGGACATGACTGCTAGAAATATGGCTAGGTGCCAAGATCAATTTGGAGCCTCTGCTAACCAATTCTAGAAGTAGGTAAGTATTCTCCTTTCTTGGTGAAGAGTCACCCTAATAAATGGCCAGAGTCCATTTGGGGAAGAACTTGAGCATCATGACAACATGCACCGGTCATTGTATAACAGAGTCTTTATTTGTTCAGACTGAGCCACTTTCCCCATCTCCATAGCCCTGAAAATTTTCTTGTGATGTCTCAAAACTGAAGCAAGAGATTGTAAGGATTCATCGGGGACAGAACCATTAACAGCTTGCTTTTCCATTCTTGCCTTAATTAGTTACAGAAGTTAGGGACATCCTTGCTACTTACTTGCTCATCTGTTTTGCCTGTAGGGGTGTTACCTTCAATTAATCATCCCCCTAACACCCTGTGAGTCAAGCCCACTTAACTACCCTTCCAATTTTACCAGTTGTTACAGTAATTATGGCCTCTTGGCTTTTGGTAGCTAAGCACCAGTCCTGCAGGGCCCTTTATTACAGGGTCCATTACCCTAAGAGATATTAACAAGCCCAGTTCTATGACCGCCTCATCTTCAGCCCTATCTAAATACAAGCACCACCACTTATCTCAGTGATACTGGTACCCTCTCATAGGAGTGTTCTTGGTGGATTGTGTGTCCTCTAGTCCGAACCTTGGAGCAAGCCACATGTTCCTACAATCACCATGTATTCATTCTAGCCTGACCAGTTCTTTCAGTCTTCCATATTTACCACAGAAATGTGGATATCATGGTTGTGCTCAAAAATGACTCTTTATCTTTACAGGCTTTTAAGAGCCACACTGTCTGGAAATTTGTTCCATTCCCTGGTGTTCCTCCTGGGGTAATATCTTAATCCATTTCTGCATCTGTAACAGAGTATCTGAGGCTGACTAATATACAAAGAGCATGAATTTATTTCTCACTGGTCTTGAGGACGGAAATACTAGGTTAAAATGACAGTGAGTTTGGTGTCTAGTGAGGGCCCAGTGTGTGCTTCTTTCTAACTTCCGCCCTTCAGAGGTTTTGTGCACTATTACCACATGGTTGAGATGAAGTCTAAGACAGATCTAGGTAGCTCCCCTGTAGCCCGCCTTAGAAGACATGAATCCAATTCGCCTTCATCACTTAATCTCTAAAAGGTACCAAATGTTAATATATTCACGTTGGCAATTAAGTCTTTTCACACTGAGTTTGGGTAAACAGACCACACCAGATGATAAGCACTTTGTACCTGAAATAGTCCTAAATAAATGTAATCTTACATTTCTACCTTTATATTCTAGCATCTCAGAAAAGCACTGAGCAACTTTACTCCCAGGAATATTTGCCTGGCTCTTACATGTGTGTTCTACAGCTTCTTCAGTATATAGTATTTTTCCTGCCTTGTCGGACCCGCATCACTCCACTGACTATGTGAAGAGTTTAACCAGTCATCTTCCTAGCAGTCAGGAAAGAAGACAGCCATTCCATGGGTGCAGGTGCACACTCTAATATTTACCTTTCAAGATCTGGTGTTTGGTTCTTGATATACAGATCGAGGATATGCACAGCTTTCCACAAGGCACTATTTGGGCCAATGCAACTTCATTGTTAAACTTATCTAAATATTTAATGGGAAAATGCTACCAAGCTTGCAGAATTCGCCAACAGAATAGGAAAAGATCGATGCTTTCGGCTTGATTCAGGAAACAAATACTTCCCACTTGTAGATGATAAACAGAACTTTGGAACCCAAACCTGACAGAACGTTATCAGAAGAAGGGAAATTATAGACCCAACCTCAAAGGTAAGATTCCTGAATCAACCTGAAAAACTCATAGAAATAAGATGTTATTCATTATAAATTTGTTAATCTATTCACTTTAAATTTATAATGAATTGCGCACAAGCAAAGCAGACAGAAGTCTTGGGCAGTTTCAGGATTCTGGGGTTCTTTCTTCCTGTGGATAAGCCATTTCACTACTGTAAAGATGAATCTTATCACCTTTCATGACACAGAGCCTGTTATGTCTCCAAATACTTGGATAGTTGTAACTCTCGTAGAACATTTATATAGGCACTCTCCTTCATAATTTTATAGTTGCAGACTATCAAAATCCTAAAATGGGTAACCAGTGGAGGCATGTCAAAGGCCACCTTCTGGGAATTCCCACTGTTACATGAAGTCTGCTGTCCCTATACAAATGAGGAAATTCATCCACGTTCTTCTTTTCTAGAAATGACCTCCAAGGTGCCTCCACAAAGAAAGTAATGGAAGTTAACTACCTAATTTTCTGTTTGGGAGTCAATCAGTCTCACAAACATCAATGCTCAGATACTAAACAAAATATTATGAAATGAAAGTTGCAATATATAAAAAAACAAGTACATCATGAAATGGTTTAACATTTGAAAATTAATTAATGCAATTCATCATATAACAGAATAAGACGAACCATATGTCAGTAGCAACAAACCATCACGCATTCACAATACAAACTGAAAACTAAGAACAGAAGGGGAATTGACAGCGATCCATTAAGAAAACCTACAGTTAGCAAACTACTTAGTAATGGAACATGAATCTTTCCCACAATTGTGTATTGTCCTTGTCATGTGGATCAGGCATGCCACGTATGATTGTGCATGTAGAAAAACTGAACTGTTCTGCGGGCCATAAGAGTGACTGAACTTAATGAATGTCAGAACATCAGAAATTGTATACCCTTACATTGGATCAACTGAAAAAGTTAACATATTTAAAATGTATTAAGAATAACAAGTTTCAAGTATCTAGGAACAAACTCATGAAATCTACAATAAATCTACACTAAAAATGGAAAAGCATTACTAAGACATTAAATACTTAATTGAGTGGGGGTATAAATGGTTGAGGCATGTGAGACTAGATGTTTTAAAGATCAATATTTTGAATGTACTCAATATTTATTGTCTGTAATCCCTAAGATGCTCCCAGGAGATCTGTCTATTTTGATGAAATTGATAGACTGCCTGAAGCATATTTAGAAATTGAGTGGATTCGTGACAGCCAAAATAGTTATGAAGGATATCTTCAGGGCCATCACAACCCAAGCAAGCTGCAAAAGTCGGGGTACTTCACTGTTTGTACAGTGATGACTACTAGATGAATGGAATAAATGCAGAAATACTGGGTAAATTTTCCTCTGAAGGCAAATGCTTTCTTTCTCACCTCCGTACACACCCCACACCGGGCATATTTCTACCCTTAAACCAGAATGTAAGTTGAGTGTTCAGGAGGAAAGAAACCATAGACGACCCCCCCTCAAAGAAACATGCAAATGAAAACTTAGTGGCTTTTGCTTTTCCAAGGACCAAAGTCGTGGCTTCAAATTTAAGACTGGAGGAATACCTGGCCCTCTGTGTCACACCCTACATGCTCGGAACTCACTCAAAGAAGGGGATGGGGAAATCAATGTCATCAGTGAGTAATTTCTAAGAGAACGCAGTAGAGTTTATTGCTGATGAAAGTGTCTAAGGAAGTCCACATTCCAAAACACAGTCTGAAAAGGCCCGGGAGGAATGTACATGATCTAAGAGTGGAAAGACGAGCGCTCAGTGCCCCTGTCTTGTTAGCCTGAGACATGATGGTGCATAGAGTTAGGCTGTACAGTATTATTGAATTTGCATGTGCCTAGATATAGGGATTCCAGATTGCCATACAGTCACTACCATGTCAGGCAACCAAGAAAATCTTTTTGCCGAGCGGTGGTGGTACACGCCTTTAATCCCAGCACTCGGGAGGCAGAGGCAGGCGGATCTCTGTGAGTTCGAGACCAGCCTGGTCTACAAGAGCTAGTTCCAGGACAGGCTCCAAAACCACAGAGAAACCCTGTCTCGAAAAAAAACCAAAAAAAAATATCTTTTTGTGTACAACTAGGAGCATTATAATCAATAAGTCTAACAGCTCACAGGCTTGAAGGACTCTCTGCAGAAATACAATGTGAACTCTGAGAATCCTTTAGATTTCATCGGACATCAGCATGGAAATGCATGGCAGTGATTACCAGAAAGGACAGTCCTCATCTTGCTTGAAGCCAGACAGATCGACATCAATCAAGAATCAAATGCTATGATACCTCCTAACCTTCTCGAGCTTGGATACAACCCTGAATGGAAAGTGAGTGCTGGGGACTTAGTATGGCCACACACAATCCCTGTGTTGAAATCCTGCTTCCAAAGGTGGTAGTGTCGGGGAGACTGGGACTTCAGGAAGTGAAGAGAATGCCTTCCAGTATGAAAGAAGCTCAAGGGAGCTCATTCACCCTTATGCCAAGTGACAACAGACAGCTGCCAGGAGCGATTAAGTGTGTTCTCACCGCAGACTCTGCCAGCACCTTGATTTTGAATTTTCCGGCCTCCAGAAGTCTGAGACATTTCTGTTATTTATAATCTACCCAGTATATAGTGGGTGTTCTGTTACACTAACGCCAACAAGCTGAGAAAAATTTTGCATTAACTTATTTTAAAATGCAATGCTTATATTCATCGGGAAAATAAAGGGTTTGAGGGGTGTGTGTGTGTGTGTGTGTGTGTTTTCATATGTATACCATAGACAGACTGTAAGAATTGTGTTCAGCTGGCTTTTTGGAGTACATTCCCTTTGGTGGGCTGCTTCTCTCAGCCTTGCTGCAGGGAGAGGCCTTGGTCCTGCCTCAACTGAATGTACCACGCTTTGTATACTCCCCATGGGAGGCCTTACCCTTTTAGAGGAGTGGATGGGGTGGGGTTGTGAGGGAGATGGGAGATGGGGTGGGAGACAGATTTGGAAAAAAATAAAACCAGGTTTCCATACACCTGAGAATGTTAATTAATTAAGGAACCGAGAGTTTCAGGCAGGACTAGTAGCCCGCTGTTGAAGGACAAGTGAACCTAGAGCAAACAAACCGTCTGCATGCAGTCTTGTTTTTGTGTGTTTGTTTTACACACTCTGTAAGTCGCTGTACAGTTACGGTGGTATTTATGGAATTATGTTCTGTTACTAGTTCATAGCAAATGAACTGACGCTGGGAAAGACACAAAGCCGAAAGGTTTCTTTAATGCCTGACTCTCAGAGTCATTCTTGTGCAGTTGTTGGAGCACCTTTCCAAAGGAGATGTTGTGGGGTGCGCAGAAGCATATCCATGCGTGGTGCGGGTCTCCCACGAGAGAATGACTCACCCCCATTTGCTGCGGTCTGTTAACAAGCAGCCTGCAGCTGTCAGGGCTCCCCTGCCATCAGGTTTCTTCCGGACTTGCCTCAGCATCACAGAAGCACCTCTCTAATGCCACACTCCTTCACGCGATGACACACACCAGTGATTGATCCTTGCTGGGATGCAAAGTTGTTCCGTGGCTCCTCTCCAGAGTTCTCTGTGGTGCTGGCGGAAGCTGCTGCTGAGCCCGTGTAGCAACCCAGCTTGCTCTGTCTTTTCTCCACAAATGCTTGTCCAAAGCACACTTCTTAATAAACAGCCGTGACGTCAGCTGTATTTGAGAGTCTCAAGAGCTGTCTCCTGCAGAACACAGAGGCTCAGACCTGCCCCGCACAAACACAGGTTCAGATTTGATTTGCCCAGGAAAGAAAACATAGAAGATCTAACAGGCACCGAGTTTAAGAAACACATCTGGCTGCTGCTAAGTACAGATGTGAGAACTGAGAAAGTATACCCGTTTTTGTCAAACAAATACAAATATTTTGTACTTGTAGCTGCCTTTGGACATACTTAGTAGGGAAAGGGGGAAAGTCTTAGGAAAGCCTTTGAAAAATGTGTTTCCAAGAAATAAAAGCCACATAACAGAAATCCCATAAAATCTAAAAGAAAACAGCAAATTTGAACCAGCTAAAAAAGGAGAGTGAGCCGGGCGGTGGTGGCGCACGCCTTTAATCCCAGCACTTGGGAGGCAGAGGCAGGCGGATCTCTGTGAGTTCGAGACCAGCCTGGTCTACAGAGCTAGTTCCAGGACAGGCTCCAAAACCACAGAGAAACCCTGTCTCGAAAAACCAAAAAAAAAATAAAATAAAATAAAAAAGGAGAGTGGATCACAATAGACTTGTTGAACTGTTTGTGTTCAGTAATATGGTGGCTGGGATCATTTCAAAATGTGACTCTGTTACCAAAAAAAAAAAAAAAAAAAAGCCTGGATTAAATATTTTGCATAACCGTATTTGCATTTCAATGCTACCTTGAGGAGAATGGCTTGAAAAACTAACACCTAGCTAATCAGTGACAATGAGCCATCAGACTACATGATCAGCATAGACCACAAGATCAGCACAGAGCAATTTCCAAGGAAGAAGGGATGCATGCAGCCTCTACAAATTTGGCTTGGGGAAGCGTTTGCTTCAGCTCACTTGAATAAGCTACTGTCTATGGCTCACAAGGGTCCCCTTCTTAATGAGGTGGTACATGGCAGCAACACACTGTGAGTCCAAATAGCAGATGGCAACGCTGTTGAGTAGGCTGGCATGCTGATGTCTAGCCACCAACTGGCAGCAATCATTATTAAACTGATTCATGTGCCCAGGGAAAATCTTCATAAGAGCCTCAGCAAATGGGAGCAGCAAGCGGCAAATGATCTGTTCTTCACATCCTCTACAGAACTACCTATATTTTTAAAATGACTATCCTCCAGGGCTGTCTACATGAAGAATGGCAGGAAATGTGAACCGGAGGCCCTGTTTCTTTGCTGTATAGTCGCGTGCCTTTAAATGCGATGGCTGTAATTTCTGTTTGGTGAATAGCTCTGACTTGAAGGAAATAGCTTCATAGCTCTCACCCTGTGGACACATGGCAAATATATTTGGCGACAGGCAAGTGCTTGTAGGCTCTCCAAACAAAGGCCCTGTGTAAATGTTGTACAAATTGAATACTGAACATTACCTGTCTCAGATTATGAAGTGACGACCCAAGGAGCTCGCAGTCCATTCACCTGAGACAGGCAGCTCACCCGGAATGAAAAGCAGACTAATACAACTAAGGACATTACAAAACTGTTCTCATATAAGGGACTTTCCACAAGAAAATCTTAGTAGTGCTTATTTTGAAGGCTACATATTTACAAATAAAATAATTAGCAGGTAACTTGCTTCTCTTCAAATAAATGGATCTGTGTTTGTAACCAGTAAAGCCAATTTATTTATTTGTATGTAAAGCTTTTTTGAAAAACAAAGCTCTGTTTCACTTACTTATAAAACACAGCCACTTACGTATTCAAAATTCCTAGCTGTTTTATAAGTCTTCATTGAATTATTTTCCTAAAATTAAGGTAACAGACTTTATCATGCTTATAAAGAAGAAGAATCTGAGGAAAGGAAACACCACAGACAAATATCAGATGTTCTATATGTTGTCATCATGGATTTTATTATGTCCTTATAGGTCATTTTTGTTCAAAGTAATTTTTTAAAATCTTCTTTAAAAAGGCTAAAGGATGTCAGAGGACTTGTTGGCAAAACTGGTAACATAGTTCAATTCACAGGAGAGAACCAACTCCCTCAGCTGTCTTCTGGCATCTACATGTGCACTGTGGCTTCTAACGCCCTCACACGAAATAAAAATAAGTAATCTTCAGACTCTTAAGTGTTAAAAATCCCTTATTATTCTGACAAACTTGTCCATATTGAGGTATCATTTACAAGTTCTACAGCGTGTGTTCTTCATGTCTTTGTGCCAAACATGACAATGATTCTCTTTCAAAGCGCCCTCCCCCCACAATAAACCTCAAAGGTAAACTCACACAACCATCACTTCTGATCTCTCACCCTTCCCCCGAAACAAGGAATTAAATTCCAAAACTGATCACGTTTTAGTATTTGAGAACAAGAATCTCAGGTCAGGGAGTGATCTGTACTTTCCTCAAGTCTTGGTTATTTTCAAAAAATAAATGAAGCCAATGTCAAAGGTAAGATGCCCATGTCTTGCTCTGCATGAGAAGATAAATGTATTGTATTAAAGCGAGTCTGAAATGGGGACACCCTACTCCCTTAAAACGGAGGGATCTCTTAAAACACTGAACAGCCTACCATAACATAAATAGCTGCTTTTCAATTGTTGCAAAATGCTAGGTATTACGTCAGTAGGCTACAGTGATGAGTGTTGTCTTGTAAGTACTGATGACAACCAGCAATGAACAGACTAGATTCAAGCATGGTTCCATGTGTTCTAATGTGGAGATTTGAAGGTGAAGAGGTATATTGCAGCAGTGTGGGTGCCGGTCAGCCCCATTACCAAAAGATGGTTATTTGTTTTTCAGATCAGGTGTGTTCTGAAATTTATTTAATGAATGAATAAATATGAGAATAATAATAAATAATTGCAATAATGATAGCTGGAGATTAAACAGTTTCTAACATCCTATCAAAAGTCGTGTAACTATCACCACTCTTATCTCTTCAGAATAAGAAATTGAAGTTTAGACAAATCACTTGTTCAATAACATGCAGCCACTGAGTGGCATAGCCAGGACTTGTATACCTGACATCCTACCTGTAGCCAGGTTCCCAACTTAATGCTGTACTTTCATAGCTGTGATTGCAGAACTATGAAAGGCTATTTTTCTTACAATTAAAAAGAAGACCTAACTCTTCATCTGAAAAGCAGAAATGAAAATATCATCAGTCTACTTTCCACAAGTCATTAATTTAGACTAAAATCGTAATAAATTTGAAAATATGAGTCGCTACCAAACCATGAGGATTTCCCATTCATTCACTATTACTACTTTGAGATGCTGCAAAAAAGATCTGAATGAGCAGAAAATCTTACAGACTGAGTATTGACACAAAAGGAGACAGGCTCGGAAGATCTAAAACATATATCTCGAACATACCTGTTAATTGGGGAGACTGAAAGAAAGAGTAGCCACACTTCATCTAAACGGTAGTGAACATCAGCTTCATAATTATGGAATTAAAGTTTATTAGCTTCACCTATTTTCTTAAAAAAAAAAAACAGGACGACAAAGTCTAGGGATGTTATGAAATATAATTGGTGATTTTACAGGTAATTTGTTTTTTGTACCTGTGTGGTTTACCTCTCATTGATCCCAGAGACATTACAATTAGCACATCTGGGGATGGCTGGCGATAGAGTAGGCAGGGGAAATTGGGTTAATGAGGAAGCATGATGCAGGAGACGCCAGAACTTCTTATTCCTTCGAATGCACTCGTCTTTATGCTGAAGTCAAGCAGACCCTTCAGAACTCTCAGGTTCATGTCCACTGTTAGATTCTGGATTGTAACACAGTTTCCCTCACAAGTTTGGTTTTTATAGACAGCGTTGATCAGGGTCAATCTTACTTCTGAGATATAAAAGTTTTTTCCACGGGTACTGTTTTGCTTTAACAGCAATGAAACCATCACTTCTCTAGGAAGGGCAAAAAGACTTTTCAGTGGTGTTTGGGTCCATTGTGAAGATTGCATTGACATTTAATGTCACACAAGACATGGAGTTAAGCATATTTCTTAATCTACAGAACCTAGACAGATTGACTAATAGGTATAGCTTTGGGGTCAAAAATCATAGCAGTATTTCCATCTTGGTCCAGTTTCATAAGAAATGGAAGACTCTGTTTTACCACACTCATTTAAAAATTGTGTGTATGGGGTTTTTGCCTGCTTATATGTCCATGTGCCATGTATACGTTTGGTGCCCAGGGAAGCCAGAAGAGGTGGATCGATCCCCTGAAGTTCATATGATTTTCAGCTACCATGTAGGTGCTGAGAATAGAGCCTACATCCTCTTAAAGAGTAACCAGGGCCCTTAACCACTGAACCATCTTTCCAATTCTAAACATGATCATTTTCAAAGCAGATATGGGCCTTGCAATAATTCTTTGAATATCCAGGGATAATTGAAGAGGTTAGATAGTTTGGCACAGTTTCAACTGTAAACGTTGTTCGTCACTGGTTTGGTGATACCAAAATTGGTTGTCAATTTATTTTTACTACTTTTTGAGAGAGCCATATGTCAAACCTGTTCTACAGTTGTGAACTCCTCCCAGTGATCTTTATTTGATCTTCTTTAGTGTACTATTACATAGACCCTGGGACAGGGCAAATTATAATGATCAGAAAACCATTCCTCCCAGCCTGGAGGCTGCAGGGCCTGAGGTTGCAGAGCCAGTGTCTGGAGAGAGCCTTCTTGTCCCATCAACATATTGAAGACAACCTGAGGATTAGAGGGTACAAGAGGAGGCTGAGCTTGGTACCAACTTCATTCTGGAGGGTAGGGACCTCACATCCTAATCACCTCGGGAAGGTCTCTCCTCTCAATATTATAGTAGTAATTAAAGTTTTACATGTGCTCTTAAGGGACAACTGTTCAGACCACAGCACACTTTCAAGGTCTTTTTACAGCTTTATTAGATAATAAACCCAGGGAACTGTTGGTTACTAAGTATATACTGTGAGTCTAGAATCCAGGTGCTACAGTTTGGATATTAAATGTTCCCCCCTTCAATTCATTTCATGTATTTAAGGTTGAGTCTTCAACCCAATCTGTTGTTTGAAGATGGTAAGACCTTTAAGAGATAGGACCTAGTAAGAGCAGATTAGGACTCTGAGGATGTGTCATTGGAGGTAAACTAGGCTGGGTGGCTATTGTTATAATGAGGCACCATCACCAAAAGCAACTTGGCAAGAAGAGGGTTTATTTGGCTAACATATCCTGAGTCCCAGGTCACAGGGAAGCCAAAGCAGGAACTCAAACTGGGTGGGAACCTGGAATCAGGAACTGATGCAGAGGCCATGGAGGAGTCCTGCTTCCTGGCTTGTTTCTCTTGACTTGCTCAGCCTGCTTTCGTATACAACCAGGACCACTAGCCCAGAGGAGACTGCACCCACAATGAGCTGGTTCCCCATCAATTACTAATTTAGAAAATGCCCTACAGGCCTGCCTATAGCCTGGTCATATGGAAACATTTTCTCAATTGAGGTTTCCTCCTCTCAGATGTCTGTATAGCTGTGTCAAGTTGGCATCAAACTAGCCATCGCAGAAGGATCTGTTTGAACTGGAGCACCTGCCTGCGGCTGCCTTGGCTTCCTGACTGTGATGAGGTGAACAGTCTTCATCCACCACATGCTTCTCCCATGGCAAACCATCCTACCACAGGTCCGGAGAGATAGAGTCAAAGGTTCATGAATTAAAACCTCTGAAACTGAGCCACAAGAAACTTTTCCTTTATATCAGTTATTTTTTTAATCCTAGTGTTCATAATCTAATACATCAAAATGGTTTTTAAAAATTCAATGTGAAGCCCATCCAGAACTTCTTATTACCAAGAGTAATTTTAAGAAGAAAATAAGCATTGCGAAAGAGACATAAATGGTTCATTACAGTAATTCAGTCTGAATGCTTCTTCGGTGAAGGAGAATGGGATGAAGGATGCAGGGAGCACTCACTCATTTATCCATCTCAGAATCTCGACGCTGCTTTAACCCCTGCTCGTCAGCCTCCATGATGCTGTGAACACGGTGGCTGTGGAGAAAGAGAGCTGGTAATGAAATTTACAGCCAGACCGTGGAGACCTTTAAATGACAACACAAAATATTTGCACCTTATTCAAGGATTTTTTGGAGACATTAAATTAAAAAATCACCCATAGTTGATATAAGAAGCTAGGGGATTTGTTAATGCACAGTTGGAGAGCATGCCGAGTGTCCATCATGAGTGGATGACCTCTAAAATGCTTACTGGTCACGTTTGAAATGACAGAAAGAAAGAAATATGGAAATATTGACATACAAATAGAGGGTTATTTCTGTGGCTCTGAAGTGAGACCATTAGGTCCACACTGACGTAGAAAGACACAAACAAGAGATGCTATGGCAATGCTCTGGGACTCCTCATGGTGGTTCCATTTCTTATAAAGACAGGAAACTCAACAAAGTGCAAAACTCAAATCTCTAACCTTATCAACTGTGTTGGTTAGTTTTCTGTCAACCTGATACAAACTAGGG
Organism: Chionomys nivalis; assembly: GCF_950005125.1. NCBI lineage: Eukaryota > Metazoa > Chordata > Mammalia > Rodentia > Cricetidae > Chionomys > Chionomys nivalis. The sequence continues at coordinate 52,524,408 of NC_080088.1, read as the reverse complement.
ACATCTGAAAAAGAGGCTTAGAAAGTGCCTCCATCAGACTCCCCTGCAGGGAAGTCTGTGGGTAAATTTTCTTGATTAACGGTTGATATGTGAGGCTCCAACTCACTTGTAGGCAGTGTGACCTCTGGGCACTGGTCTTGGGAGGTATAAAAAGACAGCTAAATGTGAGCCTGAAGAGTCAGAAACAACATTCCTCATTTCACTGTGGTTCTGCTTCAGTTCCTGCCTCCAGGTGCCTGCTTTGAGTTCCTGTGCTGAGTTTTCTTCATGATAGGCTGTGACATGGAAGTGAAAACCATATAAACCTTTCCCTCCCCAGGCTGCTCTGGTTATAGTCTTTATCACATCAAGAGAAAACAAACTAAGAAGTCAACACTTGTGCTACAGAGCTATAAACATTTTGATTTTAAAACTGTACATGAAATCAATGTCAAGATGATTGATAACAGCCTATCTGACAGACTGTTGTGCCAAGCAGAATCACATGTTAGTAATTAATCCTCTACATTGTTGGCTCTTCCCAACACTGTCCTGCATGCCATGTCTGCTCCAATGTTGTCTGATGTGCAGTTTGCTCTTCCCTTACACTTGCAATCAGTTAGCAGGTACTGAAATCCCTTTCAGAGTCGCGACTGACAAGACATACTCTTCTAATTTTCAGCCAGGCCCACTTCTGTGTGATGATGCACTCTAAAGAGACTGGTGCTATCTCCATGACAAACAGCCCTGTGTGTGTGTTTTCATTATAAAAATATCCACCAAGAGCATGGCATTATTCAAGGGACACGAAAACCCGCAGAACAAGTCAACAACGAAAGGGCAGCCAGACAAGACAGATGTTTCCCAATAAAAACAGGGGATGCATTTCACTGTCTGTGGGCAGTAGGGAGGTTAACCAACAAAATACCTAAGGTTAATATGAATACTTGCCCAATGCATTCGCGCATAACTCTGGTTAGATATAGCGACATACAGATACTGTATGCAGCACATTCCACCCTCCCCCAAAGTGATTACCCCACTCCACCCCCAACTCCACTCTGTCACCCCTTCGCTTAGTAAAGTCAGAAATCTTGGCAGCTCTTTGTCCTTTTGCTTAATCCCCCATACTAACATTTTCTGGATATATTGCACTGACTAAATTTCTGTAGGTTTTTATATAATATCACTAGCTATTTTCCCTGGTTCTGATACAAAACCAAGGGCCGGCTCCTTATCACGACCAGTAAATCAGAACATTGTTTCTGTTTGCCTTCTCTCCTTACACTCTTGCATTACTCAGTCCCTCTGCCTGGAAGATTCCACTGTGATGAGTGCTGAGATTAAGGGAAGCACACAGAATACCAAGACTGCTCAGTAGAGAATGCTCCCTGATACCCCTATTCTGTTCTTCAAGAAGTTCTTGCTCTCCCCAATTTCTATAGCTTACGTGTCTACCACTAGACTTAATAACCTTATTGAAGTTAGAGACATTAGGTTATGAAGCACGGTACACTCAAAGCCATCTACCACACACACATGCACGTGTGTATGCTCATTCACACACACATACACACACAGAGTTATTGTCAATAGTAAAATCATTATGCTCCTCAGATGACTTCAACACTTTATCATATGAATAAGTCTTGTCTAAAAAGTTCACATTACAAATCATCACACAATTCATACCTGGATTTCTTTAAAAACTTCCAACTCCCATAGAAAAGATTTGTCAATACCTTATTCTCTAAGCTTCTGAGAAATGTATATTAAATGATACTACCTAAGTATAATGTGGATGTAAAATAGCCAATAGAACTTCTCTAAAAATCTACCAACTCTTCTATAGAAAATATTAACCAACAGTTTATTTGCTAGGCTTCTTATAAATGTTAATTATATATGTATATTTAAACATATGATTAAAATAGCAAGTAGAGAATTATGATACAGAAAGCCTTCTTCTTATTCTTTCTCTAGAGTTCCCTATTACTTAAAGTAAAGGAAATACATTGCTGAGACACTGCGGGTGGCGGGGAGGGAGGCTTCATTTTCTAAACTCTAAAATATTTTCTAGGCAAACTTTATTCAAAATGAAAGCATGCTCAACAAATACACTTTAAAATTCCTATATTTGAGTCTATGCTATTACTAGTGACATTGGAATTGTTTGATTCTTAATATGCTGAAATGCTTAACCAACACACACACACGCATATTCTGTTCTGATTAAAATACAGCATACTGCTGTCACAGCACAGAATCACAGTCAAGCATGATGGCACCTGACTTGGAACGCCAGCACTTGGCAGACAGAAGCGAGAGGGTTGGAAGACTGGGCTATGAAGGGAGGCCTTGACTCAAACAAGTACAACAAAACAAAAGGTGACAAAATTAACTCTCATTGAGCAAAATGACTGGGGTCGAAGAAATGTCTCAGTCGTTCAGAGAGCAAGTACTACTCTTGAAGAGGACCAAGTTTGGTTTCAAGCTCCCTAGCTCCAGGAGGCTCCAATTATTCCTTCTGTTTTCCAGGGCAGCTGCACTTGTGAGCACAGACTCCTACATGAATAAGCATGCATACACATATGTGTGTGTGAAAGTCTAGTTAAGTAAATAAACTAATATTTTTTTATAAAAAAAAAAGAAATGACAACCAATGCTACGAAGGCTATAGGGATAAAGGAACCTCTAAACACTGGCTAGAAACTTAATTCGAAAAGAAACCATTATAAAAGTCTATAATGAGAAATATAATAGGTGCCTATAAAGCAGAATCTGTTCATGTTGAATGAAATATGTGTCTTGTATAGACTTTTCTCAGGGGACGGGAAAGTGTGCACATTCTCAGCCATTTCTTGGTTTGTTTCCAAACAGTCTGACAAGTGTCATACCTAATACATGTGTGACTACATCAATCAATAGGGTATATGTGCCAAGACTGATAAACAAATTTACAAGGTTTAAAGACCTTGATTGTCTTTATTTCCAGCTTTAGAGTTGGTGACGTGCCATGTGTATAAAATAGAAAGAATGCCTGGCAGCCTGACCGGAAGAGGTAAGTTTTATAGCCAGGAAGCCTGGAAAAGGAGAAACTAAGAACACAACTGGTATTTGTAATTTCTGAGGTGGGGACAGAACTCAAGAGAAACAACTGAGGGGGTAGCAAGTCACTCAAGGGCTCATATACATCCAAGCATGGCGAGAACACCCTGCACCCATTAAAACTGGCCTGTTTGGGAGATGCCTCCTCCCCCACCAGTCCCTTCATGAAGACCAGATGTGAACTTAGCTGGAGCATGGTGAAACAGACCTTTAGAACAAACACCTTCACTTTATCTGTTTTTTTTTTTTTTTTTTTTTTTTTTTTTGTACCCACTGCAGCAGGCTAGTTCAAAACAAAAGGATCCTATAATTCTTAGTTAGCCATAGTCACCAGGTTAGACAAGAGTTTACTGGTCAGCTTTCCTCCTTTACAAGTATTAATTTTGCCCACGCTTGCCCTTTTCCATGACCATTTCTCTGAGCTGTAGAAATCATGAGGCTCCATCTGCCTTTAATCGCAGCTCCTCTTCTAGGCTCTTTGCTTTCACTGGGATGCAATGGCGCCCTGAAAATAGAACGTCCTTCGATTCTCTTTTCATGCTCTGTCTTGGGTCCCTTAAGCCCATGTCTGAGGCTGGGTATGTGGAGGAGAGACGCTCACAGCCACTCAACAGAAAAGGGTGCCAAACACACCTAGACTCGGAGATGCTAACTTACAGTGGTTATCGGTGGTTTATAACAGGAACACCATTAAAAATAATATCCAAAATGCATCAAAACACAAGTTTTCTTAAATCTATAAGTTCGTAATTATGCTAAAATATAGTTACTGGAAAACACCAGAGAATGTGAGAAAATTATTTTATTATACTAAAACCACAATTTGGAAATAATCATGGGTTTAGGTGAGCTTCATTATGGATATACCAAATAGCAGATGACAGGGGATTTCTGTCTTAAAAATGTTCAAAGTCATTTCCAACCTCCGCCATGCGTGAGAACGTAGCTGGTGAAACAACCTTCTGCTGGGGAAAAACAAAGAAAAGAAGAAAGAAAATCTATAAACGCTGGAAAAGTATATAAATCAACCAGTTGAAGTCCTTGGCAGGAAACCGGCACAGGCAGAACCGCCTCACTCTGTGAGGGGAGCACTATGGCACACGACACCCGCATGCTGTGGCTCTGTTGAGGACGTTTTTCAAACTGTGATGGGGCCGGAAGAGAGCTCCCCTGATTGACGGTCTGATGGGACCGAGGAAAATCTCGTCTGAGTTCAGAACTGCCAAGACAACTTGGAACGGAACCTCGAACTCTCAGGCTTTCCTGAGGAAATGAAAGTCGGAGTGTAAGTCACCTTCAAATGCCTCTCGCCTCGTAGTAATGTTTATGCTGATAGAAATCTAAGATGAAACCAGCACAAATAATGACAATTAGATAATTGGAATTAAACTGCTCTCATAATAGCAACTAGTATTTCTTAATACAAGTTCAATAGGATATGAAATACATATTGTAACTAAATGAAAATCATTAAGAGAGTTTTTGGGTATTTATTTATTCAATTACTTAGAGTCATGGTATGTGGAAGTCAATATTCAGGAATCTGTCCTCTCCTTCCATTGGGTGGGTTCCAAGGAGTAATCTCAAGTCATCAGGCTAGGCAGCAAGGGCCTTTAACATAGAACCATTGCACTGGGCCGAGAGAATAACTTTAAATGTATAGCTATACCATTTACTTTTCTCATCACTGTGGGCAAATATCTACCAAGAAGCAAATGAAGAGATGTGAATCTTGGATTGTGGCTTGGTGGCAGGTCATGGTGGGGAAAGCATAAAGGCAGGTGTGATCCCTGGTTGTGAATGCAGAAGTGTGTTTGAAGCTGCTCGCTCACATCTCAGTGAGAACACCAGGAATGGGGGTGTTCTCACTTACCAAGCTTTCTCTTTCCCCTTTTATTCACCCTGGACCCTCAACACATGGGGAAGTGCCCAGTGCGTCCAGGGTAGTTTTCCATCTTCAAAGAATCCTCTTTTGAATACCCTCCATGCACACCCAGAAGGGTGTCACCTAGAAGATCTTCAGCCCAGTGGGATGACAGTGGATACTAACTATCACAATAGCTAAAAGACTGGTAAATGGAATAAGGATTGCCTGACTAAAACTATTAAAGAACGAGTCGATAAAGAACCAGGAATAGAAAGAACACAGAGAAAAGAGATAGCATAGATTTAACTCGAACAATATTAGCAGTTACATGAGATGTAAAGAAGCCAAAGACTTCAATCACAAGACTATCATGTTGAATTTTTTAAAAATACACCAATACCCAAGTGTGTGAGCTATTTCTTAAACAGAAGGACTCAGAAAACTTAAAGGTAAAAGGGATAGAAAAGCACATGCCAAACAAATATCAAGAAAGCTCGTGTTTGCTTTATTAATACCGAAGTAGACTTTGAAGGAAAGACAAAAGAATCAAGTAATCAGGAAGGTCGAGCGTCCCTTTCTGTTTCCGATATAAAGACAAGGGAGGCAAATCCACAGTCACCTTTAACAATGTACCTACCGCTGACAAAATCATCAAATAAAGATAATAAAAATAACCAAAATCATCAAAAGGAATATAAAATATGTAAAAGATAGCCCACCACCCTCCCTAACTGGCAGACAGACACTATAGGCAGCAACCTCTTAACATAGTTTTGCCATATGCATGTGGATGTGTATCCTGATACACCGAAGCAAGTCCTTATCAATTCCAGAGAACTGAAGACATAAGATATTTTCTGATTAGTAAAGACAGGGACTTAAAGACAGTTAGAAAACTCTTAAATGTTTGGAAATTAGGCAACATGCTTCTGTATAAGTATGAGCGCGTGGGTGAAATGCAGCAGAAAGCTTTAAACCCAAATTCTTAGTTTTCTTGAAGTGGTCAGCTCTTCACCGGCCTTTCAGAAGCAGCTTTTGGGAAAGTTTGAGGAGGTTTCTGCCAGACTCCACTTCTTTAATCTAAAATAGATGTCTTCCCCCAACTACACTCCTACACTTATTTGGAAAGAACTGTAAAACAGCCAAGGTCTTTCTTCATTTGTTACCTAATAAGTTAGCCTGGCATCATTTTAAGGACACTAGCAAAACACATGAAACTTCTCATTCAAGTCCTTAATTATCCGGCATCCCTGATTCCTGTGTTTCCCAGTTCCACAGGGGGGACACAGAACAATTCAAGAAGACCCAGCTCACTGTGGTAACTACCCTCTCTATTTCCCTAATCCTGGGTTTTCTTGAGTGCTAGAATAATAAAATCTTAGACAAACCAGAGCACACTGCTCACCCCTTGCACACGGGGTTTGCATCACAGCTGAGACACGGTGATCTCAGGAATCAGCAAACGTTTAAAGGCAAATGCTTTCAAACTTGCCTGTGTTTGGGTCTGGAAAAAAATCTTATCTTTATTATACTGGAAAGCAAACAAATCTCCTCTTTTTCTGGTACCCAGACCCGGTTTTTATCTTCTGAATCTATTTACCATGTAAACACACTTGAAAAGATACTACAAGATGAAGCTGTAAATGTGTCTGTGAAGAAGATGTGCAGAAACGCCAGAAATCTGTGCAAAACTGCTTCCCATCAGTACTTCAGTAAAACTATAGTGCAAAACCCAATCCAGAAATAAAATTATAGTGCAGCTATCATTGGGTCATCTCTGTCCTAATCTGCAGGCTGGCTTTGAAGTTGGTAATTCCACATTCTTCCAGACTTTACCAAGTTTCTCTAATTAAAAGTCCAATATAAAATGCTTATTTATTATTTTTAATAGAAGTATATGATAAAGACACATAATTCTACTTAAAAAGATGACCTGCCCCTCAATAATGATTTCCTATTTTATCTCAATAACAAGGATTTAATAATAGATTTTTTTCTGCTGTCTAGATCATCAAGAATATACTCAATAAGTCTCTCTCTTGTTGGAAGGGTGTCAGGACCCACTAAAAAGTCAAGAGGGAATTTAGAAATGGGAAGGGGGGTCGACAAAGTGCTGTATTCCTTTTGCAAGATAAAATGTACACTATAAGATTAAACTGATTTGGACTTTATGTAAATGGAACAGTCAGTTTTTTCTGGATTTCATCAGCCTGCAGACTCTAGTGGCTCATATTAACTGTAATAACCTTTGTCTCCCTGCTTTTCCCAAGCCTGTCCTAACTGTTCTGCACTATTCGACACTGGACACACACTATATATACCAAGATCTCTGGGTCTTTAAGCCTCCCACCACACTGGGGACCTGAGGCCGACAGTATACAAACCTATGTTGTATTATATTACCACATTAGATTTCTACCCATGCCCAACAAAGCACATGGAATGCCTCACAAATTAGTTTTCTCTCATTTCTACAGGTCTAGTGTGTAAGTCAAATGAACTCTCTGCACAGTATCACCCAATGCTGAAATCAAGGTGGCACTATGCTGAGCTCTTATAGGGAGCTCCTAGGAAATATCTACTTATTCAGATTGTTGCCAAATGTGATCTGAGGCCCATATTTCCTCTCTGGCTGTTAGCCAGGGACCTCTCTCAGCTCTTTAGGCCACCTGCAGTCTTTGGCACAAGGCCTCTTCCTCTCTCATCCAAGAACAGTGCACTAAATCCCCCTAAGCCTTGAGAACCTCTATTTTCCTCTTCTCCTCCCATCTATAGACAACCCCCCTTTCAAAGGGTTCATCTGATTGGGTTACGATAGCCCAAATAGTCACTATATTTTATGGCCACTTAACCTGAAACTTTAATTGCATCTGCAAAATCTCTTCAAAGCAGAGTCTAGATTAGTTTTCAATAGAGAATTAAGGAACAAAGATCTCAGGATGGGAGGGGGCATTTTTAGACTCTTCCCCATAATCATTACTGGTGTACAGTCTATTTCCCCTTTTCCCACTATGGTAAAGAACTGTTTGTATATGTATTATTTTTAGAAAATCAGATCTTGATGTATGTGTTTGTTTGTGTGAGTGAGTGTGTACAGACTCTTTCCTTTCTGCAGGACTTACACCCATATCTCATGGCACCCTGAATACAAGTTGATTGAAAGTGCAAATTTTAAGCACTTTTCCATATCATAACCATATAGATATAAATAAGGTTTTGACCCTGTGGAGTCAAGCTGTTTAGAAATTTCCTGTTTCACAGAAAAATGATCTTTGGGGAAGCGGCATTACCAGTATACAGGGCGTGCTCAGGCGTGTCTGAATTCTAGTTTATTATTGAACCTGCTCCCTCACCACATTCACAGACGCTAGGTATGGGAACTGCAGGCTTGTGTCCATTTGAACACTGTATACATTTAACTTTTGCTCTCTGAGAAAGTCTGCTTCCTGCTTGTGGCTAAATGTGTGATCTGTAGTTCGAAACAAATGGGGATTTATGTGTCCCTGGTTTATAAGAACAAATTACCACTCAACCTAATACATTTCCCCCCAAAAAAAGACAAGTTGAAAAATAATCAGTTCAGTCTACAAAGTGCTCTGCAGGTCTCAAGTGCAGTGGAGCATCAGAATTCTTTTATTCCTGTGCACAGTGGAAAGTAGGAGAATCAAAGCAGGAAGAAAGCTTGTATTATGGGAAGGGTGAATGTTAATCTGGATTGCCAATGTGATTGGACTGGGGACATCTAAGAGATTGGAAAAGCACTTCTAGGTATTTTTCCAAAATGAAAGAGCAAAGAAGGAAGACTAGGCCCAAACACAGGTGGTTCCATGATAAATGTCACAAAAGGAAGAGCCTGCACTAATCAGATCCCCCAACCTCTTCCCCCCAGCCCCATCCTCGCTCTTTCTGTCCCTCCTTACTGCCTACCTTGAGGCAATCTCTTTTGCTCCTCCATGCCCTCCCAACCATGATAGACTGAAGCCACATTTGAAACTAAATTCTTCCATCTCTATGTGATTTCTCTCAATCAGTTGTCACAGGGAAAGGAAATCTGGCTAACACAGAGATGCAGTTGGCTATGAATTCTAAATAGTACACTTGTGTTTTGAGACTGAACGGGGAAAAGACCAAAATAAATGAAAGAACAAAAGCTCAACTCCTCCAACCAATCTTTAATTTCTGAACTTTTGATTGGTCACAAATGTCATGTGAAATCATCCTCCTAAGCAACTCCAGTAAAAGACATAGCTTCTAGTAACCAAAATAGAGAAAACATATTGGGGTTTTCCTTCAGTCTAAGAGCCATGTCTTGTCTGTCTGTTAAAAAGTGAAATTTGGGGGGTGGAAAGGTGACTCAGTGGTTATGAGCATTGGCTGCTCTTCCAAAGGACCTGGGTTCAATGCTCAGCATCCACATGGCAGCTCATGGCTGTTTTTAACTCCAGCCGCAGGGTATCTGACACCCTCTCAGTGACATACCTGCAGGCAAAACACCAAGGCTAAGAACATAAAAATAAAGAAATAAATATGTATCCTTTGTTTTGACTTCTGATTGCTTTAAAGAGTGGAAAAACAGTCAAGTGACTTACTTAATGTATTGTATTTTTAAATAGTTTTTCTGTGTGTTGGATATTTTATGCCAACTTGTCATAAACTGGAACAACCTGAAAAGAGAGGACCTCAACTGCAAAAATGCCTCCCTAGGATCCAGCTGTAGGGTATTTTCTTAATTAGTGATTGATATGGGAGGGCCCATTGCATGGTGAATAATGCCATCCTTGGGATGGTGGTTCCGGGTTCTATAGAAAAGCAGGCTGGGCAAGCAATGGAGAAAAGCCAGTAAGCAGCACTCTTGCTGGCCTCTACATTCAGGTTCTACCTTGCTGGAGTTTCTGTCTTGACTTTCTTCACTGATAAATGGTGATCTGAAAGTGTACACCAAATAAATTCTTTCTTTTCCCACTTGTTTCTGGATCATGGTGTTTCATTGCCGCAATAGAAATCTTACTATGCGTAGTGAGGAATGGTGGGCTATGTTCTTGCCACCCCAGCTCCCGACTGCCTGGCTAGCTTATGCCCCAAAATAATTACACAGAAACTGTATTCTTTTAAATATTGCTTGGCCCATTAGCTCTAGCCTCTTATTGGCTAACTCTCACATATTGCTTTAACCCATTTCTAATAATGTGTGTAGCACCACAAGGTGGCTTACCAGGGAAGATCTTAACCTGCGTCTGTGTCTGGTGGGAGAATCATGGCAACTGCTTGCCTCTGTTTCTTTCTCCCAGCATTCTGTTCTGTCTACTCCGCCTACCTAATTTTCTGTCCTATCAGAGCCAAGGCAGTTTCTTTATTAACCAATGACAGTAACACATAGACCCTCATCCATCAACTATGGCATCCCATTAAACCAACCATTTGATGAGCAATTGATAAACTAAACCAACAAAAGCAAAGAAGAATTTAATTTCAAGTTTTTATTTTTTTCTCTTATGAGTCTCAAATTACTTACATGGGAGAAAATTGTGTGTGTATGTGTGTGTATATATGTGTGTGTATATATATTCATTCCAGGCTTATATTATTCCATCCCTGAAGGATTCTAAGAACTAGGTTATATATCTATGCTATGCTCAGCAAACAAAGATGATATACCATCTTGTATAGTTCTGTTTCTAATCAAACATGGAGGAGGGGTTACTGAGGGGAAGAATAAAGTAATCAAGGAAAGGAGGGAGGAAAACCATGGGCCTGCAAGGGAAAAGAAAGCCTATTACTTTCTGTAAATAACTAAGGTAATAAAATGAACTTTCCTAAGAAGAAAATCAAGTGTAAATCGCTGGCAGACAAGCATACAAATCCTTCTTATATATTTACCCAGCCATGGCTTCTCAGAGCTTGTGCAAGAGTTATGATTTGGCTAAAGTAAGAGATAACTTCCCATCACGGAAATGTTAGCTTCGGTTAACCACAGACACAAATGAGCTATAAGCGTGATTGCTGGGAACATCGGGAGGCAATTGTGAATGCGGGGGCATGAAGTCAAGCAGACTCATATATTTATATGTGAACATGTATCTGAGCACCCATGCTACGGTGCGCACATGGAGTGTGTTCTTGCCTTTCACCAAATGGGTCTGAGAGAGCGATCGAACCCAGGGCAACAGGCTTAGCAGCCAGTACCTTGCTTGACCCACTGAGCCATCTTGCCAGCCTGTCCACAGACGATGTTCCTAGGTTCTCCAAACTTCCATTTCTTTAGTGGTAAAGTAGAAATTACATTTTTTATTTTTGTATTAGACAAACCTTTCATGGACTTCCTTTATTCTTCTTTTTTTTTTTTTTTCTAGATCGGTATGGCAGAGACTAACTAGATAGTCCTGTAACTTAGCAGTTGAGAAGTGAAAGAAAGAATGCAGCGTTGTCCCGGTGGTGGTGGTGGTGGCTCATGCCTTTAATCTCAGCACTCAGGAGGCAGAGGCAAGTAAATCTCTGTGAGTTCAAGGCCAGCTTGATCTACAAGTCGAATTCCAGGACAGTCGGGGCTGTTATACAGAGAAACCTTGTCTCGAAAAACTAAAAAAAAAACAACAATGAAAAAAAAGAATACAGTTTTTGTCCACTTTATAAATCAATAAATAAGAAATCTGGATTTATTGTTACTTTAATGAAAAATAAAGCAATATTTTTAAAAAGTTTTTACAATGAACAATTTAGAATTTTAAGATCAAAATCTAATATGCAATTAAACACTCCATACTATAATATAATGATAGCTTTAATTTTAAAACTATCATGCTCACAATTTTACTACTATTAAAAAGAAAACATGGCTCCTAAACACTACTCTCTCTCTCTCTCTCTCTCTGTGTGTGTGTGTGTGTGTGTGTGTGTGAGAGAGAGAGAGAGAGAGAGAGAGAGAGAGAGAGAGAGAGAGATTCCTAAAACATTTTTATGAGGGATCAAGAAGACCGACTTGGGGAGGGACAGAGGAGGAGAGCAATGAAGGAGATATCTTGATAGAGGGAGCCATTTTGGGGTCAGAGAGAAACCTGGTGTTAAGAGAAATTCTCAGGAATCCACAAGGGTAACCCCAGCTAAGACTCTTAGTATAGTCACGAGGGTGTCCGAAAAAGCCTTCCTCTTTAATCAGATTAATGACTATACTAATTGTCATCATAGAACCTTCATCCAATAACTGATGGAAGCAGATGCACTGATCCACAGCCAAGCCCTGGGCTGAGCTCCTGGAGTTCGGTTGAAGAGAGGGAGGAGGGCTCATATGAGCAAGGGGGTCAAGAGCATAATGGGGAAAACCACAGAGACAGGACAAGAGCTAGTGGGAGTTCACACTCTATGAACTGACAGCTGGGGAACCTGCATGAGACGGAAGTAGGGTGACAGTCATGTGACTTGATCTATTGGGAAGGGGGTGACTAGCAGTGGTACCCGGACCTCTCCCAGGTACGTGAACTGGCATTTTGAAGTCATTCCCTGTGGTGGAATACCTTGCTCAGCCTTGATATAGGGTGGGGAGGGGGGATTGATCCTGCCTGAACTTGGTCTGCCAGACTCTGTTGAAGCTTTATTTCCTCTGAGGAATGAATGGGGGTGGAGTGGAGAGAGGTGGGGAGCAGAAAAAGGGGAGGGAAGGGGAACTGGAATTGGTATGTAAAATGAAAAGTACATTTTAATAAAAAAAAATTTGCAAAAAATAAATAAGAGGATCAGATTGGAAGAATTCCAGAGGGTAAAAGATTAATGTGGTAAGAAAAACTACAGCATGGTCCCACCAGCTGTACCATGTGTTTCAGGAGAAGTTACAGAATGGAAATAAAGTCATATATATGTTTTTAAAAAAAGAACACAGCTTTGATAGACCAACTCTCATCTGCCCTGCTCTAGTACCTGGGAAACTGTCACTGGCTACAAAGCAGAAATCTCGTACTAAACACGTTAAAGAAGCACTGGGAAAGAGAGGATTGACGGTGCTTATTGATTGTCAGAGACTAAAAAGTGGCTGTCCAAAAGTTCAGAAAAAGAAAGTGAAAGGGAACAGGAAAGTAAAGAAAGCCCCAGACTTGCTGGATGGAAAAGTCAACTGCTTCTGTCATCTAAATCATAAGAAGGTTCGGTTTCAGTAGAGATGAAGCCTAGAGTCCTGGCAGACTGAATGACTCAGACTTTGAGTGTAAAGTCATATCTAGGGTGTGGTTTTCCTATTCTAGCCTGACAGCTCCAGGGTTGATACCACTAAGCTGAGTTAATGCAATGAGGGGTTGAAAAGAGAAAAAAAAAAAAACTGAGAAGTCTTTGAATTTTAGTAGTTACATGAAAATGTAGGAAGATGCTAAGTTTTTAAGAGAAATATACATAGCAAGTTTCAAGAGTCTAAAACAGAAAAGTTTTGAGTTTTGACACTAAATTTGGGTTTCCAACTTCCATGAGCAGGTACTGTTCTGAAAGGTGCACATAGCCAGAAAGGGCGAACTCCTAATCCTTGGTTCAGAGGAATCCATGAAAAACAATAACCTGGAAAGAACCAGCTAGCAGCAGAGCAATACCAGAAGCAATAGACAGAGAAGACACACAAGGACGTTAGAAATCAGCTGCATCTAACAACTTTGCTTCACACGAGCACACTGTGGGTTCAGTGGGATTCTACACAGCCTAACAATTTTTCAGCATCTTCCTTTCTGCCATTTTTCCCCCAAACAAAAACAGATTGGAAAAAGAAAAAAAAAAAAAACAGCATTGGTTTGCCTTATTCGTGTTCTGAGTTTGGGAGGCGAAGGGTAACTAACAACCCATCTCTTTTGGATCACCATCTACTGGTTCATGAGGAACACATTCAGGACTAAAGTAGAGAATGGTCCTTCATTTAGACATCCTAGAGTTTAAACTAGACAGTGACAGACTGGGTGGAGTCCTAGAATTCCCTCCTGAGAAAGGGGTGATTATGTGGTACTCACAAACGGAAGCCTAAAAGTAAGATTTAGTGACCAAAAAAAAGCAGTTGATGAAAAACTGGCTAAATACTTAGCAATACTGTTCTCCCTTCCTGGGCACAGAGCTAAACTATGCCTCTTGGACATTTTTCATATAATACAGGACATATGACTAGTTTTCCCCCGTATAAAATGAACAAAAGAAAACACAAGCCAGGGGCAGTTTCTGATACTGTCTATGTCTGTGTGATGGTGGAAATCCCTGGAGAAGCTACCAGAGACATAAGTGACAGAAGGAAGGGGAGGAGAGCCATCCAGGAATACTGACCCAAATCTGCAAAATCTGTGTTTGTATATAAAATAACTTACAGTGGTGAACTGCAGAGATCAGCAAACTATCAAACCCTCTGTTAGGAGCTCTGAAAACAGTAACTCTTTCCCCATCGATAATATCTGAAATGCAGTTACCTCACTGTGGTGGCATGAGAAAAAAAGACCCCATAGGCTCATATGTTTGGATACTTGGTCTCCGATTTATGGAACTGTTTAGGAAGGATTCGGGATGTGTCTTTTTTAGAGGAAGTATGTCACTGGGGCAAGCTTGGGGATTTCAAAACTCTCACGCCATTCCCAGTATGTGCCCTGCTTTCTGTTTGTGGTTCAAAATGTGAGCTTTAGGCGTCCTGCTGGCTACTTCTGCTCTGTCATCATGGTCTCTAACCCTCTGGGACTAATAATCTCATTAAAAAAAAAAAAAAACTTCCCTTTTTAAGCTGCCTTGTGATGGTGTTTATCAGAGCAATAGAAAAGCAACTAATATTAACAGAATTTTCTCTCCTAAGAATTTAGAGCTGCAACGTGTAATAAATCTAAGGAAATGAATATGCTGTCATGGGGCCTTAAATGACAAATCAACACCATAAGCCAAATAAAATCGCAAAGAAGCAGAAAAGCCAAGAAAGCCAAACCACCAGGCAAAACCAAGCACTCCAAGGTAAGTATGGCAGTTTGAATGGGAGCTCTACACCATAGTCCCACATTTTGAACACCTGATCTACAGTTGGGGCTGTTTGGGAGATGTTGCTGAACCTCTAGGAGATCCAGCCTTGATGGAGAAATACATCCCTGGGAGCCGTTTCTGAGAGTCTCGCCCTCTCCCAGTTTATTCTCTGCATCATATGTGTGATTGAAGGTGTGTTTTCTCAGCTTCCTGACTGGCTGCTAGCCACCACGCATCTCCTGCCACAATGGACACAGATCCTTCTGGAATTGCGAATTCAAATAAACTCTTCCTCAAGTCTTTTTCATCAGTGTTGTTGTTGTTTGTTTGTTTGTTTTGTGTTTGTTTTTTATCATAGCAACAGTAACTAAAACAGTAAGTGTGCAGGGATGAGCAAGAGAACAGGTCAGACTTGACTGAAGAGAACCGCAAGCGTGGGGTCCTGTGGTGTAATCATGCACAGATCACATCTCTAGACTGTTAGCACCTGTGTGAAACTACCTGAGCATTTTAGCTAAAGCTATGTCCTTGAGTGACCTTAGTGACCCAGCATGTTGTAGGTAGGTGCTGGTCATTCCTGCCTAAACAAAACTTCTCAGAAGGAAGCTGTAGGCCCTTGTATTGGATTGGCCATGACTTGTCAGATCTGCAC
Organism: Chionomys nivalis; assembly: GCF_950005125.1. NCBI lineage: Eukaryota > Metazoa > Chordata > Mammalia > Rodentia > Cricetidae > Chionomys > Chionomys nivalis. Next base: position 52,508,854 of record NC_080088.1, on the reverse strand, counting down.
CATAGATTAAGGTTCCCTCTACTGTATCTGACTTCTTTATTCCTTCCTTTCAAGGGACAGACCATAGCTCTGCTTGCCCTTTCTTGCTCTCCACGTCTGTCTTTCAGAGTCTTCGTCATCCAATAAACATGTAGCAATCTTAAGTTCACTTCAGTATTGCTTTCCAGCATTCCTGAGCCTAGAATCAAATTAAAGTTTTTGAGTCCCTAGGTATTAAAAAGATATTGTGCCCCTACCTATAGTAATGAATATAAATATTTCATCATAAAATAGGTGTGAAGAATTCCCCAAATTCTCTAATTTTTATGCCAGTGACTACCTCGAGAACTTTGTGTTTGCTACTTTTTAAATATGAAAATTTTAGTTTTCAGCACTCAACAAGTAATCCTATTTGTTTTTAGCTTTAGATGTTTAATTGATATACCTATTATGTAACTCAGATTTTTAAGCCTCATTTTAGGGTCAGTCTTTATCCTAATGATCCGAAAATAGTATCAAGTTGAAGATAAGATAGACTTGCTATTGGTTGTCTCTTGCTATGCAATGAGTTATGTAAAAGTAGATGGCCTAGAGCAACATATTGGGGGAAGTTAGAAAGAGACATCTGTGGTTAAAACCACTCCCAGCTCTTACAGAGAACCTAGGTTCAATTCCCAGCACCCATATGGCAGCTCATATCGAGGTCACGAGGACCTGTCATTCTCTTCTGGCTTCCCAAGGCAACAGGCATGCATGCCTGTGGTACACATACATCCAGGCAAAATGCTCAACACTTAAATAACTCTAAAAATCTTTAAATTAAAAATAATGAACAGCCTGTTTCTACTCTCTCATGGTTTCTGCATGCTAGGAATGAGAGTGTGGCTATCTCAGTCCTCCAACTTAAGCTCTCTCCTTGGCTGTGTCCCTATGTGAGTTGACAAGTCTCATTGTGATAAGTTACAAGGTATGAAGAAAACAGAAAATCGATTAGTGTAACAACACAAGTAAATCATAGTAAACTGGAAGTTTGGGTCACCATCCATAACACAAGTTGATTTGGGGGGAACTCAGGCATTGGCAGCCGTTAAGACAGCCAGTCCTAATGATTCCTACCTCCTAACCATCCTTGCACAATCTCTACTTCTTTTGCAAATTCATTGACTGAGCTCATAGCACTTCTACCGTTAATTAAAAAAAAAAAAGTCACCTTCTCCTTGCCAGTTAACTCTGTTGATTTCTCAGCTCGTCTGCTCTATTGGTTTGTTTTTTACATGGTAATAGAGATCAAGTTCATGGCCTCAAACATGTTCCAAAAGTGCTGCATCACGGAGTCCTCAACCTTTATAAATATATGGCAAAGAAACAAGATGCTAGAATGTAACGGTCCCTGTGACAAACATGTGGCAGCCCCTTCTGGATAAGAGTCAGGAGGAACTGAGACCCTCACCTAATTATTCTGCGATGCACTTGTGGGCCCCCTCGCCCATTGGCTGCAGCAGCTTTGCAGGCCATTCACACTATAATTTTGCCTAAAGACTGATTTCAGCATTATTGCGGACCAGGGAACTAAAGCAACCACTCCCGTGGTCTAAAAGGTCTTGATTGCCAAAGTAAAGAAATGGTTTTGAAAGGAGGGGGAAGACTGGAACGATCATGGCTGTTTAAGAGTAACTAAAAGCCAGATAAGCAGCGATGCACAAAATTGCCTCTACAAATAGCGGGTGCTACTACCAGGGAAGCTACAGCAAGGAGGCATTAGTTCCAGGTCCATGGCTACTCCCTCCCTCGGCCAACCAGGAAGACAGAATGGGGTGCTTTTAAAGGCTATGTTAAAATTCCACTGCTTTTCAAAACTGTCTAGGGGAGCAAAGGGACTGACAGGAAGGGGGAGAAGTAAAATGGAGGAGATTAACTGGTGCAGGCGGTAGAATATGCTAAAAGTACATTATAAATAGCCTTGTGTAACTTTGTACCATGTGTAATAAATATATGTCAATGAGAAAAAAATAAAAATGAATTTCAAAAATTCTATAGCTTTTGTTTTTTATTACTCCTTGGCCTGGCCAGCTATGGAGTCATAATGGGCTCTAATTTACAATATCATATTCAGTTCAATGTGGTTTAGAACCCACTTGGTGATGTCAGGGGAGGCAGGAAATCCGGTAAGATCAGGGAACACAAGGCTCCCAATGGAACAAAGGAGCGAAAAAGTCACATGGTTTTTAACTTGAGTAGGAACAGAAGTGGTAAGGATTGCGTTTGCGCTCCTTCTGAGTTAGTGTGCATGCGTGTGCACGTGTGTGGGGGGAGACTGTCCACAGAGACCAGAAGTGGGCTTCAAAGGCAGTTGTGCGCTTCAAGATGTAAGTGCTCAGAGCCAAACGGCCTTCTCTACAGAACCAGCAAACAGTGGGCATTAATAGAAATACTTGGGGGTCAGAAATTATTTTTCTGGGCTAAACTCTCCTATGTTTGCTTAAAATTCAAACAGTCAGAAGCTGGAGAGATGACTCAGCCCTTAAGGGCCCTTGCTTCTTCAAACTGGCCTTCTGAGGGATTAGTTCCTAGGACTCAGAACCCGTATTGCCAGCTCCTCCCTCCAATGTTTCTTGGAAACTATCAACCCTTGTGCAGTCGGGGAACCTAGTCCTGTGGGAGATTTTGATACAGCACTTCCTGGGCCCTGGAAGTGAAGTGATGATGATGGCTAAGGCTCTGTCAAAGTAGATGGAGATGTAGAGATTCAGTAAGGGCAATCATGCCGGGTACCAACTCGTATAAATCACAGAGACTGGTGCAAGGCAGACTTAAAATTGTGAGTCATATGTATATGGATTTATTAACCAGAGATGGAATTGTCTGAATCCAAATAAAATAACCTGAGTAGAACTGTTTCAAAAGGAAAGTGCTTTCTTAAAACAAAACATGACGAAGCAAAAATTTCTTCAACATTTATGTTGATTACTTGAACATCATCCCCTAAAAATATAGCGATGGCCTTTGGTAGATCTTCATGCACCTCAGTCGGTCCCTTCACTCCCAGTAACATGTCACGGGTGTTCTCTTTTAAGAATATAGTATTTTCAACAAAATAGTTGAATCTTTTCGGTAAAATGTCTCCAGCGTTCATAATTCTGTATTTTATGACTGGCAAAATTAAAATGCCCATCGACACAATGTGAAAGGAACAGATCTTAAACCAAGCAGGCCCCTAAGACGGCAGCCTATACCATTCTAACTAGAAAACCAGATTTGGGGACACAGCGATTCGCACACTGATGAGGGAAGATCGAGGGGAGATGACGTGTCCAATGGTGAAACATTGGAAGCAGAAAGGCAAGGCCCCTCCATTGTCAGAACAGACATCAGAGACTCACACGGAGCCACCGTGGACGCTCACGAAGCCGTGTCTTCTAATTATAGTGCCATTCTATTTTCCCTCCTAGGAAATGAGAAGATTCTTATTTCGAGCCCTTGCTGTCAGGCACCCTTTGGGGAAAACAAAGGTGCAAAATGATGTCCCAAACGGCCAGGGGAAAGCGTGAGCATTGGGTTACATACGTCATATCTCAGGGGAAAAAAAACAGCAAGGGATGTTTCAGAGGACTGAACATGCTACTCTCGGGTCAAAGAATCTCCAGGAGCAAGAGGCGGCTACCCTGGAGAGCCAGCTGCAGCTGAAGACAAGGAGAGCAGGTGACAAATGCTTTTTCCTTTTACCCTTCAGGGAGAATTAAAAAAAAAAAATCAACTTAAAAACAGCCTTTTGCAGCCCAGGTTGATTAGTCCTTCGCTCATGTGACAATCTTGGCTCCTCCCAGAAGTCACCATGCAAGCTCACTCTCCCCCCGAGGGTCTGTGTCAACACAACTTAGAAAGGTCGCTTAGCCCAGAAAACCAGGTGAGAGAGAAACCCAGACCCTGCAATTACCATTGATGTTATCTTGAATCCGTCCTTCTGTTTTCTCGGTATGGTCTCATAACAGGGATTATTTTCCGCAAGAACCACAAGAGGGAGTATTCTTACTTCTTTGTTAGTGGCTCTGCCACGGAGGAGATAGTATCCTTACGTTTTGGTTTTTTAATGATAAGGCAAACAATTAAACATTTGGTGAGCTCCTGTATATTTATATAAAATCTGAGCTATTATCTGATTGTCTTTCATTGATTCATATTTATTATAGCCCAGATATTTTCTTGGCCACTAGCGATAAAAGAGAAAGCAGACAATGTTTCCCTCTGGTTTCTCTCTCTCCGGTGTATTAGAGGATTTGTGGGGGAGAGGGGTTCCTCCTTAAGTTGTGGTCAGCAAGCACAAGAACCGTGGCCAGGGTTCATGAACTAGGAGCAAGAGACTTGGTTACCTAGAAGTAATGGCTGCTGCTTCAAACTGGCTGCTTTCTTTGTCCCTAAATGGCTAACAGTAACCACATACTTGATTCTGTCCATCCTCACAGAAGATGATAACAAGTATTTTTTTTTCAGAGTCTGAGTTGGACTTAGTTTACACACCAACTTTTTTAGCCCAGTGCATTAACACTCGCTAAAACAAAACAACTGGAAATATCCATGGACACACACACAGAAGTGTGCACCCCCACAAACACCCTCACACGAACACGAGAGAACAGAGAGGGCACAGAGACAGACAGACAGACAGAACTTACTTCTTATTCAGGCCACACTGCCTGATAAGAGTTGAGTGACCAGCATAACCTTCCTTATTCTAGCCTAAAACAGAAACAGAGAGCTGGTCTGCCAAAATTAATGATATTTATTTGGGACACATAGAACATACCAAACTATGGCACATTCAAGGAGGTTTTCAAAGACAAAACTGGGGGAGTTTACACCAGCTATTTTGAAAGGACAACCCTAGGCCACAGTGATGAGTACGGGTGGCCTTGGTCCTGGACTGAACAGACAAGTAGAACAGACGTACCTGTCCAAGCGCTTTTTAGGTGAAGTACACTGGTGGCTCTTTGTGGCTAATTACGGTGCAATGCAGGCTGTAAGGAAGGCTTCTGTGTCTTTTGTGGGAGTGCTTACCAGGTAGTTTGACACAAGAAGCCTTCCTTCACAGCCTTTGGGCTGTGTTTACTTTTTGTATTTTGTTAGAGTCGACAGAGTGCATCTATTTTGATTTTGATAACTTTCACATTTCATTTACACAAGGGATGACTCAAGGATTCAGGTGTCTTTCTTTATCCTCGTTCAGCATCTTGCTCCTGAATTCTGCCTTGGCTGATGTCCAGAGTCAGAGAACTTTAAGAGCTAGGGGGAGAAGTGGTTCATTTTACTCCTTTCTACAAGCCATCACTCAGTCCCACGACCCACCAGGATGGAAAGAAAGACTCGGAAGTCTACGCTTGAAAAGAACCACCGTTCTTGTAGACCACAGGTTCTTAATGGAGGGCTCTAAGTTTTCCAGATAACCTCTCAGTCTGACTGAAAATAAATGACATCCATTAAATAAAATTTAATACGTCTTTCAATTAAATTAGGAGTGGTAGGCACTATTGTACCCAAGGCTCACACTATTGAGTCCATCTGATCTCAGCTCAGCTATGGTAAGCAATTTCATGTGTGGTAACGGTGTTTCTCCTAGAAGATGACATAACTGCTTTTCTCCAGCCTTTCTCCAGACTTTTATAAGGTCACTCAGTGGGTTCACAGGAGTCACTTAAAAGTACAAACTGGCTAATAGCATGAGACCCTGTCTTTAAACACCTCCAGAATGAGAGATGTGTAGATAAGACTGAGAATTTGGAATATCAAGCTTCCTTTAAGCACTTTGTGTTGTGGAGATAATCTCTACCGTCTGCTAGAGAGGCAGGAGAAGACAGGAGAACTGGCTATTGGTGGGAGACCCTGTGGTAGCACAGATAAAGGAAATGCTCACCACACATGCCTGGGTTCCTCATGATCTGCACTTCCTCACTGTCTGCATGTCTCTCACAAAAGCTTGCGACATTGCAAATGCACAGAGGACTGATTCTTGGAGCAAATCACAAAAATTTGCAAGATTGAGCCAATATATATACCGAGAAGAGTTAGAATGGGGCTAAGATCAGGAAACAGTGTATGACTTGGCTGAGGGAAGCTTTATTAACATGACTACCCTCCCTCAGATCTTAATGTCCTAGAGCCACTTTTGTTGATACGCTTGGATGTGACTTTGTGCTTCATTAATTGAGGTAGAGATGACAGACCGTGTTCTGAAAACTGATGGAAGGATCCAAAGGATTAGATAAATGGGCGCTTCAGATTGATTAATTATTTGAGACTAAAGAACCTGCTACTTGATTCTGTTCCATAGAAGGTGGAACATCCTTCTCCAGGGCAGAGGCAGGAAGTAACAGTGGAGGTTCCAATGCCAGTGAGAGACTTGGTCCGGGCTTCTAGAAGTATAATGCTCTTTATTTTGTGGGTTTTTTAAGGGTTTTACTGGGTCTTATTTGATTTCACATAAGCTATACCTACCAATCTCAAAATGATCAGCACTTTCCTACTTTTAAAGATGTATTTTGCCAGGCATGGTAGTGTATGCCTTTAATCCTAGCACCTGAGAGGCAGAGGCAGGCGGATCTCCGTGAGTTCAGGCCAGCCTGGTTTATAGAGCAAGTGCCAGGACATCCAGGGCTACTGTTTTGAAAAACAATATATATATATATATATGATTTTATATAACTGTGTATGTATATAACATATATGTAGATCACACAATTAATAATTAAATGTTGTATATTTATACCATACAACATGATGTGATGTTTTGACCTATGTATGCTTTCTGGAATGGCTAAAGCAAGCTATTCAAAATGCTTTGTGTGGGACCTCGTGCACTTTTCTGTTATTAGGTTGCAGTGAGGAAATATTTTCCCTCTATTGAACTTAAGTTACATTTTGGAGAAGCTTCCAGAAACCTCTGTATTTGATGCTGGGCCACCTGAAGACGGAAACAAAGGCAGCACATTACACCCTTGGCTCTGTGTTTCCTCAGTGCTCTGACTTCAGTCCTTGTCTGGAATCCATTTTTATTTGCTTCCTAGACCATATTTGAGAAATAATGTTATTTCCAAAAAGGAAGCTTAAGAATTAGAATATTTTATGTTATTTGCCAATTTTATAACAATGTATATTGATCATATCTACCCCACTACCCACCCTCCTAGGCACCCCAACCCATCTCTTCCCAGTTTGATGTCCTCCCTCCTCTTTGCAAACTGAGTCTTATTAGAACCACCTGCTGGAATGGTGACTGTCGTCTTTTACAGGTGGCCATACATGGCTGCAGTGACTTCATGAGTGTGATGAGCATGCCATGTCCAGAAGACAGCACTCCTCTTCAATGTCTCACCCCTACGCTCTTTCTGCCTCCTCTTCCACACTACTCCCTGAACCTAGGTGACGGTGTTAGTGTGGATGTCCCATTGAAAGCAGAGCACACAATAGTCCCTTATTCTTCGGCTCTTTGGCCAGTTATAAGTCTCTGCATTAACTGTCACCCCCTGCAGAGAGAAACTTCTCTGGCCAAGACTGAGGACATCGCTGACCAGTGAGTATAAATATACTATCGGAAGGCAGTTTGGCGACATGTCTATTTAGCAAGGGAACTTATAAATAGTAGTAGGCTCCCTCTAGGACCTGTGGCCTCCTGAGCCATGGGGTCTTGCCTGGTTTTACAGTGCAAAGCATGACTTAACCTCCTGCCAAATAGGCCTCAAATCTAATCCAAACCTGTATGATTGCTCCCTTAACCTCTGCACAACATAGCCGCTTTCTGTCTGTCCCACAGTGATAATCCATTCCCCTCTCCTCTCTCCTTGTGCTTGACTGTATTGTCTGGCCAAATATATTGGCTATAGTTGCTAGAGAGAGCAAAGTAGCAACATTGGCACTGAGCCTGAAACTTTGGGGAGCTTGTCATTTTGTTGTTCAGATTTCTTACTCTTCACGGTACTGTAGAGTGTGGCAGTATGCATCAAACTTCCTTCTCTATGTAACAGGCATCCCTTTTCTTCCAACTTCCACCCACAATTCCCTCAGCTTATGCCCTCACTGATGCCCCTCAAGAGCCCTCAGGTATCTATCAAACAGTCGCTTTAAGACATCAGACTTTCAGTGAGGTGGTGGTGGCTGTGCACGTCTTTAATCCTAGCACTCGGGAGGCAGAGCCAGATAGATTTCTGTGAGTTTTAGGCCAGCATGATACTAAAAAACCAGTTCCAGGACAGGCTCCAAAGCTGCACAGAGCAACCCTGTCTCAAAAAAAAAAAAAAAAAAAACAAAAAACAAAAAACAAATAAACAAAAAAGACAACAGACTTTCATCGGCGTTTTTCTTGAAATTCTGTAACAGTCACTACATTTTGAGGTTTTGTTACAACTTCTCTGAAGCTCCTTCAGGTGCCCAATACCAAAATATATTGTTTACCTATTGCTAGATAACAAATTACCCAAAAATATATAGCCATATAACAGCAACATATACTTTACCTAATGCTGGCAGTTTAGCTGGACTTGGTAGTGAAGGTCTTTAATTTCAGCTCTTCAGGAGACTGAGGCAGGGGGATTGTGAGTTGAAGGCCTCGAAATTGGAGTGGGGGGAGTTTAAGGCAAGTAATGAGACTCTGTCTCAATACGTTATTTTAAAGGGGCAAGAGCTACCACTTTGTAGCAGAGCTCGGGCCTGGCATATGCACAAGGCCCTGGGTTTATTCACGGCACCACGGAGGAGAAAACAGCTTGAGCTGGGCTCAGTTGGGACAGGTTGTAGACACTCTACATTGGCTGGGCAACTTCAAGGTTGGACACTTCCATGTCAGGCGATTACTGCTGGAGTCTGAGAGTGCCAACTGTGAATGCTGTCTCAAACATTGTTCAACTGTGTCTTTGTGTGTCTCCACAACATGGCGGCTGATTTACGAGAGCACGTTTCTCAAGAAAGAAAGGCCCAGGGAAGCTTACTGTCTTGGCTGGCCTGATACCGACACGATTTCATATTTCATCCCAGGCAATGCAATTAAATCACATTGGGCATTGTGGAACAAAGCAGTGGTTCAAATGAACCTAATGAAAAGCGTGTTAGGAAATGTGTGGACACTTTCAAAAACTACACCCACACATAGTTTACTTCAAACTAATTTAGAATTTCCCTGTGACCTGACTAGAGGCTTTTATTATTCCAACTACTAATAAAATACTTTGTTGAAAATATAAAATCTGTGATAAATAGAAAACTTGGCGGGAAATCACTGGGTAAGCTTAATAACAAGATGGAGATGACAAGAAAGAGGACCTTAGGGAAATTATCAAAATATCTAATATTTGTGTAATTAAATCTCTTAAGGGAAAAGAAAAAGAATGGTTCATAAATACCAACTGAAGAAAGGATGTCTAGAAATATCCAATGTTAGTGAACACCGTACATTTATAGACTAAAGAAACCAAATAGTCCCCAACAAAACAATAAACACAAAAATGCCTTTGCCAATTGCTACAATCAAACTTTTGAAAATAAAATATGTAGGAAAAACTTTAAGTATCGGTGAGTGAGAATGGGAATTTTAAAAGGAAGGGGAGGACTCCAGCTGTCTAGGAGTTCCTAAGTCAATGGTAAGCCACAACATTTTCAAGTGAACACTCATCCTTCAAAACTACTGATGAGCTGGCAGTGGTGGCACACACCTTTAATCCCAGCACTCAGGCAACAGAGGCAGGCAGATCTCTCAGAGGAGGCCAGCCTGGTCCACAGAGTGAGTTCCAAGACATCTGGGGCCGCACAGAGAAACCCTGTCTTGAAACAAACAAACAAACAAAACAATGATGAAGAAATACTTTCTGAAATAAAGGAAACCAAGAAAATACATCACCAAAATATTGCTCTAAAAATGTTGTGGGGAAATTTTTTTGCTTTTTCATTTATATATTTTTTTTAATTTTTAAGATTGCAATACAGTTACATTTCCCCCTTCCTTTCCCACCCTCCAAATCCTCCTAGAGTGAGTTTGTTTAAACCAAAATATGATCAAACTAACAGAAACAAAAGAAAAGCAACAAACACAGTAGAAATACAAGTAAATATGGCTTCTCTTGAGCTCTTTAGGGTACATCTGATGGATCTATGAGACGACTCAGCAAACAAAGGCAATGGCGTCAAACTTGGGGATCCAAGTTCAGTACCCAGAACCCACTTGGTGTGAGGAAAGAACTGAATCCTCCAGGTTATCCCCTAAACTTCATATACCTACCCAGTATGGTGCACACACACACATACACACACATAATAAATGAATGAATATAACAAAAATACATTTGCTAGATGAAAACAAAATAATCACATTGTCTGATAATTCTCCAGTGAACATTAATATAATAGCTTGGACAACTGAAGCAAAACTTACAGGGAAAAAAAGCACCTATAAAATAGCAAATTTATTTTATTCTAGTGAAAATGGCAAAATATTAAGTCCAATATAGCCTGTGAAAAGTTAAATACTTCCAAATGCTTGCGCAAGTGATACATAAATTTTAATTAAAGATACGGTGAGACATACAATAGATAAGATAGAACTCCAGAAGCTCATACAACCCAGTGGATGATGGTAAAGAAAATACAAACGGTAAAGCACAGGCCTAAGTCCAGATGCACCAGTCAATTCAGCACACATAGTCAAGGCACAAACGGAAAGACAAAGACTGTCAGAAAGGAAGTAAAATGGAAAACTGGAAGCAAGTTAAAAGGAAAAAGATAGAGAAGGACGCATCATTAAAACGCTTATCAAGAGAAAATACAGTGAAAAGCAGGATTGCCGCATAATAATAAAAGCATCAATACACCAAGAAGGAAAATCCTAAATGGGAGTGGACCAAAATCAGAGCTTCAAAACCACAGAAAAAAAAAAAGCTGGAAGGAAAACAAAGAAGAGCAAACAAAAACAAATGCATAATTCCACAAGGCAACCTCCACCTCTCCTGAGGCTCCATAGCGCAATCAGAAAGAACAGAGAACTGAGCAATACAATCAGCTGAGTAGGCAGAATTCAAATCTGTTAAACTCTTTATCCAGAAAAGTAGAGGACCTGGGGGCTGGAGAGATGGCTCAGGGCTAAGATCATCCGCTGTTCTTACAGAAGACCAAAGTTTGGGTCCCAGCACCCACCTCAGGCAGCTCATAACCATATGTAACTCCAATTCTAGGATACCCAACACCTCCTTTGAGGTCTCCCTGGGCACCTGAGCTCATATATATATTCTCACACAGACATATACATAATGAAATTTTAGAAAAATAAGTCCTTTTGAAAATCACATTGTATCCATTCTTTGTAGGTGCATGTGGTATAATTGTAAGCATTGGGTTTCAAACTTAACCTTAACAAATTTTAAATTTTTAATATGATATAAGGTATGTTATCTGAAAATAAAAGAATAAATTAACATCATTGTCATACAGACCATGAATTGGATAAGAAACCTCAAAATTTCAAAAAACATATTGTTTTGAAAATAATTTAAATCCAATATCTTAAAAGTCAAGGACTGCAGATGAAGCTCAGTATAGTGGTGTATTGTTTGTGTTTTAATAAATAAAGCTTGCCTGAAGATCAGTGCAAAACAGTCACACGAGTCAGCCATACAGACCAGGCTGTGGTTGCACACACCTTTAATCCCAGCAGCCACACTAGTTTGTCATAGAGTCCAGACATTAGTGGTGCACACCTCTAATCCCAGCACTAGAGAGGAATATAAGACAGGATGAGACAGAACCTCACTCTCTTATAGTCTGAGGATTTCTTAGAGGTAAGAGTTCTCTAGTGCTTTGGTTATCTCTCTCTCTCGGTTTAATTAATTGTGACAGGCAGATTATCTGACAAACGCCAAGTCCCTGGTTCCATCTCTAGCACTGAAAAAAATTACAATAAAATTTGAAGTATGCCTGTAAAGCTGCCTTTGAGGGACAGTGGTAGCATTAATGGGTTGTGCTAAAAACCAGGGAAGACCTCAAGTAAATATTTTAAGTTTTTCCTTTAAGAAACTGAACCATAAGCATAGGAAAGAAATAATAAACATGAGATAAGAAATTGAAAAGAGAAAAACACTAGATAGGAAAAAATTGTTTTTACTCATAATTAAAATGATTAGTAACATTGACAAGAGCTCAGACAAGCAGGAAAAGACAGGGGAAATACACAAATTATCACTCTTGGAACTGAAGGAATGTGTCACTTAGGCCATACCTTAAGGAAACATTTAATTGGGGGTGACTTACAGTCCAATGGACTTAGTCATGGCAGGAAGCATGGCGTCACACAAGCAGACATGGTCCTGGAGACGTAGTTTAGAGTTTTACATCTGGATTGGAAAGCAGCAGGAAGAGTAAGTGAGCCACTGGGCCTGACTGGAGCTTCTGAACCCTCAAAGTTTACACCCTGTGACACAAGGCCACAACTACTCTAACAAGGCCGCAGCTCCAACAGTGCTACTCCCTGGGGGCCTATGGGGCCATTTTCATTCAAACTAACACAGTCACTGACTCCTAAACATCAGCACAAAAATCCTATATAAATTATCAACCAATAAACTTGGACGTGGTGGCGTATTCAGTATTTCTAAGACTTGGGAGACTGAGGCCAATGAGTCGTTGGTTCAAATCCAGCCTGGACTGCCAAGTAAGTTTTTTGCCATCTTGTCTTGTACAGGGCCCTGTCTCAGAAGTTAAACTAAATCAAATCAAAACATTAACAAATAGTATACAGTAATATATAAATAATGACCGAGGGCCATTGTGAAAAATGTATCTACTGTGCTATCTAAACCCAGACACTATATGATATCTCAAGTAGATGCAAGAATAAACAAATAATAGACATCACTTCATGATTTAAGAAAGAAAGAAAACCTTTCATCATACTGAGAATGGATGAAAACTCTCTTAACCTGTTAAGAATTGTCTGCCAAACAACAAAACCCAAAGACCATAGCTGGCATCATACTTACTGTGAAAGGCAATGTTTCAGATGCACCACAGCAGGAAAAATCCCACTTCCGTCATTCCTGTCCAGAACAATAAAGACCAGCAGAGTAGGAATTCAGTTGTCCTGATCTGTGAGAGGCAAAACTATCCAGGTAGGAAATCCAAAGTGATCGACAGAAAGCACCCAGAACGAATAGGTGCATTTTGTAATGTCTTGAGAAATGTCATTAACGCAGCAAAATCAATCATTCCGACATGCTCACTCTGAACAGTTGGAAACTGAAACAGTTTTTTAAAAGAAAAATAGCTCCTGAAGAGTGAAATGCTCAGACATAACTGTAACAAAATATCAGCTGAAAAAAATTAGCTCAAAATACACAGAGACACTCTGTTCTTAGATGAGAAGATTCGGCATAATAAAAGTGTCAATTCAAATGTATTTCCAGCTAAAATCCCACAGGGTTTTGTACATACATACAGCACAAACAGATTCTAAACTGTACAGGGGGCCTGCAAGATGGATCAGAAGCACTTATCATGCAATCGTAACCTGAGCTCCACCCTCAGAATCTGCAAAAAGCCAGTTGTGGTGGCTCTCATCTAGAATCTCAACATTCCCACTGGAAGATGGGAAGTGGAACCAGAACAGTTGGGAAGGTTTTGGTTGTTGAGCCTGGAATGTACAGTGTGGCAGAATCAAGTGAGAGACCTGGCTTCAGAAAGATGGAAAGAGAAAGAGCCAACTCCTGCATGTCTTCTGATCCCCACACACACGTATTGTGGAAGAGGTGCACCTACACACACACACACACACACACTTAGTAATAAGGAGGTGAAATTTTAAGTGTACAGAGGAAAACAAAGAAACTAGAATAGTCCAAACAATTTTGAGAGAGCAGAAAAACTGGAGGGGATTTAATAATTTATAAAGCTACAATAATGAAAGCAATATGCTGCTGATGAAGAGATCTAGAAAGAGAACTGAATATAATAGAAAATAGAAACCTATGCAAATGTGGAAGACTGATAATTCCATCCCAAAGACAGAGGGGATATTCAGTGGGAAATTATCTAGTCAGCCGTGGGACAACTGGAATCTACGTGCAAAAATTTAAATCAAGCTTTATACCTTATACAAACTTTAAATCAATATGCAATCTGGATCTACATATAAAAATTTTATACCAGGTGATGGTGACACATACCTTTAATCCCAGCACTCAGGAGGCAGAGGCAGGTAGATTTCTATGAATTTGAGACTAGCCTGGTCTACAAGAGCTAGTTCCAGGACAGGTAGGACTGTTACACAGAGAAACCCTGTCTTGAAAAACAAAACAATATAAAACTGTAAAGTTTTTAAAGAAAAAACAGGAAGTCTTCTTGATGTGAAGTTAAGCAAAGAATTCTTAGCTTTGACAGTAGAAGTACAATTTGGTGGTGGGGGAGACAACCCACAAATGATGAGATTTTATCAAGGCATAAAACCTTTCAAAGACTATAGAGAAATGAAGGTCAGCCATAAACTGGGGGAAAATATTTATGTGTCTATATAACAAATGGCTAGATTTTAAATGGGAGAAATGTTTGTATAATCAATTGACCAAGTAAATGGTTTTAAAATAAGTGCATGAAAATATACTGAACATTATGAAAATTACTGAGAGATGCCACATCACCCATACCAAAAAAGCTAATGTTAAAAAACAACTATTGACAATGTTGTCTTTTCCATAATGTTTATTGTTGACCTCTTTGCCATAATTGGGCAGGTCCTCAATTGCAGTTGTCTATTCATATGTCAGCACCATACCGTTTGTATAACTAGGGCTCTGTAGTATAACTTGACATTAGGGATGGTGATACCGCCAGCAGTTACTTTACTGTTTGGGATTATTTTGGCTATCCTAGAGTCTTTATATTTACATATAATTTAAGATGATTTTTTTTCAAATTGTGTAAAGATTTGTATTGTAATTTGAATATATAGATTGCTTTTGTTGAACTGGCCATTTTCACAACATTAATTTTACTAATCCTTAAGCATGGAAGGTCTTTCCATCTTCATTATGGTCTTAAATAATTTTTTTAATGTCTTAAATGTTTGCATTGTACAAGTCTTCCATTTCCTTATACAGATTTATTCCAAGATAAGATCAAAAGGCATTATGAGTAGTATTACTGCCCTGATTTTTTTCTCAATATATAGGAAGACTGCTGATTTTTGTGTGCTAATTTTGTATCCTACTACCTTGCTGAATGTGTTTAGGAATGCTGTAGGAATTTTCTGATGGTGACTTTAGAGTCTTTTACATATAGAATTGTCATCTGCAAAGAAAGAAACTTTGACTTCTTCCATTTCTATTTGTTTCCCCTTGATCTTCATTCTTCATTGTCTTACTGCTCTAGCTGAGATTTCAAATACTATATTGAACAGGGAGGGGGAAAGCATACATCTTTGTACTCTTCCTGGTTTGAATAAAATTATTTTGAGTTTTTCTCCATTTGCTTGATTTGGACTGTGGGCTTGCTGTATATTGACTTTATTGTGCTGAGATATGTACCCTATATTCCTTGATATGTAGGCAGTACAGCCATTCTAGAAAATAGTTTAACAGTGTCTTATGTATTAATCATTATCTTGCTATAGGACTCAGTCCTTAATGTTTACCCGAGAGAAAGCTAGCATTCATTCAATAGATCTAGTAAATACAGATTTCATGCTATGGATCTTGATGTCCCCAAGGCTCATATGTTGAAGACTTAATCCTCCACTGATTGTAAAACCAGGCACTGCGGGAAACTCTAAAAGGGCAGAGCTGGAGATGCCTTTCATTGGGCATGTCCTTGCTGAATGCATGGGAACTCTGGCCCTTTTCATCTTCCCAGCTACCAGGAAGTGCTCAGTTTATGCTCCATTCTTGATCATAATGTTCAGCCTCATTGCAGGCCCAGAGTAGCAAAGTCAATCAGTCATGGTCTAGAATTTCTGACACTGTATGTAGGAGGAGGGCCCTGCTTGTTTGTCCCAGCCACCCAGAACCAAAATAATCACACAGAAACTGTATTCATTAAATCACTGATTGGCCCATTAGCTCTAGCTTCTAATTGGCTAACTCTTACATCTTAGTTTAATCCATCTTCATTAATCTGTGCATCACCACGAGGTTGTGGCCTACCAGCAAAGTTTCAGCACATCGCCTGTGGCAAATTCATGGCATCCCTCTAACTCTGCTCTTCTTTCTCCCAGCATTCAGTCCAGTCCTCAGCACATACCTAAGTTCTGCCCTATCAACAGGCCAAGGCAGTTTCTTTATTCATTAATGTTAACCACACACACAGAGGGGACTCCCACATCAGATGTAAGCTAAAATAAACCTTTCTTCTTCTTAACCTGTTTATCTCTGGCCTTTTGTCACAGTGAAAAACACCTAACACACAACTCAACTGTCTGTCCTTCTCTAAGGACTATATAAACAACAATGGGCTACTGAAGAGTGAGCAGAACGATTTCTCAGTGAGCTGCAAAATCCCAACTCCTAAGCAATGCTGTCCAACAGAGTTTGTGTTATCACGCTCTTTTCAAAGAAAACTTAAAAGCAAAACTAAAAATTAATCCTGAAGAGGCAAGCTACTGGAAATTGAACTCAGAACTCTACCACTGAGTTTCTCCCCTAGCCCTTCTTTTGCTTTTATTTTTAAGTAAGAACTTGCTAAGTTTTCCAAACTACTCTAACTTGATTTCCTGGTTCAGATACCCCATGATGGTATTTCACCCACCATGTTTATCTGGCCCAAAACTAAACCCTGTCTTTTAAAAATATATTTCATTGTTACTGACTGTGCTATCTAATCAAGTAACACTACAGACTTTCAACTCCTACTCTTTTTCAGGTTGTGAAATAATCACTAATTAACTTGTTATTGATTACTGTTTATTATTCTTAATTTAAGGTGCTGTGAAGTAGGATGCATTCCCACCCTTGCATCTTTGCACACTTCACACAGTCTTTCTGCTTTGGAGACACTGAAAGATTTTGTCCAATTTAATTCGATTTACTAACAAGATCTAATCAGATTAGGTCTTGGTGATAAAAACTTTAGCATGAGTCTTACTCCCTCAAGTTCCTCAGCAACAAACAGGAAACACAAGCACTTAAAATAATTGCTGCAAAAAAAAAATAGCTGTATCTCTAGAGTCTAGAAAGACACGGAGAAAGGAGAAACCTTGCTTGGATGTGTAAACAGGCAGTGCAGAGCATAAAACCACAGAGGAGTTCCTTAGCCAGCTGTAGCTACATGGCTGGCTTCTTCCCTCAGGACAGATCACATGTACAACCATAAAGAAACTTTTGAGAAAGGTTATGAAAACATGAACTAATCCAGAGATCAGCAAGTGTTTTTGGAAGAGGATCAAATGGCAATTATTTTGTGCTTCCTATTCCACACATGGTATGTCCCAGAAATAATTTACAAAAGCAAGCTCAAGGCTACCTGTGTCCCAGGACCATATGCTGTTAACACTTATATTTGCCAAACCAACATAACTATGCATTTGAGCAGTAAATCACAAAAGATTCATACCTATGAAAAATGTGACTTATCAATAAATCTAATAAAAAAAACAGTATTGACCCAATCTGATGCTAGAAACCTCATACACCTGAGCCTTCTCTTTATATGAAAGTTGAAGTGTTAACACAACCAAGAGCATTGTTTCTGAACTAAAATGTAACGGGCTTTACTACCTGAAACTATAGACTGTGTTGAGAACATCCACAATTACCGAGGAAGGGTTCATGAGTCACACACTTCCTCCTCCTCTCATTTCTCTAAGGGTTCTAGAATGTTCATGGATGAAATAGGTGTCACCGGGGTGCAGAAGTTCTTCTGTGTGGCTGATGAGTTCTCTTTATCCCTTAGCAACTGGCATTTCTATTTGCTGTTAGTCAGAAAGGCCAGAAGCAAATGCAATGGTCTCCTTTGCACCATATTCCCTCAGAGATTTTCAGGATGTCTTAACTGAGCCAGGAGGATTCCCTGAGCAAATGCTTATAGCTTGACCCTTTGATTTTTCCTGAGACGGGAGCTTCCTGAGGATGCATCATCCCAAGCTTATTTCATCACTGCATCAGAGGAATAATAAAAAGCAGACAGGAGGCCACTGTAATGAACAATGGCTGCTATGATGTAAGACGTATGAGGGGCATGATGGGATCACCTTAATTTGGGGTGCTCTCTTTCAGAGAAGGGAATCTAGAATTATCTAGAAGCACTAAATTACAGGTGAGTCATCAGGTTGGGAATAAGCTGTACAAGTTGTTTTTTTTTCCAACCACTGTTTTAAGAACACATAGCAATTACCCACAGAACACAAAGCGTATCCTGCTTTTTAAAAATATTCTGATGCTTTAACAGTAGTAATGCTTTTATTTGATTATGATCTGCCCACGGGCACTTCTTGGGTTGTGACTTACTTGAACAGGTTTGTTGGATTTGTTTTTTATTTTTTTATTTTTTGGATTTTTCTTCTCCTAAGTAAAAGAACATTTTATTCTCAGATGTGAAGAAAAAAAAAGGAATAAAGGATTAAAAACCTGCTGGAATGCTCTAGAATGGAATGGAGTTAGCATAAATATGGAATGACAGGCAGTTTAGTCAAAGACAAGAAAAGGGACATGATCTTAGGTCACACTGATGCTAGCACATGATTTCTTAGCCTAGAATTTGTTTTTTCTAATACAAATTTTGGGACCATGCTATCATGAGTCATCATTCTGTTTACGATGCTGACATTTTGTTCTCCTTGTAACTGTGATGAAAGGCTGCAGAGATGTTCTCTTCATTCTAATTTTCTCTCCTGAAGCTGCTGCTGCATCTGCAGCCGACACCCTTAGCACAGAGTATCATGAATTGCTCTGGGTTTCAAAATCTTAAAGGACAGCTCCTAAGAGGAGTGCAAAGACCTAAAATCCCTTAATCAAGTTTCTAATCGCACAAAAGATGGCCTCACATTAAAAGCCATTTGAGAGCAGCGGTCACATCATGTCTTCACCATATCAAATAGGATTCTTATTTTAGCACCAAAGGCAGCTCTTTTCTTGTAGAATGAAGCAAAGCCCTGAACAGTCTGTTCAATAACAGAAGACAGGAGCTGCCTCCTCTCTTCCACATGGTTCCAGAGGCTATCATATTTTAGTTAATGAACAACTAGTATTTTGTCGGTTCTATTTTTGGTCCTTTAATTCTTGCATTAACCTTGTTACATACCTACTATTGCTATCTCCAAATTACAGAGCAGGAAAGCAAGTGGGATTCAAGAGCCTGTTCCTGTCACACAGCCAGCAGGTGGCAGAGCCCAGACTCAAATACAAGCTACGCACCCCGTGATTAGGATGTAGAGTCACTGTGAAAACAAACTCTGGGAATGACTTTGAGGGAATTTCCAGATTTGGTTCACGCACGTGGGAAAATCTACCTTAAATGTGGAAGGTACCATTCCATAGCCTGGAGCCCAGAGCCAAACAGAAAGGAAAAATCAAGTTGTACCCCATCTTTCATCTCTCTGTTTCTGAAGTGCAGATGCTATATAACTAGCCGTCTCAGTTCATGACCAGGAAACCATCATGACTTCCTCATCATGATGAACTATAACCTTGAACTATGACCTACCTTCCTTAAGTTGCTTTGATCAGGCGTATTTGTATCAACAAGGAGAAAAAACTAAATACAGCCCCCGGGTCACAGGGTATATTTTCTAGTTTATCCATGTATCTGCAAATTTCATGATTTCATTTTTCTTTACAGCTAAAAGGTATTCCATACTGAATATGTATCACATTTGCATTTTCTATCCTCAGTTAAAGCACATTTGGGTTATTTCCATTTTCTAACTCTTGTGAACAGTGCGGCAATGAAAATGGCTGAGCAAGTGTCAGGAGAGTAGAGTGTCGAGCCTTTTGGGCATCTGTCAAGGAGTAGTATAGCTGAATCATTGTAAATTTATTTTTAGGTTCTTGAAAATTCTTCACGTCATTTCCAGAGTGGCCACTCAAGTTTGCAATCCCACCAAAAGAGAATGAAGGTTCCCCTACAGCCTTTTCAATAGGGAATGAGGGCTCCCCTTCCCTACAGCCTTTTCAGTAGGAAATGGGGCCTCCCTTTCCCCTTACAGCCTCTCCAGCATTTGTTGTCAGGTGCTCTCTTGATCTTAGCCATTGTGATTGGAGTGTGATGAAAGCTCAAAGTTATTATAATTTGCATATCCAAAATGTCTAAGAATGGTGAAAACCTTTTGGAATATTTCTTATCCATTTTTATTCCTTCTTTTGAGAATTCTTCATTCAAATCTATAGCTCAATTTTTAATTTGGTGGTTTGTTTTCTTGACTCTCCTTTCTGAGTTCTTCATATATTGTGGATATTAATTAAAGAATAGAAATATTCCTTGGAAAAAATAAATTATAAGATACAAAGGTACAGATGCCAATACATTAGCTATTTAAAAATTACCCTTTTGATGGAGGAAGGTCATTGGCTAATTAATAAAAAAAACCTGCTTGGCCTCATAGGTTAGAGCATAGGTGGGTGGAGTAAACAGAACAGAATGCTGGGAGAAAGAGGAAGTGAGCTCAGATGCAGGGCAGCTCCTCTCAGAGCCAGATGCGATACAGCCAGCCGCCAGGTCAGACATGCTGAATCTTTCCCAGTAAGCGCACCTAGTGGTGCTACGCAGATTATTAGAAATGGGCTAAATTAATATGTGAGAATTAGCCTAGAAGAGGCTAGATATAATGCACCAGGCAGTGTTTAAAAGAATACAGTTTGTGTGTTGTTATTTCGGGGCATAAGCTAGCCAGGCGGCCAGAGCTGGGTGGCAGGAACGCGGCCCACAGCTCCCTACTACACCCTTTCACTTTAGCTATACCTCATATGGTTACTTGAGGGATTTTAAAAAAGAAAAGCATAGAATAAATTGAAAGTGCAAATATACATACACACATTCTTGACAGAAATTAACTAGTACTGTAACAATTCATCTTTTTTTGGATATTGTTTTCTGCATTGCCTCTTTATCATGAAATAAAAAGGGAAAGTATAAAATCGTAAACTATTTTAAGTATAAGGAAACACACATTGATAAATCTTCTGAAATCTGAGTGTCAAGGCAGTCACTGTGCTGACAGGCTCAAAAGGCAAATTAAATATATTGAGAACCAGAAAAACAGAATTTACTGGCATGATTCAGGGGAAGGCAGGAAATCTAGAAGATGCTCACAGCGGCACAACAGGAAGTAGAAGGACCTATAGGTGTTCTGCTCACCTAGTGGCTGCCCCACCCTCACCGCCACTGCCACACCACAAAGCTCTAGAAAGAAGCCTTCAATACATTTATGTGAGGTTATTGAATGGATCAAGCTTGTGAAAAAAAATAGAAACATTTCCATCCAAAATAACAATAGGCCTAGCTGATTAAAGAAAGATGCCACCAAATATTTCTGAGACAAGGAAGTCCTGTCTCAGGGATCTCCAGAGGATCCATAGCTATGGTTAATTTGGCCTAGTGAAACACACATAGCACCTATGAATAAATATGCCAATGTGCTAAATAATATGTTATAAGACAATTTCAGGAATCTAATAAAGGTCTATGTAAGAAGAGTGTTTCATATCAGGAATAAAGAAAAATCCAATATCGAGACATTTATTAAAATAGAAAATCACATGATTATATCAAGAGAAGTAGAAAGAACACCCAATAAAATCCCACCATATCCCTGATATAAATCTCTTAAAAAATAGAAATTGAGAAACATTTCTGTGGTGCGGTTTTTAAAGAGTATTTATTATAAATAGCAGTAAATGCAATTGTAAACATTGGAATGTACAGCCTCTTACAGTTGGTCTAAGAGAAAGATGCTGTCTACATTTTAGATGACTCTTCATCTTTTCTTTACCTGAAAACTCTTCAAAATTGGGACAAGACCGTATTGATATTATACCACCACATTTATTACCTTTTTAGGGGACTTTATACACAATATCCCCATGCCTCATAATCTTTTAATGCAAGGAACCCTTAAGCTATCCCATAGATAAATCAGCTAAAATTAATCAGTAATAACAGTTATCTCTATTTGCACTCACAAATAAGAAACACCAGCAATTCTTGTCTCCAATAAAATGATCCTCCCATAATTTCAATAGTCATGTAACACACCGAGTCTGTATTCATTCTGCCTTGTGCTTAAAAAAGAGAAAGAAAAAGAAGAAATAAAGAAAGACATGGAAGGAGTGAAAGGGGAGGGAGGGAGAGAGGGAGGGAGGGAGGGAGGGAGGGAGGGAGGGAGGGAAGGAAGGAAGGAAGGAAGGAAGGAAGGAAGGAAGGAAGGAAGGAAGGAAGGAAGGGAAAATACTCTTCTGCCCTTCATCATAAGGTTCTAGCATTCTGCAGTTGCCTTTTCCTGACCAGACATTCTCATTCAGGGTGACCCCTGCTTCAGTATGAGTTTTGTATTCTCTAACCACTTTTTACCCAGCACTGTAAAATGAAGGTTCTGGAAACAGACACGGAAGATGTGTCTGTCAGTCAGAGCTAAGAGCTGACTGATCTGGCCATTTTGGTCTGGTCCTCTGGGAAAAGTTTGCCTTGACAAGCACTGGTGGTGGTGCACGCCTTTAATCCCTGCCCTCGGGAGACAGAGGCAAGTGGATCTCTGTGAGTTCAAGGCCAGCCTAAGCTACAGGGTGAGTTCCAGGACAGGCTCCAAAGCTACACAGAAAAACCCAGTCTCAAAAAAGTTTGCCTGGCCACTTCTCAGTAACTTGTGAGGGTTTTCCTCAGTCTTGACTGTGCATCCTTAGGAACCCTTTCATCTGATTTATGTCCCAAGGTGGAGTGCACACTGGATTCTATTAATGATAAACATGCCTTGCCCCATCTCTAGGGACTTGAGGTTTGCACAGGAAGCATTCTCAGTCATCCCTGTATTGCTAAAAGGATCTTCTCATTATTTTTGCCCTCTATCAGAATCCCTGCTCTCTTCTTCTTGTATTTCATTTCATCTGTCTCTAAATGGCACAGTTCCCCTGGGGACACTCGGTGCCCAATGACCAATTGGAGAATTTAGACAAGAATGTTATGAATCATTTGAGGAGCCCATGCAAAGAAAATGAATCACAAGAGTTCCTGTTTTGTCAGTCGAAAGGAGAGATCAGTTGATGACAGAGAATCCCATTGCCCTTGCTATTGTACCTCAGGGATTAAAAGTATCATTTTTGATTGTACATTTGATGGAATTGCTAGAGGCCTGATAAATGTGGGGGGGGGGCATAGTCCCCCTCCCCCCCCCCGACACCACAACTCCCCTTCCCTCTCTCCCACTCTCGGTTATAATTCAGTATATGTCTAAGCACTTCTATACCAAAATGGGTTTTCTACTTCCAAAGCTACTCCTGACTCCTTCTGTTATGCCCTGGATTTTTGTTTCTTTCCCCACACTCGTGTTAAAATCCTGACTCCCCTATGATGGTACAAGGAAATGGGACGTTAGCCCCATATCTCTCTTACACTCACCCGGTTGAAAGACAGAGAAGGCAGCCACCTGTGGGTGAGAAGGCAGTCTTTGCCAGACCTCAGATCTTTCACACAAGGGTCTTTGACTCCCAGCTCTGAGAAATGGATGTTGGTTGTTCAGCTTTACTTTATTAATGAAGTGTGTGTGTGTGTGTGTGTGTGTGTGTGTGTGTGTCCCTCTGCTGCTGTCCCTTCTTTTACTGGATTTTGTATCCTAGGCTAGCTGGCCTACAAATTCCCACGTATAATCCTCCTGTTCCCCACCTTCCTTCTCACAATGAGGGTGCTGGGATTCAAATTACTGCTATAATAGCTGACCTTTGACATAGGTTCTAGAAATTAAACTTGGAGAATTGAACTCAAGCTGTCAGACTTGCATGGATAACATTCTTACCCACTTAACCATCTTACCATCTTTCAGTGCATGTTGTAGTATGGTGGTCCAAACTGATCAAACATGCCTTCTTGAAAAGGGTGAGTGATTGCCTTTCACAGTCAAAATTTCATAGTTTCTGGATCTCTCTCCTCTCCTCTCCTCTCCTCTCCTCTCCTCTCCTCTCCTCTCCTCTCCTCTCCTCTCCTCTTCTTTCTTCTCCTCCTTCTCTTTTCTACCTGTATCTGCCTTTGGAAAACTTTGGGGTTCAATTACGATAAAAACAGTTCTTTACGACTATAGGGTACACTCCTGCATAATGACTCTAGATGAACAGTCAAAAATATCAAAAGGAAAGAAAAAGTGAACTATGGCTTATTTGTAGCGGGATATGAACTGGTTTTGAGTTTTGGTGCATTTTCACAATTAAAAAAATACCAAAATGATGTTTAACTGAAAAATTGGTTGATCACTTAGATTCCAGACCAGAAGAAAAGCTATACATGAGAGAGTTTTGGGAAATACACCTGGAAAACATATGGCATTTGGAAAACTTAGAATTACTTATATTTATATTTTTAAAAAGAGTTCTCCATCATCTTTCTGGCTTTCATAACAGGTAAAGACCATTCTTGCATGATGTTTGATTACTATAGTGTAAGCTGAGTGTCCTGGATCAGTGTGGTTTTTCCTTCTTTGTTTGGTGGATGGTCTTCTTTGTGTGTTCTTGGATTTGGTTTCCAAGTATTTTATTGAGTATTTTTGCATCTGTGTTCATGAGGGAGATTGGCCTGTAATTCTTTCTTTCTTGAGTTTTTATGTGATACCAGGTAACTGACCTCATGAAATGCATTGAGCAATATTCTTTCCCTTTCTATTTTGGTAAATAATTTGAGAAGCATTGGCACTAACTCTTCTTTGAAAGTCTGCAAAATTCCACACTATAACTGTCTGGCCCTGGGCTTTATTTGGTTTGGAGTTTTTTAATGATTGCTTCTATTTCCTTAAGGGTTATATGTCTATTTAAATTGCTTTTATGATCTTGATTTAACTTTGATAAATGGTACCTATGCAGAAATTTTTCCATTTCTTTTAGTTTTTCCAATTTGGTGAAGTACAGGTTTTTAAAGTATGTCCTTATGATTCTCTGGATTTCCTCATTGTCTGTTGTTATGCCACCATGTCATTTTTTTATTTTGTTAATTTTGATAATATATCTCTGCCTTTTAGTTAATTTGGTTACTTTGTCTTATTGGTTTCTCAAAGAACAACTTTTTGTTTCATTGATTCTTTGTATTGTTCTCTTTGTTTCTATGTAGGTGATTTCAGCCCTCAGTTTGATTATTTCCTGCCATCTACTCCTCTTGTGGGTGATTACTTCTTTATGTTCTAGGGCTTTCATGTGTGCTATTAGGTTGTTGGTGTGAGATCTCTCCAATCTCTCTCTGTATGCCCGCAGTGCTATGAACTTTCCTCTTAGCACCACTTTCATTGAGGGTAGGCTGTGTATTGACCTATTTTTCATTCATCTGGAAGTTGTTCAGTACCGCTAAGTTTGTAAGATTTCTGTTGTTGATATCCAGCTTTAATCCATAGTGATCTGTTAGCATGCAGGGACTTATTTCAATTTTCTTGTGTCTGTTGATACTTGCTTTGTGACTGAATATGTGCTCTGTTTTAAAGAGAGCTCTGTGAGGGTATATTCTTTTGTGTTTGGGTAGAATGTTCTGTAGATATTTGTTAGGCCCATTTGGTTTATAACATCTGTGAGCTTCAGGATTTCTCTGTTTAGTTTTTGTCTGGACGACCTCTCCGTTGGTTAGAGTGGGTATTGAAGTCTCCCACTATGAGTGTGTGGGGTCAGTATGTGACTTAAGCAGTAGTAGTGTCTCTTTTGCCAACTTGGGTGTCCTTGTGTTTGGGGTATAAGATGTTAAGAACTGAAATGTCACCTTAATGGACTTCTCCCTTGATGAGTATATAGTTCCCTGCCCTATCTTATTTAATTGGTTTCAGTTTGAGGTGTATCTTGGTGGGTATTAAAATGGCTGCACCAGCTTTCTTCTTAGGTCCATTTGCTTGGAATATCTTTTGGCAACCCTTTACCTTGAGGCAATGTTTATCCTTGATGTTGAGGTGTGTTTCTTGGATGCTACAGAAACATGGATCATGTTTTCACATCCATTCTGTTAGGCTGTATCTTTTTATTAGGGAATTGAGACTATTAATATTGCAAGATGTCAACGACCAATGGTTGTTAATTCCAATTATTTTGTTGTAGTGGTAGTAGTTGTTGGTGGTGGTTGTGTGTTTGTGTATGTGTGTGTGTGCTTCCCTTTTTTGATTTTGCTGGTATGAGATTATTTCCTTTGCTTTCATGGTGTAGCTAATCTCCTCCTTAAATTGGAATTTTCTTCTGTAGGGTTGAATTTATAGATAGACACTGCTTAAATTTGACTTTATAATGGAATATCTGTATATTTAGTGTTTTGATTATTATAGGGTGGGGGGACTTTCTTTTCTGGGCCAATCTATTTGGTCTTCTGTATGCTTCTTACACCTTTATAGGCATTTCCTTCTTTAGGTTAGAAAAAATATCTTCTATGATTTTGTTAAAAAAGATTTTCTTGGACTTTGAGCTCAGATTCTTTTCCTTCCTCTGTCCCTTTTATTCTTAGGTTTGATTTTTTTCATTCTGTCCCAGATTTCCTAGATGTTTTACAATAAAAGATTTTTAGATTTAACATTTTCTTTGAAAGATGGACCTGTTTCTTCTATCATATCTTTGACATCTGCAGTTCTTTTTTCCATCTCTTAAGTTTTCCTCTGTAATTTCAGTTGTATTTCTTAATTTTTTTATTTCCAGAATTAATCCATTTGCATTTTTTATTGATTTTATTTTCAGGTCTTGAAGAGATTTTTTTTTCCTTTGGTTTGCTTCAACTGTTTGTGTCTTTTTTGGACTTCCTTATTAAACTGAATGAAAGACCCAGATATTGATCCACATACCTCTGAAAACCTGATTTTTGGCAAAGAAGCAAAAAATATAAAATGGAAAAAAGAAAACATATTTAACAAATGGTGCTGGGATAACTGGATATCAACATATAGAAGAATGAAAATAGATCCATATCTATCACCATGCACAAAACTCAAGTCCAAATGAATCAAAGACCTCAACACCTCAACATAAAGCCAGCCACACTGAACCTCATAGAAAAGAAAGTAGGAAAAATACTTGAACGCATTAGCACAGGAGACCACTTCCTAAATATAACCCCAGTAGCACAGACACTAAGAGAAACGATTAGTAAATAGGACCTCATGAAACCGAAAAGCTTCTATAAAGCAAAGGCCACAGTCAACAAGACAAAAATGACAGCCTACAGAATGGAAAAAGATCTCCACCAACCCCACAACAGACAGAGAACTAATCTCCAAAATATACAAAGAACTCAAAGAAATTTGTCATCAAAAGAACAAATAATCCAATAAAAAAAGGGGGTTGAGTACAGACCTAAACAGAGAACTTTCAACAGAGGAATCTAAAATGGCTTAAAGACACTTAAGAAAATGCTCAACATCCTTTAGCCATCAGAGAAATGCAAATCAAAACAACTCTGAGATTCCATCTTACACTGCTTAAGAATGACCAAGATCAAAAAACACTGATGACAACTTATGCTGGAGAGGTTGTAGGGTAAAGGGAACACTCCTGCATTGCTGGTGGGAGTGCAGGCTGGTATAGCCCCTTTGGATATCAGTATGGCAATTTCTCAGAAAATTAGGAAACAACCTTCCTCAAAACCCAGAAATACCACTTTTGGTTATATACCCAAAGGATGTTCAAACATACCACAAGGACATGTGCTCAACTATGTTCATAGCAACATTGTTTGTCATAGCCAGAACCTGGAAACAACCTAAATGCCCCTCGAGAATCCGAAGAATGAATAAGGAAAATGTGGTACGCAATGAAGTACTTCACAGCAGAAAAAAAAAATGACATCTTGAAATTTGCAGGCAAATGGATGAATCTAGAAAACATCATATTGAGTGAGGTAAACCAGACCTAGAAAGTGGTTTTCAAACATAAAGCAAAGAAAACCAATCTACAAACCACAATCCCAGAGAACCTAGACAACAATGAGGACCCTAAGAGAGACACATATGGATCTAATCTACATGGGAAATAGAAAAAGACAAGATCTCCTGAGTAAATTGGGAGCAGGGTGGCCTTTGGAAAGGGTTGAAGGGGAGGGGAGAGACAGGGAGGGGAGAAGAGCTCAATTAAATAAAAATTAAAAAACAGTTTATTAAAAAAGTCTCAAAATTCCTTTGAAAATATTCCTAGTTATTACTTGGTAGTGGATTAACTCTTGATTCTCTTAAAATAGATTCTTTACCAACCTTAATCCCAGCTCTCAGGAGGCGGAACAACCAGGTCTACATAGAAAGTTCCAGGCCAATCAAGGTTACATAGTGAGACCCTGTTACAAAAAAATAAACAAAAATAGGTTCCCTGGGACTTATTATTGTGCCTTTAACAGGAACCATTCTATTCCTCCCCTTCTGATTTTAAACCCCTCTCTTCTAATTTTACTTTACAAGCTGGAACGTCCAGTCGCCGAGTAGAAGCGGCAACCGTGGATATCTTTATGCTAGCCCTGTGTGTTTTACACGGGTCAAGTATTTAGCCTTTTGCTTTGAACCTGGTGGTCATTCCAGAGGCCCTTTACGAGTTCCATCACAGACTCCCTTCTCCTCCAGCTCCTTCAGAATTTCTTTAAATGACATCTCAACATCTATGAATATCACTATTTGGTTTTCTATTAGTGAAGTGACTATATGAATTGACTTTTGAATGCAGAACCAGCCTTGCATTCCCAAGAGAAACTCCACTTGGTCACAATAAACTATAATGGACTTTTTGGGTCCTGCTAGGCCCATTTTGGTACAGTTTTGTTGGAGACTTGGGGTCTGTCCTTGTGGGAGAGCTGGTCTGCAGGTTTCCTCTTTGACTGTCTTACTCTAGTTTAGATATTGGTAAACACTGCATACTTGATGAATTGGTAAATAGCCTTGCTCCTATTTTATGGAAATTTGGTTTTATTTCTTCCAAAAACTGTTCAGCATGTTTCACCCATCATTTGAGAGTTTTCTTCTGTATGAAACCTTTGGGTCGCCCTCTGTTTCTTGTTTATATCTTTCCAGAAGTCAGTGTACCTTATAATTATGAAAGGCATGTGCAGAGATTGCTCACAGTAATCTCTTTATGTCCTTAGTGTCTACAGAGTCTAGACACTATGCTCACTATGTACCTCTTCTGTCTTTACTAACATCTTGTCTCTTCTCACTTTTGCTTTCCAGTAGCTTCCTGGAGATATAGCAATTGGTTAAGCTTTTCAAGAAGCTATCATTTGGGTTTTATTTGCCCCTATTCTTTTCATGTTTCAATTTCTTTTATTTCTGCTCTGATCTTTATCTGCCTGCTTATGGCTTACCCTGGACTTCCTCTCTAGTTTATTAACGTGAAAGCTGGCACCATTGATTCCAGAGCTCTTTGTTTTCCAGCATTAGCATTTCGATTGATAGAACTTACCCTCCCAGGACTACTTTAACTGTATCTCAGAAGTTTTATTTTATTGCATTTTCGTTTTGTTAAAAATATTTCATTTATTTAAGACTTCTTCAGAGTTCATTGTTCCTACCACGGTTATTCTACAGACATCTCTATGAATGTATATTCTACATCAAGCGAGAATTGTACTTTCCCACATTAGGTTAACACTCCGGGGAATGAAGCAGCAACACAGAAAAAGAAAATCCCTTGAGGCAAGAAGGAAAGGATTTTATCAGACCCAATTAGCAAATATTATTCAAACCATATGTTCTGAGTTTTAAATGTCCCAATTGATGAGACATAACTCATTTCTGAATCACTGAAACACTGTCACAGTCAGGGGTTGTAAGCTAAGCTCCTGCAGGCTGTGTAGTGTGCTCCGGGTTCCAAGTTGTTGTCATCCATGCTGGGGTGGGATTGGTGATGCAGTTATCTTTGGGTCATTTCTACTCCTGTATGGAACTCCCCTTATCCATATTCCTGTAAATTCATTGATTTACCAAGTTGATAATACTTTTGTAGTATCCTTACTTTAGTCTATTGTGGGATTCCTATCTGGAGTGTGTAGGGGTGTATGTGTGTATGTGCGCGTGCGTGCTCGCATGCGTGTATGAGTGTGTGAGAGAGTTTCATATCTTCTCAGGAAGAGTCTGTCACACAACAGTAACAAAGTCATTCAGATCTAGAAGGCAACTTTGAATAGCAGACAGCTTCTGCTGAAGACCCGCAAACAAGGTTGCTCTACTTTGTTTTACATTATTCTATTCTTGATTGCCTTCGCTGCTTTCTTTCCACTTTTCTGATTCAAGCTTCCTTACTGTTAGTCAGCATGCATTGCTTCTTGATCCTATTACCTGCAAAACAACTACCCTTAATCATCTGGGGCTTGCTTATATAGTTCTAGGCCTTAATTCTAACCCTGCTTGTAATTGCACTCAAGGTCAGCCCAAGCAGTCAATCAAACCGACTTTGAGGATTTACCTCTTTTCTGTTTGGTGCTGCCCAGCTTTGTTTGGTGCCATGCTCCTCTTAGAAACAAACTGGTTTCCTCATTAACTGAACTCAATCAGTAAGCAGTGTACATGCCTACCAAAACTCATGACAGATGAAGTAGAAACCTACTATCTATACTGAGAAAAAACTAGGAAAAAAATTTCTTTCTAGATAGGAAAAAAATGCATGACAAGCTCACCATTGCAGTCAAGATTTCACAGAGAGTCCAGAAGAAAAGAAACAGATGGGATATATTTACACTTCTCTCCCTTTGACAGCCTTTGTAATAAAGGTACCTGAGCTAAGGTAAACTTTCATCTTTGCTTGATTTACAAATAGCAGTTAATAGTTTTTCATAATTTGAACATACTCCTAACAGTTACAGGCTTCAGTGATCTGCTTTCAGTGGAAATAGTTAGATGTGGATGTCTGATAAAGTCAGCCCGGCACTAGGCAATGGATTTGTGCCAGCCTAATTCTGTAGGACATGACATCTACCTCTGGGGATTCAAAGTATTGGTGATTATTAACTATGATCTATAATCTCAGAATCATACAGCAATCTATGATGTCATTAATTGATATCTGCTTTTCAGAATAGTTCTTAATATCCTGTAATCATTTTGACCTAGAAATCTCCCTCCAGAGGAAAAAAGAAATTTAGATACTTTGATTCATACAGGCAATGCTTTAAATTTCAATTTAGTTTAAAAGAAACCAATGAAGGAAAAATGCATTTGAGACTGCTTTCTTCTACATTTCACACTTTATGTGAAATTGGCAAGTCAGTAGAATTCCACAGATGATGGTACAGAAGGAACCAGAGAGGGCCATATTGTTAAAACCATGCAAATATTCATCCAAGAAGTTCATAAATTTAGGCAGGTGATAGTTAAGTGTGAAAGTTTTTGCCAAGGAGCACGAATTGAATTATTGCACCACCACAGCGTTTGTTGGATCTATTACATTGCTGTAATTATCAGAGAGGTAAATACAAAAATCAAAACTGTCTAGCATGGGTCATGCCCAATTGGTTATGCGGCTTTTTCAAATTGGGCATCGAATCACCTCACTTAATTTGTTCACCCTTTACTCCAGCTCATAGCAGATTCTTTCCTGTAGTATTTATCTATGTTGCAATACCCAAATGTGAGCTTTCTGTGACCTAGCCTCTGCTGAACACTTGCTGTTCCATAACACGATCCTGACATGACCTTTCTAAGAAGACCGGGGCTTGTTCAAAATTGAAATGACAATGTCTTAGGAGTTCCATCGCTCTGAAGAAGTACCATAACCATGCCAACTCTTATAAAGGAAAACTTTAATTGGGGCTGACTTACAGTTCCAAAGTGTGGTAGTTTGTAGGATATTGATCCCCCAAAGGAGTGGCTCTATTGGGAGGTTTGGTTTTGTTGAAATAAGTGTGGCCTTGTTGAGGAAGTGTGTCACCATGGAAGTGGGCTTTGAGTTTGTCTATGCTCAAGATACTGCCCAGTATCACAGTCAACTTCCTATTGCCTGTAAGTTGTAGGACTCTGAGCTTCTCCAGCACTATGTCTATCTGCATACTGCCCCAATTAAATGTTTTCCTTTATAAGAACTGCCAAGTTTATGGTGTCTCTTCTCAGTATAGAAACCCTAACTAAATAGATCAAACGAAAATGGACCCCAAAGGGAGTGGCGCTGTTGGGAGGTGTGACTTTCTTGGGGTGGGTATGACCACATCAAAGGAGGTATGTCACCGTGGGGGTGCACTCTGAGGCTATTCTATGCTCAAGACAATACCCAGTGTCACAGCCATTTCCTGTTCCCTTCTGGTCAAAATGTATGCCTGCACACCATCATATTCCTAGACATCGTACTCCCATCATGATAATAATTAACTGAACCTCTGAGACTGTAAGCCACCACCTCAATTAAATGCTTTCCTTTATAAGTGTTGCTGTGGTCAGAGTCTCTCTTCACAGCACTAGAAACCCTAAGTATGACACTAGAATTAGTTTAAGCATATAAAACCTCAAAGTCCACTCCCACAGTGACACACTTCCTCCAACAAGGCCACACCACCTAATAGTCCCACTCCCTATGGTTCAAGCACTCAAACACATGAGTCTATAGGGGCCATTCCTATTTAAACAACCACAGACTACCATCAGACTATCTTAATCAATACAACAAACTGCCTTGGTTTCATTGGTAATGGGCTTGGTTTTCTGGGAGATCACAGATTTATGTTCTAGACCAATCTTATAATCTGATATCTTCAGTCAGAAGATCTGTTCACATAGTTCCTTTCATTGCCTCTGCTTAAAGTAAGCATCCTTTGGTTCAAACCTTTTCTGAATTCGGGTTTTGTGTCTTCCCCATCTATTTTCCAGTGACAGAATTGGAGAGAGTAGCAGAAAGCTTTCAGATGACTAGTGATATCTTCTTGTATATTGACAAAGTATTCTAAAGCCCATATTGTCTACACTCGATGAAATTGACGTTCAACTCCAAAATTTTTATGATGAGATAAATTAACACATCATAAAGTCCTTCCCTCTTTGTAGGAAGAACTACTTCACAACCTTATGACCCAAGTCTGTGGCAGAGCTAAGTTAAATAGGGCCAATTTGTGCTATGCCATCACTTTTCATTTGTCTTAATTACTGGTCTATTGCTGTGAGAAGACACCACAGCCAAAGCAGATTATAAAGGAAAGCACTTAGTTTGGAACTTGCTTACAGTTTCAGAGGGTGACTCCTTGACCATCATGGTACTGGAGCAGTAGCAAAGAGTTTACATCTGATTCACAAGAAGGAGGCAGAAAGAGAGCTAGACAAATCCTGTCAAGGGCTCTAGAAACCTCAAAGCCCACCCCAGGTGACACACCTCCTCCAGGAAGGCCACAACTCCCAATCCTTCCTATAGAGTCCATCCACTAAGAACCAAACATTCAAATATATGAGCTCGTAGGAGGCATTCTCACTCACACCACACGGCTGAACAGGGCACTTCTGTATTCTGTCTAACTTGATGTGACCGGGTTTTCATTTGCTTATTTACACTTAGATGGGCCTCTTTGGTGCCCAGATTCTTATCCTAGGGATGAGATTGCAAACAAGAGGTAGAGATCTGCTTATACCAAGAGATTCTGAGAAATCCAGGTTGATGGAAAGTCAAAGACCTCCTTTGACTATGCACTACCTTCAATCTTATATGTCAGCCTTAAGGAAAGGAAGGTTGCTGTCTTGTTTGAGACCAACAGAGTTCCTCTGCCCTTCCACCAGAGCAACCATCATCCTTATGCAGTGACGCATATGAACTGCTCAGGGAACACTAAAAACATCTTTGCTTGTAATGCATAGCAAAAGATTCAACTGTAAGTTATTTGAGCTGTTAGTCAGTGTTGATCTTTTCCTGCTAGAATATAGACTTTGCAATGTCAGGAACCATCTTTGCATACACAGAAAGCTCATGGCCTAGGTTGATGCTCTTTGCCTCATGGTGGAGTCTCAACAGGCCATGGAAAGTTGCTAGTAGAGATCTTCAGTGGGTGAATAAAGAAAGCTACACAAATACAAAGAGAACTGATCATTGGTAGGCAATGCTTCCTAAATCATGCTTGTCGTGAAAATTTTCACGAAAACGTAGCTCATTGAGAAAAATAAGTAAAATGGAGTGAATTTTCATAATGCCACATAGTTTGCACTACATTTTATCCTACTCTCTTAGTATTAAAAATCCCTTTGCTGCAATTTATAAAATGGTAGTAATACTAGGTAATAGTTTTCAGTGTTTGTGGTTTTAAATTGGCATTATTTGAGAAATTTCAATGGACTACTCTATCTCAGTCATCCAACTTCATTTCACTTTAATAGTCCCTTCTTCAGAAAGCCTGAGAGTCTGATTTTACGGATCTAAGACACGTCAAAGCATAATTACCTAAGTACTAAAACATGAGTTTAGTACAAATATTTAGTGTACAGATGTCAGAATATTTTGAACTCCTTAATGAGAAAATGGACCAAAATGGTGAACCTGTTGAAAGGATGTGAAAGTTAAAGAAAAAGAAAGGAAACTCAAATTAGACTGCAATTTAGATAAAGGACATTAAAATCTTAATCACTGAGGGCTACCTTTCTCAAAAGACAAATCATTGAATATTTCATCAGAAAAGAATTAATTTGAGCTATGTCAATTTTCCTTACGTTGACATGTACCTTACAGAATTTGGACCCTCATCAATAGTAAACAGTAAACCAAGCAAAATTGCTTCCTCTCAGTGTGACAGAGGACTCACATCCACTCATTAAAATGGTCTTCATTTGAATAAAAAAGGCCATTTAGAAAACTACTTTCTTTATTTCAGTTTTAAATAATTTAAAGGAAAATTTCTCTAATATTCATATGAAACTGCATATATCTGTATGCATCTATGTGTGAGATGTGTATATGTATATATCTTTGTATTTATAGATTGAAACTAGGAGTAAAAATTGTAGTTATTTTGACTTGAAGCTATTATTGTGCGTTTCATAATTTCTCAGGGGTACCATAACTCAGTACTCCAACCAAGCAGGCTGGAGAACAGAGGTGTAATGTACTCCAGTTCTGAAAATTGCAGGTTCAATGTCATGGTGCCTGCAGGGCAATGATGTTCAAAGCTGCCAGGGAAGAATCTGTTCTAGACCTCTCTCCTAGCTCTTGGTAGTTGCTTGGCTTATGGCAATATAACTTATGTGAGGGTTCACATGGCACTCTTGTTGTGTAAGTGCTCACATTGCACACTCCTTGTGTTCATATCCTAATTTTCAGCCATATCACATTAGGGCCCACCCTAGCAATAATGACCTCAACTTGACTAATTACACCTGCAAGGACCCTATTTCCAAGAGAGGCCATTTGAAGATATTAGGGCTTAAAGCTCCAATATATGAACTAGGGAGGGGGTACAAGTAAATCTGTAATAGTACATAAGATTTTACTGAGATTTTTCTTCATTTTCCAAATTTTCAGGAAAAAAAGCTAGAGGCCAAAATCATGATAGGGCCATGTTCCAGTTGAAAGCTCTCAGGAAGAAACTGTTCATGTTTCTCCATCTCTCCTGTGGTTGATGGCAGTCCTTAACCTTCCCCTGGCTTTTTTCTACCTCTGTCTTTACACCTAATTATTTTTAACTCTTTTTTTTCTTTCTTTTTTTTTTTTTTTTTTTTGGCATAGGGGCTTAGGTAGCCTAAGCTGGCCTCCAACTCTATGTAACTGAGGATGGCCTTGAACTTCTGATCCTCCTGTTTCTACATGAGTGCTAGATTCACAGGAGTCTACCCCTGTACCTGATTTATGCAGGAGATCAAACCATGGGCCCCATACATACTAGGTAAGCACTCTACCAACTGAGTTACACCAGCCTACTTTTTTCACATTTTAAAAGCTATTTTCTTCTTAATTGTTTTAGGGTTTACCATAAATTCTATGACTTATTAGAATAAAATTAAGATTAATGCACATTTTATTCCAGATTAAGAAGTGGTATAATATAATATAATATATCTACTATATCATCTCTTCATTGTTTTATGTATATACCCATGCCTAAGAGTACAAGGTTGTAATACAATTTTATTTCTCCTAAAACAGCTAAGAAAAGAACAGATTAAAATTCTTTATAAAATGTGCCATAGTCACCATGCTGTTTGTCATTTCTAGTCTCTTACTTGTTGCCCTGAACTTATGTTGCTGTCTTGCATCCCTTTGTTCTCATCTGGAGCTTTGGCTGTCAATCATTTTCTTCATGTTGTCATTACTCTTTGTACTGCATTTCTATGCTCATCTAGCTATTGTGTATAGCTATTCTTAATCATGCCTACATACATAAAGAAAAGAAACAAAAGAAACATGTACGTACAGTTTGAGGGCTCTTCTTGATTCTCTTCTGCATGCTCGCTCTGGCACACTAAAACACCCATCTAGACTGCCACTCTGATCAGTGTACCAACTTCCTCTTTACTGCTAAGCACCAAAATCTTGATCATTGTGGAGTGGAGCCCTTAGGCTCGAACTTTACCACATTCTGCCTCAAGGCAGCTCAGTTTGTTTTGTTTCAATATGAAAATTGTCTTTATTCATTTTAACATATACATTGTTAGCATCCTTCAAATTTTTAGACAGATTCTTTTCTTTTTATAAATTTATATATTTTTAAAAGTAATCTTTTTTCCAATTTACATACCGATCCTAGTACCCACTCCCTCCCCTCCTCCTGCTCCCTCTACCTTCCCCCAACTCTCAACAAAGTCTAACACATCACTTTGAGGCAAGACCAAGGCCCTCTCCTCTATATCTAGACTGAGCAAGATATCCATACAAAGAGAATGGGCACCAAAAAGCCAGTTCAAGCACTAGGGATAAATCCTGATCCCACTACGGTGGTCCCACAAACTGTCCCAGCCATACAACTGTCACCCACATTCAGAAGGTCTAGTTTGGTCCTATGCTGGTTCCTCCACTGTCAGTCTGGAGTCAGTGAGCTCAGATTAGCTCAGGTACGCTGTTTCAGTGAATATCCTCATCATGGTCTTGACCCATTTGCTCATATTATTGCTCTTCCCCCTCTTCAACTGGACTTTGTAGCTCAGCCCAGTGCTTCTCTATGGATCTCTGCATCTGCTTTTATCAGTTGCTGGATGAAGGTTCTATGATGATAATTAAGGTAGTCATCAATCTGATTACAGGAAGGCCAGTTCAGGCACCCTCTCTACTATTGCTTAAGGTTTTAGCTGAGGCCATCCTTGTAGATTCCTAGAAATTTCCCTAATGTCAGGTTTCTTGTTAGCCCCATAATTGCTCCCTCACTCAAGATATCTCTTTCCTTGCTCTCCATCTCTGTTCTTCCCCTTTTCGATCATCCTGTTTCCTCATGCTCTCCTCCCTACTTCCCTTCTCCTCTTCCCCTTCTGCCTTCCTTTCTCCTTCACTCCATGTTCCCAATTTTCTCAAGAAATCTCGTCTATTCCTCTTCCCAGGGGAATCCATGTATGTTTCTCTTAGGGTTCTCCTTGTTACCTAACTTCTCTGCATTTGTGGGCTATAGGTTGGTTATCCTTTGCTTTATGTCTAATATCTACTTATAAGTGAGTACATACCATGTTTGTCTTTGTGGGTCTGGGTTACTTCACTCAGCATAGATTTTTCTAGTTCTATCCATTTGCATGCAAATTTTAAGATATCACTGTTTTTTTACTGCTAAGTAATACTCCATTGTGTAAATATACTACATTTTCTTTATCCATTCTTCAATTGATGTTGACTGAAATTTATTTCTAGCCCAGTCCCATAGCCGTTCGGTCCCAAAGAAAACACACAGAGGTTTACATTAATCATTGTTCGGCCTCTTAGCTCAGGCTTATTATTAACTCTTTCCCACATCTTAAATAAGCCCATAATTCTTGTCTGCGTTAGCCATGTGGCTTGGTACCTTTATCAGTGAGACATTCTCATCTTGTTTCCTCTGCTTCTGTGTGACAACTGCAGACTGAACTTTCTTCTTCCTAGAGTTCTCCTGTTCTCATTGCCCTAACTCTACTTCCTCCCTGGCTACTGACCAATCAGCATTTTATTAAAATACAAGTAACAAATTATTACAGAGTACCAGACCATTGTCCCACAGCAGGTTGAGGAGCTTCTAAATTGTTTCCAGGTTCTGGCTATTACAAATAATGCTGCTATGAACATAGTTGAGCAAATATCCTTGTAGTATGATTGATATCCTTTGGGTATATGCCCAAGAGTGGTATTTTCTGGATCTTGAGGTAGGCTGATTCCCAATTTTCTGAGAAACAGTAATACTGATTTCCAAAGTGACTGTAAAAGTTTGCACTCCCACCAGAGAGGGAGGAGTGTTCCACTTACTCCACATCTTCTCCAGTATGAGCTATCATTAATGTTTTTTATTTTAGTCATTCTGACTTGTGTAAGATGGTATCTCAGAGTCATTGTGATTTGCATTTTCCTGATGGCTGGTTAAGGATGTTGAACAGTTCCTTAAGCGTCTTTCAGCCATTTGAGATTCTTCCGTTGAGAATTCTCTGTTTAGATCTGTATCCCACTTTTAAATTAGATTATTTGGTATTTTGATGTCTAGTTTCTTAAGTTCTTTATATATTTTAGAGATCAGTCCTCTGTCTGATGTGGAATTGGTAAAGATCTTTTCCCATTCTGCAGGTTACCTTTTTGTCTTATTGACTGTGTCCTTTGCTTTACAGGCGCTTCTCAGTTTCTGAAAGTCCCATTTATTTATTGTTGTTCCCAGTGTCTGTGCTACTGGGGTTATATTTAGAAAGTGGTCTCCTCTACACATGCATTCAAGGCTACTTCCCATTTTCTCTTCTGTGAGGTTCAGTGTGACTGGATTTATATTGAGGTCTTTGATCCATTTAGACTTGAGTTTTGTGCATAGGGACAGATATGGATCTATTTTCATTCTTCTACATGTTGACATCTAGTTATGCCAGCACCATTTGTTGAAGATGCTTTCATTTTTCCATTGTTTAATTTTAGCTTCTTTGTCAAAAATCAGATGTTCATAGGTATATGGAATAGTATCAGGTGGATGGGTGGGTTTAGGAGCCAAGTGGCACTTGTAGATTGATGAATCCAATCCATATGGGGGTGTTGAAGAAGCCTGCCTGTAGGTGGCTTGCCTGCTGGCCTGCTAGGGAAGATGAGGCAGGTGGTGCAGGGCCCCAAGGTTTTGCCCAAGAGTCCAGGGCCTGGAGACTGGGCTGTCCAGCTGGGGAGAAGATAACTCACCTCTTGGTCCATTCACCAAGGCAACTCAGTTCTATTGGGAAGAGTTTTAAAGCTCTGTGTTCTTGGGAATTATCTCTCCCATTAAGGAAAAAAAAAATTAAAAAGCCCTGAGCCAATTGTTATGGCTGGAAAGAGTGAACAGCAGTCTGGTGCTCAGCTGACCTTCCCTGACACCGAATCTCCCTTAGTCTTGAGGTGAGATAAAAAAATCAGAGTGACAACATTTTTAACTGCCATACCTGGATAGGGCTTCCTGCTAATAAACTGGGACCAGGTAAGCTAAAAGGGACCCCTGGCCTCTCAGCTACACTGACTTGGAAATTAGATTCTGAAACTCAGTAACAGAGTTTGAGAGATTCTGGGGCTTGTCTCTTCTTGTGAGATGACATATTCACTGATAAGAGTTTAGGAAAGAGATGTGGTTCTGGCTATACCCACTATGAAGAGTTCCATGTCAGGGACCTAGTATCACAGCAGGCCTGCCATTCACTCCTATCTGATCTGAAGCAAATACTCTCAAATCGATGCTCCTTCCTAATGCTGCAATACTTTAATACAGTTCCTCATGTTGTGGTGAGTTGCCCTCCAGCCATAAAATTATTTTTCTTACTACTTCATAACTGTTATTTTGCTACTGTTATGAATTGTAATGTAAATATCTGATATTCAGGATATTTGCTAAGTGACCCCCAAAGAGATTGCCACTCACAGGTTGAGAACCCTTCTTTGCTGAAAACCATTGACACAAGTTCTATACACTACAAATTATTGTGTTTAAAAGAAAATACATTTCACTATTTATGCTTGTTTGATAGGTGAGGAAATCCACAAAATTTCTCACAACTGTTCCTAATATCACTCCATTGTGCCAGGCCTGGTCATTTACCTTTAACTGAAAACTTGAATTAATACACAGTGGATGTTAAAATTGGGGAAAGCAAATATATTACTAATGTTGATTTTTATGAAACTTTGTGATTAGAAATATTTGAAGAGTGGATTGAAAGGTCTGAACTTTCCCCATTGTAAAACTGGGCCTGAGGTTTAGTTTCCTAAAAGGACAACGAGAGAGATAACTCATACACAGAGATGAGAGAGATAGCGCACACAGAGAGATAAGAGAGATAGCACACACAGAGAGATAAGAGAGATAGCACACACAGAGATGAGAGAGATAGCGCACACACAGAGAGAGATAGCGCACACACAGAGATGAGAGAGATAGCGCACACACAGAGATGAGAGAGATAGTGCACACACAGAGATGAGAGAGATAGCGCACACACAGAGAGAGATAGCGCACACACAGAGATGAGAGAGATAGCGCACACACAGAGATGAGAGAGATAGTGCACACACAGAGATGAGAGAGATAGCGCACACACAGAGATGAGAGAGATAGCGCATACACAGAGATGAGAGAGACAGCACACACAGAGATAAGAGAGATAGCACACACAGAGATGAGAGAGATAACACACACAGAGATGAGAGAGATAGTGCACACACAGAGATGAGAGAGATAGCGCACACACAGAGATGAGAGAGATAGCGCACACACAGAGATGAGAGAGATAGCGCACACACAGAGATGAGAGAGATAGCGCACACACAGAGATAAGAGAGATAGCACACACAGAGATAAGAGAGATAGCACACACAGAGATGAGAGAGATAGCACACACAGAGATAAGAGAGATAGCACATACACTGTACCTCAAGGTAGTGACCAAAAGATAGTACCTGCAATTTTCCTATAACATATCCTGCCTTGCCCAAGTCTGCCCCAAAACAGTAAAACTGTAACCACAGCCAATTAAAAATGTACTAATATATCTACAGCCTGCTTAACCAATTATGTTTGAGAAAACCTATCTGTTCCCAGAAGTCCCCTAGCTGAGCTTTTTAATTCCCCTGCATACTCCTTCCCGGGTCACCATTGTGTACTAACAGTGCCCCACATACTGAAATAAACACTCTTTGTCTTTGCAAACTGAGTCTGAGGTCTTCCTTCAGTGACTCTTGAACCCTTACACTTTCTCTCACACCCTATGAGAGACTGCCAATGTTTGATAGAAAGTGATCAGAAGAAAATATTTGAGAATATTGACTATGCTTATCATATTGTGCAAATATTTGAAAATCTATGCTTAAAGTCCAGAGCAGACACGTGTTGAACTGGGTAGTCAAAAATGAGAGCTGGGTACAAACCAGAGTTACCTTATGCATCAATCCAACCACAAACATTGGTCTAGTGACAGCATCTTTGTTAACAGAACAGTTGGGTCTGATCATTAAAATTCCCTATCAGCTTGGGAGATCAAGGGGGAAAAAAGTCCCCTACTCATGCCATTTGTTGGTACACTTAGAGCTCTAGAATTGGTTTTAATTTCAAAATAAATTAGAAAATAAATCAATAAGTAATCTCTTGTGGATTTGTAGTCTTCTGAAAAGTAGAGTACGTTGGGATGTTTTCCTGCTTGTGTTTTCATGTATTACTACTGTCTGTGATGTCCCTTGAAAGTGATTGTCAGTTTACAAAATGCGACATCTATAAATGTGCTTTAATTACTCATGCATTTCAATCATTTAGTCAACAAATGCTTCTTGAGTAAATACTGAGCCAGGGTGCTTTGAATTCTACAGATACAAATGGATGAGATTATCGAGTCCATGTCTCTCACGGCTATATAAGTGATGCTTAAACTGGGAAGCATAGGAGCAGGCTGTGTGTCACCCTGGAAACAATTGGTCACTGTTCTACTGTTCTGATAACCTCGTCAGGAAAAGTGGTCATTTGTATGAACTTCTGAGAGAGTGTTGGCTGATTCTGCATCTCATAACTCTCTCTCTCTCTCTCTCTCTCTCTCTCTCTCTCTCTCTCTCTCTCTCTTTTTCTCCTGTGCTCTGTCAAAAAAACTGTCCTTGTCCAAGGTCACAACACCTCCCCTAGGGCCTTGTGAGCAATTATTGGTTAAAGTGAAGCATGAAGACCTGCTATGCTTGTGTCCATGTGTGGGTGACTCTGAAGGACTATCACAACATCAAAACTGCCAAAAGATTATATGAGCCTTCAGCTACCATCTTGTTACCATGTGATTTTTGTTGCTGTCCACTTCTGCTCCTCCAACAGTCCACACACAGTCTCCATTTCACTGGAACATGATGGGTACCAGAAATGGTCCTAGAACATAGACTCTAAATAAAATTTTGAGCTGAATCACTTCCTGCTCAAAGTGGTGGGAAAACTAATTATAACTTTCACAGACCTTCAGAGAAGCTTGTACTGCTAACCCTACAACTCCGGTAAAACAGAGCAAGGCTCTGATGAAGAAATGGTACACTGAGATGGGGTGGGGTATCTAAGTCCATATGCTTGAGACTCGTGGAACCCAAATGTAGCTGGACCTGGTGGGCAGCAGAAATGCCCCATTCGTCTCTGCCAAATACAAATCTTTCCCTCTTGCTTGTGGTTGATACAGTACCTTGCCCCTAAGAAGCTACCTCTACCCATGGCCCAACCACCAGTCCTTGATTTAAGGTCACGTCTCAGCACAAATCATCCAAGGAATTTGGGGTCTCCTAAGTAAGGGATGGGAACTACCAGTAAACTGACAGAAGCCAGAAAGGGATTTATGAGACCAGAATACAGGATTATTGTTCTAAGAAATACAAAAGGT
Source organism: Chionomys nivalis (assembly GCF_950005125.1). Lineage (NCBI taxonomy): Eukaryota > Metazoa > Chordata > Mammalia > Rodentia > Cricetidae > Chionomys > Chionomys nivalis. The sequence goes on along the minus strand of NC_080088.1, from coordinate 52,465,860 downwards.
GAACTGGAGAAATTGTTCAGTGGTTAAGAGAGTGTTTTACTCCTACAAAGAAAGGTAAGTTCCGTTTCCCAGCACCCATGTCAGGTGACTCATAACCTCCTGTTAGCTACAGCTCCAGGGTGTCCATCACTCTCTTACGAATTCCTCAAGTGCCTGACTCACATGCACTTACCACACACAGACTTGTCTTAGGGTTGCTATTGCTGTGATGAAACACCATGACCAAAAGCAACTTGGGAGGAAAGGGTTTCTTTCCTTCACAGTTCCATAGACTAGTTAAAAGTAGTGAGGGCAGGAACTCGAGTAGGGCAGGAACCTGGAGGCAGGAGCTGATGCAACTCTCCACCCACGGGTATCCCACCTTGTAGGTGATGTGGTATCCTTGGAAACCAAAGATACAGGAGAAAATCAGTTGACCTTGGTTGATAGTGGGATTAACTTGGCGTGTGCTGTTGTACCATTCAGGGATGGCCCTGTGTCTTAGCTCCCTTAGACATTGTAACAAGGTACCACAGTCTGGAACAACAGAGCTCTTGAAGCCCAAATGAAGATATTGTGAAGATGTTTCTCCTTCTGGGAGTTTCATGGAAATATCCTTCTGGAAGTTTCCAGCTTCTGGTGGTTCAGACAGTCTTGGCTGTGGTCACATCACCCTCTGTCTCTGACTTCACATATCCTTTTCTTCATGAGTCTGTCCCTAAATTCTCTTTTCCTCTTTTTTTTTCTTTTTGTTGTTGTGGTAAATGTGTGTGCACATGTGTGAGTTCATGTGTATCCAGATGTGCATGTACTTATTTGTATCTGTACATGTGTTCAGGCCATGACCTGTGTAGGGTACATGTGGAGGTTAGAAGACAAACTTAATTGTAGTTACTCAAGTACATACAATATTTTTCTTTCTTTTTTTTTAATACTTAGTAAAGAAATCATGAAGTGGACCAGGCCAGCCCCAGGAATCTGCTGTCACGGCCTCCTTGGTGCTGGAATTACAAGGATGTGTTGCTACACCACTTTTTTTTTTTTTTTAAGTTTTAGCATGGGTTCTGGAGACTGACTGACAACTCAATCTGTGTTACTGGTACAACATGCACTTTGCATCTGACTATCTCTCAAGCACCCCGCCATGCTTCTTACAGAACACCTGGCAACTGAAGTAAGGCCTACAATAACCCATATGAACTCATCTTAATGGACATCTCTGCAAATACCGAATTTCCAAGTACAAGGATATTCAGAAGTACTAGAGTTAGAACTTCAGCATTTCCTTTAGGGGACATAGTATAGCACAGAATATCTTGAACGTCAGAACCAAGAAAAAAAAATCTCATTTAGAATAACCTGGACAATGCACTAGGCTGTCTATTTAGGGCATGGAAAGAGAAGCGGCCCAAGCTAAAGATGTGTGTACTCACGTACAGGGTGATCAATTCGGAAGAGAAACACACGTGTCAAGTGTGGCAGTATGGCAGTAACACAATGAGGGCTCTGAAGACGTGGCCCAGTTGCATCAATTTCGCAACAAGTTCAACTAGCTAACGCCAGTTTAAATTTGGATGGAGAAATGGATTTGGAGAGAAAAGGGCTAATTTATGGCACAGCATTTGTGTCTTGCTAGCCGGCACTACATGTTCCTCAAGCACGATGTAAATACTTAATAAATAAAGTGATTGAAGAATTAGTATTACATTTTATCTTTTGCTATTGGATCAACTGTGGAACTGGTCACTGAACCAGGGAAGATTAGGACAAAACTGCTTTCGGTGAGAAAAAGAAAAACCGAGAGAGTCTTCCGTATGCTGAAGCTCTCTTTGTCTAGGTTTTTGCTGGCTGGTCCAGGGCTTCCTAGACCACATTGGGGGAGGGGGGTGCATGAGAACTGGTGGGCAAGTGCCGCAGCCTCCCTCATCCCACCAGAATATTCCTGGCACATACATGATGCATTCTCAGAGAACCCAGATGGAACTGAGCTGTGAACCCAGTGGTACCCAGCTTGCTAACAGCTCTTCCATGGCTTTCTCCATCACCCCAGCTGACTCCCCATTCATATCCTCCCTTGTGCTCACTGAGATCCCCTTGTAAGCGAATGCCTGTCGTAGCTTTAGTTTCAGAAGATACACAGACTAAGGCAAGGAATGTGACAGTAATGTCACACCTTTACCCAAAATGCCCTCCCCCTGCCTGTCTCCCCTTTACATGCCAGCATTCATTAGCACACAAGTCAAAATTCTCCTTCCCATCAGTCAAAGGGTTGCTCCTTCCTCCGCTGTCTAGCACTGACTGTGTCACTGTGGGTTCAGGACCCACTTTGACTGAGAAACCTTACAGGGAAAGTTACAGTCCTCACAGCCAATACTCTTGTTCTCTTCCTGTTTAGTTCCTGTTGAGACAAATATGTTTTGTTTGTTGTTTTGTTTTGGGGTTTTTGTTTTGTTTTAAGTAAGGATCTGGAGGATTCGGATGTGAATGTGGAGAAAGGAAGCTATCTGGGTCTGTTTGAACGCCGTTCCTGAGCCGTCTCCAAGAGTAGACTACTACAGAGGAAGGAAGGATGACAGGGATGGGTAGTCGACAATGTAGGAGTAGGCTGTCCCAATTCCACCAGGGGCCAAAGCCAGCAACAGTGTCTCTAAAATTTTAAAAGGTCTATTCTCTTTTAATGCTGGCAGGCAGTTCTAATGCTGGCACGGTAGGTCCGCAGTCTGTAGGTGAAGGCTAGGGCAAGGGAAAACAATTACAGACCCAATAACCAGTCCCTCACTCAAGGAAGATTTCTGCTTTCTAAAAAGACTTCCAAATGAGTAAGTCTGAAAAGATTTACTTGTGAGCTGAAAACAAAGTGCAGATGGTTTCAGTATCTGCTTTTCCAAGAGGGCAATCACTATCTGGATCAACATAACTCAGCTGGCTGGTGGTGGAACCACAGGTACAGTCCCTACACACAAGCGCGTGGATTAGCTCAAGTAGGATTAGAATGGTGAGCGGGAGGTGTACGCATGTTCCAGTGTTGTCAACCTTCACCGCCTCCACCAGGAGAACTGCACCTATTATCTCACCTTCACCGGAAATAAGCTGGAAAAGAAATGCTGAGGGTTGTTCAGCCTGGCCAACTGACTCAACACGAAGTCATCATAGGAAGCAGGAGAATCTGTAAGATATGGAGGAGGAGGAGGGGGCGTGGGAGCGGAGGCAAGATGCACAGCAAGGACCCGGGAGAAACTCAACACTCAAGGCTTCCTTTAGAAAGGTACGTGAACTGAGAATGCAATCCTCAAAGCCCCACAGAGAATCCAGTGCAGGAGTCAAGGGCAAATTCCTAGTGTTTACAGCAGTGAGCTCCGAGTGCTGGAAGGAAACTGACAAAGAGCCTTTCATTTCTGACACATTTTAGGTTCATAACCTGACATACAGTTGGTAGTCACCTTTCAAAGTAGCTGTGTTCTATCATGTCCACCACAAACACCAAATTAACAGGGACTGAACCACTGCTCCTAGGGAGATTTCTGGCTTGGCTTCTTGGGACCCCCTCTCCCCACGTCACAGCATTTTTATCATGCCTAACCTTGACTTCAGCTGTGTTTCTCTTTAAAGACACCTTATTCAACATGTGATGTTAATTAACACTGGGTTCGTGGCCAACAGCACAATTACTTTTACCTGAACGTAACTTATGCAAGGCATGCATTTCCTCTACAAGGCACGGGGCTTGCCGTGCTTACGAACACTCATTAGCTCCTGGGCTCTACAAAGAAATGTTTATACATAGAAAAACAACCAACCAAAACTGCTTAACGCAGGGAGCGAACAAAACCACGAAAAGGACACTTGTTTACGATGTAACCACTGAAAGGGAAAGGAAGAAAATCGCTTTGTTTATCAGCCATGAAGGCTGTGCCTATGAGTCGACGCTGCTTTTCCAGTTTCCTGTACCTGTCTGCGAGTGACGATGAAGCCACCGCCAGTATTAATGTGGAGGGGGGGGCGGTCACAAATGTTAGCATATGTGTGTGAATTGAAAAATAAGATCTGAAAATAATGACCATCAGCAATATGGATGAGACTGTATTGTTAGCATAAATGCTTACAAGAGTCCCTGTACTTGACACTATTGATGACACCACTCTAGACAGATTCATGATTAAGTTCACAGCACATCAAACAGTAGGACAGAGCAAGCAATCCATTATCTGTGCTCTTTTGAGTTCAGGGCATCCTGGCTATGAGACTCCTTGGCTTACAGTCTGCTGACCTGGTGTATTTGTGGTTTTCATTTAACCACAGAGGCCGTTCTGCTTTGCGTTTGGGGCTGTGGTTCATTGCTTTCTATTCTGTTTATTCTGTCTTCTGGTGGTTTCCCCTGCTGTAGCTGGATATATGACAAGTATTTGACTGCCCTCTTCTCCTGCACGCTCACCACACGTGGAGTGGGCCCGTTTCCTGAATCTGGACTGACCCTTCCCCACTCTCTTCTCTACTAAAAGGAATAAGCAGCGTACACGGTGGTGTATGACTGTAAAGCCAGGAAGGGGAGGTAGGAGGATTGCCAGTTTAAGGCCAGCTTGGCCTACACAGTGAGACCCTGCATCAAAAAAATTCAAAAGAAAATAAACGACCAAGGTGAACGACCATTCCATGCTTTCACTGGTGGACACTTCCTGTTTTGCTCATGGCCCTTCTCCTTTTCTATTCAAGGATATCACTTGGTAATAAAGATCCTTTCTTGTTCCACCGTCAGTGATGACATCACACTTTTATTTCCAAAGACACAGCAAACAACACAAAGACATTTTTACGCTCATGTGTGGTAGAAGATGGATTAACATGTACTTTAGAGGGGTCAGTGCATTTTTGCTAACAAATGAGACAAGAGCTTTGTTATTTTTGACAGTGATTTACAAACTGCAAAGGTTCTAGAAGGAAATGTTACTATACCTTGTGATAGTAATTGCTACTGGAATTTTATGTGTTCATATATTTCCGTAGTTTTTTTTGTTTCTTATGTCAAAAGCAAAATACTATGCAAAGTAAGGATAATGAAAATAAAGGAATAAAATTTTTCAAAAGTATTATATAATGTTTGTATAAAGGAAAATAAGTCTTTTGGATAGACTAGAATTTTAGTTGAAGAATGTTAAATACAGAATATAAAAATGCACCTATTTTCTCCTGTTGTCTAGTTTTGAACAGAAAACGCATATTGCTTTTGTTCTAAGAAGCATGCATTTTTAACATTTCAAAATGATTTCTTAAACATTCTAAAAGAAAACGAATGTCTAGTATGTGTGTTTCCATTTCTAAGGTATTTTTTAACAGCCCAGGCAAATGTGTGCATGACCCAAATCAAAGAAGTGTCCTTGGCTTGCTGGGTAACCACGTCAAAAGACAATGAGTGGTCCTTTGTGGTATCAGGGGTTGCCACAAGCATGCGGCTGTTCTTGGCATCTTCCGTTGACGCTGCTTTGATGTGACTCTGACCAATAGCATGTGTGGTTAGTAAAAAAAAAACCCACCAAATGGTAAGAAAATGAAGAAAGTGCCTGTCACCCCAGGTAACACGTCTCTAAGAAAGAAAAGAAAACTATCAACTAAACTACATGGTACACAAAGCCATTTCCTAATTCCAGGCAAAAATGAGTTGGAAGCTCTCTTTCCCTTGGGAAAGCAGATAACAAAAATGACAATAATATTTCAGATGAGATATCATTTTATTCTATGTTGATGAATGGTTCATATAGCTATTAATTGAACAAACAACTTTCCCCTTTTCCTCTTGATAAAACATTACTTAATTCTTACTTTGCTGGCTAAAGAAAATAGCAGCCATTTCATTATTAGGATCATAAATTTGTGTATGTTGTTGAGGCTTGCTAATAAGCTAGACATTTTTGCCCTTGTTCTAAGGAGTTACCTGATGGAGAGGCTGAGCTGTGTGGCTTCATTCTGTAATTTCAAAAATTTTGTTTGGCAGGCATAGTAAAATCAGCGATAATGATGCCTTATTTCACGAGTGCCTTTCATCTGGGGATCTCAAAACACCCCGCATTTACAGCGTGTGACTATTAGGTCACGCTGACTCTGTGTCAGAACTATATTTTCAAAATGCTTAAAACTTTCCATCCTTTATCCTCCTTCTCAGATTTGTTGGTGCTTTTGATTTTTTTTTTAAAGAAAATTGTATTATTTAGACAACTTGGAGACTAGTTTTTAAACAATATAGCATTTCTAAAATGCTACATGAAGTACAGAGGAAAAATTCTTAGCACATCCAGAGTAAAAAGGCATGAATTAAAATTATTTGTAACATTTCATTTACCTATTTATATTGGTCTCTGGTAGGCATTCCACATTTGACTTCATAAAATATTATAAATTTTTTGTTTTTATTGAGCTATACATTTTTAATCCACTCCCCTCCCTTCCTCCCCTCTCTCCTTTTACCCTCTCCTATGATCCCCATACTCCCAATTTACTCAGAACATCTTGTCTTTTTCTCCTTCCTCTGTAGACCCATGTATGTCTTTCTTAAGGTCCTCTTTGTTGTCTAGGTTCTCTGGAATTGTGGACTGTAGGCTGGTTTTCTTTGCTTTATGTCTAAAAGCCACTTATGATTGAAGACATATTTTATTTGTCTTTCTGGTTCTGGGTTACCTCACTCAACATGTTTTTTTTTTTTTCTAGATCCATCCTTTCGTATGCAGATTTCAAGATGTCATTGTTTTTACCACTGACTTTTACTCCGTTGTGTAAATGAGTACCATATTTTTCTTTCGTTGAGGGGCATCTGGGTTGTTTCTAGGATCTGGCTACTACAAACAATGCTGCTATGAACATAGTTGAGCACTTATCCTTATGGTATGATTAAGCATGCGTCATGAAACATTTTAGGAGTCCTTCCAGATGAATGCAATCGCCAAAATTTATAGGAGAAAGTTGTGTGTATAAATGGTATGGCTAATGTGAAAATTTCCAACTACAAAACCTGGATTTAAAACCAGCATTTTCCATGGAACATTTTTAGCAGCATGGTTGTTCTTCAATTAGAGGCTTGTTTGTGAAAGAAGTTTTTACTACTCATGTATGTCTTTGCCTCTTACATCTATTTATCTCCCCAACTGTTGATCACGAGACTCAGAGCAGGGTCAATGGCACTGACAGCTACTCTCTGCAGTGCTCAAGTCTCTGATGGTTCAACGTGGATGGAGAGATAAGTAGAAGATGCTGCATTTTCTCAACCTCCCTAATGCTGTGATCCTTTCATACAGTTCTCCATGTTGTGGTGACCCTCAGCCATGAAATTATTCTGTTGATACTTCATGGCTATAATCGTGCTTCTGTTATGGATTGTAATATAAATATCTGGTATGTGGGATATCTCATACATGGTATGACTTTTAAGGTATATGGTGTCAATGCTTAGATATTATGGTGGTTTTAATGAAAATGGACCCCTTGGCCCATATCTTTGAATGCTTCGTCCCACCAGGGAGTAGAACTATTTGAGAATTAGAAGGATTACGAGGTATTGGCCTTGTTGGAGGAAGTGTGGTCTTGATATAGGAAGTGTGTCACTGTGGGTGGGCTTTGAGGTTTCCAAAATCCATGCCAGGCCCAGTACCTCTCCCCTTGCCTGCTACCTGCGATCAGGATGTAACCCACAGCTCCTTCCCCACCCAGCACCATGTCTGCCTACCTGATGTCATGCTCCCTACCATGATGATAATGGATTCATCTCTGAAGCTGTAAGTAAGCCCCAATTAAATGACTTCTGGTACAAGAGTTGCCTTGGTCATGATGTCTCATCTCAAAAATAGCACAGTGACTAAGACAGGTGTCAAATTCCCATTCATGATCGTGGATTAGCCATGAATCAGCTCATCACTTTCAGAAGTCAAATACAAGAATATATATTATTATAAATTATCAATTCAAATCTTTCTGAATTGAATTTATCATGATTAAGAGGCTTAAAATATTTTAGACATAAAAGAAGACATTTTCACAAAAATGAGAGCAGTAACGGGGATCGGGATAAGAATTCATTAGTGACTGGATAACTTATCAGCATTTCAAATGCAGCTGTAACGACAATAAAAGATACCGTAGAAGTATGATGGAAGCTGTTGAAAATGCAGAAGGTGAGTGGCAGCTGGAAGAGGACCTGTCTCATTATGGGCTGTGCTTCCCAATGCTGGTGTCCTTTGACACATAAAGAGGCCATTATGGGAAACAGCACACGTTAGGTAAAACAGAAGGACATGGAACATTCTAGGAGCTAAAGTGCCATATTCTGATGCCAAGAGCACAGAGGCTGCCAGACAGTAAGAAACAATCAGTGAAACACATGTAACCCAACGGGCAAATGAGAGTTAAAACAGTGACTGAGGACACAGTGAGCCAAGTGACTAATGAGTTGAGATTGTCAAATCCAAGTTTATTTTAGAATTTCAGACAGGAGCAGACAGTAAAGAAGCCATTGTTATTCAGAGAAAGACAAAGTGAATAAAATTCCTCCCCAGACCGCTCAAGCTACCAATATTGTTTGGTTGGGAAAATCCTTCACTTTTCTCTCACATCATCTGAACAAAATGATCTGTCACAACCTTAAAGCATTGTCTCGATTAAATCACACGCCTGATGTGGTGTTTTAAAATGTTATTGATACACTGAGATAATAAAAATCACAACAAGTGATACTAAGCTGAGCAGAGAAGGTGCCAAACACCCAGTTGGCAAAACAGGAAGATTTCACTAACGTGGTCAAACTTCGACATATACACTTTCACTGTGTTCAGAGAGAGGTCTGGCCACTAGAGATACCCATAAAGATTTACGGAAAAGACCAGTTCTATATCAATCCAGGCAGGCCACTGAATTCATACAGTTGTTTAGGATCTTATAGGATAAAATAGAAATACAACGTCATAAGCTAAGGAACAAATCAGAAATCACAGACTGAAGAGAAGACTTGGCAGTTAAGAAACAGACTATTTTTCCCAAGAACCCAGGATACGTTCCCAGCAACCACATCAGACAGCTTAAACCACTGTAACTCCAATTCTAGTGGATCTGACACCCTCATTTGGCCTCCTCCACACCAGTATTTATGTAATACATAAGGCACATACACTTATGTTTTTAAAAGTCAGAAATTTTCACCATGTATAATTTTTAAGTTCTCCTCTGCACACAAGAGCCCTTATATATCTAATGCAGGAAACATATTTATAAAAAAAAAATCCTGTTCTAAAATGGCCTTATCCCAGACCTAACATTTCTTTCACGATGATGTCAAATTCTTCTACTGATTGAGAGTAAATCAATACTGGAAAAAAAAAAAAAACAAAAAAACAAATTGGAGGACTCATGCTATCTGATTTCAAACCTTGTTCTAAAGCCAGAGTAAACGACACTCTTTGGCACTAGAGTGCAGAGAGGTCACAGAGACCAATGAGAAAAAAACAAAACACCTTAAAGTGATCATTTTATGAAGATACCAAGACACTTCAAAAGGTAAAAGACTTTTTTTCTTTTCAATAGACTGTGCTGGGAAAAATGACTAATTATTAACACAAATGCAAACCCTTAATTCAGAATATTAACTCAGTTAACTCACATATAAATAATTAAAAATGAATCAAAGTTACTAATGGAAGAGTTAGAATTATAACTATTCAGTAAAAATAACATAGGACAAATTTCTGACTACAGCTAGACAAAGTGATCCTAACGATTTGCCACAATTATACGTTAAAAAGAAAAATAGTTATGCTGTGCTTGGTGGTGCATGCCTTTGATCCCGACATTCAAGAAGCAGAGGCAGACAATTCTTTGGGAGTTTAAGGCCAGCCTGATCTACAGAGAGTTTCAGGCTAATCAGGGCTACATGGAGAAACCCTGTCTCAACAACCCCCCCCCAAAAAAAAAAATAAAGAAACTGAAACTTTTCTTCCCTTTATGGGGAATGAAAAGTAGTACAGCCATTTTGGAAACACAGTTGGCCATTGTATCCATTAATTTTCTCATTGTCATGACTAAGCACTTAACGAGGAGCCACTCAAGGAAAAGATCATCTGGGCTCGTGGCAGGAAGTACAAAATGGAGGAGTGGTTCATGGTTATGTTGGCAGTGACTCATTCATACCTGACCAGTTTACAAAACAAAAGCTGGCAAGAAGTCAGTTTAGAATGTAACCCTGGAGACCTGCCACTTGGTGACTTACTTCCTCTAGCTAAGCCCAACCTCACAGGGGATCCATAACCATCCCAAACAATGACATAAGCTCGGGACCTTTCACAGTCGAACCTCAAAGCAATTTTTGAAACTTAAACATAAGCTTACTATATGACCTAGGAATTTTACTCAGTTATTTACCCATATGAAATGAAAAGATATGCACACTAAGGTTTGTACATGAGGACTGGAGGGTGAACGGAGTTTTCTCGGTCCTTCCCTACCCCACAGTCACTTCTAAATAATCACTCAGAGGCTTAATATTAATTAAAAACTGTTTAGTCTATGGTTCAGGCTTATTACTAGCTAGGTCTTACATTTAAATTAACTCATTTCTATTAATGAATTAATGCCACGTGACTATGTCTGTTGGCATTTTGCTTCTTGGGTTGCTGGCTTGCATCTCCCCCAGCTACATCCTTTTTTCTCTGTGTATTCAGTTTGGTTATTCTGCCTTGCTATAGGCCAAAGCAGCTTTTATTATCAACCAATGAGAGCATATATTCACATATATATACACAGCATACAGAAGGGTTATCCTACAGCACTGGAGAGTTTCCTCAGAGATTAAGAATACTTGCTGCTCTTGTAGTGGATGTGTTTTCAATTCCCAGCACACACATGAAGGCTCACAACCACCTGTAACTCTAGTCCCAGAAGATCTGTCACTCTCTTCTGAACTCCTCTAAGTACCAGACACACATATAATGCTCATATATATATATGCAGAAAAAACACTCATACCCATAAAATAAAAATAAATAATGAATCTTTTAAAAAGTTGTACATGGATGTCCACAGAACTATTTTTCATAACACTTAAAAACTATGAGCAAACCATTACCTATTCATTGGTAAGCAGATGACATTATATAATATTTATACAAGGACATAAACTCAGTCACAAAAATAACTAAATAGTAACATATGCTTCAAAATGGTAAATACTTGGTATTGTTTTAAATCTGAAATCTCTACCCTAGAATTGTATTTTGAACATTTGGTCCCCAGATTGTGGCACTATTTTGAAGACTGGAATCTTTAGCAGATGAAGCATGATTGTCAGTAGTAGGTATACAGGTTCCAGCCTGTATTCTCTCAGCATCCTTCTCTGCATCGTGTGAAAAACCTCTGCCACACATTCCTATTTCCATTGACAGAGACAGCACTTCATGCCTTTCCCTGATGTGATAACTGAAACGTCTCTGAAACCATGAACTGAGATGGGAGGCCCCTTCGTAGACTGTGAATATATTTTATTACCATTGGCTAATGTCTTTGGCCTATGGCAAGGCAGAATACAGCTAGATAGAAAAGCCAAACTGAATATAGGGAGAAAGAAGACAGAGTTGCGGGAGACACAAACAGCCACTGGAGAAGTAAGATGTGAGGTAACAAGCCATGAATCTTGTGGTAAAATATAAACTAATATAAATGGGTTAATTTAAGTTGTAAGAGCTAGTAAATAATAAGCCTGAACTAATAGGCCAAACAGTTTGTAATTAATATTAAGCCTCTGAGTGATTATTTTAAAAGCAGCTGTGGAACCAGGCAGATGGAAAACCTCCAGTTATGATGAACTACAGTAACTCCCTCCCTCTCTAAATAGTTTCTGGCAGGTATTTTGGTTGTAGGTCACAGTGACATAGAAACAATTAGTACAACACACTGTGAAGATCAAAAGCAAGCAGATGTAAGAGTATATATCATGTGATCCCATCTATATGCAATATCTAAGAATGAAAACAGATAGCCAGTTATCTGGAACTCAAAATGACAAGGACAGACTTCAAAATGGCCTCAGGGGGGCAAAGACGTGTGGGAAATACCCTGAAATTGGATTGTGATGATGGTACCCAATGACAACTTCTGTAATTTACAAGAATAGCAATGGATGAGTAGGGGGAGGAGGCCAGCTTCTCCAGTGCATTGTCAGAATCGCTCCGCAGAACTTAGCTGCTCTCAGATGCACAGTTCATCCTCCGAACCGGATAAATGACCTGTGGGCAAGCACTCCAGACATAACATTCTTTTAAGTCCTCCCTAAAAGAATGTGGACATTTATTCAGGTGGCAGGAGAAAGAAGAAATCCTAGAGCTAGTGACGGCTGTTGAAGAGTATGCTATGTCCATAGTTGTAACAAAACACTAGAGATAATTTTTAAAATGAGAAGGTTTGTTCTGGCTGTGGTTAAGAGGTTTCATCCCACTGAGTGACTTCACTGATTTTTAGCTCATGGTAAAGGAGCACATTTTTAGCAACGACTATGGGGTAGAGCAAAGCTCATTTCATGGCCAGGACCTTAAAAGAAAGGAGGAACAGGGCCCCACCATCTGCATGCCTTTGGGAATAATCCCAGTGACTGGACAACCACCAACACACCACACCTTTTAGCATCTCTACTATCTGCTGCTGGCTGATGTCAAAGCATCAATACGCCAGCATCTGGAAACCTCTGTACACAACAGCAGAGTCTCCGTCAGCTTTCACACTCAAGGAAATGCAATGCTCTCATCTCAAGTTCAGCAGGAGTAAAACTTTACTATTTGAATTGCTGGGGAAGCATGGTGAAACCCTTGAACGCAGGCCAGCAGAGATGGGTAAGCAGGCAAATTGCTTCCAGTGCAAGCCTAAAGATCTGAATTTGATTCCAGAGAACCACAGAAAGGTGGACCAAAGGAAAGAACCAGCCCTCAAAGTTATCCTCGAACCTCCACATGCACTTCATGGCACACTCAGGCACACAGCACGTGCGTGCACACACACGCAACATACAAATAATAGATGATTAAATTCTAAAAAAAAAAAACCTCTTGAATTCCTTGCCAACACAAAACTTAAAGGTCATTGAGGTTCTAAATTTACAGCAAACTATGAGAGATAAAGACATGGAGGTTCAGATGGTATGGCCTACAGGATATCAGGAAGCAGCATTTTCCTTTAGTCCATCATGGTGTGAGGCAGCTTCTGGGAAATCTGCTGACGCTGACAGGCGTATGAACCATGAAAGTGTGTAGAATGGAAGTATGACAGTCCTGATTTTCACATCGGTGCACAGGGGAATTACATCACCCACAGATAATTACGTGTCGTGTGTTGCTTGCTTCAATCTTCAGTTCATTCATTGGCGCTCATCTTACTTGTGATTAATAAAGATTACCCATTCTTTCCAATTACATATATAAACAAACAGTAGGCTTGTTTTCAGTCATCGGTAACTATTATAATCCACTAATTAAAAAAATGTATCAATGAAAGATACACTGCTTAAATAAAACAGAGCCCCAGGGAAGAAAATATATGACTATATACAAAATCAGTTTATCACAAGCTTGTTTTGATGACGATTGAGAAAAAATATAGAAAATATTGCTCAAGTACTCAGGTAAATGAATCCAAATAGAGAGCCCACAGCCAGCTTCACATAAAGCGTGCAGGTGAATATTGCCGTACTTACACATCGCTGTTAAATATTGTCAATGATGTATAACTTTTGTCCTTGCCTCCACTTTTATTGTACAAAACTCCATATTGGTGTCATCCATTAAAATGCAACATTTTCTACCAAGCATTGCAACTTGATGGTTGGGAATGCGATCACATCGTGGATAATTGCTGGATTGCTGCTTTTAAAATAACATCTGTGTGTATGTAATTTGGACAGAAATATGTCAGCTCCATTGCCAGAAACGGATGTTGTTGCAACACACTTGAGAGGTATAACAGCTTTCAAAAGGAACTCTCGCAGCATTTTATTTTCAACACAGGGAAAACTTAGGAGCACGCACATGAATTTAAGATTAAACAATTCTTCCCAGGGCCATCGAATTTTTCAATACCACCCTTGTCATTACATCTATACTCGTGGGAAGCCTGGAAGCCATGGCCTATTCCTGGACTCTCAGGAACCCTTTTCTCTAATAAACAAGCTAAAACCTGCCTCCTGGCTGGAATAGTGTGAGAGTATAAGAGCTGATCCTACCATGAATTTTGTGATTAAAAACCTTGTTTATAAAAGTGGTCATAAGGAGGGAAACTTTGAAAACAATATTTATGTTGAAAATTTCTGTCAAAGCCTTTTGCTGCTACCCTAATGTAACAGTGCGTAAGAGGCATGCCAGGAGCTTCCCGGGAAGAATTGGGGTGATGCACTAGGGCTTGCTGTCTAGAAAGTGTTGCCATCTAGGGGAGGAGCACTTCACAGGTAGCAAAGGGCACAGAGGCTCTTCAAGGGTATTTTCTGTCTGTTGCCCCCGCCCCCCCAGCAACTAGCCAAACACAGATAAACACATCAGCGGGTGTTATTCACTTGTTATCCAGGTAGTATATGCAAATACCGTATCTCTTTTAGCAGTCTTTTTTCTTATTTTTGTCTCTTTTTCTTAGAGAAGAAATTGATGATCATATTACCTGAGCATAAATCCATTTGTGCACAACTTCGACGTCTTTACTTCCATAACCGATGGGACGAGTAAACAGAAAACAGGTAAAGAAATAGTAGAACTGACATCAAGCATGAGGGCTCACTGACATTTGAGAATATTTCCCCTCAACTGCAGAATGTGTGTTCAACTCAATTCCATGTAGACCATGGAGATAAGGCAAGATGTTGGGGACACAGGCTCAATAAAAAATGATAGAAATCAGACAGCAATGTTCTTTGACAACAATGCCATTCTATTAGATGTCAAATACAGAAAATACATAGAAATCCCTGGGAATGAGGAAATTATACACCATAATGCCGAACAATTCATAAACACAACAAAAATAGAAGCAGTACTCATAAAATATTTGAATGAAAATAAAAACATATCAAAGATTATGGGATTCAGTGTTGAAAGTGGGAATTTATTGTTCTAAATACTTTATATGAAAATATATCTATAATTAAAATCCAAATCGAATAATCGTGTATGCTTTTAAGAAAGAAGAAAAGTAGAGGAGGGGAACACACACACACACACACAAAAACTCCATTTGAGTGAAAAGTGCATTTTCTGAGGAACCAAAACGACAGCAAGAACGGGGCCACTATGGGGACAGAACCAGGAACAAGATTCAAATCTCTTTCTCTGCTTTCTCTCCCCTCCTCCCCTTGCTCAACCTCCGTCCCCCTCCTCCTCTCCTTTTCTCTCCTACTCCCTTCTTTAAATATTTTTTTAAATTTCACTTTTCTTTCTATCCACAGTTCCTCCCCCAACCCTCCTTATGCTCCCCAACTTGCTCCCCAGCCCACCCCCTTATCCCCTTTTCCCAACAGGTAAGGGCTTCCATGGGGAGTCAACAAAGTCTGGCAAATTAAGTTGGGGCATGAACAAGCCCTCTCCCCTGAATTAAGGTTGAGCATGACATCCCACCATAGCAAATGGGCTCCAATAAGCTAGCTCAAGCACCAGGATAGATCATGATCCTACTACCAGGTGCCTCATAGATAGTCAGTTCACACTTCACCACTGTCTCCCTCATAGGGAGACCTAGTTTGGTCCCATGGAGGCTCCACAGCTTTTAGACTAGTGTTTATGAGTTCCCATGTGTTTGGTTCAGCTGTCTCTGTAGATCTCTCCATCATGATCTTGACCTCCCTTGCTCATATATTCCCTTCTCCTTCTCTTCGATTGGATTCCTGGGTGCTCAGACTGTTACTTGGTTGTGGATCTCTTCATCCGGTTCCTGTCAGTTGCTGGATGAAGGCTCTATGATGATAGTGGAGTATTCACCAATCTGATTACAGGGAAAGGCCAGTTTGAGCACCCTCTCCATTATTGCTAAGATTCTTAGCTGGGGTCATCCCTGTGGATTTCCTTAGCACCAGGTTTCTCCCTAATTCCATGTGGCTCTCTCTATCAAGATATTTTTTTTCATTGCTCTCCCACTTCATATCTCTCTCCCCTCGTTCATCTTGTACCCTCATGTTCTCATTTAACCCCCCTCCCTTTACCGCCCCTCTTCTGCCAGTTTGCCCAGGAGATCTCATCTAATTCCCCTTCTCTGAGAGATCCATGTATCACTCTTGGGGTCTTCCTTGTTGCCTCGCTTCTCTGGAGTCCTACTCCTCTCTTTATGTCAAAATACTATGGTCCTGTATCCTCACATGTGTAACCAGGAACTTGCATCCTATTCCCTGTTCCTGAACTCTGAGGAAAGATACAGCTTTTCTCCCAGGTTGTATTTGTACCACCCCACAAAGGACATGACCTACCCTGGTCTAGATCCCCTGCTGCTCCTGTTCAGGTCACTGTAACCGTGGCAGTGGGTCCATTATGACTGGTTATCTTCCCTGTGACTAGGGTACTTCCTCTCAAGGGGAAAGAGGGAGGTGCTTGGGTACGCAGCCAAAGCACAGCCTTGGTGTATCAGTCAACTGCCAGCTATTGGAACACTTATTAATGAGAACACAGGATAAAACCCAGATTAACCCACACACCAACATATGCACACCACATGCAAACAGCATCACTGTTGAGCACTGTACTAAATACCTACCTCACTTAGCAACCTCCTTATACAGTTAGGATTTTTATTAAAAAATGGTTTTTACAAAAACCTGAGAATTTCAGAGTCTCAGATGGATCAACCAAAAGCCTGCTTTTGGAGAGGTTAAAATGTCTTGCAGTGATGCGTGAAGCTGAAACCAGGGTGTTTTGAGTATTATTTGATGTGGGAGTCCCCTCCCCTCTGTGTGCTGTGATTGCCATTGATGAATAAAGAAACTACCTTGGCAGAACCTAGGTAGACAGGGAAGATGGAACTGAATGCTGGGAGGAAGAAGGACAGAGTCAGAGAGACACCATGGAGCCACCAGAATCAGACATGCTGAAACTTTGCCAGTAAGCCACTGCCATGTGGCAATATACAGATTAATAGAAATAGGTTAAATTAATATAAGAGTTAGCCAATAAGAAGCTAGAGCTAATGGGCCAAACAGTGATTTAATTAATACAGTTTCTGTGTGGTTATTTTGGTTCTGGGAAGCTAGGACGAACAAGCGGCTTCCTCCTACAATCATTCATCTCTATGCACAAATACCCTTCTCCCTTTCAGCTTATGCTTTGAGAATAAAAACAAAAGCAAAAATTCATGCCTCTTAAATTCATTCATACTTGCAGTTAGGATGCAAATCTAAATCTAATATGTTCTAGCTGAGCAGTTTACAACCCATTCTGATGTTGTGATGGTTTGTTTTGGTTCTGTGAACTAAATTAATTTAGCTGATCTCAGATCACTAGCAAATAAGCAGCCATCACTGGTAAATTTCAGGAACATGCATGATACCCAAATGAGTGTTTCAGTTAACTGGATGATATAATAGCATAGATACAAATTGAGACATCAGTATAAGCCAGGAAAAATATTTTGTTTCTGTGTGATTCTCACGATCAAAATGAAACCAGGATTTTATGAGTAAAGGAACCCTAATAGTAGCTGAGGCAAAGCTTACTCAAAACCACTTCAGGCTGCAGAACATTAAATCAATTGGGTGTTCTGTTCAGCCTTATGTGAGACTATAAAAGCAAATATTAATTATTCTAACTAATTGGGCCTAACCTAGGTTTGAACCAAATTTTAGAGACAGGGTTTGAAATGATATAATTATAGACAGTTGTTTAATCAAAGTATTTAAATATCTTTCATTTTATAAATTTGCATAAATGAGTTTTTATAAAAAAATAATGGTACTTGTCTAGCCCAGGATTCATAGAGATTTTTCTCTTTCTACCATAAATTGGAATAATTTGATGATATTCAGAATTACAAAGAACACACAGACTAAGTCATGGTTCATGGTTTCATAGTAAATCACATAAGCCCTACGTATATACTAGGAAGGTCATGCTATGCAATGATCTCATAAGCAAACGTAACACTGTTGTTTTGATAATTAAGAATTTCAAATATACAATGTGCTTTGACCGAGTCCATACCCCATTCCCTCTCCTTATAGTCCTCCTCCGTCCCCCCACTACCACTTTACCCTCCCAATTTCGTGTGTTCTCTCTATTTTTTTTTAAACCTACTCTGAGTCTACTTAATGCTACGCATGTATTCATAGTGAAGATCCATCCACTGAAGTGTGGAGCTGTATCCTTGACTGTTCTACCCCACGAAGTCATCAACCGCCAATAGCTTCTCAGCTAGGGGCGGGACTTCATGAGCTCCTCCCCACCCATCTGTGTGGATTGTTGGACATGGCAGGCCTATTGCAGACATGTGCAGTCACTTGTGACTGCATGCCTAAGACTGCACTAGAACACATAGTTCTTTTAAAGCACTAGCTCAGTTTGGTGACAGATTGTGACCAATAATATTTTAGGTCTGGGATACTAAATTCTTCTATTTCTGAAATAATTCTAATTCTGAATAAGAAACCATTGGGGTAAATCACAGTGGACTAGGAGTCTGGTTTAACTTTTGTGCCTTTTGTGACTTCAGAAAAAGCCTGGTGAGCCACCACCTGACATCCTGGGAACTTGGCCATTTCTGTGAAATAAACATGTTTGATAGTTGGGCCAAAGTTCATCCCAGCATGTTAATTCCATGACTCCACACATGTAAACGGGATCAGTATACTGTGTGGAACACAGAGAAGAGCCTGTAACTTTACCTTTTGCTCTAAGTCCTTTCCATGACTACAACCACAGTCCTTTTCCTTGCATCCGATCTTCATCTCCAGGAGCATCCCAGAGACTAACAAACACTATCTCCAGGAAACTTGGCCTGATCATAAAAACATGTGGGCAAATTGGGCTAGTGTGCTTAAGCGCAAACCTGAATTAGTAATTTGTACTCATCTCAAAGACACTGTGTGAAGAGACAGTGTGGTGAAGAACTGCTGGCACAGTTAAGCACAGATCATCTCAACATTCAAAACGGATGTTTTGGTGATTAGGAGCTCACTCAGCAATGGAGAGAACAGCACGTGAGAGTGGCTGATGGAGACATGACCCAACCACGCCCTCAGCAGAAGGCCAACTTAGAGTCTACTTTCATGGATCTTCTGCCCTTGATAATCAGTTATCTCAGGATGATCCATCCCTTCTGCGTAATTTTTAAGTGATGAATGATTTATCATTAATAGAACTGCTACAAATATATCTATTACATTTAGCATTCCTGATTATGATGAATGCTGTAATTATCACATTTTATGTATTTTGAGAGTCTGTCTACTGTTCTTTGAGATCACCATGTCTATTTCTTTTTTTTATTTATTTATTAAAGATTTCTGCCTCCTCCCCGCCACCGCCTCCCATTTCCCTCCCCCTCCCCCAAACAAGTCCCCCCTCCCTCCTCAGCCGGAAGAGCAATCAGGGTTCCCTGCCCTGTGGGAAGTCCAAGGACCCTCCACCTCCATCCAGGTCTATTAAGGTGAGCATCCAAACTGCCTAGGCTCCCACCAAGCCAGTAGGTGCAGTAGGATCAAAAACCCATTGCCATTTCTCTTGAGTTCAGTTTTATCCCATGCTCTTTCAGACCCAGGCCAGCTGGCCTTGGTGAGTTCCCAACAGAAAATCCCCATTGTCTCAGTGTGTGTTTGCACCCCTCGCGGTCCTAAGTTCCTTCTGCTCCTGATTTGGACCTTGAGATTTCTGTTCGGTGCTCCAATGTGGGTCTCTGCCTCGGTCTCCTTTCATCGCCTGATGTAGGTTAATATTCAGGAGGATGCCTATATGTTTTTCTTTGGGTTCACCTTCTTATTTAGTTTCTCTAGGATCACGAATTATATGCTCAATGTCCTTTATTTATGGCTAGAAACCAAATATGAGTGAGTACATCCCATGTTCCTCTTTTTGGGTCAGGCTCACCTCACTCAGGAGAGTGTTTTCTATTCCCGTCCATTTGCCTGCAAAATTCAGGAAGTCATTGTTTTTTACTGCTGAGTAGTACTCTAATATGTATATATTCCATACTTTCTTCATCCATTCTTCCATTGAAGGGCATCTAGGTTGTTTCCAGGTTCTGGCTATTACAAACAATGCTGCTATGAACACAGTTGAGCATATACTTTTGTTGTTTGATAGGGCATCTCTTGGGTATATTCCCAAGAGTGGTATTGCTAGGTCCAGGGGTAGGTTGATCCTGAATTTCCTGAGATACCGCCACACTGCTTTCCAAAGTGGTTGTACAAGTTTGCATTCCCACCAGCAATGGATGAGAGTACCCCTTTCTCCACAACCTCTCCAGCAAAGGCTATCATTGGTGTATTTTATTTCAGCCATTCTGACAGGTGTAAGATGGTATCTTAAAGTTGTCTTGATTGGCATTTCCCTGATCACTAAGGAGGTTGAGCATGAACTTAAGTGTCTTTTGGCCATTTGAACTTCTTCTGTTGAGAATTCTCTGTTCAGCTCAGTGCCCCATTTTATAATTGGATTGATTAGCCTTTTACGGTCTAGTTTCTTGAGTTCTTTATATATTTTGGAGATCAGATCTTTGTCAGTTGCGGGGTTGGTGAAGATCTTCTCCCAGTCAGTGGGTTGCCTTTTTGTTTTAGTGACAGTGTCCTTTGCTTTACAGAAGCTTCTCAGTCTGAGGAGGTCCCATTTATTCAATGAGGCCCTTAATGTCTGTGCTGCTGGGGTTATACGTAGGAAGTGGTCTCCTGTGCCCATGTGTTGTAGAGTACTTCCCACTTTCTCTTCTATCAGGTTCAGTGTGTTTAGACTGATATTGAGGTCTTTAATCCATTTGGATTTGAGTTTTGTGCATGGTGATAGATAAGGATCTATTTTCATTCTTCTACAAATTGACATCCAGTTTTGCCAGCACAATTTGTTGAAGATGCTCTCTTTTTTCCATTGTATACTTTGAGTTCCTTTATCGAAAATCAGGTTTTCATAGGTTTGTGGGTTAAAGTCAGGGTTTTCTATTCGATTCCATTGGTTGACTTCTCTGTTTTTATGCCAATACCAAGCTGTTTTCAATACTGTAGCTCTGTAATAGAGTTTGAAGTCAGGGATGGTAATGCCTCCAGACAATCCTTTATTGTATGAGATTGTTTTGGCTATCCTGGGTTTTTTGTTTTTCCATATAAAGTTGATTATTGTCTTCTCCAGATCTGTGAAGAATTTTGATGGGATTTTGATGGGGATTGCATTGAATCTATAGATTGCTTTTGGTAGAATTGCCATTTTTACTATGTTGATCCTCCCAATCCAAGAGCAAGGGAGAGCCTTCCATTTTCTGGTATCCTCTTCAATTTCTTTCTTCAAAGACTTAAGGTTCTTGTCAAATAGATATTTCACTTCCTTGGTCAGAGTTACCCAAAGATATTTTATGCTATTTGTGGCTATCGTGAAAGGTGATGCTTCTCTGATTTCCCTCTCTGCTTCCTTATCCTTAGTGTATAGGAAGGCAACTGATTTTTTGGAGTTGATCTTGTATCCTGCCACATTACCAAAGGTGTTTATCAGCTGTAGGAGTTCTTTAGTAGAGTTTTTAGGGTCGCTTATGTATACTATCATATCATCTGCAAATAACGAAGCTTAACTTCTTCCTTTCCAATACGAATCCCCTTGATCCCCTTATGTTGTCTTATTGCTATTACTAGAACTTCAAGCACTATATTGAAGAGGTATGGAGAGAGTGGACATCCTTGTTGTGTTCCTGATTTTAGTGGGATGACTTTGAGTTTTTCTCCATTTAATTTAATGTTAGCTGTCGGCTTGCTGTAAATAGCTTTTATTATATTTAGGTATGACCCTTGTATCCCTAATCTCTCCAAGACCTTTATCATAAAGGGGTGTTGAATTTTGTGGAATGCTATTTCAGCATCTAATGAAATGATCATATGGTTTTTTCTTTCAGTTTATTTATATGGTGGATTACATTGATAGATTTGCGTATGTTGAACCAGCCCTGCATCTCTGGGATGAAGCCTACTTGATCATAATGGATAATTTTTCTAATGTGTTCTTGGATTCGGTTTGCCAGTATTTTATTGAGAAAATTTGTGTCGATATTCATGAGTGAGATAGGCCTGTAATTCTCTTTCTTGGTTGAGTCTTTGTGTGGTTTTGTTATCAGGATAACTGTAGCTTCATAAAAGGAATTTGGCAATGACTCTTCTGTTTCTATATTGTGAAATACCTTAAGGAGTATAGGTATTAGTTCTTCTTGGAAGTTCTGGTAGAATTCTGCATTGAAACCATCTGGTCCTGGGCTTTTTTAGGAAGGGAGATTTTTGATAACAGTTTCCAGTTCTTGGCGACTAACAGGTCTATTTAGATCGTTCACCTGGTCTTGGTTTAGTTTTGGTATATGGTACTTATCTTAAAAAATGTCCATTTCTTTTGCATTTTCCAGTTTTGTGGCATACAGGCTTTTGTAGTAAGATCTAATGATTCTCTGAATTTCCTCTGTGTCTGTGGTTATGTCCCCCTTTTCATTTCTGATCTTATTTATTTGTGTGTTCTCTCCCTGTTGTTTAATTAGTTTAGATAGGGGTTTGTCGATCTTGTTGATTTTCTCCAAGAACCAACTTTTTGTTTCATTGATTCTTTGGACTGTTTTCTGTGTTTCTATTTTGTTGATTTCTGCCCTCAGTTTGATTATTTCCAGTCTTCTATTCCTCCTGGGCACGTCTGCTTCTTTTTTTTCTAGAGCTTTCAGTTGTGCTGTTAAGTCCCCAATGTATGCTTTTTCCGTTTTCTTTAAGTGGTCACTTAGTGCTATGAACTTTCCTCTCAGCACTGCTTTCATGTGTCCCATAGGTTTGAGTATGTTGTCTCTTTATTTTCATTAAATTCAAGGAAGACTTTAATTTCTTTCTTAATTTCTTCCTTGACCCAGGTGTGGTTCAGTAGTTGACTGTTCAGTTTCCATGCGTTTGTTGGCTTTTTGGGGGTAGCATTGTTGTTGCATTCTAACTTTAGTCCGTGGTGATCTGATAAGACACAGGTGGACACTGATTTTTTTTGTATCTATGGAGGTTTCCTTTGTTTCCGAGTACGTGGTCAATTTTCGAGAAGGTTCCATGAGCTGCAGAGAAGAAGGTATATTCTTTCCTATTTGGACAGAGTGAGTGTTCTATAGATGTCTGTTAAGTCCATTTGCTTCATTACTTCCAATAATTCTCTTAATTCTCTATTTGGCTTCTGTCTGATTGACCTGTCCATTGGAGAGAGAGGTGTGTTGAAGTTTCCTACTACTAGTGTGTGTGGTTTGATGTCTGCCTTGAGTTCTAGCAATATTTCTTTTACATAAGTGGGTGATTTTATATTAGGGGCATAGATATTCAGGATTGAGACTTCATCCTGATGGATTGTTCCTGTTATGAGTATAAAGTGTCCATCTCGATCTCTTCTGATTGATTTTAGTTTGAAGTCAGTTTTGTTAGAAATTAGTATGGCCACACCTGCTTTTGTCTTAGGACCATTTGCTTGAAACACCTTTTCCCAACCCTTTACTCTGAGTAGATGCCTGTCTTTGTGGTTGAGATGTGTTTCTTGCAAACAGCAGAATGTTGAATCCTGTTTTTGTATCCAATCTCTTAGTCTGTGCCTTTTATAGGTGAATTGAGACCATTAATATTAAGTGATATTAATGACCAGTGGTTATTTACTCTGGTTATTCTTATTGCTTTTGGTAGTAGAGTTTGTGTGTCTCCCTTCTTTGAGTTGCTCTGGTGAAGGGTCGCTAGATGCCTGAGTTATTGTAGGCAGTGTTGGCAATGTTGGATTCCTTGGGTTTGATTTTCCTTCTATTACTGGATTTGTGGCTACGTATTGTTTAAATTTGTTCTTATCCTGGAATGTCTTGTTTTCTCCATTGATAGTGAACGATAGCTTGGCTGGGTATAGTAGTTTGGGTTTGCATCCATGGTCTCTTAGTTTCTGCAGTACCTCTATCCAGGACCTTCTGGCTTTCATGGTTTCCATAGAGAAGTCAGGTGTAAGTCTGATCAGTTTACCTTTATAAGTTATTTGCCCTTTTTCCTTTGCAGCTCTTAATATTCTTTCTTTAATCTGTATATTTTGTGTTTTGATTATTATATGGCGAGGGGATGTTTTTCTTTGATCCAGTCTGTTTGGTGTTCTATATGATTCTTGAATATTCAAAGGAATATCTTTCTTTATGTTGGGAAAGTTTTCTTCCATAATTTTGTTAAAAATATTTTCTGGGCCTTTGAGCTGTGACTCTTCTCCTTCTTCTATTCCTATTATTCGTAGGTTTGGTCTTTTTATTGTGTCCCATATTTCCTCAATGTTTTGTGATGAGAATTTGTTGGCTTTGCTGTTTTCTTTGATCAGTGCATTTATTTTCTCTATGGTGTCCTCAGAATCTGAGAGTCTTTCTTCTATCTCTTGTATTCTATTGATTATGCTTGTTTCTGTAGACTCTGCTCGTTGACCTAGACTTTCCATATCCAGCTGGTCCTCAGTTTGTGTTTTCTTCCTTGCTTTCATTTCAGTTTTCAATTCTTGAACTGTTTCCATTACCTGTTTGATAGTTTTTTCTTGGTTTCCCAGGGTATCATGTACGTATTTACTCATTTCTTCAAACTTTTTGTTATACTTCTCATCCATTTCTATAAGGGCGTTTTTTACATGTTGTTTAAGGGACTCTATTGCTTTCATAAAGTCAATTTTTTCCCCTTCTTCTGTGTTAGTGTGTTCAAGTCCTTCTGTTGTAAGATCATTGGGTTCTGGTGTTTTCATGTTGTTTTTCAGATTGTTGGGTGAATTCTTGCCTTGGCGCCTGCCCATCTCCTCCTATCGATGCTATCTAATGGGTCTTTTAAAACCGGATCAGGTTTCCCTGCTGGCCAGGGGCTTACAAAATGCCCTCACTCCGTTTGCGGGGCAAGATCCCTCTCACCACTCAGAAAGGTCTTCAGGAACAGGACATGGCTCCCCGTTTGCCAGGGACCTCACCAACAAAAGGCCTACCTCTTTGATTTAATTGTAGTGGGGCGATCTGCTCTCAGAGTTGCGCTCCAGTCCCCTCCGCTTGGCGTCTGCGCCTCACCGGTCCCCACCACTTGGCTGTCTGTGCTGCGCCGGTCCCCACCGCTTGACTGTCTGCCTCCAGGTTCTTTCAAAATTACAGGAAGATTCTAGCCTACGTCCATCCTGAATGGGAGCTTCATCGTGTCTGCTCTGGAGCACAGCGGCATGGCGTCTGTCCCCCACCATGTCTATTTCTCACTAGGATTAACTATATTAACTATAATAACTTTAAATCTCAGAAGCTTACATGGCAAGTTTTCCCACCAAAGTTTTCTCTTTGTTTTCTTTTTTTTTACATTCTCAGGAATGTCTTCTCTATTTTGGTTTTTTACCAATTCACATAAATTTTTATATCAGCTTGTTAAATTTCACTGAAGCCACTGTTGAAATTCTACTAATTTGAAAGATGAACTTGAGTCTTTCTACCTTCACATTAAAGTCTTCTATTTATGCAAATCTTCAATCTTTTGATTAAAAATGTAAAATGTTTCCACAGGCTGGTCTATGTTTGTTATTTTGTTACTAGAAAATTCTGCCTATCTTGTTGCTTTTATAAATACCACCTGGTGCTTTCTATTTCTTTCTTATAGTTTACTGTGAGACTTGCAGCATAATGTTAAGTAAACATGCTAATGATGAGCAATCATTCTAGTTTTAAATACCATGTGACTATGAATGCAACAGAATAGGAAGCGTAGGCTTGCTCCTCATCCTGAGTAGAAATCCCAATCTGGATTAAAAATATTTCTGCTCCTTTATTCTAGGTAGCTTTTTAAGATTATATTTCCCCCTAAAATGTATTTACATATTTAATCTCTGTGTGTGAACATACATAAGCAAACACACACACACACACACACTGTATGTCAGCCTGCATGCATATAACACATGAAGAAGACAGCTTGCTGAATTCAGTCTTTATTTCCAGGGAGAATTGTGAGTTCCCTGGTAAAACTCAGTTTGTCATACTTGGTAGCAAACACCCTTACCCACTGAGCCATCTCATAGTGCCCTTTTATAAGAGTTTATGGTGACTGAACATTGACTTTTGTAAAAGGCTCTGTTTCATTTATTGCAATCAGATAAAAATTTTCACCATCAATTTAATGTATGTGTATGAAGTGTGTATAATAGGGAGGCATACATGTTTCTGGTTTCACATGTGTGTGAAGGCCAAAGGTTGACCTTTGATGTCTTCCACTATCACTTTCCATGATTCATGTTTACTTTGCACAGTTCTCTTCAAACATAAGTTTTTATTTATCTATATAATAGCCCAAGAGAATTATTCATAGCTGTGTAACAATTACTTGTTTGGTTTTGTAAGCAATGCCAAGCAGTTTTCTGGAGTGGCTATGCCAATTTATATTCCCATTAAGGATGTATGAATCCCAATTTCTTTGTCGCACCATCATTTGGTGCTATTTTGCATTTACCTGTTCAAACTAGGCATGTGACCACATGTATAGTGGTCTTGAATTACATTTTCATGGTGGATACTTATATTGAATTCATTTTCATGTAGAATTATTTTTATGTGCCCATTTGCTGTATGTGCACCCATCTTGGCTTAATATATCATTTTTGGATAGAGAATGCATCAACTAGTAAGCTGATAAGAACAGTTAGTGCACTTGATCATAGCTAGAATGCTGAGAAACCATCTTATCTTGTGTAGTTAACCAGGGTTTCCTACTTGAGTGAAGAGTCCACTGACTTAGCTAGTAGCTACCTCTGTTGTTTCTCCTCCTGAGAGAATGCTGGTTTTAGTCATACTGAAATGCCTGTCCAATATTTACATGGGTACTGGGATCCAGTGCGTGGTCTTCATGATTACATAGTAAGTGCTTTACCTACTGAGCCATCTTCTCAGCTCCATCTTGAATCTTCTAATGAAGTGGATTACAATTGTGTTGTTATGAAAGAATAGACATATTGATCAATGACACAGAACAGAGATCTCTTCAAAATGTATAAAATACAATACTTATAATAGATAACCAGGGAATAATAAATGTAGGAGGAGTAAGCAAGATTTCCATCATAAATCAGCCATTTATCATTTGCATAGTAAAGGCAAGGCATTTATTGCTTTACAAAAGCATGCAGAAATAAGATAGGAAATCATATTCTTAAGGGTAGAAAATTCATGACAGATAGAATGTAGCTTTTGTGTGCATTTCCACACATGGCTGCATTCAGTTGTGTGTGTGTGTGTATGTGTGTGATCACTAAATCTGGCTTTTTCATAGATGCTTCATCTATTTTTGCATCTATGTTCACACCTGGCATTGGAGTTCTCTCCACTGCATAAACAATTTAAACTTTTAACTACTGCATAACCAAGTACTTTCAAACACAGAGGCTTAAAGCAGCAATCTTTTTTTTTTTCTTTTAATCATGCTTCCCAGGTTTGTGAGTTGGACTTTTGAGTAGCGTTTCCCTGGGAAAGTTTTCAGTTCTGTGTGGTATTAGCTGAGATCAAGGAGTAGCATTCAGCTAGTGAATGGACTGGGCTGAAGTCCAAGACAAATTCAAATAAAAATATGTCTTGGCGGGAAGGCTGGAATGCTAGGCTCATTTGGGCCCCTCATCTCCATACAGTTCCAGGACTTCGCCACATGAACTGCACAACAGGGAAGTCTTATTTTTCACATAATAACTCCAACATCTAAGAAACCAATGAATACCCACCCTTCCTTTTAAAAGCCAGTTCCCGAATTTCTGTAGCATCACTGCCATCACACTTTAATGAGATAGATAGATAGATAGATAGATAGATAGATAGATAGATAGATAGATAGATAGATAGATAGATGATAGATAGAAGCCTTGGTAATGAAAATTGTAGAGGAAAAGAAATTCACCTCTTGTTGGAAATAATACCAAACAATTCACATTCCATATCTACCATAATATCTATTTATAATTTTATTTTCAGGAGCAGACTACCCTGATGACATAAGCTTGGATTATTTTCTCTTTTTCTGCCTTCAAGAAAACATTTAGAATGGTTTTACTATCCTACTTCTTAAGTTCTTGGTAGCAGTTCCTTCTAAAACTCTCAGTATCTAATCTTTTCTTTGTGAAGACGTTGATTTCAAGACTACTCCGGCTTCCCATGTCTTCCTAAGTTGATTTTGGTAAATATTTTTTCCAAAAATTCATTCTTTGTGTCTATATTTTCAATATATTGGCCAAATTGTTACTGTTCTTTTTATGTACTCCAATAGTTATGTCAACTTTATTATTAAAACACATACTGGTCATGATTTATCAGTGACACTAAAATCCTTTGACTTTCAAAATTTCAGAAACTAAAATAGTTACTCATTTCTATTGCATATGTGAGCTTTTTCCTCATTTTCTGTTTTATCCTTTCTATTTGTTTCTCTTCATCTTATGTTTAGTTCAATTTTTTTTTGTTTTATGCCTTTTGTGACATACATAACATATCCCCATTCTTTTATTATTTTATTTATATTTATATTGAGAAAGGGTCTCACTGCATAACCCTGACTAGCCTTGAATTCAAAGAGATGCTCCTGTCTCTGGCTCCCAAGCATTGGTATGAATACCACATACCATGCTCTTTATACTTTCTGAACTGCAGAGGCCCAAAACTGTGAGCCTATTCCACCTTGTCTGAAGGTCAAAGAGTTTGAGTTTATTTTGCTCACTCCAAGTTGTTAACAAGAAGTGTAGTTACATACCCTGACCTACAGTGTGGTTACTTGGTGTTTTGGACAGTAAGATGGCCCATAGATTAGATCTGCTCCACCCTGACCAAAGGTCAGAGAATTCAGTCATACTTCTGCTCCTTCTTCTGTAATAGGAGGTTTGATTTAGAGAGTGGTTGCCTGTAGGGTACTTGGTCTAGGGTGGGCTCACTGCCCAAATAACAGAATGATTAACTTAGGATATAATTGCTTAATGTCTCAAGTATTGGGGCAAGCAATTGTCCTTTGTATGTTGTTAAAGCAGTCCTCCATTTGTATTGGGGTATAAAGTATATGGAAAATAAACACGGGTGAATTCTGATTCAGTATTCACTGAATTGCCCTTCCAGTCCTATCCTATGTCTCTGTGACTCTTTCTTGTCTTTGTTCCTTCTACTTAACTTCTCTAATCCTCATGTGCTTTCCCACTTGCAGCTAGGATGCAGCAGAAGTCATCCCAAAAAGGTGGCTCATGACACTGAACACACACTTTTGGATGATATATTGTAAGTCCTCATTCTATTCTTTTGAGGAATGGATACTGTCAATTTAAAAGTACTCTCTTATATAAATCTTTTATTCTCTGTTAAGTGCTTTCATATTTATAGACACTACGTGTTATGGTTTAAGTAAAAATGCTGTGGATCCCCAAGTGGTTGCAGAAGGCAGCAGGCCATGAGGCCACACCACAGGTCCCTGAAGTGGCGGCAGGCAGTGGGCAGCAGGTACCAAGAGCAGCCAGTCCTAGGTAGGGATGGCACAGTTCCCCAAGTGACTGCAGTGAGTCATGAGGGGCAGCAAGTCCCAGGCAAGGAGCTGCATGGTGGGTGAGAGACCTCGTTGGGGCAGCCAGTCACACAAGGAGAGACAGACGGATCTCCAAACGCAGCTGATCTGTCTCAGCAGGCGAGAGACAGACATAGGCACACCATGCAGAGTGAGGTTGGATATTTATTTAGTGGGTTATGGAGGGTAAAAGGGAGAAGGGGAGAAGAGCAGAGAGAGGCAGAGAGAGAGAGAGAAATGAGGGGGGAGGAGGAGCCACATCAGCAGCTACCTCTCTGGGAAAGAGACAGAAAAGGGAGGGACTCAGACTGGAAGCAGAAGATCAGCTTGTCTTGGCAGTTAGAGGATGGCGGGGTGGGGGTTGGGGAGGTGGTGGCTTGTCTCTTAAAGGGACAGGACAAATCATTATGCTATGGTATATTATTTTCAAAACAATCTAATATTCTATCACCTAGAATTAATATTGGGTTGGATCATGCAGTGGTCAAGTATCAGTTTTTGTCTTTATAACTATCTATCTGACCCAGAAGCATTTATTAAAATATCTTTGTTTCCATTGCACTATAATTTCCTTCTTTAGCATAAATCAAGTAGACTCATATGCAGAGTTTGTTGTTTGTGGGTATTATTCTTTTACATAGATCTTTTGACCCATTCTTGTGATAACACTATAATTATTGTAATAATTATAATGTTATAAAAATATGAATAACAGTTAGAGCAAGTTTTTTTCTGCTAAGAAAATTGATTGTTCTTGGACCTTAACTTGCTGTGATAAATACCAATATTCTAGTTTCTAGTGATCCTGTCAATTTATACATAGAATCAGGCCATTTCATTAAAATTATGCTCAATCTAGTAGATCATCTGAGGAGAACTGACATTTAGAATAAATAACTCGTTCAGTGTGTGAATATAGTGTCTGCTTGTCTTTTGGGGTCTTTTCATTTTTCTTGCAGTTTTTTGGAAATTGTTTTCTGAATAGTTATGCACTGCTTTGGTCAGTTTGCTATTCTTTGATTATAAATATTATTTTATTGTTCTAACTCAGTGCTAATGTATACAGAAATATAATACATGCAGAAACTTGGTAAAAATGATTCATGAAGTTTAAAATCTACCAAAAACACAGAACTTTTAAGTACACGATTATGCTATGGTATGTTATATATGAATAACTTTTCCTTCTACTTAAATTCTTGTTTCCTTTTGATTTATTGTACTGGATAAGATCTATTGTAAGACGGTGTCTTGGAGTAATGATAGCTAATTCAATATTGTTATATGTTATCAAATATTGTTCTGAATCTATTGCATTGAGCAGATCATTTTCACCTTTATGCTATCAATATGGACTATAGATTTTATAATCTAAAACAAAGATTTCTGGAAAAAATCATACTAAATCAGTATTTCATACTATATATAATATAATATATAAGTATATATATACATATATATGTGTTCTTTGATTCTGATGTTCTTTATAATTTGTTCTATCATGGCCATATGTGAATTTGACCTGTAATTTTTTATTTGTTAATATCCATCATATAATTTTGTTATGCACTAATGTGAGCTTGGACAAGTTCTTCCTATTTTATTCTCTGTAGGAAAATTAGCATTTTTCAGATATCCTATTTCAAGTATATTTAAAATTTCTGTTTCTTTTGTCAATTTTAATGCATTTTTCTAGAACTTTGTTTCTCAAATATATTGGCTGAAGTTTGAATGTGAGGTCTACATAAACGTTACTTTTTCATTTCTTATAGATATTTCTGCATTCTCCATATTTTTTCTTGATAAGTCTCATAAGGAGTTTATCAATTTTATTATCATTTTCAAAACACTACTTTTTTGGTTTTATTGATTTTAACCCATATTTTTGGAAAGAGAGGTCAAAGTGTATATCTATATTTTTATAATTTCTTGGTAAAGTAAAGAAATTTTTTATTACAATCCAATCCAAAATCCTGAGAATGAGGCAGGTCATCAGAACAATCAAATGGAAAAGAAAATTAAGAGGACCAAATGTGATGAGACATGATGTAGACCAGCCTCAGTGAAAGTCATACATTCCAGGGTAGGAGCATGAGGATTAGAATTATTAAGCAAAAGTAACAGAGATGTGAGAGGAATAAAAGACAGAAGCACAGAACAGGTTCAGGAGGGACATTCAGTGAATGCTGAATCCTGAATCCTTTATTTTCCACATGCATATAAACTTCATTCCAAAGGGGAGGGGGGAGTCAACAGACTTTATTAATTTGATACTAAGAAATTGACTAGAATTCTCCGACCTTTGGTCCAGGTAGAACAAAGTTACCCAAAATACTAATTAACCACACCCTAGGTCAAAATCTCTTGTTTGTAGCCATATCTGTTGTCAACAACTCTGAAAGAGCTAAAATAAGCTCAAACTCCTGACCACCAGTCAAGGTGGGACAGGTTCACATCTGTGGGCCCTCACAGAGACTCCTTTACTACCAGCCATTGGGATGCAAAGCCAGGTGGACCTTTGTGAGTCTGATACTAGCCTGGCCTACACAGCAAAACCTTGTATGGTGGTTTGAATGAAAATGGCCCCCACAGCCTCATATATCTTAATGTTTGGCTCCTAGTTGGTGGACCATTTAGAAAAAATTACAAGGTTATGAGAGTGACTTTGTTGGAGGAGTTTCAAAGCCCAGCTTTATTTCTGCCATGTGCTTGTAGATCAGATATAAACTCAGCTACTGCTTCAATGTCATGTCTGACTGCCTGTTGCTATAATTCCTATCATGCTGATTATGAAGTAACTCTCTGAAATTATAAGGAAGCCTCCAATTAAATGCTTTCTGTTGTAAGCTGCCTTGGTCATGGTGTCTCTTCACAGGAATAGAACGGTAATTAAGATATCTGATCACAAAGGGAGGAGGAGGAAAAACGGAGGGGAAAGAAAAGAAGGAAGGGAGGGAGGGAGAGAGGGAGAAAGGGAGGGAGGAAATGAACGAGAAAGAGAGAGGGAGGAAGGAAGGAAATGAAAGAGAAAGAGAGGGAGGGAGGAAATGAACAAGAGAGATGGAGGGAGGGAGGAAATGAAAGAGAGGGAGGGAGGGAGGGAGGGAGGGAGGGAGGGAGGGAGGGAGGGAGGGAGAAAATGAAAGAGAGAGAGGGAGGGAGGGAGAGAGAAAATGAAAGAGAGCCGGGCGGTGGTGGCGCACGCCTTTAATCCCAGCACTTGGGAGGGAGAGGCAGGCGGATCTCTGTGAGTTCGAGACCAGCCTGGTCTACAAGAGCTAGTTCCAGGCTCCAAACCACAGAGAAACCCTGTCTCGAAAAACAAAAAAAAAAAAAAGAAAGAAAATGAAAGAGAGAGAGGGAGGGAGGGAGAAAGGGAGGATGGGAATAAGGAAGGGAGGAAGAAAAGAAGGAATGAAATGAAAGAGAAAGAAAAAAGATAGAGGGAGGAAGGAAGTAAAGAAGAGAAGGAGGTAGGAAGTGAAAGAAAAGGAAGGAAGGAAGGAAGGAAGGAAGGAAGGAAGGAAGGAAGGAAGGAAGGAAGGAAGGAAGGAAGGAAGGAAGCTGGGAAACATAATAGGAAGGAATATTTCAGCTGGGAGGGACCTAGGTGGAAGACTAGAACATTACCAATGGCTGGGCGCGATGGTGGCGCACGCCTTTAATCCCAGCACTCGGGAGGCAGAGGCAGGCGGATCTCTGTGAGTTCGAGACCAACCTGGTCTACAGAGCTAGTTCCAGGACAGGCTCCAAAGCCACAGAGAAACCCTGTCTCGAAAATCCAAAACAACAACAACAACAACAACAAAAGAACATTACCAATGAAAATGTGAGTTTGATATCTAGCAATCGACCTGAGAAGAGAGCAGCCTAACCACTTTTTCTGTAGAATATGTAGAGTAAGAAGTGATGCATCCCAGGTAGAAATCTCATTGGAGGGTGGAAGGCAGTCGAGAAAGAAGAAGTCAGGAATAGACACCACAGCCCCATGCAGAGGTGACTGGAGTATCTTTCAGTAGTGGTCTTGAGCCAAACACCTACCAACTCATCTTTCTTTGATGACTTTGGCCTCACAACTAATTCTGCTGACTTCTCGTAAGCATGTCCCCATATTTACATGTGAGCAACTCGGCTGTGATACACCTACATGGGATTTTGTTTTTATTTACCCTTTTGCGGTGTCATAGAGTACTTTGGAGCTATGGTTTTGTTTTTAATTCAGTCTTAACAATTGTAAGTCAGTTTCACTTCCAATACATTTCTGACCCCTTTTACTTCTACTTTCTTCTCCAGGAATTGTAAGCATGTAAGTGGTACGTGAGTCTCTTACTGTTCCTTAGTTGTTCAGTCCATTTTCCATCTTTAAATGGAATTTTCCCCTAAACTGTTTTCTGATAAATTAATCCCCTCTTCTGCTGTGCATAAGCACGGCAAACTCACCACCGAGTTTTCAACTCCAGATTATGGTTTGCTTGTAAAGCTCCAGCCTCTCCACTCATTCTCTGCTGAA
Source organism: Chionomys nivalis (assembly GCF_950005125.1). NCBI lineage: Eukaryota > Metazoa > Chordata > Mammalia > Rodentia > Cricetidae > Chionomys > Chionomys nivalis. Next base: position 52,431,667 of record NC_080088.1, on the reverse strand, counting down.
AAACCTAGAACAAAGCACAGTTACGCGAGGAGATGTTTGTCTCATGCCTCAAGTTTTGAATCCCCTGTGGACCTCTCCCATTATGCACTGTTTCTTTTGGATTTTTGTATCATCTCATTCATTTTATGTGTTTTTGTTTTTTTTCTTAACGGAGTGCCAGCTATTATGTCTAAAACATTTTCTAATTTACACTCGGTGTTCTGTTATCCTGCCCAGGATGTAATTTCTATCAACTAGTTAGGAGTCCTAAATCTGCAATCCCCTTCGTTTTTTGAGGTTGAGATGACTTGAAGCTCATTTAAGTTATGGAAGCGCTGCCTTCCATTTCCGGTTCTCTCTACTCCTTGCGTCAGCTGTGTAGGGTAGACATCAAAAGCATGGGGACCCTACTACTTCTTGTCTTTGTTAAAAAGGTAATTTGTTTACATTTATTTTATATGCATTGGTGTAAAGGTGTCAAAGCCCTGAAACTGGAGTTACAGACAGTTGTAAGCTGCCATGTGGGTACTAGGAATTGAGCCCAGGTCCTCTGGAAGAGAAGCCAGTACTCTTAACCACTAAGTCATCTCTCCAGCCCCTACTTCTTGTCTTTTTTGTTAGGCCCTTTTCTGCCATATTTTGGGGGAAATTGAACCTAAATTAAACATGACATCAAGTAAAGAAGGGTTAACTTTGTTTCTTCTAAGACTCAACGAGGTCTACTGGCCCACCCTAGCCCAAGACCCTAGCTTAATCCAGGAATCTTGGATCATTCATTCAGTTTTGGTGGATGCTATGGCTTGGTCTCCTTCTCTCTGACATGGTTTTACACAGTAGTGCTGTCCACTGCTCATGGCTCTACTATTACATCACAGAATTTGGTTTATGTTTTCTTAATTCTGGGTTGGATTGCTGGAAAGTTTCTTTCTTCTTGTGAGCTTAGAGACCAAAGAAAGCCTTCCTACTGCAGGATTTATGCACAATCTTGTCTTGTTCAATTATAGTGTTCTTGATTACCCTTTCACGAGTTTTTTTTTTTTTTAGTAACACACTTGAAATATTTAACATACAAAAGCAAAATTTAAGCTTAAAATTTTTATAGGGAAAAATATTAGTGAATAAAAGAACATACTTCCACTTCTGGAAATTATGCATTTTTGAAATGTTTTTCAAGATAAATAAAATAATTAATCTCTCTTCTTTTTTGTTATGTTCTATAGTTTTATTGATGACTAATAAGCCTCCAATGAGTCAGCATACCATCACATGCTCATATTGGGATGGGTAGGTAACCACAGCAATTATTTATTTAATACAAAGTTCTGGTGAGAGAGATGGGGGAGAGAGACAGAGGGAGAGAGAAAGAGAAAGAGTAGAGAGAGAGGGAGAGAGAGACTGATTTGCAAAATGCTAGCCATCCCAGGGCTTCTACTCATCAGTTGTGGAATCACCTGCACAAACCACCTACTGACTCAGGATGAACAGAGTTTTCAGTGGGTGTTGAAGGAAACCCAGACGGAAACCTATGGAACTAACTATGACTTTTTAAATTGAAGCAAATCATTTTGTTTCTCTTTGTTGTTTTGTTTGTTTCTTTGTTTTATTTTGTTTTGGTTTGGTTTGGTTGGTTGGTTTTTCGAGACAAGGTTTCTCTGTAGCTTTGGAGCCTTTCCTGGAACTAGTTCTTGTAGACCAGGTTGGCCTCAAACTCACAGAGATTTGCCTGTCTCTGCCTCTATAGTACTGGGATTAAAGGCACGCATCACCACCACCCGGCCATTTTGTTTCTTTTTAAGATACATAGCCAAAGAGTGGGAATATGTAGAAAGAGACATGGGAGGTATTCCAATGTCCTAGTAGTACTCTTCCAAATGGCTGCCTTCTCACTAGTGACGCTTGCTTTAACTCTGAAAACAGTACTACCGTGTCAGAGACTGTGAGGAAATTGTGCAGGACAGAGAGGGTTAAACCATAAAATCCCAAGAGATCAACCAGCAGCTTCAGTACCATTTCATCCCACTGCCAGCAGCATGGCTACATAGCTGTAACATAGATGAGCTTCTCAAGGGCCTTCCACATCTTTGCTGAAGTATGAGTACCTGCCTCATTTGATCATGGTTGATATTTTTTCAACCTGAAGTATTCAGAGTCTGGGAGGTCTATCAGGTTATCTCTTCTTGGCTATATTTTTCTTCTCCAGGATAAATACTGCCCTGGAGGTTCATCCTTCTGTCATGGTCCAAAATAAACCATATGAGTTCAGAGGGAACAAGATGGTGCCATCAAATCCCTCCCTCAGGGCTTGGAAAAATGCTGCAAAAGAGGAAGAGGAAAGAGTGTAAGAGCCACAGAGGATGAAGGATACCGCAGGGAATCAAGGCCTTCTAGACACAGCAGAGCTCGCACGCATGGGAATTCACAGAGACTGTGGCAGCATACACAGGACCTGCCAGGTCTGCGTAAGTTGGGGTTCTAGAGCTCAAAAAAAAAGAGACACACACTCCCATGCACAACCCAGAAACTATCTCCAATTGATAGCCACTTACTCAGGAAAAATTAATTTTCTCCCAGAGAGTCTCATTGGGGAAACTAACTACTCATGTGGCCAGGCTGCATGCCAAGAAGTACACAGCTAGTACAAAACAAACTCAAAAGCATCTTTGGATCTTTGTCTCGCAATGTTAATTCAGGGCACTCTTTTTCATCTTACAGGACCTTTGCATATATTATGGCTTCCAGTTCTGTGTTTCTTGTGGTAGTCCTGTATGTATCTGCACCTATACTTTTAAATAGAAATTTTTTAATTAAATTTAAATGATACATTTCGTGAGCTTTATCTTCAGCTCTTTTTCCTCTTTGTCTCTTTTGTCCTATTCTGATTTGTTTGGGCTGTATCTATTGTATTTTATTCTTTATTATTATTCCTTATATTTCTGTTTTTTATCCACTGACGGCAAGCGTGTGGAGCTAGATTTTAGGGTGGGGTGGGAAAGAACTGGGAGAAGTGAGGGGAGGAAAAATCAAAAGTAGAAAAAGATTCTACTTTCCATCAAGGTGGGGAGAGTTTGCGAGTTCAAGGTTAGGACAGTCGGACAGCCTAGTGAGATGGTGAGAACTCAAAACAAACAAGTGTTTCCTGATGACAATATACAGCTGCCATCCCAGCAGCTCTGGAGGGGGAGGCTGGAGGTTCAGTAGTTCAAGACCAGTTATATATAGCTATGTAATGGGATCAGAGCCACCCTAGGCTACAGAAAAGCCTATTTCAAAAAGATGTAGGAAGTTTATACTGAAATAGTTAATATTTAGAATAATAAATGCTTTAAATGTATAACTCTTTGAGAAAATGCAGCCATTCAGGTACCTAACCAGCTAGAATACCCTGCCACACCTACAACGGCCAAGGACCTCTACATTCATAATCACCTTTGGAAGCTATTTGCTTCTTCTTAATATTTAATACAATTTTAATTTAAACATATTATTTTAATGTGATGTTTAATAGGAATTTACTGGTCATTTAACTACTAGCAAGTACTGTGCTGGCTCAGCAAATCAAAAAAAAAACAAAGCAAAACAAAAACTATAAAGGAGGAGTTTTTTACCTCCAAATAAAGGCAAACAGTTCAACACAAGTAAAAGCAGGCTTGAAAGACACAGCTGAGATCAAGAACACAGACGCTGAGCAAGAAGACGCATCTGCAGACATCAAGGTGAAAAGATTTCCGCCACATTGCTAACAGAAAGGGTATAGACCTTTCTGTGTTTCTCCTAATCCACCCTAGCAAAAATAATAGATTACATGTATTGATTTCTGACTACCATATGGAATGGGCACCGTGTCGAATTCCCTAAATATCTTATTTAGTGTTCACAAAAACCCCTGAGGGTCAGGGCTTTTTAAATTCCATTTTCTAGATAAAAGGGATTAAGAGATTGACTTGAGCTCTTGCTGCTGGAAACGTGGCAGAACACAATCCTGAAAGTGTAACCGGAAGGACCAGACCAGACTGAATACTGCTCCCTGAGCATCTGAGTCGGCTGCGCGTTTGGTCCAGATGGAAAGTCATCTTGGATAAACTGAAGGCAATGGTCTCTGTCTGCTCTGGGAACTCTTACTTTCTAAGTGTGAGCCCACTGTCTTTATTTTAAAACTTCCTCAAAGGCCTCCGAGCTCCTTCATTTCATAGACAAGATAGACTTAGTATTCTCATCATTCTTAACATGTAATTTTCACACATAATAAATGTTAATGTGGTTCTTGTGACATGGGCTGCACATGCACTTAACTTAGGACACCCAAAACACATGTACTGGACTCCAACTGTGGCACAGCAATAATCTGGATTTTCTGGTGAATGCAGGAGTTCAGAGCATAGTCCCTGCTCGAAAGTATAGTTAAACTGTGGAGAGATGAAAAAAAAACACACAAAAGGCAAATAGTTCAAGAGTTATTCTACACACAAAATTAAAAACAAAGTTTACTGCAGGATTTTGTTGATGACTTGTTAGCTTGCAGTAGAGAAATGAAATTTTGTAGTTTTGTCTGTTTGGGGGTTTTGGTTTTTCAAGACAGGGTTTCTCTGTATAGCCTGGCCGTTCTAGAACTCTCTCTGTAAACCAGGCTGTCCCCAAACTTAGAGTTCCACCTGTCTCTGCCTCCCAACTGCTGGGAATAAAAGCGTGCACCACCACCTCCCAGCAGTTCTGTAGCTTTGCTGCTTTTTTTTTTTAAAGTGTGAAATGAACCAGCAAGATGACTCAGAGAGCAAAGGGGTGTGCAGCCAAGACTGAGGGTCTGAATTCAATCCCAGACCCACTCAAGAGGGAGCTGAATCCTGTAAGTCAATCTCTGGCTCCCACTTGCATGCTTTGTCACAGGTGTGTGAGTGTGCATGCATGTGTGTGCACATGCACACACACTCATACATGCACTCAAAATAAGTAAAAATGTAATAAAAATGTTTCAAAACTAAATAGTACTAACACGAGCAGACGTCTTCAGTGCAGGATCCTCAGCATCTATCATGCCATTATGCATTGAGTCCCAAAGAATTTCACAGGTAGCTTTCAAAATTGTCATGAAAAGTTCTAGTCTAAATGCTACCACAAAAATTCACATATTGAGATCATACACCTCAACGTGATGATATCAGAAAGTAGGCCCTATGAACTTTGCTGGGACAGGAGAATTATGCCCATAGATTAACGGTCTCCTAAATTGACCAAAGCAAACTCATCAACTTCTTTCCTCTTTTCAGGGTGGATAACTCAAGACACAGGTACCTTTCTGTGAAGCAGGACATGGCCCTGACCAAGCAATACAACCTGGAGTCTTGAACTTGCGTGGCTCAACTACGAGAAATAAATTTCTATTGTTGATATCAGGTCTGGGTTATTTTATAATAGCAGCTCCAACAAATTCAGACAAAAAGGAACAGGAGGTTTGTACGACTGCATTGTATCTCTCTATGTGTGTACCTGAGTACATGTGTGTTGCATGCTTCTGCAGGAGAATGCACACATATATACACATGTGTGTATACATATATATTGTGTGTGTATGTGTGTGTTGTTGACTGAGGTTTCTATCCTGTCCTGCCATCATTCAGTCCCAAAGAAATCACACAGAGGTCTCCATGAATTAACTTCCTGCCTGGTCGTCCCACCTGTCCTGGCTACTTGCCAATCAGAGTTTTATTAAAAATAATACAAGTGACAGGATAAAAGACCATTGTCCCACAGCTGTGTGTGTGTGTGTGTGTGTGTGTGTGATGGTACACACAGAGACCAAAGATCAGCCTTCGATATCATGCTGTTCCTTAATCATCTACTTGGATGTTTTTGTTTTTGTTTGGTTTGAGACAGGGTCTCTCATTGGCCTAGAAATCATTCATTAGGCTACGCTGAATAGTCAGTGACCTCAGAAACCCACCTGCCTCTACTTTCTCAGCAATGGGGTTGTACGTCTCTGTAACTGCGAATGACTTTTTTACAGTGGGCACTAGGGTTCAAACTTGTGTCATCAAGTTTGCATGAAAAGTACTTTAATGATTAAGATTATCTCCCCAGCCTGTTTTAAATTTTAAAATTTTAACTACTTAATTGATTAACTTATAGACAGTACCCTGAACTGTCCTCAAACTTGAGATCTTCCTGCCTGTATCTTCCAAGTATGGGGTCACATATGTAACCCACTACACTCAATCTAAGACTGCATTTCTTGGGGTGGAAGTAGGCTGTTTTGTAGAAAAACCAAGAACTCTAAATACATAACACATGAAACAAACTCTGTGCTGGCTGGTTCTATGTCAACTCGACCCAAGGGGAGTCATCAGAGAAGAGACATCCTCCACTAAGAAAATGGTTTCAAAAGATCAAGCTGTAGGTAAATCTATAGGGCATTGTCTTAGTTAGGGTTTCTATCTCTGTGAAAGGACACCATGACCAAGGAAACTCTAATAGAGAAGAAACATTTAATGGGGTGACTTTCAGAGGTTCAGTCCACTATCATCAATGCAGGACATGGCAGCGTGCAGGCAAATATGGTGATGGAGCAGGAGCTGAGAATGGAGTAGGAACTACACCTTGATCTCGAAGGCAACGGGAAGTAGTCAGAAACACTGGGCAAGGCTTGAGCATACATGAGGCCTCAAAGCCCAATCCCACAGTGACATACTTCCTCCAACAAAGTCACATCTCCTAATAGTGCCACTCCTTATGAGCTTATGGGGGTAATTACATTCCATTTGCCACAGCAGACATCTTGATTAGTAGATCAAGCAGGGCCCAGTCCAATATGGGTGGTGCCATCCCTGACCTGGTAGTCCTGGATTCTGTAAGAAAGCAGGCCAAGCAAGTCCTGAGGAACAAGCCAGTAAGTAGAACTCATCCACGGCCTCAGCATCAACTCCAATTCCTGCCTTGGCTTCTCTCAGTGGACTATGATATGTAAGCTAAATAAACCCTCTTCGTCCCAAGTCACTTTTGGTCATGGTTTGTTACAGCAATAGTAGCTCTAAGACGAGGTCCATACCCCAGAGGCATGGATTATGTTCCTCATTAATGCCTTGGATGAGAATCAAGATACCGATTCAGAATTTCCTCAAAAGAGATTCTCATGATCACGTTTAGAGGAACTGATAAATGTTCAGAGACAAGTTTGTCATCATTAGATCCAGAGATGTCGATGTAGGAGTTGTAAGAGGCAAGAATATAAACACTGTGATCTGGAATGAATTGGCCTCAAGGAAAAGATGGTGCTGAGCCAATCTTTGAGATGTTAGAAACCCCTTTACTAATGCTCGTTTGTTTTAGCCTAGGTGAAATTATTTGTTTCACCAGTTTTTAAGTTGGGTTTCTAGCCAAAAGGAAGGAAAAGGTGTCAATAAAAGAAAAAAAAAAAAGCAGCTCGGCGGTGGTGGCGCATGCCTTTAATCCCAGCATTCAGGAGGTAGGTGAATTTCTCTGAATTCAAGGCCAGCCTGGTCTACAAGAGCTAGTTTCAGGACAGGCTCCAGAGCTACACAGAGAAGGAGTTATCCATCACAGCCTTGTGAGAAGCGCTGTAGGTATCTCTAGCATTTGAGAACTGGCGGGATGGAACTAATAGCTTCACACCAAATTTCCTCCCTTCCTTCCATGTGAGACTGTTCCAGGCAGTTGCCTGACGGCTGTTACACATTCTGAACAAGTGTCGTCCAAGTTAGAACCAGCAGCCTTCTCATTATGTTCAGGCTGTGACCCGACGTGCCTCAGACACCATCAAGAGAAGTCAGTAGAAGAGCTGATGTAAATAGTAAAGCTGTTTCTTGTGTTCCTCAGGCAGCAAATGCTTGTGCTTCCTACCTGCCATTGTGACCCCTGAACTCTCTATGAAAGTCTGTTGGTTACAACAAGAAAGACGATGTCCCTCTCCCTACTATATGAAAATAGTTTAGTATTTATAAATGAGTTCAACATTCTTGCTCTCCATTGTTCTCATGGAACAAGCCGTTGCAGGGCTCCTTAGAATGCGACAATTGGAATGTAGAGACTTTGCCGGCTCTGTGCGCTTTCTCTGACCAATGTGCCCATTTTTTACAGGAGATATTTCCAGTTATCTGAATCTACTCCCAGTTCTGTCTCAGTGCTGCTTTCTACAGAACGCCGCTGACACATCTGTGTTCAGTACAGATGCCAACACAAAGCTTTCTCTTTATGAATGAGTTTGTCTGCATTAACGTGCCATATACCTGATGTGGGATTTCTCTCTGTATGCTACGAATATGTTTTATTGCCATTGGTTAATTAAAAAACTGCTTTCAGTCAATGGCTTAACTGAATATAACCAGGCTGGAAAATATATTTAAAGAGAGTAGGTGGAGTCAAAGAAAGACACCATGTAGCCGCTACAGGAGACAGATGCCGGATGCCAGATGCTGGACAGAACCTAGGCTACAAGCACATGGTAATACACAGATTAATAGAGATGGATGAATTTAAGATATAAGAGCTAGCCAATAAGAAGTGTGAGCTAATAGGCCAAGCAGTGTTGTAATAATATAGTTTCTGTGTGACTATTTCAGGACTGGGCATCTGGGAAACAAATGAGCAGCCTCCGCCTATATATACCCACCAAGATTCTCCAAACATGTCCAGTCCTGTTTAGTCCCTCTTTAGACTCAAATTGAAACTTTCCTCAGTAAAAATTCTTAACATAGCTCTGTGTATTACAATAAAGACTGGGAGTCTATAATACATTCATGCAGCACTCATTTAAGGATCCAGATTCAGTGCTGGAAAGGTGGCTCAGCCATTACCAGCACCTGATACTCCTGCAGAGGACCCAGGTGAGAAGTCCAGCACTCACACGTCAGCCTACAACTGTCCAGAACTTCAATTCCAGGGATCCAGAACCCTCTTCCGGCCTTTAGAGACAGAAGACATGCAAGTGGCACACATACATGCATGCAAACAAAACACTCATACACATAAAAATAAAAGTTTTCTGAAAAACAGTAGAGGTTATCGTGCATAATTCATTTATATAACAGTAGAAGACTAATCTTTTTTAAACAAATGCAATTGTTTTTTCAAATGTATGTATTGTTATTTCTGGGGTGGGACACACCATGATGTATGTGTAGAGGTCAGAGGGACAACCCTTGGAAACTGGTTTTCTCCTTCTCCATGGGTTACAGAGATCACACTCAAGAATTCAAAAATCAAATTCAAATTCAATGTTCACATTCAAAAGTCGTCAGCTTTTAACTACTGAGCCATTTCCCTGGCTGGAAAACTAGCTTCAAACTCACACATATCTTGTAAATTGTAATATAGATCTAAGATGCTACTGACTACAACCAGGTTGGGGTTTTATTGTTGTTGGCTGGCTTCTTTGTTTGCATGTATGTATGGAGTCTCATAGAGCCCAAGATAACCCTGAATTCACTACAAAGTTAAGGATGACCCTGAACTTCTGATCCTCCTGTCTCCCACTCCAAAGTGCTAGGATTGTAGGCATCCACCACTGCTCCTAGTTAATGCAGTGCTGGGGACTGAACTCGGAGATTTATGGATGCTAGATAAGCACTCTACCAGCTGAGCTACAGTAGCCCCAGCCCTCAGACTGTTATTTTTATCACTATTAAGAAAAGTATCTATCTTTAATTCGTTTATGGGCACAATGCTAAACTGCGAGTATCTTGAGTCAGCGAAAAGCAGTATTAGGAGATGTGGGAATTTGTCTAGAGTCAGATTACTGGTACATTTCCAGGATCAGACTCTAATTCCTGGATGATTTTGCTTGCCATGTGATAATTCACAATTAAATAGGTAATATTTAATTTAAAATGTTAATAGCCAAATATTGGAGAACAATGAAGTGTTTTTTTAAAAACTTCAAATTAATAAGCATATAAAATTGGCTTACATTATAAAAGTAGTGTATAACAGAATTTTTGACATCTGGTAAATGGGGGGATTTTCAACTTTAGAAATCTGGATATTAGTTCTACCTTCAGAAAATAAGGCACGCCTTCTCTGATGCTAGAATTGGAAATATGATGTCACTGAGTCTAGGGCCCTCATATTTCTGAAGATGGCCATGAAACCCAACAAGTAAGATAGCATGACTGTTCAGTGAGGAGGACTCGGGGTCATGGGTCATCTTTTCTCCAGCATCTCAGACCCCCTCACATCTGTACACTGCTCTGCCGGGCAGTTCTTCCACTTCCTGTCTTTCAGGGGAATTGATTCCTTCCAGAGAAAATAATGGAGCAGAGCCAGAGCCTTCCATTCCTAAGTCCTGAGCTCTCCACACCATTTCAGCATGCCAGACTCCAGAGCATCCCACCTGAATTAGAGTAGACACACCCTCCTAACACTGCCTAGGGAGGGACCACTTCCCACACAAAGAAAACAAAGGGAGGAGGGAGAGAGACCGTGAGAGCAGAGAGATGAATTGTTCATAAACCTCAGTCCTGGTAGCAAATCCTTGGTCCCACTGGATTCTGGGAAATTTCAGACTATTAGAAAAAAGAGAGAATCACTATAAATGAGTTTAGATGGCACCTTGCTTTCTTTGAGACTCCGTGACCAGGAAAAACCAACAAAGCTATCTACAAGGGAGTTCCTGTGAAGTCAGACCATCCACTCCAATGTCCATCCTCTCTCCTCCACACCCATGGTTTGTGTCCATTCACTTAAACACGGAGAATTTGGCAAATCCATGGAAATACTGAAGAAATTAGGGGAAGTTATTGAATGCTTGGTTTTTCTGGAGCACAGGCAGAAGAGTAATTTTTGAGGTAGTCTTTGTCCATTTCTGTCACTTACCTTTTGTCCCACAAGCTCCATTTAGGCTAGTCTGTCAGCGTGATCCAGCTTCCACACTCCCGCTCCACCTACCCCTCTTTGAATGGGGTCAGTTGGTTCCACAGGACCGTGGGAGTGCCACCGAGAGGCCCAGCTGGTGGCTGACTCCTGGCTCACCTTCTTTCTTAGAGCACTATCAACAGTGTTGAAAGGAAACCCCATCACACTGACACATCAAGAAAGAGACCTTAGAGGATTGGCATCACTGACTGCAATGAAATTAAAAGGAGAAATTTGGGGAAAGGATGCAAGGAAGAGGGGAAAAAAAAGAACGAGGTCGCCAGGAGCAGACCGGTTTCTGCCTCTTACCCTTTCAATTGTTCTCTCTTGGACAGGAAAATGCCGGGTTACTAAATTCACTGGACTACAAAGACTGTTCTTCTATGTACAGCCCCCAGCACACTGCAGGCCTTAATTAAACGTTTATCAAACGCCTGTGGTGGGTCAGGCACTGAACTGCTTTTCAGATATTGTTTTCTTGTATAATTCAATCCATGTCTACAGTTTTGTAAGTACTATTATTCTTATATAAAGAAAAAGTAACAAGACATAGAAATTTTTGTGAAACCGGTGGAAGCATCCAGGAATGGCAAGTTTAGTTACAGTCCACTGCACTCTTCAAACCCAAGTAAGGGTAATTGTTTTGTGTTTGTGGAAGAAAGAAAAAGAAAACAAGACAAATCAAATCTGGATTTTGAAGTATCTAAAAATAAAAATTCAAAAGTATAAAGTTGCTGATAACTGTAGGGAATCCCACCAGAGTTACCACATATTAATGAGGAGTAGGGGGCCCTCCTCCTGGTTGTTTGTCTCCTTAATAAGAGAATTTCAAAACAACATTCAAATGGAATCTTATAGATGATTTTATTAGAGTTTAAATAAAAATCCCAGGGACAAACTGTAAATCTTGGCAGCTGCTTAAAGGAGTAAAACACCTAAGAGAAAAAGTCATGCCATTTGAGATATACTGACATGGAGGTCACCCACATAGTTGACAAGTAACCACATGGAGGGGAGACTTTAAAGTATGGCAAAGCACATACAGGGAGAAAAGAGAGATAGGAAGGCCTCACTGTTCTGAGTAATTCAGAAGAGCAGACAGACTTACAGAGCTGCCTGACTACAGACATTCAAGGGACTGAATTAGGACTGGGAATTCTGGGAAAGAAAAGCGCATTATCTCATCCAAGAACTAATTATTTCTCCTTCCTAGGGAGGTCCCCTAGCCAGGTGATTGATCCAGTCCAACCGGAATGTTAGGTTTCCAGGCATGCCAAAGATTCCATCCTCTTGACCCAAAGGAAACACAATAGTTTTTCTTTAATAGAAGGAAGATAAGCCATGACTGACTCTGCCACAGACGTGACTCAGCAGATGGAGCAGTGGACCCCAAAAGGGATGAGGAAACGTAGCAGATGTCGTCTCTGATAATAACGAGACTGAAAGAGCACAGAAGAAAAGTCAAAATTAAAAATTACTCAGCTACTTTTCCCACAAAGCCTCTCCTACCCTCCCCATGCTGGGAAATTAGGGTCAGGCCTAGGGTGAAAGCCAGAGGAGCCCCAGGGAAGCAGCCAACTCCCCATGGCTGTGTAAGATTCAGGTCTAAGAGTTAATAGATTTGCAACCACCGCTGCTAAGTTCTATTCATACCAAGTGTCTAGATTTTATGATAAAACATCGGTTATATCATGTATTTTGTTTCTTAGTACTTGGCTACTTAGCAATGACATCAGGAAATATAATTTTCCAGTTCTGATTGACCACTACATGGCTATTATAGGAACATTCAACATCTTCCCAAATCATCACCAAAGATCCCTACACCACCCTGCAATAGGCATCTCAGTTGCTCTATATCAGAGGCTGACAAAGAACTCCCAGGTTTGTGCCACTCTCCTGCTTCAAGCGTTTACTAGAAATGAGGCAAAAGACACTATACAAATATGTATTTACAGTCTATAGGTAGGTTGGCAGTTTGCATGGCAGAGAGAAAAACAAACCAAACAGGGCCCCTAAGTTTGTGGTCTACACTGCCTAGAAGGTTCAGTAGTAACAGTTCCTGTCTAAACCATAGCTACTCAGAATAATTCTTCCACCTGACATTCCCAAACCACTGATATCCATAGGGTTGTCCTTACTTGAGGGCCCACAAATGTGACCCTGTTTCAGCCTGACTGGAGGTCAGAAAGTTTGAGCTTATTTTTGCTCTTTCAAAGTTGTGAACAACAGGTGTGGCTACACACCCTGACCTGGTGTGTTGTTACTTGATGTTTTGGACATTAAAACGGCCCATAGAGCTGGATCTGTTGCTCCCTAACCAAAAGTCAGAGAATTCAAGCCTATTCGTGCTCCTTCATTTAAAATAGGAGGTTTGACATAGGGAATGGCTGCCTACGGAATACTTGGTCTAGGGTGTGTCCTGCCCCAAACATCAAATGCTATACTCAGGAAATAATGACTTAATATCTCAAGTATTGAAGCAAGTGACTATTTTGGTTGTCCTTTGTGTCACGTTAAAGCAGTCTTTTGCCTTCTTCCCTCCCCATCCCGCTTTGTATTGGACTATAAAGGTGTATGAAAATTAAACATAGGTGAATTCAGTATTCACTGAGTTGCCCTCCCGGTACTATCCTGTGTCTCTGTGTTTCTTTCATATCTCTGTTCCTCCTACCTAACATTTCTAATCCTCACTCCCCTATCCTGAAATGTACGAACCTATCATGGCTGAACGGGGACAGAGGTTGCCCCAGAAACAATGGTTTATGACAGCTACTGGACACCCTACACCCACACCACGTCCTAGAACCACAACATCAAATGCTCCAAACACATTCAGGGTCCTAACTAATCCTTGCCTTCCCTTCTAGTGTCAGAATTAACCCTGGGAATAAACTATGGTTCTGTAGATGGTTTAGGTAGCAGGACTGAAAAGGTCTAGAAACTACTTTCAAATCACATGCTAATCTGGGTGAACACAGTTTTTCAGCAAAGCATGCAGAGCTTCCCTGGGAGTCTCAAGTTCAAGGTCTTCTGTATGACTAGGTTGTAAGTGATCACATCACTTTCACAATAATCACAACAGGCCTGCACAGTTACTTCACGTCTGCTCTAATTCCTAACAATAGGAAGGGAATTTCCAGAGATAAGGGTCTTTTATGGTTTTGTTGGAAGGTGTGCATATGTATACATGTATATATGTGCAGAGGGAGGGGTATGCATTTGTAGACATGTATATATGTGCAGAGGGGAGGAGTATGCATGTATAGACATGTATATATGTGCAGAGGGGAGGGGTATGCATGTGTAGACATGTATATATGTGCAGAGGGGAGAGGTATGCATGTGTAGACATGTATATATGTGCAGAGGGGATGGGTATGCTGTGTAGACATGTATATTTGTACAGAGGAGGGAGGGGATATGCATGCATAGACACATATATATGTGCCGAGGTTCCTCTATCGCTCTGTTTTTATTTCCATGAGAGTCTCACTAAATATACAGCTCACCATATCTTGATCAAGCTAGAAGCCAATGAGTCCCAGTCATCTTCTGTCTTGTCTTCTGTCCCATGCCACCATGTACGAGGGTAACTGTCACAGGTGGCCGTGCCAAGGTCTTTGAGTGTGTGCTGAACACAGGTCTTCATGCTTGAACAATAATACTCAAATACAACAAATACTTTAACAGCATATACCTACTGAATCTTCTCCTCAGCCCCTATTCCTAACAGTAGAGTTGTTTTAATTGCAACCAAAATGGTAACACATAAAGTTCAATGGAGACTTATTTATTTTAAGATATAAAATGTCCAAGAGTTTCAGTGAATGGTTTTACTATGTGTCATGAAAGAGAAGCTTGGGCGCTTCACTAGAATGAGTTGTTATTAACTGTTAACACAAGTTACAGTGAGAGCTATGGCTATCTATACCTAAATTTGAATCTGAAAAGTTATTGAAATATGTTTAATAGAACTGCCTTGTTGATCTACATTTCTGTTATATGATGCTAAAAGTCCTTCAAGACTATAAGTAAGCAATTCAAATTTCCAAGATGAGATAGACCCAAAAAATTAAAATTCTCAATCTTAGAATTAGGCATCTGCAAACACTTTTTTATATTCTAGTTGGCTTTTGGCATGCTAGAAACATCTGCAGTGGCAATACATATTTTCAAGAAGGGAGATTTCAATAAATATTCAAAACAGTGAATAAATACTTCCTCTCTTGGGTCTCAGTTGTAAAAACCTCCGTTGAAAACTAAGGGGGAAAAGGAGGAACAGGCTTCACTTTATTATTGCCTTTGGGTGCTGCTTATTTTGTATGTAATCAGAGTTAAGGAGAAAGAAAACATTTCAAAAGCTAAACAGGTCTTTGTTATCTAAACCCATGCAGGAGCAAAAATGCAGCTAGCTTTAAACAAAGAAAGGAAATCATTCTAATATTGAACTACTGAGGAAAAACACCACAGAAACAGAGCATGCTGCTGGTTCATAGTTCCTAAAGAAGGTAAGGTATGAACTTAGAAATTAGATGGGATAAACACTTTAAAGATGATCCTTATGAGTCTCCCCCCTCGTGTCTGCCCATGCATTTCGGCTGCTCACTGTAGGGATGAAATACAATGGAAAATAATGTGTCCAGAACAGAGAGGATATGACTAACAGAACAGAACTAGCATCTAGCAAAGAACACTTGTTTACTTTACAGAGATGCTGATACCAATTCTTCTGGAAATAAAATGCCATAATAATAGCTATTTTCAGGTTGGGAACGCTTAAGAAAAAAACATATCACAATATTTCACATTATATTCTTTCAAATTTTAAAATATGAAAGAAGCTGGATTTTGTAGTCCAACATACTATAAAACATGATAAATGACAGCTCATTACAGTTTTTCTTAAATTAAGAGAATGTGCCCAGACAAAGAGTTCCATATTATTTATAATTAAGAAATGGAAAGTTGTATAATTTCTCTACTTCATGATTTCTGGGTTTGTTTACAGTCTCTGATGTGATCTATGTGATTATGACTTGTTCTGCATCTTTCCTCTTTTTTGATACAGTACAATCAAGAAATGAGACAGAAAGGTGACACGGCGCTGTATTCATCAAATAATGTTTTCCCTTAAATGTCTGCTAAATGATTAAAAACCAGGGAAACCAGAGTGTTTAGCTAATGGGTGCACTGCATTTACTCACCGGTTCCTCTGACGGGGAAGTGAGCGGTCAAGCAAAACACAGCTCTTTCGTTTTCTTGTCCCCTTTTCAGCCATTTATTTTTATGACTACATCAGTTCTGCACATCAGGACTTAGCACTGCAAGAGGAGTGTCAATCATAAGATAAAGGGAGCAGAGGTGTAAAGGTAATATTTGAAAAGGGAAGCCAAGAGATGAAGTTGAGAATTACAGAAACAAGGCAACCTCGTATAATATATTACCAGGGAAAGCCAAGCATAACAAAAGAATGGGGAAAAGGTGACAGGGGTGGGGGAGAGATTACATAAAAATACCAATATGTCCCAGAGTCTGGAACTAAACGGTGATCAGTGTGTTTAGATGAAGTAGAGAGGGTTCATTTTAAATTTGGAGTTCATAATACAAGATGACATAAATAAAGAGATAAGTACTTGAGTACCCAAGCAGAGGACAGATGCCCCCACAATCCTACAGGGGCAGGGAGAATACACTGATTGCTTGTGTTTCTCTGGAGGCCTTAATACACTGTGCAGGGGGAGTAAATGCCATTCCTTAGCCACCTCTAGAGTCTGTGTCATTAACCTGATACCATCATCACTGACTCCTCTTCTTACTTATGCCGTAACTGTTTCCAGACACATAATTACCTTCATCTCCCTAGTCTCCTTTTACCTCTTCTGCCACTTAACTGCTTCTGGCCTTTGGGGAAGCAACTAATGAATCCCTCTGCTGAATTCGTTAAATGACATTGGAGGGATCGAGAAAAGTTATTCCTTTTAGAGGGCCAGCAATGTATTTCCTACCATCCTTAGACACCGGCCTAGGAAACACCCAGTGGATTCTTTGACAGTCATCCACAGGTCTATTCATTTACTTTTATTCATAAGATGAAGACTGTCAAGTACCATATTAGGCAGTGTTGCATCACTTCGACTAAATATCCAGCATACACAATTTAAGGGGAAAACATTTATCTGCGCTCATGGTTTCAGAAACCTCAACATAAAAGGTCAACCTGATATTGGTTTGGACCTGAGATCAAACAGAATATTGTGCTGGCGTATGGTGGAGGAAGCTGCTCGCCTCATGCTACTGAGAAAGCTGAAAGAAAAACAGAGGAAGAGACCTCAAATCAGATGATACCTCCAATCAAACTGCCTTTGACAGTTTCCACCACTTTCCAATAATTCATGTAATTACAAACCTTTTGATGGAGCCCGGAAAGATGGCCCAGCAGCAGCAAGTACTTGCTGCTCTTACGTAGGACACAGGTTTAATTCCCAGTACCCACATGATGTCTCACAACCTTATAAAACTCCAGTTCCAACTGGCTTCCCATGGCTGTTGTACATACATGGTGCATACACATGAAGATGAATAAATAAATAATTTAAAACAATAAAATAACTATTGATGATTTAATCTACTGATTTGATCAGAGTCCTCATAATCCTGTCACTTTCTGTAATTCCATCAGATGTCAACCAACCCTTTAACACAGGTCTTTTTATGAGGACATTTCACATTCAAAGCACTACAAGCAGAAACCATATGTTGGGTTTTGTGACACCAAGGCACTGTAGGGGTGAAAGCATCTGTTAGGGACAGCCCAGAAATAACAGGCTAATATGTAAATTCGTGACCCGTAGATACTCAGCCAGTTAGGAGCACTGGAAGGACAAGAGAATCTCAATAGGAAGCATCATAGAGGGCTGGATGGTTCACGGAAGATGTGTGGAAGTTTGCCAGGGTAATAAATAGAAGTAAACATTCCGAAAAGAGCACCAGGGAGAAGGTAAACTATTATCACCAATTGTGTGTGTATCAATCTGTATATATGTGGCCGACACTGAACCAGAAGCCTAGTGTGTTCTAAGTAAGTGTGCTACGGCTGGCCCTCATTCTCAACCTTCACTCTCAAATATCAGGTGAAGGACAGTCACTCTTCTTCGGTTTCGCTAAATGTGTTCGCCATACTATTGTGGCTTCTGGCTTCAGAGGATTTCATGGCACTGTCAGTGACATTTATTTCCCCATCTGTCACTCTGGTCAGGTTGCTCTACCAGTTTTGCTGGGTTCCAGTGGTCCCTCCTCTGGACTCCAATCAGTCAGCTGACCTACAGACTTCACATCTCTCCTTTTCCTATCTGAGTTCTTCCCTAGTCTCTAATTGTTTTTCAAAGCTAAAATGAAAAAAAATAGAAAATGATTTCACCTTCAGACCATTCATAGAACCTTGGCTTATATAAACATCAGATTTAAGCTCCTTGGTTAATATACTAATTCCCTAGGGTTAGCTCCCCTGATCATGTGAAAGAGGCAGGGAGCAGGCTCTTGTAAACCAGGCCACATAATTTCATGGGCAAAATAAAAGACCTAATACATTTTCCTAGTTGTAACCACTAAGGCCACTTTAATAATAGGTTACTATAGGTGTTCCCGGAAGTCTCCCGGTAATGCCCAGTTGCTAGTAAAAGCCTTTAACTACCCCCTTCCCTCTTACATGTTCAAAGAAGGCTAATTAGGGTGAATATATTTTATATGCACAATCTTGACTCTGCCATAATTAAGTTTTACCCATTAAACCCAATTACACCGTGTCTGGGAATAAATGTTATTTATTATTAGCAACATTTCTCTGGAGGTTATCTCACACCATCTGACCATGTTCAGTAAGAAGCCCTACGTCTGAAGAGGCAGGCTGCTGGTTTGTCTGCCTGCTAAGGTCCTTCTTATCAAAGTATTGCATCCACTTGCTGCATTGAGTGAGAGCCACCCGCTCTCTGTCACGGTCATATTGAAAGAGAGAATGAAAGGCAAAACTGGAGACCAAGAGAGTTACCTGGGCCAAAGTTTCAAACCTTTGACCATTTTCTCCTTCCATTTGGAGGAAGGAAAGTGAGAAGATGCTAAGTGGGGGGGGGGGGGGGGGGCGGGAGTAACCCTTTCGTTGACTACTCAAACTTCCAAGTCTATAAAATAGATATAACTATTGTCCCTTTTTACACACTTAACAGAGGAAGGCAGTCACTTGTCTATGAGTATAGTTGGCAATGGAATGGCCTTGAATCCAATGGGATTCCAACTGTTCTGGCTCCAAACACCGTTCCTGTAAAAATCAAACTCTTATCACATAGTTCTGCTCAGAAAGTCTCCCACTAGGCTCAACGCAGCTTCATTCTGAAATGCCCGTGTGTCCCCGGCAGGAACTCTGAGAAAGGAGGATGGATCGTACCCTTTTCCACACACCTGTTGGCCGCTCCAGCTTCTCTAAGTCCGCATAGTGAGGACCCCCTGGGACAACCTCTCACTGCCTAACAAGCCTCAAATCTGGGCTCCCTTCAGGATCACTAATATGTATCAACTACAGCTAGACATGTTTGTATGAAATCTGCTAGACTAATGTCTCAAAAAGTAATCAGAATCCATGAATAATTGTTAAAAATTTGATACATTGGATTTGATTTGTCAGTATTTTATTTAGTATTTTTGCATCAATGTTCATGAGTGAGCTTGGTCTGTAATTCTCTTTCTTAGTAATGTCTTTCTGTGGTTTGGGTATCAGGGCTATTGTAGTCTCATAAAAAGAGTTTGGCAATGTTCCCTCTGTTTCTATTGTGTGGAATAATTTGAGGAGTATTGGTATTAGTTCTTCTTTGAAAATCTTGTAGAATTCTGAGCTGAAACCATCTGGTCCTAGACTTTTTTTGGTTGGGAGACTTTTGATGACTGTTTCTATTTCTTCAACAGTTATAGGTCTGTTTAATTTGCTTATCTGGTCTTGATTTAGTTTTGGTAAGTGATATTTATCCAGAAAGTTGTCCATTTCCTTTAAGTGTTCCAGTTTTGTGGAGTACAGGTTTTTGAAATATGACCTGATGATTCTCTCTGTATTTCCTTTGTGTCTGTTGTTATGTCCCCCTTTTCATTTCTGATTTTGTTAATTTGGATATTCTTTTTCTGCCTTTTGGTTAGTTTGGATAAACCTTTGTCTATTTTTGTTGATTTTTCTCAAAGAACCAACTCCTCAAGACCCAGTAACACCACTTTTGAGTATATATCCAAAGGATGCTCCATTGTACCACGAGGACATGCTCAACTATGTTCTTAGCAGCACTAAGAACCATAGCCAGAACCTGGAAACAACCTAAATGCCCCTCAATCAAAGAATGGATTAAAAAAAAATTGTGGTACATTTACACAATGGAATACTACACCGCAGAAAAAAATAACGACATCCTAAAATTTGCAGGAAAATGGATGGAGATAGAAAAGATCATTTTGAGTGAGCTAACCCAGACACAGAAAGACAAATTATCACATGTTCTCACTCATAAATGGTTTTTAAACATAAATCAAAGAAAATCAGCCCACAAATCACAATCCTAGAGAACTTAGACAACAATGAGAACACTAAGAGAGACATACATAGATCTAATCTACATGGGAAGTAGAAAAAGACAAGATCTTCTGAGTAAATTGGGAGCATGGGGAGGGTTGAAGGGGAGGGGAGAGGTAGGGAGGGAGTAGAGAAAAATGTAAAGCTCAATAAAAATCAATAAAGAAAATTTGATACCTTTCTAGTGTTCTACCATTAACTTAGCTCATTTTTACTTACGTGTTAGAACTAATCCAACTTCTAAAATCTTGAAAATGTCTGCTTCAAACAGCTTTGGTAAATAAAATATCTAGCTAAAGCTTTAGTGTTCTCATATTGTTAAGTAAATAAAATTTTAGTAAAAGTAGTTTTGTTTATAGTGTGATTTAAAAAAAATAGAAATGTCTATCTTTTCCTGAGTTGTGACAAATGTGTACTTTTTATCTTAACTGTATGGCAATAAAGAGCAAACACATGATCTGTAGAACCAGAATGCAAAGATGTGAAGTCTGACGGCCCACTTTTCAGTAGTACCACTTCATGGGGAAGTATCCAAACTTCACATAAATAGGAAATATTTGTAACCATGTGGTATGGTTGATATTGTCAGTTTGACAGGCTGTAGAATCACCTAGGACACAAACGTGTCTGGAAGTTTTTAGTTTGGAATGATGCAAGTGGGGAAGCCCCATTTTACATGTCGTTGGGACCATCCCTTGGGCTGCAGTTCTGTTTGGAATGAGAAGCAGAAAGCAAGCTCAGTCCCGTGTTAAGCTGAGCACCGTGTTTACATCTCTCTGTTTTCTGGGTGCTGATGCAATGTGACCACTGCCTCATGCATCTGTGGCCATGCCTTCTACACTATGGTGATCTGACCCTCAAACTCTGGCCAAAATAATCCTTCCCGCCTTACGTCCCTTTTGTCGAGGGTTTTGTGACAGAAACAAGGAATACATACGCTGTGTCTGAGAGACACTGAGCGAGACTGGGCTGACACTTTAAGGAGCGTGACCACCAGCAATCACCCTCGGGTGGGAATTTCTGGAATATTCAAGTGCGTTATCTACCAATCTCCTCCAAACCTATTCAATATTAATAAGAATAAATTTGACACGTAATGAAAATATATATTACAATTCAGAGATATCTAATTAAACATTCACTGCTTCAGTATTACAGTTTTCACATAGTACTCTCAGCCCATAGTTTGTTTGTTTCCTCTCTGGTCTCAGATGTTTGTATTGGCTCTAGAAATGTTCACCGGTCCTAAGCGCTGCTCCTGTGAACACTGGTGGATACAACGGCCTTGGCCAAAGTAAATAGGACCATTCTGACCCTAATCTTTCTGGCTTCGGTCCCCATGCCCATCATAGCCTGTTTCCTGGAGAACATTTTCTTTTCCCAGCAAGAGTCTGGAAAGGTGACTAGCCATTTTAGAAAGAGCCAAGCAGCAATTCAGAGATAGAGTGAGGCAAAACCCCAGGCGCTGTCAGGGAGCCAACATTCTTAAACCACTTTTGGCTAAGTTCAGAGTTTATACCAAAACCTGTGCCAAGACTGACCCTGCACTTTGGCACGAAGAGGAGAAATAGTGACTTAGTAGCCAGTTATAAGTGACATTAACTTTCTTCAATTCCCTCAGAGAGATAGGATCGCTCCTCCAGACGTCTAGGTATTAGGTGGCACAGCACTTTGATTCCAATGTTCAGACGTATATCTTCCAAGAATAAAACTTTTATATCAATGCATCATAGGGACAGAATATTATTTAGTATTCTGAAAGATGGGTTTCCAAGACTGTTTTTGCCCCCAGAGGCAATAGGTCTCCAAGTGTGTCAGATGGTGATCCTTGAGAGCAGAGATGTGTTAAGGTAATGCTAAGACACCACCTGCCTTTGTAACGCACATTGCAAACGCCATAGTGGATTAAGCTGGTTGTTGCTCAGGACGTACCAAGGCTGTAAAATCAGAAAAGACCAAGAATGAATGCATACTGTAGCACAACCCAAGTAAGGGGGGGGAGGGGACAATTTCACTCACACACAAAAAAAAACTTTTGATGAAACAGTCATTTTTTAAAAAAAAAAAAAAAGTTTTTTGAATTTCAACCCTTTATATTGTACACAATGTGGAAGTAAAGAAGATGATGTGTTCTGCTGCTTCCCAAAGTCTGATGGTTGTCTACAGAAAATTCTGCATTCAGACCAAACTAGCCTCTTGTCTCAGGAAATGCCATTTATCTGAGTATATGACTGGCAACAAATTATGGTATCTATAGTTTGGGGCATTTGGTAATTCATTTTTACTAAAAATGAATATGAGAAACCTATTGGTTCAAAGAAAAAAGCAAATTTGATAAGTTCTAAGCTTTTAAGCTAAAGTTATAACTTAGGAAGATTTGCATTTACCACCATATTTCACAATCCTAAAGGGCTGTCCTAGTGAAACTGGAGGTGCCATCAGTGAATGTGGCATGTGTGTGTGTTCATGCACACATGTGTGTGGTGTACAAGAGAGAGAAACATGCACACAAGCAGAAGCAAGAGGAAGCCACTGAGTATCTCCTCTATCCTCTCTAACTCGCGGCTTATTCCCTTGAGGCAGGGTCTCTTCTCTCACTGTTGTGAAAGTTCCGTGTTTAGGCTGGCTGGCTCCAAGCTCTCAGGATCCACCTGTCTCTGTTCCCTCAACCTGGAGTTACCACATGATTATTTCTGGCTTTTTCACATGGGTGCTGGGGAATCGAACCATGCTGAGTGCGTGGGGGAAACTACTCCTACAGCTGACCTCAGGGCTTGCACAGAAAGCATGCCTATCCATCAAGCCATCTACCTAGCCCCATGACATTTTGCTCTCATATAATAAAAAGGAACCATTACTTATAAGATCTGCATAATTCAATTAACCACTCTCCCCATGCCCAATGCTGGCTATCAGATACCCATTCAAGACCAAAGATGAGCCAATGAATTTTAATGTAGTAAGGTTATGAAATTCATTGATGTGGTCTAAGATTACACATAGTGAACAACTTCTAAAACAATTGCCATTTGTCAAGTTTTAGTGGTAGAAGCAAGAATAATGTTGCCAATTATCTATGAAAGACTGTTATAATTTTCAAACGTCAGATCCCTACAGAGCCACCTTTCCTTCCTACATTTCAACCAAAACAAAAGTAGAAACATATATAAGAATTTAAGTTTCTCCTGTTAATCTTGGAATTTAATTTAATTACTTTGCTTTGGTTGGGGGGGGGGGGGCGTGTTTGTTTAGTCCTGGCTGTCCCGCAACATGATATGTAGATTGTAGACTTGCCACAAACTTACAGAGATCCTTCCGTCTCTGCCTCATGAGAGTATGCCACCATGTCTGGCCTAATCGAGGTACTTTAAGCACTTAACACATA
Source organism: Chionomys nivalis (assembly GCF_950005125.1). NCBI lineage: Eukaryota > Metazoa > Chordata > Mammalia > Rodentia > Cricetidae > Chionomys > Chionomys nivalis. The sequence continues at coordinate 52,407,842 of NC_080088.1, read as the reverse complement.
TGTAAATCAATAAGTCATTTTTTAATATTTTTTTCTGTAGAAAGTAGATTTAGGGATAAGGAGATAGGACAGTTGTTTAGAATTTGCAGAGGCCTGCGTTTGATTCCCAGGACCACATAAATTAGGTAGGTGCCACCAGTGTGACTTGGTAGGTGGTAGCAGGAAGATTAGAAGTCTAAGTCACCCTCAGTTATATAGTGTGAGGCCAGACTGGGACAGGTGAAACCCTGTCTTAAAAAGAAAAAAAAGTATTTTCCATAAAATATATGTAATTATGTCACATGTAATGAGTTTTTTATTTAAACTAAGAAAGATCTTAAGACTTCCTTTGTTGATCTATAATATGAAATACAAATAAGTATAACTCACATAAACAAAACCTCTGTAGTCCCCTATCATTTTTACAAGTGAAAAAATATCCATCCTGTGACAAAAATGTTGATACCCGCTGTGCTGCAGATGTCTGTGTTCTAGGCCAGCAGCCATTGTGACATCAGCATCAGATGAGGGCCACAGGAAGGCTCACATGCCATGGACTGTTAGTTCAGTTAGGCTGCCTTGGAAGAGGCAGCCCACCCAACCCTGCCTGTTGCTGCCTTTGCTGTTCTCCATGGATATTCAATGATGTGACCAGGAAAGATCGCTTACAAATAGGAAGGGAAAGGCCATCCCACGCCAAAAAAGCAAAATCATTTCTTCTTTTGATTCCTGCCATGCTTCCCATCGCTTTGTGTCTTGTATCTCAGTGAAAAAAAAATGTACCGACTTCACATCCAAAGAGTAGAAGCTGCTGCTGGACGTGTGTGGACTCACAGTCTCCGTAAGATCAGGCGCTCTCTTAAAAGTGCCTACCAGAAATGTAAGAGCCAGCACTCATATTCAACCAGCCGCCCAACAACGGTTCCTTATGACTGTGACCAAGATGCTCTTAGTTTGAATGAAGAAATGAATCTAACAGCAATGCTCCAAGACATTAAAAGGGGACAAATGGAACTCCTCAGCCAAATGACCGACATTGTCAATGCAATATCAAGTATCCAGGAAAAGATTGACCATTATCAGAAGCAGATGGAAGCCCTAGAAACCAGAATAAGCATCAGTGAAGACAAACAAATCGCAGCCACCAAAGACATCATCTCCATGAAAGAAGACATCGACTCTCTGAAGAAGAAGGTGATGGAGCTGGAAAGCCAAAATTCTTACTCCAGCATCCACTGCCTAGAGGTTCTGGAGGGACAGAAGGGTAAAGAAATTGTGCAGCTGTTCCATAAGCTCCTACACCCAGAAACCTCAAAGGACCTAGACACTGAAATCTCTTCTGCAGAATCAGGGAGGGTGTCCAGTTATCCAGAGCCCACCTGCCAGATTAGGGAAAAAACAATGTCTCCTCAAATTGAAACTCCGAAGAAAAATAACAGCCTCCAGACTGCAGCCATGAGTTGTAAAAAGGTAAGGTCAAATATTTATATTTACCCTGACTTCAGTACATGGATCAAGCTCACTTTTGTTCATGGAGGAAAATGGAGGTTTTTCCTCAGTGCCACCAAGCTAGAGGAATTTGTGCAGTGGCTTCTGTCCAGGCCAACCATCCTTCCTGAGGAACCACAAATCATATCCCGAAGAGACTGTGCCTTCATTGGAGCCATTGAGAACTTGGCCACAATCTGTCTCTCTCTCTTCAACTATATTTACTGCCTTTTTGGTTCCTCAAAACAGGAAATAACTCGTCTTTAGAGTTGTTTTCTGTTTGGCTTGGTACAAAATAAATGTAGCCCATTTGCTTCCAATGGTCATGTGCGTTTGTGCTGTCTGTGGACGCCAGCTTGCTGGCTGTGTGTGTGCGCATTATCACGAAGTTCCTGCACAACCACCGTTAAATTCCTTTAGTTCATTGGCCTATTGCGATCCACTTCCTGCCAATGTTCTTGTCCTCTCCAGAGCACTTCCTGAGGACTCATCTTGTGTCTGCTTTCATAAATACTTAGAAGCAACAGTGGAAGGGTCAGAGAAAATGTGTAACACGTCAGTATCAGTGGCTTTGGCTCGTAAAATGTATGACATAAGACAAAATCTAAACAACATTAAGAAAAAAATAAACCCATTGTCAAAAACCACGAAAGCTAAGAATATATTGGGGCTGGAGAGATGGCTCAGACATGAAAAATACTTGCTTTTCTTACAGAGGACCTGGGATTGGTTCCCAACACACATGGCAGGCTGCCCACAACCACTTGTAACTCCAGTTCCAAAAGATCTGATGCCTACTTCTGGCCTCTGTGAGCATCTGCATGTATACATACATACATTACACACATTACACACATAAACTCAGGTGCACATATACACATTTAAAAAATTGTTATAGAAATGAAAGGCCAAGTTATTGCAAGGAAAATATTAATTACAATGGGATTGTTTTCTTTCAACTTCAGTTTCATCTCTATTTGTCAGTTAGATATGCGAGGAAAGGCTAAATGCAGTTCAGCATTTCATTTTACATTTTCTTGAAAGAAGACAAATACTATATCCTGCCCATTTGCTACAGAGGAAAAGGTCAAAACCGAAGCGATATCTGTGAACTAAGTTCTAAATCTTATACTTTGAAGATCTATGACTTAATTGTAATTAGGTTGCTCTGCCTTTTGTAAAAAGGGAATAATATTAATCTGGTAGAATTTTTTCCCTGAAACAAGAGAACATGGAGTATAAGAGAGAAAGCAAAAGACATTCTCTACCCATTATACACACAGCACTAAGCAGAATGGATAAGGGATGTACACAAACAACCTTAAGGCACGGCAGATGGGAAGGGGCAGCCGAGAGCAGTCAGAAAAGCACTCCCAGTATCAGAAGAAAGAGAGCACTGGGGAGGCTTGTCCTAAGGTAGGGAGGAGAAGGGGAATGGAGCAGACGGAAGGACAAACAGACACAAGCGCAGGAGTGAGACTGAGAGGGAGCATGGGAAATAAAAGCCAGCAAGCGCTGGGTATGTACATCGTCCAGACAGGCTTTCAACCTTTTCGTGGACCTCAGTTTCCACTCAGTGATTCTCTCTCACAATGCTTATTTTAATCAGTGTTTTACCTGCACACAAATGCAGGATGTAATGGTACAATTTTGTCACCATAGCACTGAGGAAGCTGAGGCAGGAGGATCACAAGCTTATTCAATGAAAGCCTAGATGAAATAGGTCTTCCTACAGAGAAAGGAAAAAGAGAATAGACAGTATCATGTTTTTCTCCTGGCTTTAAGAGATGATTCTGTTCATCATGGGGAATTAATTCCCTCTAAGGTGGTGTTTCTCAACCTGTGAGTCGTGACCCCTTTGTGTGTGGGGGGGTCATATAGAAATACCCTGCATATCAGATATTTACATTATGATTCATAACAGTAGCAAAATAACAGTTATGAAGTAGCAATGAAATAATTTTATGCTTGGGGGTTGCCACAACATGAGGAACTGAATTAAAAGGTCACAACATTAGGAAAGTTGAGAACCACTACTCAAAGGAAAAGGGAGATTTTTGCTTTCTGACAGGATCTCATGTGTCTTTGCTAAGATTATAACGAAGCTCATAAGTGCGTGTGAGGAATAATCTGCTCTTGAGGTCTGAACTCACACACCCCTCGCTTGCTCACTTCCCTTCTTCGGAGCTCAGAAAAAAAGGTTGATCCCGTCTCTATTCCTCCTCCAGCGGCTCAGTGGCTCATCAGTTATTCTTTCCTTTATTTTCTTACTTTTATTTTGTTGTGTGTGTAGGTGTGTACGTGCCGTGGAGTGTGTATGGCGCATGTGTGGCAGAGGCCAGCTGTGAGAACTCATTCTCTACTATCGTTTGGGCTCAGGTCATTGGACTGGGGGCAAGTGCCTTTATCTGATTAACTGTCTTGCTGGCCCTACTCTGTCTAGTCAGTTTGCCATCCGTTTTGGGTTTTTTAGCCAATTTATGATAATATTCTCCCAGTTGCTCTCTCTGAGTTCCTCTCTTCCTTTGCTGTTCTCTGCTGTTCTGTTCTTCATGAACGGGAGGCCCAGACTCTTCTTGTTTCAAACTTCCCCTGTTCCTCCCACAGGTTGTCTTCACAATAGGGTTCTCTTTGATTTCTTCCCATTGCTCCTGCTGATCCTTGGTTTCCTTAGCCGATTCCTCCAAGCCCAAGCATTCCTCTGAAATATGGACATGCACAGCTTAAATTAACCCGTGGATTCTGGATCCGTGATCCAGACTCTCTTAAAACCTTCTAAACTCTTGACTGAAGTGATCACATATCTTTTTTGAGTAGCTATGAAAAAAGATATCTATAAATAATAGATAAATATATATATATATATTTATAAATACATATACTCAGATATGAAATCCATTGTGCTTTCACCAAAACATCTCAGACCCTTGTTGCTGTAACTTGGGGATGCAGTCTGTGCTAGGGTAAAGAATGAGGAATCTGAGAGAACAGGCTTTAGAACAGGTGCTCACTGAATGGATAAGCAGAACTGGCCACTGTGCCCACAGTTCTGTGTATGGTGGCGACGCTGCTGGCTATATGATTATGGCAATTTCCTTTAAGCTTGGCATTCTTCAGTTTTCTCAGTTCTAAATTAAGAGCAATTTATGTCTTGAGATTGCTGCATTAATTGAGTAGGATCACATGTTCTGTGTGCCCATAAGCGCCTGATTTAGCAGATAACCAGTAAAGGGTAGTCATTTCCTTCCCTCTTTAGCTAGATGGAAGCATAAAACAGAGGCATGAAGATGAACGTGCCAGTGACCTCGCCTCAGAGAGCTTCCTTCAGGACACTGCCTCCTTTTTTCAGCCATGAAAGACTCGAGACAAATAACAAACACAGTGACAGGCTAAATACAAAAGCGTCAAACCAAGTCTTGACTCCCTTATCCGAAGATAGTGTGATAAGAATAAGACAGGGTGTGAATCTCCCCTCCTGCTCTGGGCACCCAACCAATATTCCATCATCTGCAATAGTCGGTCGCCAACCTTTAATTGCACTCTATATAAATAAGCAACAAAGGAACGGACTTGGAAGGAAGAAAGAAGACTGAGTTCAATATAAATAATTTAGCTCAGTTAGGAATATTCGCTTCAATAGGCGTATTCACCAAGAGCACTCTGATTATTTAAAACAAGATGCATCAACTTTTATTGAAATCTGACCCTGCCAGGAGCCAGCAGAGCTAGGTGTGAAAAGACAGAGATAAGCCAGCAGCCTTGCTCTGAAGAAACACATTTTCAAATGGTGGTTGTTTGTTGTTGTTATTGTTGTTTGTTTTTTGTTTTGTTTTGTTTGCTACCTGCCAATTATGTTGACCTGATACTTAGATCTTGACTGAAAACAATTCACTAACATCATACGAAATTTGATTTTTTTTCATGGAACACGACTTGAGTTCCTGTTAGGGGGGAAAAAAACATGGTTATTCCTCAAAAGAGTAGCTTAAACTTCTTCAATACTATTTTATGTTTCTCCAGAAATGCAAATGATGGCTAACATAGTAATGGCTTATGCTCTGAAACATCAGTTGTAACGTTTACAACTCAGAAAGTACATCATGAATATACGACATTAGTTGGACTTTTGCTATTTTATAAAACTAACAGTTAAAGTGCTTGTGATAATCTTAATGAAACTGCAAAGACCAGCCTCCATTGTATCTCCACGCCCATGTAACTAGCGGAGCAGCAGTCCGGACAGCTAAGTTGAGACTCCCCTGTCTTGTACAGTACATCCCATGGTGGAATAAAAAGTCCGCAGGCTGCAGGCACTAGTAGATGACTTGGGAGTTAGGGAACAAATGACAAGAAGTAAGTTTGAGCTAGGGCAGGAACTCTAGAATTACAAATCTGAAGTGGGGGAACTCTTGGTCTAGGAGGGGAACAAGGCTTCCTTTAGCTACTGAGTGTCTGGAGACTAAGGGCTGAAGTGGGGTCACGTGCCCCATGCTGTTAAAAGACCAAGGTCTTGAGACACTGTGGATGGTGGTGAGGCACGCCTGTATTCCCAGCGCTTCAGAAGCCAAGGTAGGAGGACCAGGAGTTCCAGGCAGTCCTTAGCCAGATAGCAAGTTGAAGGCCAGCCTTAGCTACATGAGACCCTATCTCAAAAAGACCAAAACACAAATTTTAAAAGTCTGAAAAATGAGAGAGTATATACATAAAGCACATAATATAAGGTGTGTGGTGTGTTTATCTGTGTGCAGTGTGTATGTATGTGTGTATGTTTGTGGTGTATGTGTGTATGTGTGTGGTGTATGTGTGTATTTGATGTGTATGTGTGTGGTGTATGTGTGTGATGTATGTGTGTGTGGTGTGTATGTGTGTGTGGTGTGTATATATGTGTGTGTATGTGTGGTGTGTGGGGTATGTGTGGTGTGTGTATGTGTGTGTGGTATGTTGTGTATGTGTATGTATGTATGTGTGTGCTTGTGTGTACGTAGTGTGTATGTATTCGTGGTATGTGTATGTATGTGGTGTGTTTGTTTTTTGTGTGTGTGTGGTGCAGTATGTGTGTGGTATAATGTGGTATGTATGTGTGCTGTGGTGTGTGTGTGTTTGTATATGTGTGTGTGTGAGGTATGCATATCTGTGCATGGGCCTGTAGAAACCAGAGGGCAGTATTGTTATTTCTCAGGAGCTGTCCACCTTGTTTTCAGATGGGGTCTCTCACCAGCTTACAAGTGGGCTAGGTTGCCCGGTCTGTGATCTTAGGGGATCTGCCTACCTGTCTCCATCTTCCCAGGGCTGCAATTCCAAGCATTGGCCACCATCCTAGGTTTTGTTTTGGCTTTTTTGTTTTATTTGTTCTTTTAATTTGGGTGAGTTTTTCATCCTGGTTTGGGTGGGTGGGCAAGTGGATGGTTGTTTCTTTTGTAATGCTGATTTTAAAGATAGGACTCATGGTTCTCAGGCTTGTAAGGCCAGGTACTTTACCAAGAAGTTTTTCCAGTGTCCCAAAGTCTAGGTTTTTCTCTCTCATTTATCCTTTCGAATGAACTCTTGTGTTAGTAATACTTCTGTTGCTGTGACAAAACACCTGTGACATCAGCTTAAAAGGAGGGGTTTGGGCCAGTAAGATTCAGTGAGGTTTGGGTGAAGGTGCTCACCACCATGTCTGACAACCTGCATTTAATACCTGGGACCCACCCGGTAGAAAGAGAGAACCAACTCTCTTAGGTTGGTTGCGACTCTAACCTATATGAGGGAACTGTGGCGTACAAATAATTGTAACTTAAAAGTTTTAAAGAGAGAGACAGAGGTTCATCTGGGCTGATAATTTAAGAGGTTCCAGTCCGGGACTGAATAAGCATGGGTTGAAACTGGACTCTCTGAACATGGCGGACAATGAAGGCTGATGAGAAGCCAAGGACAATGGCACTAGGTTTCGATCCTAATACATGAACTGGCTTTGTGGGAGCTTAGCCTGTTTGGATGCTCACCTTCCTGGACCTAGATAGAAGTGGGAGGACCTTGGTCTTCCTGTAGGGCAGGGAATTTGGACTGCTCTTCAGTATCGAGAGGGAGGGGGAATGGACTGGGGGGAGGAGAAGAGGAGTGGGGATAGGGGGAGGGGAGCGGGGGGAGGGGGCAATATGTGGGAGGAGGGGGAGGGAAATGGGAAACGGGGAGCAGTTGGAAATTTTAATTAAAAAGAATAAAAAAAATGAGAAAAAAAATAAGGAAAAAAATGCATGTAAGAAGCAATGGTTAAATGCTCACAAAAAAAAAAGAGGTTCCAGTCCACTTTACTTGACCCCATTACTTCTGGACCTGTGCTAATACACCTGGCGGAGTGTGGGTAAGAGTAGAACCTCCCAATGACAGCCAAGAAGCAAAACAGGAGAAGTCAGGTCAGGAGCCCCCTCAAGGCAACATCTCTCCATTGACCTGCTCACTTCTAATGCACGCTACCCCTTTGGAAGCTGTGTATGAGCCAAACTAAAGTACACTTATTTGGAAAATATCTAATACTTATTTTTTGAGGAATATGAAACTCTAAGCCTTTATGAGCTTTGGGATATTAGTAGCAGATTCTGTCGGTGCAACGGGCCAGGAGTTGGGATCATGAAACATGGAGTTGTGGTTCACTGCTCTTCTGGGGATCTCCTGTCATTTCATGTTTGTTTATTCATCCTTTTTCCCCTCCTCCACTCCACACTTTCACCTTGATGCTGAAGCAATGTAAAGTATGGGATGTATCCTAGTTTGAGGTAGGGATGGAATGACAGAGAAGTCAAACGCTGAAAGAAAAACATCCCAATAGACCTGAGACACAAGGAAGAGGTTGAGGCTCAGGAGCCGTACTCTAAGCACTGGTTTACGTTCCTGCTTATTCCTTGGATAACCATGACTAAAAGCAACTCAGGAAGGACAGGATTTATTTTGCTTACAGATTACAGCCCATGGTAGAGGGAAGCCAAGGCAGGAGGTCAAGGCAGAAACTCAGAGCAGGAACCAAGGAGAAACACTGCTTACTGGTTTGCTCCGTCTGGCTTGCTCAGCTATGATTCTTAGACAGTCCAGGCCTGCTTGCCTACATATGGTACCACCCACAATGGACTGAGTCCTCCTACATCAATTAATTATTAGGTAAATGCCTCACAGACTTGTCCACAGGCCAATCTGATCTGGACAATTCCTCAGTTGAGGCTCCCTTTTCCCCAAGTGGCTCTATATCTGTGTTGTGTTGACAATTGAAGCTACAACACACATTGCGATTGTTTGAGTAAGAATGGTCCCATGGGCTCATATATTTGAATGCTTGATCACCAGGGAAAGAATTAGAAGGATTAAGAGGTATGATCTTTTTGAAGAAAATGTGTCACCAAGGGTGGACTTTGAGGTTTCAAAGCCCATGCTAGGCCCAGTTCTCTCTCTCTCTCTCTCTCTCTCTCTCTCTCTCTCTCTCTCTCTCTCTCTCTCTCTTCTTTCTCGCCTGTAGATCCAGATGTATCTCTCAGCTAATGATCCAGCATTATGTATGCCATCATACTCCTTGCCATGATGATATTGGACTGAACTTCTGAACTGTAAGCCAGCCTCAATTTAGTGCTTTCTTTTATAAGAGTTGCCTTGGTCAGACTGTCTGCTCTCAGCACAGAATAGTGACTAATACATGCACTAGAGACATTTCTACCAGGCAGAGGTACTAGGGGCAAGTAACTATAAAAATACTATTGACAGCTGGACTATAACCATATCCTAGGAAAAAATACCAAATAAACAAAGAAACAGAATGTCTTCTCAGGCAATTTTGTGGAATGGATGGGTATCCTTTTTCCTCCCTGAGTTAAATTTTAGCCCCAAGGGACTGTCCAAGCTTCTAAGAACAGCTCCCAATAGGACTCTCTCCAAACTTTTTTCTTTAGTCAAGGTTTCTACCTATTTTTAGATGCTCCCTTTCTCCCCTGCTGTTATCTAGGATAGGAAAAAAAATCCATGAAAATGTGGCCAGGTAATAGCCTGATTCTTATGATGGATTCTTTCCCCTAATTGTTGCAGAAGGGTACCCTCACAGGTCAACATTCTGATGAAAGCTTTGACACGTCTTTCAGATATCAGAACATCGAAGTGGGGTGCCACACTCACTTAGAGCGACCCTCAGTCAACTTCTATTTTCCAAATACAAAGACAATAATTGCTTGGTTTGCAGGCTGTAATTGGATCAGAGCCATCAGTGCCGGGGTTATTTGTTGTTAGAGCAGCATTCATGGAATCGTGCCTATGGCAGCCCAATTAGAGGCACACCATCGGCGACCCAGCTGGCATTTTCAATATGCTATCTCAGAGGTATGATCAGAAGACAAATCAGAGCTGACTTAATGAAGTTTCTGATCAGAGGCTTCTCTGAAGACAATGAGTTATTGGAGGAGACAAAGAGAAGCTGCTAGCTAGTAAATTTATGTGCACAGTCAGAAAACAACAGGAAAATCAATGAAATTTACTGGATTCACTCACAAGTGGTTTCTAGCACAACAGAAGTTTTCTCTTTTCTCAACAGCAGGATCCCCCAAACTGAAATGATTAGCAATAGAAAGAAGCCTAAAATCACTTAGTTCTGTGGTATTCAAGCTTGAGGTTGGGAGACACAGTGGAGATTCTCATATTCAGCTTTTGAGAAGTCTCCTGGCAGGCTTCTGCAGATTACTCACCCATCCATCGTGGCAGGTGTATGGGTTCGGGACATGACTTCATTCTCTGGCATTTGAGAACTATGACAATAAGAAGCCAGAGACTCCTTATTACAGAGACTAAGAACAGGCACCTAAACATTGTAGGCTAGAGTGAATGGAGGCTTTGTTACCTACTGGTTGTATGTTCTTGCTAGATTTCCTGCTCTGAGCTAATATTATTGTCTCTGAGCAAGAGATGATAATAGACAGGAATGCATAAGTGAGGAAAATTGCTCAGTTTGTCACCTAACAAATGCTGCTGCTGCTGCTGCTAATATTATTATTGGATAGATTGGGCAGCAGCTTTGTGTTTAAGAAATTAAGAAAAAAGACTGAGAACCAAAATGCTGGTCGAACTCATGGCAAAGGAACCTGAGACTGAGAGGCCAAACTCACTTGTCTAACATTACTTGAAATTGCAGAGTTTGGATGGTCGTCTGGGCTCCAGGTGTTAGATCATGTCCTCTGAACTTCACTGAAGCCTTGAATTCTGATTATTAAAGGACTGGCCATGTGTAGGAGGAGATGTACTGATCTAGCAGCCAGATACATTAAGCAATACCTCACACCCCCCGACTTGCACCTCTAATAATAAAATGGCAGACTGCATTCATCAAAATTAGGAATCTTCTGTGACTCCCACCCCACCAAGCCTCTCCCTCAAGTTCATATCCCATACAGTTCATATTCCAAGCAGTTCATATTCTGGTACTTGTGAAACTCTGGCCTTTATTGTTTCAGAATGTCCATGCTGGTCATCTATTTCCCAAATTCTTGATCAGGTGCTATGGCAACATACTATGTATGTGTACACGCACTTATGTATGGGGGATAGATATGTGTGTATACACACAGGATATCAAATATGTAGGTATATATGTCTTGTGGACATACTAGAGATTTATCTCTTTTTATTTCTTTATCTTCTGTCCATGTTGAGGTTTTAGCCACTACAAATCTAGGTTAAAAAGCTAGTAATAATAAAACCCTCCCACACATATAATTCCAGTAGGAACCTCTGATGGTATCTCTGAATGTTGTTATTGTTGTTTTAAATTGAGAAACTGTGATTCATGTTTAAGTCACTTTCAGGATTAAGAGGGGAATGGTTATTCATTGTACAGCCTGTCATACAAAGGAACCCCAGAGTTTGAAAAGCAGCTTGTGTTAGTGCACTTAAAATAAAAAACCCCTTCTTTAAAGCAAGGGGTGTTTCTCCTTACCCATCAGTTTGCCTAGGTTTGGACAAGCGTTACCAATTTCTGCTGGTGGGTCTCTCTCTTCTCGTTGCCTCTTCCTCCCTCTGTTTCCATGCCTTTCCCCCACTTCCTTTAAAGCGGTTCTTCTTAAAATAGACAGCCATGTGGTCACACATGTAGATGTTTGCGAGCCAAGGTTGCATCTGAGCATTCTTCCTCTTGCATACATTTTGCACCCACAAACCTACCGCCCTTTTCTTCCTGCTTGTCCCTCCAACTTCCAGTTTCCTACTCGTCCCCGTTTGCTTCTTCCCATAGCCCAATTTCTCTTTCCCACTTAGACCAGCAGCACACTTCACCTTCCATTTGCCCTCTGTGTATGGCTACTTAAATATATACATTGGATCTATCCTGATTAACTCCGGTGTGGCCCCCCGGACAGGTCTCAAATACATAGTATTTCCTCCTTGAGTTGGGGGTTAGCTTTTTACCTCGCATAGTTTGTTTTTTTCTTCTTCTTCATTCCTTTTGTTTTTCCATTCATAAACAGACTAAAGTTCAGGAACAGAATTTATTTTGTGCAATGAAAATCACTGGTGTTTCCTTAGCCTGAATTTCAAAAGCAAGGGGGTGGAGCTCGCTGTAATTCAGTGAGGAGAATAGCCTTAGCTGTAGACGGTCACCCTTATCTCAGTCTTTTCTCATCACCTCTCAGTTGAAGAAAGAATCGTGCACACTGAGAGAATATATCAAAAGCAATCTTAATCTAATTTTCTTCTTTTTATTTGTTCTAATATTTTGGTTCCTTTGTGGTTTCAAACAAATTAACTCTCAAATTTTTCTGAGGAAAGACAGAAGAGGTTTTTTTTTTTTGGTGGTTTTAGAGTTCACTGGAAATGACTTTTAGAATAAGCATGTTTTATAGAAACACTGATTATAACTCTGTCATCACAACAATGGAGTGCAAGGAAGTAAAAAAAAAGCACTGTCAAATAATTATACAAAAAATTCAGATTTAGGCAAATTACTAAATCTGAGATAAGATAGCTTGCTTAGCTCCCCTTTGCACAATAGTTAAAACAAAAAAATGGAGTTTTTGAATCTTCACATTTCTAAAATTAATTTCAATACTTATAACTTTGGGAAAAGTGTGTGACTAAGCAGACTAAAGACCGGACAAAAACTGTAAAGATTCAATTCACTGTGACTCATCTGAGTGAGCCAGAGCACCAGGTAGGGTCATTCCCTTTCACTTTATAACAACAAGCTCAGCTCAGAGACAAATGGAATTATTCATCAGGAATGAAATTTCCGCAAGTGTTCAGGTCCCTCGTTAACTCAAGTATCAAATATCCTTTAAGGACAAGAAAGTCAGTCATGGGCGTGACAAGCTGGGCTGCTCCTGTTCCTCCTGTCTCCAGGGCATTCGCAGTTCCTAAGCAGATAAAGACTTCAGTTGACAAAGCCTATATCTTACATCTCCTCCCCCAACTCTTCTGTTGTGGAAGTTTCTTGCAAAGAGGTCTCCCTTTCATGGACAGATATTGGAAAGGACATGAACTGGGTATGTTCCCTAGCCTGTGAAATTTCACTGTTTTACTAAGTCAAGTCAGTCCCAATGCCAATGAAAGAAGTAAGCTCGAAATTCACCAAAGAAATACTACATTCCTATTTCTTTCGTCTTTTTATCACACTATAGATTCTTTTTAAATTGGTTTTATATTTAGTTAAATCATAATTGCATCTTTTATGGGGTCTCATGTAATGTTTTGCTATAGGCACAAGGTTGAATGGCTGAGTCATGCTAACTCACATACTCACCACCTCAATTTCTTTACGTGCTCTCTACATTGCTTCAGATTCTACCTTTTAGGAACATCCAACTGCTTTCCATGGTGGCTTAACAGATCTGCATTCACAGCAATAGTGTGCAAGTTTACCTTGTCCCCACATCCTTGTCGACACTTGTCGTTGTGACCATATCCATCCTAACTGGAGTGAGGACACAGCTCAAGGAGTTTTGTCGTATACTTCTTAGCCGTTTGCAGACCTGCTTTTGAGAAATGCCTGTGCAAGACCTTTGCCCGGCTTTAATCTGTGTTCTTGCTATTGATTTCCTCATATATATATTACCCCTTTATAGATGCATGTTTTAGAAACAGAGAATGGAAGATACAGTCACTCTGTTGTGTTTTCTTTTCTCACCAAGTTCTTATGATTTATTTGTTCAATGAGTTAATTAAAATTGACATTGTGTTATATATGCTAAGCTCCTAATAATGTGTTGGTAGATAAAGCAGGAAAGATTTGTACAGAGAGCATAGAAGTCCACAGAGAGGCTGTTTTCTTTATTTTATTTTATTTAAAAAGAAAACAATCTATCTTTTTCCACTTTACATATCAATCCCAGTTCCCACTCCTTCCCCTTCTCCCATTCCCTCTACCTGCCCACCCCCATCCCACTCCCAACCACTCCTCAGAGAAAGTAAGCCTCCTTCCTTTAGGGAAAATCCAAGGCCCTCACTACTAAATCTAGGCTGAGCAAGCTATCCATCCAAAGAGAATGGTCTCCCAAAAAGCCAGTATAAGCAGTAAAGATAAATCCTGGTGACACTGCCAGTGGCCTGGCAGTCTGCCCCAGCCATACAACTGTCACCCACATTCAGAGAATCCAATTTGGTCCTATGCTTGTTCCCTCCCAGTCCAGCTGGAGTTGATGAGCTCCCATTAGCTCAGGTAGACTGTTTCAGTGGGTGTCCCCATCATGGTCTTGACCTCTTTGCTCATATTCTCACTCCTTCCACTCTTCAACTGGACTTTGGGAGCTCAGCCCAGTGCGCCGCTGTGGGTCTCTGCCTCTGTTTCCATCAGTTGCTGGATGAAGGTTCTATGGTGACATTTACAGCTTTGACTTTATTATTTTTTCAGATACCATCCCGGTATTTCCAATCTCTTCAGAGCTATTTCTGCATGATAATGTCTGACAATTCTACCTAAGGCTGAGGCCATAGCTTCCATTGCTTTTACTGTATGGTTCAATGAATGCAGTCCCTTTAAGCACTTCTGTTCCCTTATCATGCCTCCTTTCCTTGCTGTTGTTGATTAATAATAGTCTTGGTTGTGTTACACAAAGGCCATTTCCCATACTCTCCTACCAAGTCTCCAGCTATTATAGTCATTCTCTCCTAGATTCCCCTCATCTTCTTGTCCCAGATATGAGCAGAGATCTGTTGGGGGGGGGAATTCTAGGAATCTTTTTCCTCCTCGGTAAAAAGGGACACATGCATACATATACTTCTGTTGCGGGAGGTCCTTCTGCTCCTCCAGCCAATAGCCGCTGAGATACCAGCCCATTGGGGCGTGGTCTCTCTCCCTTTAAAAAAGCGGCTACTTCCCTCTTCGCTCTCTCTTACTTCCTGCTCCATTTCCGGCAGCTAGACTCCCTTCCTGATTGCGCAGAGGGCTGTTGTCTGGGACGGTGATCTGTAAGTTTTTTCCCCTTTAAATAAATAACCATTATATTAATCATAATTCCAAACTAGTGTGGGATTGTTTGTGACTTACGCCTTCGCCTTCATACTTCCCTTGCTGATTTTGTAACATCTATCGGTGTGTCCTTCCTCATGCCTTGAGCCTACATGTTACTCTCTCCACTTTCTCTTCCAAAGAGATCTCATCTTCTCTCATATCTTCAAACGCTATCTATAAACAGCCTTCCAATATCCTATCTTTGGTCCAGATTATTTTTCTAAGTTGTAGATGTATAATTCCAAATGTCTACAGTAACTCTATCTACCACACTTGAATGTGTTTTAAGAATTTTTAATGCGGGGTAGTCTAGAATAAATTTATGATCTATAACTACCTTGAACAAAAACTGCCTGTGCCCTAGGGTCTCCTGTCATAGTAAATGGTACCAGCACTTTTCTCCATGTTCCAACCAGAGCCATCCTAAATATTTATTTCTCTTTCAGTATCTCCCTTACCTCCCACCCCTGCCAAAATAACCAATCACCAAATCTGCTTGGCCCTGCCTCTTCTTTCCATCCCTTTTCAATCTAAGTCACTCCTATCTCTTGCCTAATAAATTAGAAAATAATTTATTTTCTAAAAGGTTTTCGCTCTAGACTACCTTTCCTTCAACCTGACCTCATTTTTCAGATGACAGTAAAAATAATCATTTTACATGTTAATCTCATTGAATGATTTCTCTACTTAACTATTCAATGGCTTCTCAACAAGAAGTGTTAAATCTCAAATCCTTCTGTGTGTTTCCTGAGTAAAATAAACCAAACTTCGCCTGAGGTGTTGCGTATGCCCTTCCAGGACTGTGCACGCTGTGCGCAGCTAACTTACTCAGCTTTCATTAATTGCTGCTTGTTTATGGAAATCACTCCTGATTAGCCTATAAATAGCATGGGGGTTTCCTATTTACTCACATTAACCTATGATTTAGTAATGAAATCCCCTCAATATGATCATCTGTAAGGGATATCTGACTTTATGGGAGAGACTGGGTATAAATTGTCAGCTGATATATATTTTGAAAAACAGCAGCCAGAAAGAGTATGCACTCAGTAAGGTTTGTTTGAAACAAACTGAGCATAACTTGGGTGACAAACCCAATTAACCTGTTATGTTCACAAATGCATTTGGCTAGATACTAAATGTAAGCTTTCACTATGATAAGTACTTAATTATGATAGCTATTAAATTACAATATATTTTCATTTCCACAACAACTTAATTTTGAGATTTAATAAATATTTCAAAATTAAAAAAAGATCCAAATTTTTCTAGAGAAAGTTCATTTGAAGGACAGATTTTCACTTGGGTTTGGGGGGGGGGTTGTTTGTTTATTTGTTTTAGAGGAGTTGCTTTGCTTTTTAATGTAGTTCAGGTTGTCCTGGAACTTATAATGTCCCTAAGAATGATTCTGAACTCCTGAGTCTCCCAGATCTTTACCTAATGGATGCCAAAGGCAAAGTCACCCACCTACTTTTGAAATAGTGGCAATCAAACCATGTATTCAGACACTGCCAATATTCCCCTATGGGAAGATCGAACTCTTCCTGGCTAACAATCACTAAGTGCTGGAATAACGGGCTAGCTTATCTTTCTTGAAAACCATGGGCCATTTAGTTGTCATGTATTTTTAAAAAGAAAAATAAGTCAGAATTTAATTACTTCCCTAAAATCAGCATTTTGCCCATCAAGGTTCAAAATATATTAGAATAACATTCATCAGTCTTTTGAAGCATTATCTAAATGGAATGAAATTTTAATTCCAAATTTAGAACTGTGAAATTAAGTAAGGAAAAAGTGGAACTGTGACATCTAAAAATTTCTCCCGGTATGTTCTCATGGGGGACTCAAAGGCCAGCCTGAGTCTCGGAGGTCCATTACTAATGCATGTGGGGAGAGAATGATTAACATGTAATGAGAGACTGCAGGGGGGAAGCCCGACCAAGGAAGAGGAAGACTGATGAGGACTTCACTTCTGAGCATGTTCAGATTCTCAAGGACTCTGATTTATTGACATGAGAATATTATGGCAGACAGAAGTGAGAGAAGGAAATAATTAGAGCACATTCTTCAACATCGGCCCTTTTGACATTTTGCACCATGTAATTCTTTGTTTCAGATGACGTTCCTTTGCATTGTAGGGTACTCAAGAGCATCCCAGGTCTTTACCTAATAGATGCCAAGGGCAAAGCCACCCACCCACTTCTGAAATAGTGGCAGTCAAAAATGTATTCGGACGTTGTCAGAGGTCCCCTATGGGAAGGTCAAGAGACTGTGCGTGGCTAAGAATCACTGAATAAGAAGTCAAAGCCATCTGTTGATTCAAGGAAAGCACCAAAGACACAGGTTTTCTGTCATTCGCCTTGCTCAAGAGCCACTTGGCCCCTAGGGTTCACTGTCATAGAAAATGGCACCAGCATCCTTCCCCATGTTCCAGCCAGAGGCATCCTAAGCACTTCTTTCTCTTTCAGTGTATCCCTCACTTCCCACCCCTACCAAAACAACCAACCACTAAATCTACTTGATACTGTCGCTTCTCTCCATCCTTTCCCAATTTAAGCTACCCCCACCCCAACCCCCATCTCTTGCCTGGACTCACATAGTTTATTTCCTAACAGGTTTTTTTTTTTCTGTAACATACCTTTCCTTGTTTCAAACCCATATTTCACACAGCAGTGAAAGCAATCATTCTAAATGGAAAACTCATCAAATAATTCCTCTCCCTAAATTACTCAGTGGCTTCTCAATATGAACTGCTGAGAGAATCCTGACACCCTGACTAGAGGCGGCAATGTGGGGTGTGCAAGTTCTGATGGGGTGGCACCTACTACACCATGCGACAAACCTTAGCTTATTTATTTGGTACATTACCGGGATAGGTGTAAGCTAGTCTCCACAGGAGGATCCTGGAGGAGCAGTCTTAGGCTGTAAAGATCAGGGAGGAAGAAGCTGTTGTTGCTGGTTTTTGTATACACTGGTCACTTGCTCACACTGGAATTCTGATGGAAGCTTGGCCATCCCTCTTGAGCCTGGCCCATGTGGGGAAAGCTTTGCCAATCTGCCATGGGCCCAAGGCCTTCATCTTTGCCACGTATGTGCCCGTGTCAATAGTCTGCTTACACTCTGGACTTGACTTACTCAGGATTTCCTCTGCTCCCTGTAGGCATTGCCCTCTTAAGAAGTGGACTGCTCATCACACCTTCTGTGAGAAAGAGCAGCAGCCTGGCCTCTGGAACTTCTGGACGATTCAACTTTAAACCTTTGAAATTCTCAGAATTGTGTAGTACTTGATTTCCTGTGTCATATTTCATCCTGCTTAGAACAGGATGCGCCCTGGTTTTTGCAAACGGAGCCCGGCAACTCTGGAATAAACCGCACCGCCTGAGTCCAGCTCTCACATGCGGCGTGATCACAGATCGTCATTTCCTCAGCTAAGCACCAGATGAAGAACTTGGCTCCCATGGAGGGGCCATGCTGCCTGAGAAATATGTTTGCTTTTGTTTGTGTGTTGTTGGATCTATGCAAGTAGAAATATAAGTCTGCCCTGTAAGAGCAGTGCCAGAGACGAGCCCAGGGCAGACTGTGGAGTTGGTACAGTTAGAAAGGTTTTTTCGAGAGCGGCAAATGTCTAAATACGTCTGAATTCAGTTTTGAGGTATGAAGAGGGAGACGTGAAAATTGTACTAGAAGGTGGAAGAAAGAGCAGGCTAAGCAGAAATGCACGTTGAATGCAGAATTTGAGGAAGCACAGTGTATTTTTTGCAGATGGGGGCTGCTCGGTGGAGCTGGATTGTCACTGAGATGTGGGAAAAATGAGGGGATCATTTGTGAAGCAGAGACAAGATCCTGCAGGAGGAGGAGCCGGGTAATATGCTCCAGTTCTGTTATCTAGGAAGTCCTCGATTCTAAGACATACCATTCATATTTATGAGAGCTCTCAAGAGAATTTAGAAGCTCTAATCTAAATACACACAGTTTATTAAAAATTAACTGAGACATCACTTACTCATTAATCAGTCTAAACATGTTGTTTTAATACCCAAATCAGGATTTCCATCTAAACCTTCTTGACAAATACAGGATGCAGACAGACACTTTTAAGTCACTGTTGGCCACTGGGCAGATATATTTAGCTTCTCACCAGTGCCTGTGATCTTGTCTGCTTTTAAGATTGATAGTCATTTCAAACCAAATCAAAGTATGTTAGGATTTATTCTTCAGGAAATGCTCGTATTTCCTGTCTCCTATTTGATTATACTCAGAAGGATCTTTCTTATTATTTGAGACAAGGTTTCTCTATATATCCCAGGCTGTCCCAGAACTTTCTGTAAACCAGACTGGCCTTGAACTCAAAGAGATCTATCTGCATCTCCCTCCCAAGTGTTAGGATTAAGGGGTAGCCTGGCTTAACTCAGAGGATTTTGTTTGTTTGTTTGCCTCTTTTTTTCTTTGACTTAGTTTATATTATTGTAAATCAAATAGCATCTCTTAGCAATTAGATAGACTCTCTTTTGACAAATTCATATTTCATAACTGAATAAAAGTCTGGTGTGAATGCAAAGTAACCTCACTGAAAAGTCATCGCAACCGAGGATACAGCTTTTTGGTAGAGCCCTCCCACAACAAGTGTGAGTTCCTGGGTTCAATACCCAACATAACAAGAAAGAAGGAAGGAAGAGGAGGGAGGAAAGGACAGAAAGAAAGGCATAGGGAAGAAAGACTGACTTTTGTCTCCATAGAAGGTGTAAGCATTACAGCTCTTGAGGGAAGGGTTTCCCCGAGTGGAAGTGTTACAGCTCTGAGGAGAAAGATTTTCTAGCAGTCGGAAGCCAAGGAATACAATAAAGTCACACTGCACAACAAACCTCATACAAGAGATTTATTGAGAAAGACACAAGAGGGTAGTTGCCTCTGCTTGGGTGAGAAGCAGCGAAGAAATGAGCGGGAAGTAGGCTTATATAGGCTCTCATAGGGGCCGAGTTTTCCAGGGTGGAAATTTCCAAGGTGGGAATTAGTAGGATTTCAAGTCCTGAGCTTGGGACAAACCAGGGATTGATGGGGATTTCAATCTTGGAGACTGGTGAGTTTTCAAAATCTGAAAGTGAGCTCAGATATTTTGCCCTACATAAGGGTTGGTGCTGTTTGAGAAAAAGAGTACCGAGGGATTACAACAGTTTGGGAAGTGGGCCTGGGTGAGGAGAGAAGAGGCAAGGCACAAAGAGGGCAAACAGAGTGAATGGGTGTGAGCAATACATGATGTATTTATGTATGAAAGCATAGTACCGAATGCCCTTAACCTGTGTAAATAATACGCATTGGCAATATCACAAAAATGAGAAATGAAAACAGAAAGGAAATGATTCACCAAGAGACACCCAGGCTATAAACAGTATGTAGTTCCTTCAATTTCTTGAACATGCCTGACCTTCCTTTTGAACCATGACCCTAATGCAGAAAGTTAAACCTCCATTCATTGAATGCTCAGTCTCTCAGAATGCAATTCCCTACCTGCTTAGCTCTAAAATCTCCTTTTGTTGGTTGGGTTTGGCATCTTTCAGATCTCTCTCTCTCTCTCTCTCTCTCTCTCTCTCTCTCTCTCTCTCTCTGTGTGTGTGTGTGTATTCACCCTGTAGATCAAGCTAACTTAGAATTCACTGTGTATCTCAGCTGATGTAGAACTTGAGGCACATCTCTTGCTTCAGTCTGCACTATGATTACAGACACGATCCACCATACCTAACTTTTTTCTTTCCTTTTTCTGCCCCTCCCAATTCTTATTTCTCAAGTACAAGAAGAAGTGTGGCTCATGTGTCCTGCAGACAGGAGTCCGCTGCCTGTCTCTACAGTAAAATTTCTCATTCATCACTAAACTTATTATCCTGATGTTTGAAGCTGACCTTAGGACAGTCATAAAACAAAAAAGTTGGTCTGTTTGAGAGGTTGGAAATGACATACACTACCCTTCCCTGAATGACCCAACATTTTTCTGAATTCTCTAGTTAAACAGTCCTCATACATGTATATACAAACACACATTTGCACACTTATACATACAAACACACATTTGTACACTTATACACACAACACACATTTGCACACAATAATGCTGTCCTGGTTAGTTTTTTTTTTTTTGTCAACTTTATACAAAATGAGGTCATTTGGAAAGAGGAAACCTCAAATGAGAAAAATGCCTCCACCAGATGGGACAGTGGGCAAGCCTATTAAACATTTTCTTCATCAACAATTGATATAAAAGGCCCCAACTCACTGTGGGTGATGACAACCCAGGGCAGGTGGTCCTGAGTTGTAGACACAAGCAGAGCAAGCCATGAAGATCCAGCTTTGAGGAATCCCCCATGGATTCTGCTTCAGCTCCTGCCTCCAGGTTTCTGACTTGAGTTTCTGCCATGACTTCCCTCAATGGCCTGTGACCTAGGCTATTCAAGTCCAATAAACCCTTTCTTTCCAAGTTGCTTTTGGTCACGGTGTTCTACCATAGCAGTAAAAACCCTATGCAACATGCATACACACACTTCAGGCTACTAACCCCAGAACCCTTATCTCAAATCATTTCACCTCTTTTTTCAAATAAATACTCCCTATATATGGGGAAACTCCCTAGCCTTCCTTCTTAAGAGTGTTATGTTCCACTTCAAAAGGTTGAGAAAATATCAGGATTCCAAATTTAAGAGTGAAGAAAAAAAAATATTTAAATCTGTGCTCCAGTCCTCCCTAACTAGCTGAGCCTTGAGTTGTTTTGATGTAGTGACAAAGCCTGCAGAAGGATGACCAGAACTTGTCCCTGCCACAATTATCCGCCTTTCTCTCTTCTCTCCCCTACCAGCCATTACACAATCCTTTGGAGCCAGTACGAGACTCCCATATTCTCTGAATCTTTCCTTTATATTAGTTAAGAGGATGTTCAGTGCTGTAACAGCTATACCTGTCATACCCTGTAGGTGGCTTTATAGAAAAAAAAAAATCCGTGGGTTAAGTTCACATTGCCACTGTTCAGGACAGACATTCCTGGCCGTCTGTCTCCTTTGTCATACGAACATAAGGCTTCTTCCATTGTGTGAAAATCTGGTTTTCTCTTAACCCTTGCAGAAGCCTGCATATAAGACTGCTATGAAATAGTCCAGGCACAAACCATTGCCTCTTCACTTCCATTGACTGGGACCCATTAGTATGACTACCTAAATACCCGGGAAAACTAAGCACTATTTACTATGTGTCTCAGGAGAAGAGCAAACTCAGTGAAGAAAGCCTCATGGCATGAATCAGAAAGAGGAGTCATTTCACACAGGGGAAGAAATATTAAATTCTGAGATCTCTAAGCTCCATTCTCTTTTAACACCCTTAGGGAATTTTTATAATCTTTTTCTATGAGCCACTGTCTTCCAAACTATTGTTTCACTTAAACTCTTTTTGATTTTAGAAACCAAGAGTGCCTCTTTCTTCTGTACACTTCTGATATAATTTATGTAATCCCATACCATAAATTCCCCTTGAAGCAAATGAATATTTCCAAGTACTCTAAATTGCAAAAATTAAAGCATATTGATACTTTCAAATTGTTCTCCTTTATTTAACATAATTGTAGCATAATTGCTTACAAGATATACCCAAGGAGTGGTGGAATAGAGCCCAAGGGAGGCTGCAATGTGCTCTCATAGTCTACATGATAAGTTAGAGTTTAAACAGAGCCTTAGCTCGAAGGACAATTTATTCCTAGTCAGCCAAATCTATCTACTTAACTACCCGTCCACTCTGACCTCTGACCTCAGAACTGTCCATGTAGGACTTGCTACGATTTCACATTTTTTACTTCCAAGTCTATGTGGATTATAATATAAGTAGGATTACCTTTCTGAGAATTTTGGACAGTGAGAGTAGAAATTCCAATACAGTATTTATACTCATGACCCCTTCAAGAAAAAAATGTGATCCGGAGCTCTATTAATAAAGACCATACATTAGAAGTTCGATTGGCTATGAGAGCTCAAAGACCTTAAAGGATAAATGCCTGATGCCTAAGATGAAAAGCTGGAAGGATATGGGGTGACATTTTTAAAAACATAGAAGTAAGCTATGGGTGAAGAAATATCATAAACTCAATTGCACTAAAGCTTATGCAGTACGCCAGAAAAGAATGTGTTCTCCGAGCACTTTGATCTATGGATTTTGACCTCAGAACTGGCCTGCATTTGTAGCTAGATGTGAATATCATTATGATATAAAAAGGTAGTC
Organism: Chionomys nivalis; assembly: GCF_950005125.1. NCBI lineage: Eukaryota > Metazoa > Chordata > Mammalia > Rodentia > Cricetidae > Chionomys > Chionomys nivalis. The sequence goes on along the minus strand of NC_080088.1, from coordinate 52,384,684 downwards.
AATGTTATTAATCACTGCCTTCAAAAATATGTGAAGGGAGAAGATGGTAGAAGACAAACAGCATCAACACTTGAAGAATGTGCCAGAGAAACAGAGATGATAAAGACAGAGACGAACTGCCCAGAGGGATAATAACTACCTTCAGGTTGACGTGACACAGTACCTCACAGGAAGAAATTATATGGAGAAAGAACCTTGTAGTGAGGAGCAGCGTGGCCACTTCCTGCCACCTGACTCCTGCACGGCTAGCTTATGCCCAAATTATTACACAGAAACTGTATTCTTTTAAACACTGCCTGGCCCATTAGTTATAACCTCTTATTGGCTAGCTCTTACATATTGATCTAACCCATTTCTAATATCCGTATTGCCACTTGAGTGTGGCTTACCGGGACGAGTCTAACGGGCATCCATCTCCAGAGAGCAGAGTCATGGCGACCGCCTGACTTGGCTTCCTTTCTCCTAGCATTCTGTTTTGTTTACTCCACCTACCTAATTTTCTGTCCTATTAAAGAGCCAAGGCAGTTTCTTTATTAACCAATGAAATCAACACAAAACAGAAGACTCCCACATCAGAACCTTCATTCAGGGGTTCGGAGATGGTAGTCCATACCGGCGGAGTGGACACGGAAGAGCAGAGCTGCTTACATCATGTTGGCTCAAAAGCCAAGAAAGAGTAATACAAACAGAAGTTGGGGCAAATATCGGTACAAAGGATACCCCACACACTATGACTTGCTGCCTCTAACGAAACCCTACTTCCTACTTCTCACCACCTCCCAAGAAGGTCATCATGTTATCAATCCATTAAGGGACTGATCTATTAATTAGTCCAGAGTCCTTGTGATCTAATCATCTCTGGAAACACCAGCACAGACGCACCCAGAAGTGTGCTCCACTGATCCCCTGGGTGTTTCTTAACCCAATCAAATTGTCATTAAAATCAACCTGCACGGAGAAGTGAGACTGTAGTAAAGAGGGGGACAAATACTATAGAGCCATCAAACAAGACACCTACTCTGATGAAAAGAAGCAGCAAGTCTGCTGTGGTGTCATGCACCTATAATCCCAGAAGCTGGAAGTGGAGGAAAGATTATCAGTACGTTAAGATCAGCATCATCTAGCTTACATAGGGAGCTCAAGGCCAGGCTGGCTTCTATAAGACTATGTCTGTAAACAAACAAGCAAACAAATAGGCAAAAAGATGTATGGAATTGTGTCACCTGCATTTTTGGACTCACAACAGGTCACCAGACCTTAGCATGACTGAAACTATGATGGAAGTAGCATTCAGGCTATAAAACTTGGTCAAAACAAAACAAAGACCTAATACATCAAAGTCCATAGTTCTGGGAAAGTCTCCCAATGTACTTTTTGGCTTTTGTAGCTCATCTTTTGGCTAACTGTTCTTGTTAACTGAAGCATGTTATCCCAGAATGTGGCTTTTGTGTTTAAACCCTCACCCTGAGAAAGGTTAGGAATTCCACTGAGATTGGAAACACCCAGCATAGTCTCTGGCTAGTTAAAAGACTTTCTATAAGCTTAAACCTGTGTTAACTAGTCTTCTCTGGTAGGTACTCCACAGCAGACTATTAGGAACCTTGAGTTACTTTCATTCAGTCTTTCCATTCCCCTTACCTGATGGGAGTTCTCAAAGACTCAGCCTTCCATAGATGCTGAAAACTGTGTGAAAGAGGGGCTTATTCACACAATGTGCAAAAACAGAGGTTGTTTTGGGGGCAGACTTGCGTATACTATATAACCCTCACCCCCAGGCAAAGTCCTAATCTGAATGTATAATACAAGTTCTAACTGTTATTAATAATCAAAACTTGAAGTCAGCTGTCAGGGATGAATCTGGAGGATCAGAAGGCTGAGCAGCCAGCTTCTAGAGTTCTTCTACCAATGCTCAGATCAAAGGGGCAATCCTGTCCCTCTGACTCCTCAGACTTCATGCTAAGACTGCATCCTCAAACTGAATCCTCAGACGGCATCCAAGTTCCTATCTCCTCCTTCCTTATATTCCTTTCTCCACCGATCCATATCTTTCCTGTCTCTACTTCCCTAGTGCTGGGATTAAAGGCATGTAACTCCCAAGTACTGGGATTAAAGGTGTGAGCCACCACCACCTAGCTCTGTTTCTCTTTCAGACAAATTAAATTTCATGTAGCCTAGGGAAGCCTTGAACTCACAGAGATCCATCTGCCTTTGTCTCCTGAGTGCTTGGATTAAAGGTGTGTGCCACCACTGCCTGGCTTCTATGGCTAACTAGTGACTTACCTCTGCACTCTGATCTTCAGGCAAGTTTTGTTTGTTAAAACAAAAGCAAAATATCACTACATGGCTCAAGGGAAATCCTCACCAAATTCCACCAAGAAAGACAAGTAGCATGGTCTGTGGCAGGTAGAGCCAGATTGCACTTTGTGGATGCCTTTGATCACTTGGCAATTCCAGACCCATGCTCCCTCCTGAGACAATCCTCATTCTTGATGGTATTGGTTTTATTCTCCAGCCATTTTCTTCACATCCCATAGACCCTTCCTACCTCTTCGATTTCTCTCCATCTTCAGTCTAGGAAATGTTTTAGGAACTATGTTTCCTTTCCGGATCTATGGGAAAATGGACACTCATGATTGCTCTCTCCCAGAGGTACCATAAGGCCACTCAGACAAAGACAGTCTTCCATTCACTTTCCTACTGATCGTGTTCTCCTCCAGAGATGATAAGCTGATACTGAATGGGGAGTGAAAAAGGATGCCAAAGGAGAGGAAAGTAAACAAAAACGTCCATTTACGGGGAGGGGCATTGTGTAAAACACTAGATTGAGACTCAAAGGACCTGGAAAGTGTTTGTTTTTATTTTTAAAGAAAAACATGAGTTTGGTACCCAGTGTTATAAAACCCACTGTGATAAAGACAGAACAACAGTGAGCGGTAGATACAGGTGGAAGGCAGGTGATTATTTTCCTTCGAAGTTCAGAGAAATAGATAGTTAATAATGGCCAAACTACTTCTCTTTCTCCCCACATCCCCCCACAACAGTTTTGTTCTGTAACCACACTGGCCTTAAACTCGAGTTCCTTCCAGCTTAGCTGAGAGTTGGGAAGTATATACCTTCACACTTGGCTAAGGGATACTTTTCCTACATCCTCCACTTACCAAAAGAATAAATTCACTTCTTTGGGATGAACATAATTATAATGGTCTGTCCTGTCCCTTTAAGAGACAAGTCCCACCCTCCCTCTCCCCTTTCCAGCAAGGAAAAAGATCTTCTTTCTGCTCCCAGCCTGAGTTTTTCTCTTTTCCATCTCTCTCCCAAAGAGGCTGCTTCTCTCCTCTCCCCCCCCACTGTTTCTCTCTCTCTCTCTCTCTCTCTCTCTCTCTCTCTCTCTCTCTCTCTCTCTTCCCTCCATCTCCTTTTTCCCCTTCCCTTTCATAATTCACTAAATAAATATCCAACCTCACTCTGCATGGCGTGCCTATCTGGCTCTGGCTCTCACCCACTGTTGCTCCTCGGGGGACCGACTGACCCACCCAGCTCTCTCACCCACCCTGGGACCTGCTGCCCCTTGTGGCCTGCTGCCCATTGCTGCCCCTCAGAAAACTGCACCATTTTATCTAAACCGTTGCAATAATGATTTGTGAGTTTCACAGTATCATGTTGCATGCACATTTCAGTCCATAGATGTACATGTTTTAGCAGTCAGTATTGACCAGTTGCAAATGACTCTTCAAAAAATGTGGCCACCGATCTGGCTATTGTAGTTTTTCCCATCCCTGGTTTTGGTCAAAAAAATAAGGCAGATCTCAGGCCCAAAGCTTGAACATGGTACCCACCAACATATTTCCATCTCTGACCACACCCTAGAATACTATAAAATGGGGTGGGGGAGTCTGATCCAAGACCTCCATACGTACCACTAGCTACTTATCTTTAAAAACATTACCTTCTTATTTTTCATCATAGGTTTTGGCCCAGTGTTACTTTTTTAATAATCACTTTTTATTATTTTATATTTCAAAAACACAGAATAATTTGTATCACACAGGAGATATCATAAAATAGAGGAATGTGGGGCAAATACAGACTTTCCAGTATCCTTTTAATTAGAAGTGACTGTGGTCTAACTGTAGAACGAAGTTGCCTGTCCTAAAACCACAAGTTGCCAACTGTGTTTCTTATTCTTTCTGTACCTTGATTTCCTTATTAGAAATTTCAGAATTAATCTCTGCCTTATACTATTATTGCAGCATTAAAGCTGTTAGGGCCCTTCCTGAACCTATTAAGCTCTCAGGAAATGCTAGCTGCTAACATCTTTGAAGACTTCTCAAAAGCTTTTCTCCTGTTACCTTAGCCTTTTACCTTATTACTCTCTTTAATACTCACTATTAGTGCCAAAAATCATAATTAGTCACTGATGATGTTTGTATTGTAAACAATAAAAATGAGTTCACCACAGTTCTAATGGGAGGACTTAAGATTTTGATTCTGTGTGGCTTAGACACTGCTATTAGTGGAGACTCTTACCCTTCTCCTGGAGAAGTGGCAGGGAAAAAAAATTCAATCCTTATGTAGAAAAATACCTGCTTCTCAATAACCAATTTGTTTCATGTTTTATTACTTCAAACAACTTTACTTTTAATACAGTTTCCTCCAAATGTTCATCTCGATGGCTACTGTAAGACATCATTTATCAAAACATAAGACTTGATTTTAGTTCACTTCATAAAGGTAGGAAACCAATTAGCCAAACTCATTCAGTAACAAATTTATTATAATAAAAATAGGAATTGGTATGAATCAGGCATCATCAAAAACCCTTTTTTAAGGAAGATATAGATATATAGCCATACATTGTCAACTGGGAGCAGAAATGAACTAGACAACTGATTCCAGGGTTAGAGATTATGGCCAAAGTGCTACTTTAATGGAATTTTTTATTACAAGCAAAGAAGAATATAGAATTTTAACACAGAAAAATAAGCACTCTGACACTTAGGCCCAAAAGGCTAAAGAGGACTATCCTTATATCAACCGAACACAGTGACCTCATTATGCCTGTAGTCGGTGTAATCCTTAGCCATTAGCTGAGATATAGATTTTTGCACATGAGGGTATTGTTCTCCCTATGAAAGAACTGCCTTTAGAAACATTTCAGATAATTTATTATAAAAGCTTTTTGGTGTGACTGTGGGGTAGTGGTAATAATGTGGAGGTAGGGAGAATGCTATTTTTAAGACTCTAAAATGACTTTTTGATGCTCACTATAAAATAGCCTGATTTGAACTTGAGAATTCCAGAAGGATTTCTTTTTGAAATGGAGTGAACTTTTCTCTTGAGGAATTCTGCAGTTGAATTGAAAGATCCTGATAGTCAGTGGTGAGGCCAAGGCCCCACGACAAATGTGGATCTAGCTGTGTGTATGCATATGCAAATATCCAGGTACGGACTTTTATACAGCATGTGTTTGCATTTTGCCAGTAGGTCTGCGCTGTGATGATGAGCCATCTAGATGGACCCTTTGTGTCGCACATATGCTTCTCGCCTCAGTGGAATTACATACATTGTTAGGACAGCACACCCAGGGCCTATACAAGGGGCAAGGAGAAAGAGCAGACCCTTCTGCCTCAGTTCAGAACTCTAAAGGATTATGTCAGCTCCACAGCTCTTTGTGATAGAAGCTGAGACCTTTCCTATCTCTATGTTTCTTACCAGTCCCTCTCTTGTCCTTGACAGCATGTCCCAGTAAACTACCTGAGAAATCTGTCTCGGAGTCTGGTTCCCAAACTGAGACGTTGAGCACACATTATGTAATATCACTTTTAGGAAAAGGTTAATTTACAGGTTTATAAGTGTTGAACGGCAATGAGGATCAGGATTCCTGAATTAATCAAACTGCTCCATCGATATAAATCAGAAAATAACTAGAAGGAAAAATTGAACTTTACTATTTTGCTATCCTGCAACTTTGTGTGTCTTCTCTTATCACAGATACCCAAAGAATGGTCTAAAAACCATAGAAAAGACTTTCAATGCACTTATGTCCATCCACTCTTTAACCATCTCCACCACTCCATCATGGCCTTTCAGAAGCAGTAGTGTGGGCACTGGGTGACACTTAGGAAATGAACGGGTTACAGTTGAGACAAGGAAGAGAATGACACAAGACTGGATAGGGGAGATGGCAAAGCTGTGTCTTTACAACCCAGTGATGGACAGAATGTGTTGCTTTAGATAATCAGCAAAGACATCGAGCAAGATATAATCAGAGCACATCAATCATTGAGACTAAGTTGAGCACAGGCATAATTTAGAGATCAAAGCACATAGAAAGTTGATATCAAAGATCCCTGAAAGCAATAGAACCATGGAACAGAGGTCTGGATTCTAGCATAGTGCCCCTGGGAAGGACTTGAAATTAACTTGGTGGGAGCATAGGTATCCAAAGATAAATCACCATTTAACTCTCTTTGGACTCCTCAGGATAGCTTTCTAGGAATTTCTCAATTCATCTTTGCCATAGAAATAACCACCTTTTAAAATAATGCTGACAACTTATAATTTGAGGAGAAGATTTTAAAGAGGAGAAACTAGTTTCTCACAATACAGATTCTCAGAGACAAAAACTTGGGCACAGCCTGACAGTTTAGTCTTCAGCAAGACGTAGGCTGGCTGCCAAAACCCATGCACGGATGTAAATAACAATACTGAGTAGATCTTTAATCAATTTCTCCTGTTTAAGGGCAGGATTGATTGACTGACTGGTTGACTGATTGATTGGTTGTCTAATTGAGGTAGGCAGGACTAAATCCATATAGGTATGGGTCAGAAAATCCCACCAATAGAAAAAAAGAAGGCACATGAGAAATACCCTAGAAAAGTGGCAACCCAAACAAGGCAAAAGCTGGAATACAATAAGCACCTGTCGAATACTGAAATTTGCTTTGTGGTCAGCGGTTGAGCTGACTGGCTGCTCTCCCAGAGGAACCAGGATCTCAGCAAGCACATGGCATCTCACAACCATCCACAATTCTAGTTCCAGAGAACCTAACATCTTCTGGCCTCTGAGGGCACCAGGCACTCCCAGGGTATACAGACATACGCATAGGCAAAACACCCATATAAATAAGATAAAATAATAGTGTTTAATAACAACAACAGCTACAAAGATATGCTATGCAATGGAAGTTTACGTCCTCTCCAAATCTGTGTATTGAAACCTGAACACCAATCTGGTTATATTAAGACATGGAGACTTTAGGGGTAATTTAAAATGGGTCAGTACCTTTATAAATGAGGTCCAGTGAGCTGCCTCCCCTCCTCCTACTATATGAGAGCAGGGTAAGAGCCCTTCATCTGTGAATCAGATAAGAGCCCCACAAAACGCGTACACAGGCGGTCACCTTGACCTTGAACTTTTCAGACTCCAGAAAGGTGAGAAATAAATGACTTTGTCCACAACCACCCACGCCATGACATTTCGTTAGAGCAGCTGAAATGAGTCGTGTCAAGGGGCTGGTGGCTATTCAGGAAAAGAAAGCAAACCACCTCTGCCGAAGAACTTTCTAGACCCTTCTGTAAATAGACAAACTGCATGGAGGAGGAACTACAAATAAGCATCTCATTTACTGTCTGTGGAAAAGACATTTGCTCACGAGCATACAGTGGAGGCATATTCTGTCACACACAAACCCGAACGTTTGTTTCACCAGAGATTTGGGTGTTCTCGCAGGGTGTTTGCTGTCAGGGCCCACAAAGCTGTGAGACTGTTCTCCTTTCACTGGAGGCCAGAGTTTGAGCTTATTCTCACGCTCTCAAAGTTGCTGACAACAGGCGTGGCTACAAGGGAGAGATTCTGACCTAGGGTGTGGTTAATTAGTATTTTGAGTGTTGAAGTAGACCAAAAGTTGGAGAATTCAAGTCTATTCCTCACGTCATTAATGAAGTCTGTTGCCTCCCTTCCCTCCACTTTTGGAGTGAAGTATGTAGCATGTGGAAAATAAACGAGGTGGATTCAGTCAGTATTCACCGACTGTCCCTCCCGATGCTGTTCTATGTTTCTGCCTCTTATTTCTCCTATATTTCTGTTCATTTTGCCTAGTGATTCTAATCCTCACGCTCCTACCCTGGAATGTACAAGTTTTGTTGAAGCTGGTTTTGGACAGTTCACCAATCTCAAGGGATTTAAATTCATTAGTTATTTTCCCACTGTGGTTCTGACAAAGCGAAAATATTTTTTCAAACTTAATCTGCTTTGGCCTAGATACATCTAAAAAGATTGACTCAGAAGATGGTGAAGGTATCTTATATATGGTTTATAATTTACATAACATGATTATGTATTACTTGAAGCATGCTATATACTGCAATCCTTATTTGCAGACATAGACATTGAAGCTGTATTGTAAGCAGACATCTTGCCCAAAGGCTCCATAGTCAGGACAGAACCAGAGACCTCTGGATGCCTAGATTATTTTTCCTGCATGATTCCATAGAGCCTCTCTGAATCTAAGATACCAAGACAGAACCAAATATCCTGTCCTACTCGATAAATGTTAATTAAAGGAATATCCTGTGATTAGCATTGCTTACCTTCAGCATGACAATTTCTGCCACCTAGTGGCTTCCTATACCTGCTTATATAACGTTACCTTTTGGGGTTCAAGTTACAAACTACAAAATAAAGAGTGAAGAATGGACATTTTTAAGGTTCTATCCAGATATAGAAATGCAGCAAATTTAATCTTTGTTAAAGGATGTACAAGACCCTGCCAGCTGAGTGTGTGTGTGTGCACGTGTGTGTGTGCTGTCACAAAGATTTCCATATTGACTATATCCAAAAAACGTTATTTTACAGATGTACCTTTCTTATTTTAAGAGAGAAATGAGTTCTAATAAGTTAAGCTTACATGGAGCTAATTCAACAAGAATTTACTGCTGATCGTTAAGGAATATTTATTGATTTGAAACCTGCTTTTATTTCGTGTTTGTAGATATTATGAATTTTCTTATGACTGTGTGTGGGCATACCTACTTAATATAACCTTCTATTCTATTCCTAATAACTTAAGGCTTATCTTACATGACTGTTAAAAATCAGTCCCCCACAGGTGTTAATGCAAACTATGAAATAAAGAAATTTATTAAAGCATATTTAAATTTGTACTTACAAGTTCAATCCTGTCATAAATGCAGCTCTTAGCTGCAGTAGTATATATCTATCTATATAAGCACATAAATTAAATATAAAACACATCACATGGCTGTACAGTTTCTTGCTTTCAGTCACATACAACTACAGAACATTTTGTTTAGCATTTATGTGACTTGCGAGTTACCCACTTATTCATCTGCTTAGGCTAATGACTGGCCTTGGCTGTCATAAACTCCCCCCACCCCAGAGTCCTGGCTTGCTTTTACGTCATCTTGACACAAGCTAGACTTAGAGAAGAGGGAACCTCATTTGAGAAAACGCCTCCATATGATTGGGCTACAGGCAAGACTATAGAGAGATTGGTGGGGGAATTCTCAGACCCTGGTGAGTGGTGCCACCCCTGGGCTGGTGGTCTTGGGTGCTGTAAGAAAACAGATTGAGCAAGCTACGAGGAGCAAACCAGTAAGTACCACCCCTCCATGACCCCTGCATCAGCTGTTGGCTCCAAACTCCTGCCCTATTTGAGTTCGTTGCCTCAATGCCTTTGATGGTGAACAGCTATATGGAAACATGAGTGAGCAAGCCTTTACCTCCCCAAGTTGCTTTGGCAATGGTTTTCCATCACACAAACTGTGACCTAAGGCACCTAATATGATACAAGCAAATACTGCCTACAAATTACAAATACATGTCTACAATCCAAAACATTCAGCTTGATGTTATACAAAATCTATATACAGAGACTAACAAGCAACTCCAGGTACGTGCAGTAGTTCAAATTCTGAAGACATTCAGTTCTATTTGCATGCTAGATCATTTGTCTCCATTCAAAACAAGATGTCCACAGGGACTCATGGATAGAATCATCCTTCTTGGCAGTCTCAGCTTTAGAAGAAATCTCTGAATGTATGAGATAGGGGACACTGGGTAGCTTCCGCTCCGTGGTTGCTTTTCTTTTGAAGAAAACTTATTGATTCCAAGGAATTTAAACAATGAAGACTGGAAATGTTTAATTTGAGGAAACAGCCCTAGCGGCTCCTACTCCCTCTGGAACTGGGATTCTCAGGGCACTAAGTGTTGCATCCATCATGTTCAGTGTGTGCCTGCTGTCCATGCCACTTCGATTTCATATTCTCCATTATCCTCATATGGGCTTTTATAATTTTTTCTTCTTTTCCAAATATTCACTCACATTATGTTATTTTAGTATTTGATCTAAACTTTTTACTTCTAAAGTTTTAGATAGTCATAAAGAAGTCCTATAGTCAAAATAATAAACCCATGCTTAAACTTTTATGGATTATATTTCTTTAATTCTTGACTTAGAGTTTCTTTATGAATTACTTCAGTTTTCCTCATGAATTACTGCTGCAATTGATATTGTTTCATAATCTGTATTTTATTTCACTTCTATTTCACTCTCTTTTTTCTTCTTCTATTGATTTTCCTACAGTTTATCCGGTTGATAAAAACAAAGGATAAAAATTCATTCCTGGATGCTTATCTAGCTGATTTGTAACAAGGGATAAAAACATTTCATTTAGGGATCCAAGTGATAATTTTCTTAAAGTCTCTTTTAGAAGATCTTAAAATATAAAAATAAATCTTTTAATATCATCCTGAAAACTAAAATTAGTGTATAACTGAACCACTCATTTTATATAGGCATTTGAACAAATCTGAAAGCTCAAGAAATAAGAAACAGAAATAGCTTTTCTGAAGAGTAACTTTACTATTTTACTTAGTATCACGGGGAAGAATTATATCTATTGTATCATAAACTGGGACAGGACACCATTATGGCCTACATATGAATGAGTTGCCATCTTAAATTACTTCTCCTACAAAGAATTTCTCTCTAGGAAGTTTGAGGGAAATGCTTGAAGAATTAAAACATGTTAAAAAATTGAGAAATATAACCCTTCAAGCTACAAAAAAAGTTATAGAAACTGACTCTGGATCTTTTCCTTCTGCATGATACTTCAAGAGACCTACTGGTATCAGCGCTAACTACACTTTGTAAGTAGAAAGGAGAATTGAGATCACTTACAAGGTAATGCTCTCTTCCTTTGCTCCTGGAAAATGAACCTCCTAAGAGTTTATGAGTATTTAAAAGGTAAATGCTCCCAATTTTCCAAAAATATATCTCTGAGTATGTATCACCATAAGTCCTATTTTTAAAACAGAAACAGAAAACAGAACAAAACTCACCCTGAGCCTTTGATTAAGATCCCATCTCAGCATGAGCACAGGAGGCTGCTGAGGAAAAAGATGTAATATTCATCTATCTCCCTGTTTCGCCCTCTGACCCTAGGCTTCCTCCCCAATTAATCTAGTTAGTTGGTAATTTCCCATGAGTGTATTTAGATGATCCAATCTCAGACCTCCAGCAGCTAATCCTGATTCAGTAGAAAGGCCTAAACTTTACTCCCTAAAATGACTCCTGACAGAAAAATGGATTTGTGCCGTGCTGTGGCCTATCCACAAAAACACAATTTGTCACCAAACCAGGCTATTTCTGAAAGTAAAAGGGCTCTGTATAGGCTGGGCAGGGGTGGCACACACTTTTAAACCCAGCACTTGGGAGGCAGAGGTAGGTGAATCTCTGAGTTCAAGGCCAGCCTGGTCTACAGAGAGTTCCAAGACAGTCAGGGCTGTACAGCAAAACCCTGTCTTAACACACCCCCCCCCAAAAAAAATCACTCAGATGTATAAGAAAAAAATAAATATAAAATATAAATAAAATATAAAAGGACTCAAGATAGTATCTGGACCAGTTATTTGTTGGTATAAGAAATTTAAAACACAAATGTATTATCCTATAGTTCTGGAGACCTGAAATCCACAATGAGTCTTAAAGGGCTAAGGTCTGATTATCTGGACTCTCAAGTGAGACCCTACTTCCTTATCTTTTTCTGGCCTTCGGAGACCACAAGGCATCTTGGCTCACGTCCCCACCCCCCACCCCTAGCATTTCAGCTTTAGTCCTCCATTATCATATCTGCTCTCAGCCGATCCCCTTATCTTTTTTCATAACCATTCTTGTGTCCACTCGGAGTCTGTAGCTCAAGATCTTTAATTCACCATGTGTGGTTTTAAAAAGTTACAGATCCAAATCTTTAAGGTGCAGATTTTTAAAAGATGTTTATTTTGACTTATGTGTATGTGTGTGAGTCTCATATGCTTATGTGTACAATACACAATTGAGAGACCATGGAAGCTGGAAGGGGGTGTCAAATGACTGAAACTGGAGTTATAGGCAGCTATGAGTGCTAGGAATAAAACTCAAGTCCTCCGCCAGAGCCGTAAGAGCTCTTGACCCCTAAGTCATCCCTCCAGCCCCTCAGATATCTTTGAAAGATGAGACAATACCCACCAGACTGGAACTTAGAATCACACCTTCTAATCAGGCAGTAGGAACAACAGAAACATGGTGAAGTAGGATATCAGATTTCACCACGTCCCTCCCCAACAAAAACCGCATCTCTCCCACCGCATTTCTCCTATCCGGGAAGGAAAATACCTCTGCAATTGCTCAGGTATTTCTTTTAAAAGATTAGAAAAGCAATGGAGAAAATATGCCCAAGTAAAACGCCACAAAATGAATAGGAAAATACTTCATTTTCTCTGAATGCCACTACTCCCGTGCCCATCACTACTTCTGCTGGGAAGGAACCACACTGCACATGAGCTTCCTTCTTCAGCAAAACGAGAGCTGGGTGAACAACCGTATTCCATAAACATTTAGGGCACTGTTTGAAAGACTCATTTGGTTCCACTCTCCCCAAGATCACTATGGCAGAACGACACAATGCGCATCGGGAAAGAGCCCCGAGCAAAAGAGAGCAGGTGATGTTGTTATCCGCGATATGGTAGGTGACACAGCCATCCTCACAGTCTCCTCTGCAGAGGACCCAGGAGCCAACTCCTCTGCGACCCTAACAGCCCTAGAAGCGCTGCAAACGCCTTGCAGCTTTCACCACTGTGGATTCACACTACCCTGCTGTCCTAGAGTAAGAAGATTGCTGCCAAAAGGGCTCCATGGCCTGTAGCCAAGAGTAGTTATTTCCCTTTACAAACTTTTTTTTTCTTTTTCTTTTTTCTTTTTTTTTTTATTTTTCGAGACAGGGTTTCTCCATAGCTTTTTGGTTCCTGTCCTGGAACTAGCTCTTGAAGACCAGGCTGGCCTTGAACTCCCAGAGATCCCGCCTGCCTCTGCCTCCCGAGTGCTGGGATTAAAGGCGTGCGCCACCACCACCACCCCTGGCTCCTTTACAAACTTTTTTTCTGAGCCTTCCATTCCCTAACTTTCCAAACTTGTCACCAAGCAGATATCTGCAGGAGGCCTTTGCAGTCACCTGTATGCACTGGAGTGTCCCGAGTTCTCACTGCTACCCTTGCTGCTGGACCCCTAACAGCCCTCCCAGCCTAGAACTGCTCAGCTGTCAAACACTGTGGATGCCATCTGTCTGCACTGATAGACACCTTACCCTTTGCAAAGAAACTGCTTTCAGCCAATGGCTTAACAGAATATAGCCAGGCTGCAAAACTTATAGAGAGTGGGCAGACTTAGAGAGACACCAGAGGGGAAATGTGCTAGCTGTCAGTTGGAACCTTGCCGGTGATCCACAAACCTCATGGTAAAATACAAAACAATACAGATGGGTTAACCAAAGATATAAGAGCTAGCTAGAAATACACTTAAGTGATTGGCTAAGCAATGATTTAAATAGTATAGTCTGAATGATTATTTCGTGGTCTGGGCAGCCGGGAATGAACAAGCAGTCTCCTACTCCTGGAATCTCTAAGCTACAGCAAGAAGATGCCATTTTTCCCCCACAGGGGAAAGAGAAAAGTATAAAACTCAAAGTAAATATAGAATCAAGGAGCAAATGTGTAGCCTAATTCATAATACTTCAATATTGTAATGGTGGTATATAATATATTGCTCTAATGTTAAGATCCAAAGCCATAGCTATAATTATAGGGAGAAATGGCTCTTCAGTAAGAGTACTCACTGGCTACTCTTCCAGAGGATCTGGGCTCAATTCCCAACACCTATAGGACGGATCACAACTGTAGTAACTTCAGTCCTGAGCAGATCTGAAGCCATCTCCTGGGCCTCCCTGGCATTATATGCACATAGTCACTTACAGATAAAACCGGACTCTCTGAACATGGTGGACAATGAGGGCTGCTGAGGAGCCAAGGACAATGGCACTGGGTTTTGATCCTACTGCATGTACTGGCTTTGTGGGAGCCTAGCCTGTTTGGATGCTCACCTTCCTAGACCTGGGTGGAGGGGGGAGGACCTTGGACTTCCCACAGGGCAGGGAACCCTGACTGCTCTTTGGACTGGAGAGGGAGGGGGAGGGGAGTGGGGAAGGGGGAGGGAAATGAGAGGCGGGGAGGAGGCGGAAATTTTTAATAAAAAATAAATAAATAAAGGAAAAAAGAAAAACAGGTGAAACAGTCATACAAATAAAATATAAAACTATAGTTACAATAGCTTGTCAACAAACATAAATTAAAAATTATGTAAATTATGACATCAAAACATAAAGTTGGAGTTCCAGGCTAGCAAGGGCGTGTGTGTGTGTGTGTGTGTATGTATGCATGCATGTGTATGTATGTGTGTATGCATGTGTGTATATAAATGTGTGTAAATGTGGAAGGGAGACTAAAAGTGTAGAGCTTTTGTAAGGATTTGGAGTTGTCAGCTTAATATCAGCTGAGTGTACACCTTATAATAACCACAAATAGAAACCTACAGAAGATAAGCCGAAGATAAGACAGAGGAATCTGAGCATACTGCCACAGAAAAGTCAGCAACGCACAAAAGAGCACAGCAAAAGATAAAAGAAACAAAGAACCCAGAAACAACTAAAGGGCAATAGTAAGGCTGTGCCTGTAAACAGTTACTTAAATGTAATAATAGGTCAGAGATAGGCTAGGTAGATGGAGCTGCCACTTTCTTCTTACCATTGTGTTCTTGTTCAACACCATCATTAAGTCCTAGAATGGTCTTCATCTTCCCGCATTTAGCCATCTCTGCTATTTGAACTACTTTCTACTCTTCAAAGCCCATTCAAGAGTCATATTTATCATAAAAACCACTCAGCCAGCTCATGGTACTCACTCCCGCCCCTGCTTCCTTTTCAGCAAGAATTCACATGGCCTCCTCCTGCACTTGCCTAAATCTGTTCAATGCAACATGAATACATTTGTGCCTTTGCCTTTTCTCTCATACCTGAAATGAGCGCTCACGATGGGGGCCATCTATCAAAAGCAGCAATGAAGTTTCATCCTTGACCATATCCAGGTCCTGTACCTATTAGTACCATTTCTCCAAGACAAATACCCATCCATTTATCTTGCCATTTAACAGAGGGCAACACTTGACACACAGGCCAACTGAAGGTTTCTACCCACCAAGAGGAGGAACATTCATCAGAGACTTCCAGCAAACTGCATAAGCCAATGTTTTAATAGAGCTACATCTATTAGCTAAGGTGATTTTAGTCAATAGGATACTGCCAACCACATCTGTTTATTCACTGAAACAATGATTTAGAACAACAACAACAAGGTAAGACATGCCTATAATCCTCGCACAAATAAATGAATTGATTGACTAATTAAATAAACAGTTCAGACATCGTATCTGCAAGCTAAGCATTTTCAGATGTTAGCCAACGATTCAAACAGCAACATTGCCTCCTGGGTTTTGTTTTATTAATGACAGATGATGATACCGAAGCACGTTTCACCAGTGAAAAAGATACAAGGCGGTAAGGTCTCCGTTGTCCGGTTATTTCTCTGGAAATTGTGTGCGATGGTAGAGGTCATCCTGGCGCCGCAAAAAGTTGGGTTTATGTATTTGGTATCCCCTACCCAAAAAGCTTATATATTAAATAAGATACCTCACAACAGCTCATGGAATATGTGTCTGACCAGAAGTTCCCACAACAGACTTCCGGTGCTCCTGACGCTGTACATTAGCGACATGGAAAGCGAGAAAGCAGTTGACATTTCTGACGGGTAAGTTAGGAAAGGACTCTGCAGTTAGTTCCCCCCACTGCTTCCTTCCTGCTCCTAGTCATCCCTGGGTTCACTCACAAGCCAAGGAAGGAAAAGGCAAATGGAGCCACCCAATCAGGCGCGCTACAGAACAGCTGTGTGCTGCATGAAGCCAAGCAGGCAGTGGGAACTCCAAGGGCATAGAGTAAACAGAGGCTATGCTCAAACGGTGATCGCACTAATCTCGCGGGCAAATGTGCTGCACGTCACACACTCGCAGTCTTGTGTCGTCACTAATTAAGTAATTAGTGAGCTGTAATCGGTGCTGCAGGGGCACCCAAAATTTTGTGCAAGATTGGAAAGAAACCGTTCCCTATGGAAATGTTTTTAAAAAGTGAGAGATTTTTCTTTTCTGTTATCCCCCCCCCCAACTTTTTTCTCCAGACAATGTTTGCTCATCGGTTAGGTATCGTCATAAACATCACTTTAACGTAGACACAGTTCCCAACACTGCCAACATCTGGCAGGAGCACTTCCGGTCACCTTTCATGTAACTGCACACCCTCTTTTCCTATTGAGCTGTCTCGCAGCCATGTTGTCAGAGGCCACATATATCTGCTCACTATTGTGTGTGTCACAGTAAACGTCTTCACTGAATAAGCATTTCTGTCGTGAACAAAAAAGATGTTTATTAGATCCCCAGGAGAGAGGGGGAGATACGAAAGTCCACTCTCGTTAACTTAAGTTCTCACTCCAAATTAATCTGCTCCGCACTCTGGATGTTTGTCTCTTTTCATGTTTTCCATGTTCCTTTAAGGGAGGAGCACACTCCCCTGTTGAGTATAAACAACTTCATAGAACGTCAACATCAAACAAGACATCCTGAGACCATCATACAGAGGAAGAGAACAAGACGGCTTCATTACTTTCTCTGAGCACTGACCAGACTCGGGGCTATGTAGAAACTCCACAAGAAAGAAAGTAGCATCCCTCTGTCTCAAATGCTGGGAGGAGTTGTACATCCCCCTCCCCGCCTGGGATGGAGGGAGGAGTTCTGCCTGTTTCTTTTCCAGGAGAGTTTTATGCTTGCTCTCACCAGCCCTCTCCATCAGTCCGACTGTGAGCTTCCGTACCTGGCAACAATCACAGAGGCAAATTCCCTCAGGTCCTTCCCTGTGCAAAGTCTTGATGGTTGAAGTCTTTTGAACCATCCATCCTGTTACTGAAGTACAGTCTGGTTCCCATGGTCTGTGTTTTCCCTTGCTTCAGTGAGCAGCTCGGTTAAAGCACACGAGTGTCCCTCAGATGTGTGCCCCTTAGGATTTCAAGCTGGAAGGCATTGACAATGAGTCACACAACACGCACAGGAGAATGAAAATGTGACAATTTGAATTTATATTTATCTAAAAGATAATTTTAGATACATTTATCTAAAAGACTAAGACAAGACATCTCAACGGGCTTTCATCATGGACATAAATATGATCTTGTTCCCTCATCCCTCCCTCTGTGATAAATCAGCGACACACAAAATCGCCATGATATCACAAAAAGATATGTATTGTATGTTTCCATCCCTGTGTGGTTTTGACCAGTCAAAAGCATAGAAACAGAAAGCAAACGGTGGTTTCTCCGGACTCAGGGCAGAGAAAAATGGGAAGTTGTTTAGAAATGCAGTTTCGGTTTTACAAGCTTTTGTCCTTCAGATGTAAATAGAAACAACACTACTGAGCTGCCACGTCATAACGAAGGAGTGAAGAAAGGACAGACACCCAGAAACAGAATAGCTGAGAGCAGGTAGACTCTGCTCAATCTGCTAGAGTGGCAGGAACAGGGCGACAAGCCAGAACTCCTGTGGTTTATCATGTACACCAAGAGAAAGAGAGGTTGGCTAGCAAACTCTGAAGGGGCTTTATGCAGGGGTGGGGAAGCAGTCTCCAGTCGTCAGGGAGGAGGAAGCAGCAGTTACTAGCTTTTTCATACACTGTTAAACCTTGTAAACACTTGGGCTTTTCCTCTTCCCATGGGTCTCGGGCATTGGTCCTTGGAGGAGTGCTTTGCCTATAACTATTTGTTATAGTCTTGTCAATAGCACACATTCACTCAGGACTTCATCCAGTCTTCATATAGTCACTCAAGGCTTCCTCACCCCCATGCTCCACTCCTTCCACTAACATAAATTTAAAAATGTCTAATAGCCCAGGTGGTGGTGGTACAAGTATTTAATCCCAGCAAAGGGAGAGGCAGAGGCAGGCAGATCTCTTAGTTCGAGACCAGCATGGTATACGGAGTGAGTTCTAGAACAGGTGGGGCTACAAAAAGAAACCAACTGTGTCTCGAAAAACAAAAACAAAACAAAAAGAAAGGCCAATAAAATAAATTTCATATTACATACTTTATAATCACAACCTTTTATTATCATATGTATGTGCTGTGTTGTGTGTGTGTTCACACATGTGTGTGTTTGCCTGTGTGCTTGTGTGTGTGTGTATGTGTGTGTCTACCGGCTCCAGCACATGTGGAGAGGTCAAAGGACAACTCTGTGGAGTGTTCTTGCCTTCCACTTTACACGGATTCCAGGGATTAAGCTCAGGTTGCCAGGCATGTATGTAAGGGCCTCCACTATTCAGCCTCTTTCTTCTTCACAACTGAAAGGGAAGCACCTGAGTGAAGAACAGCTCCAGAAAAGAGAGAATTCAGCAGAGCAAACATAGTTTTAGTCCTCTCCTGGACACTTCAGCATACTGCAGCAGCCAATTTGTGCCCAGAAATAAATTTTGCAGTGTAAGTGGCAAATCTGGGGTAGCTAAAATTTGAACCTGTGTACCCACATTGTTTATTGAAGTCACAGGAATGGGGATTCATTTGAGGAGTGTGTGTGTTTCTCTCGAAGAAGCTATTAGTGTGTCCAGTGTTTAAGTAAAAGAGTTTTTCACCTCAATAAGTTAGTAACTTACTGGAAGTCAGTAAGAGAACTACATATGTTCTGTCATCCAATTAATGTTTCGAAAACGGTGTGAAAGTTCACAGGTGAGTACAATTTCCTCTAGTCATGAATCAAAGGGACAACAAAGTTAGGGAAGTAAAAGACAAACATTTTCAATGTGATTCCGCTGTCTATGACTTATTTTTTCTACCACAAAGACAAAAATCTTGCTTGTTTTTCCTTTTGTTTTTCAAATGTTATTTGTTTGGCTGTTATAAATATGGCAAAGGAAAACTTTGCAATTAGAATAACTTTGAAGTGGAATAAGGACCAAATGGCGTAAAGAAAAATATTTGAACTGTTCTTATTTCCTGTTGGCATAAGATACTCTTCAGTGCCATTAGCTAACTTCATGGTCCATTTTGATCGCTCGACCAAAGGCAACATCACTCATCCGTGAGCCTTCATGGCATCTTTGAATCTTGTGCTCATCAGCTTTCACGGTTTGGTGTATAAAGAGAGGAGACAATAGCTACCAGGTACTAAGGGAGCTCCTCTGAGGCAGAACAGAAGTGGGTGAAATGGTACATGTTGGTAATTGAATGACAAACATCAAAGTTATCACGGAGAGCAGACATCTTCAAAAATATTTTCTGAATTTCTAAGATGACAATCCATGTGGAAAAGATAAACCGCGCTGGTAAAGTAGTGAATGTTCGGGAACATTTTGTTATTTAAGAAAATAATCTTTGTGTAATTCAAGGAAATAAGAGAGAAATGTAGTCATCTGTGCCTATCATTTTTCTCCTGCCACCAAACTGAGCTCCGAACTGCGAACAGTGAGGGTGCCAGACAAATGCAGGGTACCAGTGGGGCACAGGCACACTTAGTTTGTGGTGGGAGTTGTATCTACAGTCACATCTCATATCTTCAAAGCTGCTATGGTCTGAATGGATCCACAAAAGTGATATGTTGGGCCCTTAATCCCTGATACAGCAAAGTTGGAAGTCCGAACCTTTTGTGAGGTGTTAAGACTCCCAAGGCTTTAGCCTTTTGAACACACTGATGCCATGTGAACTTGCTGCAAGGGGTTTGTTCCTTTTGGGATTCCCACCTCTGTCACACAAGGATGGTGCATTCCTCAGCTTCGAATGTAGCATCAAGGTGCCATCTCAGGGTGCCATCTCAGAAGCATTGTGCTCTCTTGGCAAAGAACCAAACCAATTGAGTCCTTGAACTTCCCCACTCCATAACTGAAAACTGAGTTTCTACTATTTACAAATAGTCTATAATATTCTCTTTCAGCAGTACAAAAGACTGAGACAAAAAGTCTAACTAGTGAGTGATTGAGGGCTGGTAAGATGGTTTGGTTGGGAAAGTACTTACCAAATAATCATGAGGGCCTGAGTTAGATCCCCAACACACACATATAAACCAGGTTTGACCACACATGCCTGGAATCCCAATATGGAAGGGCAGAAACAGAAAGATCCATGGGGTTTACTGACCATCTAATCTCATCAAATTGATGAGGTGCAGTGAGAGACTATGCCTCAAAAAAAATGGATGAGGAGTGTTTGAGGACGACACAGCACCAGCCTATGATCTCCACGTGTGTATACACCTCTGTATATTAATATTTATGCATAAATAAACCCAAGCAGTGAATAATTTTTAAAACTGTACTTTTCATACTTCAGAATTCACCTCCAAATCACACTGTACTTCTTTTCCTTTTATTCTGTCATAATCCAGAGGAGTGTGGGGTTACATCACACCCATATTGCTTCCAAACCACCTTCCCCAAAAAAGTAGTTATGGATATTAAATGGCTACACAAATACTGCTTTAATTTCCCTGTATATCTATGACTAAACTGTAAAGAACTAAAAAATTTCAAACTCTGGTCTTGCATGCAAAGAATTTAGAAGCTGTGCCTTCTTCCTAAGAATAAAATGAAAAGCAGGCCCAACTATAAGTTCAACAACTTTTTCTGAGGCCACAGTGCAAACCACTAGTCTGAAAATTAGAGATGTAAACTGTCAAATTCACAGAATGAGAATCTGCAAGAGAAAAAAACCACAGAAGCAGTGAGTATAAGGAAGCCCACAGCAGCAGGCTTCCAGAGGTCTCCACAAGTCTGAGGCTAAAGTTCTAGAGGAGCACCCACACTTCTGAGAGTTTAACGAAATTTACCATGTGAACTGTTTTAGTTAGCGTTTCCATTGCTGTGAAGAAACATCATGACCATGGGAACTCGTATAAAGAAAAGACATCTAGTTGTGTTGGTTTATATCTTCAGAGGTCTAGTCCAATATCATCATTGTGCTACATGGGGGTGTGCAGGCAGACATGCTGCTGGAGGAGTAGTCAAGTGTCCTACATCATTTTGCAGACAACAGAAAGTGGTCTCAGAAACTGGCATGACTTGAGCATATATGAGACCTCAAAGCCTGCCTCCCCAGTGACACACTTCCTAATAATGTCACGCCTTTTGGGGAGCATTTTTTTCTTTGTGCTTACTGCCAGGAGAGTGGCCAAGAAGGCCTTTGTTCTTCTTAACAAAATCCATCCTCAAGAGAAAACAGGGTCTGATACAATTGGTTTTTATCAAAGTTCACCCTCTCCACAGGAATGGAAACCCCACATCAGCACCTCTCTCCCTTCTGTCCAAACCCGGGGTGGATATAAAACTGAGAAGTCATAGGGAAGACTATAATCCAAAAGTTTAGTAAATTTACCAAAAGGTAGGCGCTAATTTCATTTCTCTGCCCCTTAACACTATTCTATCGAGGAAGATTTACTGAAGTCTTTAACAACATGTACCAATGTGGTTATGTTCTGGCTGGTTTTTTGTGTCAACTTGTATAGCACAAATTCTAATGGTTCTTAATAATAAAAACTCGGAGTCAGCTATCAGGGTGTGGAAGCTGAAGGATTGGAGAAGCAGAACGAACATCGGAGAAGCAGAGCGAACAACCACTAGAGTTCTTACCTCTACCCATGCTCAGACCAAAGGGGCAATCCTGTCCTCAGACTGCTCCTCAGACAGACTGCTTCAGAATGCTGCCTCGGGTTGCACTGAACTCCTGTCTCCTCCCACCTTAGATTCCTCTCTCTACCCAGCCATGACAATTCTGTCTCCACCTTCCTAGTACTGGGATTAAAAGCATGTGATCCCAAATGCTGGATCACCTTTGTGTGAGCTCTGTTTCTCCTTTAGGCTTGATCAGTTTTGTGTACTGCAGGGTGGCCTCAAATTAACAGAGATCCATCTACCTCTGTCTCCAGAGTCCTGGGATTAAAGGTGTGTGTCACCACTGTCTGACCTCTAGTGGCTTAGCTTGGCACTCTGATCTTCAGGCAAGCTTTTTTGTTAAAACACAAACAAAACATCATCACAAACTTGACACAAGCTAGATTCATCAGAGGAAGGAGCCTCAGTTGAGGAAATGCCTCAGTGAGGTCCAACTGTAAGGCATTTTATCATTTAGTGACCAATAGGGGAGGGCCCAGCCCATGGTGGGTGGTGCCATCCCCAGGCTGTTGGTCCTGGGTTTTATAAGAAAGCGGGCTGAGCGAGTCATGGGAAGTAAGTAAGTAAGCAGCACCCCTCCATGGCCTCTGCATCAGCTCCTGCCTCCATATTCCTGCCCTGTTTGAGTTCCTGTCCTGATTTTTTTCAGTGATAAACAGCAATGTGGAAGGGTAAGACAAATAAACCCTTTCCTCCCCAACTTGCTTTTTAGTCATGGTAGCTCAGCTTAGCAATAGAACCCTAACTAAGACAGGTTGTTTGAATAGGAATGTCCCCCATTAACCATGAGTTTGAATGCTTGGCCTGTAGGAAGTGGAACTTTTTAGGAGATACAGCCTTGTTGGAGTAGGTGTGGCCTTTGGAGGAAGTCACTATGGGGGTGGGCTTTAAGGTCTCGTATGCTCAAGCTATGCTCAGTGTCACAGTCGCTTTTCCTGCCTGCAGATCAAGATGGAGGACTCTCAGCTACTTCTCCAGTACCATGTCTGCCTGCACACTGCCTTGTTCTTGCCATGGTGATCATGAACAAAACCTCTGAAATTGTAAACCAGCCCCAATTAAATGTTTTCCTTTCTAACAGTTGCCATTGTCATGGTGTCTCATAGCATAGAAACCCTAAGACTACCAAGTGCAGATTTGAATTTAAAAAATAATAAAGCATGTTAAACACAAAACACCTCTTGAAAAGACAGTTTAAGCATCACATGGAAGTTAGACGTGGAAAATAAGCTGGAAACATCAGGCCAGAAGATAAAGCACCTGGCCATGTGCAAATCAGAACACTGCAGCTCTGAAAAGGAGACGGGTTCTGGCAGAATTGACACGGCTGAAGAAAGAATCCTGAGACTGAGATGATAGGATCTCACAAAACAGAAAACCAAAGAGGAAAATGAGAGTAAAGAAGAAATTTTCCAAGATATCAAGTCAAGTGCAAAAGATGCAATGTGTATGTAATAAAAACGAGAAATAAAGAGAAACTTTTTAAATTAATCAGGACAGATATCTATCCACCTTAGTGATGTTGGACATAGGATCCAGAGCTGTGGGAACACAGCAGGCAGAGTCAATATCAAAAATGAAAATTAAAAGAAATATATATCTAGACATGCCATATTCAAACTTCAGAAAGCAATGAGGAAGAAAGGAATCTTTGAACAAACAAGTTCAATAAAGTGGTGTCAATTCAGTAGACATCAATACTATAAAATAAAGAATACAAGGTTGAGTCCAGTAAGCACTTAGGATGCAGTGACAGAGACTTTATCCTTTAGAAAGTGGAATGTGCACTGAGATACAAGATGCCTGAGTGTTACCAGTAAGTCATAGGGCACACGGCAACACACAGACAAATAGAAATGGGTTAATTTATATGTAAGAACTAGCCAATAAGAAGCCTGAGCCATCAGCCAAGCAATTATAATTAATATGAAGCCTCTAAATGATTATTAATAAGCTGCTTCAGGGACCAGCAAGTGGGAGAGAAACTGGACCAGTGGGACCTGACAGGACAGAGAAAAATCTCCAGCTACAAAACCCATCACCAAAATAATGAGAAAGACGCCTGATATCAGCCTCTGGCCTCTACAAGAACCTCAATGGGTGAGTGAATCTGCACAGCAGTGCACATGTATGCACACATACATGCACACACACAATAATGAAAATATGCTGAAAGGTCTTTAACTCTAAGGATTGAGATCTTTAAAATTAGTAAATTCCTGAAGTCCCTTACTCATAAATAGGCTGTTCATGTAAGTGTGCTCACTTTATGTAATTACAGCAGACAGAATGTTAAAGTCGATGCAATTATGCAGAAAAGTATTTACAATCTGCTGGGGCTGTGTTATAGCACTATGTTAAGATAAAAGCTGAAGGAGAATATTGTTCTCTAGAGATTTTACAGAGATGGTAATCAATAAAATACTATATTGCTGCTACTGCAAGAATCAGTTTCCCTCCATTGTTGGTGACAACTTCCAGGGCACCACAAGCTGTAGCGTTACTTGGGACGGTTTTTCCAGTCCCTTTGGAAGACTTAGGATCTAGATATTGCTAGCAGATAGCTCTACAAATTGATCAGCTTATTTTTTCTTTTACTGTGACTTTGGCCAACAAAATAAAATGCTGAAATAACCTGTGGACATCAACACTCTTAATGCTTATTGAGTATTTAAAATTATGTTAAGACTAAACAACACAGATAATTCAAACTTTCTCTTTATATAACAGTTTTTCTCATTCATGCTTTTTTGTTGTGTATTTATTTATATGTTTGTGTGGTGTGTGTGTGTGTGTAGGTGTGCATTCTTCTCTTGGAATTTGCTTCATAAAATATGTAACATTCATTTCATTTTTATTACTGATATATTCATTCCCCAAATCTGTTAGCACTCTCACTTGTTTTGATGGCATGCTAATTAGTGACAAGGATAAGGTTTTATTTATGTTTATTGTTTGCATCAAACACTTAAAAAATTCGGCTTGTCTTTTCACATAGCCTTGATCAATAGTCACTGTACTGTTCACGGTGGCAGCTGATCCGAGACACATCCTCTTGCTTCTTTTCTCTTCACGTTTACCGCTCCACTCTCAATTCTGAAGTGAATGACAGATCTCTTTTTCATTCTGCAAGGCCATCAAATGTTTCCCCCAAGTACTCAAGGGAACAAAATGCTATCTTACTTTGTAGTACTTACTTACGGATGCTCAGCATCCGTGGGGCAGTGTGATTAGAAGCAGGAAGCAGGAAGCCTTGTTGAAGAGACTTTCCCATCATTTTTTTTTAAAGACATTTTTGTAGAACTTCCAGAGCTCTATGTAGCTTTCAGCCAGTTGTCACTGCTTTAGCCTCTGACATACTGCCATCTTCAGGAAGAAATGTGGGGCTCTGCACTCCCATCCAGAGCAGGGACCCTAACAGCCTACAACACTACACTGCCTACCCTTTCTTTGGGCTTATCTGTGAAATCACCTAAGTTATTTTCCTCATCCATCTAAGTATTAATAATTTCTTTCTGTGGACATTTTTATCTCATATGTTTTCTCTTTCTAAGAAACTAGGTTTTTCAGTGAGAAGCTGCCCAAAAATGCTCAATGGAAGAAAATTCACTTTTATGAATCAAATGAACGCATGTTTAATTGTCTAGCATGAAAAACAAACTCCAAAATATTTTCTGTATACAGACAAACTAATTGCATTTAAAAAATATAGGAATGTGGCTTTATCATTCAAAACTAATTTATACAATTTTACAATTGTATAATTTATACATTTTAGGCTTGTCACATAAACGCCTTCCTTCTTTTCTTTATCCCCACTCTCGGGTTAACACACAAAACAAAATAACTGCACTAGCTGTTTAGTGGTTGAATCTAATTCTTCAGTTTACTTGCAGACACTGCTTGCTTTCTTGGCTGGGGGGACTCAACCCAAGCAGAAAGCCTAGCAGGTGCAGCACCAAGCAGCATTGGTATTGGGTTCCCAGCACTGCACGCAAAGAAAAACTGTTCACCCCACCCGACCCTTGTTCTGTGATCGGTTCTAAACCCATTTCACTACTTCCCTTTGATGAGTCTTTCCTCGCCTTCCTCCATCCCCTCTGTCTTTTTTATTTTGTTTTGCTTCTCATCGTTTAGGAAGGTCATTTCTGAGTTGCCCATTTGGATGTATTTTATGAACTTCAAGCAATATATTAAGGCAATATTTCTACTTATTTTTAATCAAAATATATTCTCTTCTATCCCACAATGCCCAAGAACAGTTTTACCAAGAATACATAAATACAATCATTTGAAGGCTTATAAAACCTTATGAAACACTAACCGTGGAGAGTGACTGGAAAGAAGGCATAAACACAGCATCCTCTCACTTGAACACTCTGAACAAATTTGAGGGTTGCAAAGATGTCTAGACCCCCAGTTAGCTTTTATATTTAGTGACTACTACAGTATCCTGGGTTATTTATTTAATTTTTGCTATTTATATTATTTTAATCAGCATATAATATTAAAGACCATTATGACATTTGTGAACAAAGTGTATTTTTGATGTTCTCTTTTATCCTTAATTTTAAAATCATATAAACTAAATCTCAGTGTGATAAATTTTAGAGAAAGACAAAAACATAATAACTTCAAAATTCACTTAAGGTAATCTACTAGAGAAGATAATTACAAATCAAGTTTTTGGAAAATGAATATTATTAAAGGATAATATTTAACATCAGATATTGACAAAATAAAGACGATAAAATACAACATAGAAGTTATGTCTGAAAAGACAAATGAAAAGGAAAAAGACCTTAGTGTAGATGAAAACTTTCTTTATTAAAAGTATAATGGCCAAGTGTGGTGGCACATGCCTTTAATCCCAGCACTCAGGATGCAGAAGCAGGAGGATTTCTGAGTTCAAGGCCAGTCTTGTCCACAAATCAAGTTCTAGGATAGCCAGGGCTACACAGAGAAACCCTGTCTCAAAAAAAATGAAAAAGATGGAGAAGGAAAAAGAAAAAGGAGAAGAGAAAGAGAAGAAAAGAAGAAGAGAAGGAGAAAGAGAGGAAAAAAGAAGGAGAAGGGAAGAAGAGAAGGGAAGGAGAAGAAGAGAAGGAGAGAAGGAGAAGGGGGAGAAGGAAAGAAGAAAAGGAAAAGGAGAAGGAGAAGACCAGTTGAGCATCAGCACCCACCTCTTCCTGCTTCCTAACCATAAATGGAAGGTGAACAGCTCATTCGTACTCTGCAGCCATGATATCCCTGCCAGGGGGGAGTGCACCCCTCCAAATATTAGCCATGATAAACCCTTTCTCTCTGTCTGCTGCTTCTCATGGATTTGGTCACAGAAAGAAATAACTAGCATAAATGTGTAATCAGTATAAAGGTGTCACATCGAGTCATTGAAACCTTATGGGAATTTTGCACACACAGTGCATCTCAATTTGGTTCCTATTTTAAGATTTACATATTTTATGTGTATGAGTACTTTGTCTGTATGTTTGTCTGCATGCCAGATCCCACTATAGATGTTTGTGAGTCACTATCTGGGTGCTGGGAATTGAAAACAGGTACTCTGTTTGCAAGAACATACTGAGCCATCTCTCCAGAAGTTCCTAATTTTGTAAGGGGTTTTGAGATAGGGTTTCTCTGTGTAATAACTGTGACTTTCTGGAACTAGCTTTGTATACAAGGTTGGCCTAGAACTCATAGAGATCTGCCTACCTCTGCCTCCCGAGTTCTGGGATGAAAGGTGTGCACCACCACCGCTAAATTTTAATGGGAATGCTTGATTAGTATTTATATTTCAAAAACTACTTGTGAAAGTAAGCTAACATATTCAAGTTTTTCTGTTTGTTCTAGTAACTGACTCAAGAATATATTTTGAAATTTAAATTTAAAAGAATTAAAATCAAGTTTCTCAAGCTGAAGGGAAAGGGCCATGGTAGAGCTTCCAACACCCTGGGTTCAATCCCTAGAGTATACATATGTGTGCACACACGTGTGTGCATGTATGTGTGAGCACACATACAAAACACCTGAAGGTTGTACTACTACTCACATGCACTTTAAAAGTGTAGCTAGAGGTTAACTTACTGGCTCTCTCTCCTCTCTGAAGGGATTGATAATGAAATAGTGACATTGGACACGCTAGTTCATTGGGAAATAGGCCTGAATAAATTTACTGTTCGGTGGGTTTAAATCTAAACTATCACTATATTAAAGAATGTAGATTATATTTGCTTCTCTACTTTCTTAGTATCATTTTCTATAACCATATCACATATGTTGATGGAGGTGGGTCTTGTATTTATCTGTTGCTTTCATTGGTTAATTAATAAAGAAAACTGCTTGCCCCTGATAGGACAGAAAATTAGGTAGGCGGAGTAGACTGAACAGAATGCTGGGAGAAAGAGGCCGAGTCAGTGAGTCGCCATGATTCTCCCACTCCAGACAGATGCAGGTTAAGATCTTTCCTGGTAAGCCAGCTTGTGGTGCTACACAGAATATTAGAAATGGGTTAGATCAATATGTAAGAGCTAGCCAATGAGAGATTAAAACTAATGGGCAAAGCAGTGTTTAAAAGAATACAATTTGTGTGTTGTTATTCCAGGGCATAAGCTAGCCAGGCGGCCGGGAGCTGGGGCGGCAGGAACACAGCCCGCCGCTCCTTATTACAACAATATGTATTAGATTACCACAAATTTGTCAATAGGAAAAAGTGTATCTCACACTAGAAACATAATATTGGTCTCTGTAATCAGCTGGCTGACAATTCGGATTCCCTTAGTAGACTAAAAGATAAATCTGAGTGATACACACCTTTAATAGCAACACCTGGAGGTAAGACAGGAAGATCAAAAATTCAAGGACATTTTTGGCTTTTCAAGGCATTCTTGGAGACTAGTTGGAATAAGCTAAACCCTGTCACACAAAAATAACAATTACAAAATGCCGATTACACTGCTCTCTAATGCCTAACAGTGCAGACTCAGTGAGTGAAGAATGAAAAATCCAGGCACACATAGTTACAGGAGATCTCACTATGGGTTACCACAAGCAGCAAACTGTCTCTTATATCCAAGAAGTCTTGTATGGCCCAAAAGAGAAGAACTAATAATCTTCCAAAAGCTCAGCTGTCCTTTTTAGCTTGTCCGTAAATATTGGACAAGCACTTTACTTCTAGTAGCTAGTCCTTGTGCTAATGAGTGTAGTATTTTAAGTTCATTACAAACTGGACTGAAATTCTTACAGCTGATATGTGGAGTTGTGTCCCGAGTGCCCGCAATGGCCAGATAAAACGGAATGTCTGCCAGAACATGGCTGCCAATGATGAGACCATTGTCTGCCATAGTAACACATGCAGAAATGTTGTAATATGAGCGGCGGGGCTGCGTTCCACCACCCGGCTAGCTTTACCCGAAATAATTACACGGAAATCTGTATTCTTTTGATCACTGCCTGGCCCATTAGCTCCAGCCTCTTATTGGCTAGCTCTTATATATTGATCTAACCCATTTCTAATATTCTGTGTAGTACCACGAGCTGGCTTACCAGGGAGATCTTAACCTGCGTCTGTCTGGAGTGGGAGAATCATGGCGACTCCTTACTCGGCTTCTTTCTCCCAGCATCCTGTCTGTTTACTCCACCCACCTAAGGGCTGGCCTATAAATGGGCCTAGGCAGTTTCTTTATTATTTAACCAATGACCTTCCTCCATCACAGAAAGCAAAGTCTTCCAGGATGGCAATGTGAGAGGGTAGTGTATGTGCCCCACTAATCTCAATCTGTCAGCTGATCATCAACAAACGTTCATCGTCGCTCATACCAGGCACACATCAGTTGTCAGGAAACAGCTACATCAATGACCAAGTTTCTAATAAGAGAACAGACAGTGACTAACAACATACAGCAGCCTGTAGTTAAGTCACAAATGAGTAATATAAGTCACTGGTGCTGCCGCTAGGACCTGGCAGTCATTCTCAAAGCTGACCCTGGACTCACTGAAAAGAAAGCTATTTCCACACAAATACCATTGTATCATTTACCTCCTCTCTGTGTCGATGTTTCCACTAATAGTGAGTAAAGCTAGGGCACCAGACTAGAGGAGTTGTCTTCCTTTATCCACCTGGTATACATTTCAGGACCCCTGCCGGGTACCTGCGATTTAAGATACTACTAAATCATATATATGTTTTTTTTCTTGACAATTACATATCCATGATAAAGTTTAATTTCTAAATTAGATTCAGTAAGAGATTAATAATAACTGGTGAAAATAGAGAAGAATAACAACATACTGTTGTAAAAGTTATGCCTTTTTACAACGCACTCATCCTTCTTGGGGTGATGTGACATAATGCAGGGCCTCTGTAGTGTTCTGAGAGAGGTAAGGGACAGGAGTATTGAGACATAATGACAGCTACTACCTGAGGGTTACTTGATCATACCTTTGCAATATTGAAACAGTTGACCTGATGACCAAAATGGCTTCGAAGAGTCTTACAACACAGGTAGCTTATTCAGCATGGACACAGTGGATGTTGATGACTCAGGCCCTTTGTACTCAGAAGGGCAGACCCTTTAAAACCCCTTTGTACTCAGAAGGGCAGACCTTTTCAAACTTAACTGTTTCTTCCTGGGGTTTTCCAGGTAGCATCTTCAGGCCACCATTGACCTCAGATAACTAAAGCCACAGAAAGCAATACTTGAGAAAATGAAACCACAGATAAGGAAACACTGTGAAGTCACGTTGTTTTCAGCACATTGGCAATAACAACAGAAACAAGTTTCACTCATGAAAGTGATTGATTAAGCACTGATCAAGTATTGATTTTTTTATTTTATTCTGACAGTCTAGGACATGTTCTTTTAATATTCTGTGGGATAGAGTTGAGAGAGGGGCTACATGAATTGTTTCTCTTGCACACGGAAGTGGGATTTTTATCTAAGAGAAGCAGCACACTGAGCACTGGGTGGAACCAGTCACCTTTCTAACTGAATAGCTTTTTCATTTGAAAGAACGATTGAGTGACAGACACACTATGGTTGCTCAGTCTTGAATATCTGCATGGGTTTTTTCTCTCAGAAATAAACAAAGCAAGATTGTCACTTCAAGGAAAACAGTTGACAATATTTTAACAATGTTAAATTTTTAACTTACATGCAAAATAAGAATACTAGAAAATTTGTATCCCAGTGTGTAAAATCTGTCCCAATGAGTTAGGCATGGTGGCTCATGGCTATAATCTCATAACTGTGAGAGGCCTGAGTACTGTGGAATGTTTGTAAACTATGTGAACGTGGATTGCTGTGATTGGTTTAATAAAAAGCTGAACAGCCAATAGCTAAGCAGAAGGTATAAGAAGGACTTCAGGGCAGAGCAAGGACTCAGGGAAGAAGAAGGCAGAGTCTCCAGTCAGATGTGAAGGAAGCAGCATGAACAGTATGGAGAGATGAGGTAATGAACCACATGACAGAACATAGATTAAAATCAAGGGGTTAATCTAAGGTAAAAGAGCAATGGGACAAGTCTAAGCTAAGGCTGAGCTTGTATAATTAATAAGTCTTTGTGTCGTTATTTGGGAGCTGGTGGTACAGAGAAAAACTCAATACACTTGGGCAAGAAGATTATTCTGAACTCAAGGCTAGCCTGGGCTACAGAGTGAGACTCTGCCACTAAGGAAATAAATAAAACTTTGAAAAGAGAATAATAAAGCTGGTGAGATAGCTTGGGTAAAGGGCTCGCCTAGCATGCTCTAAGGTCTTAGAGTCAGTCCCTAGCACTGCTAAAAATAAACAAGCAAGCTAACATCGTAGAAAATGTAATGAAAATGTCACAGAAAGCAATATTTTTGGTCACGTCCAGTAAAACAGACAATATTTGGAGGACCTCCTGCGTAATTCAGTAAATCAATAAGTTCCAAATGGCCAATGGGTGCTGCTATCAAAGAAGCATGGGCCAAAGAGCCATCTAATATACAGTTAGATTTTTAATATAACAGAAAAGAGGAAGTTTATTTACATGGACTTAAAATCTATGTCACAGTTTTGTTTAATGACCAGCTGGAGGATTTTGGAGTAGTATCAAAGACTAGCCTCAGCTATTTGAAACAAGCATTTAAATATGCATTCTTTTTAAAATCTGTCCATAGATTGATAGATAATAGATATCATCTATCTAATCACTGAAGCCTGATTTTCTCCATATCTCTACAGCACACATTAACATACACAAATTGTAGAAACAACAAAGACAGTGCAGCATTGTTAATAACCAAATATTAAAAATACTTGCCAATATAAAATTATTTTAATCAATTTAGGGAAAGATGGCTATATTTTATTTAAGAATACTTTAACATGTAATAGCTTATCATTATTAGGTAATTAAGTAAAAAATATTTCATATATTTCTCCAATTCTAACTTCCTTTGGGAAAAGATTTTATTTTTGTTTGATGTGCAAGGGTGTTTCTCTTGTGTATGTGCCTGTGCATCACTTACTCCCTGAGGCCCTCAAAGACAGTTGGATTCCCTGGAAATGGAGTTACAGTCAGCAGTGAGCCACCATGTGAGTGCTGGGACTCAAACCCAGTTCCTCTGGCAGAGCAGCCAGTGCTCTTATCCACTGAACCAGTTCCCTAATCTTTCAATTCTAGCCCCTAATATAGTGAACACTGACAGATTTGATCTACATAATCAAAAGCTTTGTGGATCTCAAGAAAAAATATTGAGAATTACTGAATTAAAGAGGAGGATTTGGGACAGTAAGAACCCACTACTGCATAACCTTCTGCACACCTTTGGCAGTTTGAATGAAAATGTCTCCCATAGGCTTATAGGGAGTGGCATTTATAGGAGATAGGACCTTGTTAGAGTAGGTGTGGCCTCATTGGAAGAAGTGTGTCCCTTGGGGTGGGCTTTGGAGTTTCAGAAGCTCAAGCCAAGCCCAGTCTTCTTCTCTCTTCCTGCTGTCTGTGAATCTAGATGTAGAACTGTCAGCTACATCCCCTGCACCATGTCTGCCTGTGTGCTGCCATGCTTCTGCCATGATGATAATGGACCAAAACTCTAAAACTGTAAGGCAGCCCCAATTAAATGTTTTCCTTTGTAAGAGTTGCCATGATCATGGTGTCTCTTCACAACAATAAAACCCTAACTAAGACACCTTTCTTCCCCTTTTTGACCCCAAATGAATTGTATTGATAATTTAAAGTTTGTATTTATGTGTGTGTGTGTGCGCGCGCGCGCACATGATACATGACTGTGCCATCACATTCCCCAGAAAAATGTTGGAGGAGTCGTCCATGCCATATCACATCTGAGGAAGTCAGAGGACAGCTCTATTTATTCAGTTCTTTCTTCCCGCCTTTAAATGGGTTCTGGGGATCAGCTGCAGGCAGGCAGTTTTGCCCAGCAAGTGCCTGACTCTTTGGGCACCTCTCTGGCCCTGGTGTTGATAATCTAAATATAAACATTGTACACTAGTATTCTCCGCAGAACAATGTATTATACTTGTGAATATGAAGTCTAAAAGCCTCAACTTTGGCAAAAACTCCTTCATAATACCCAATGGAGTGGCCACAGACTAGAGCCACGTCAGATCCAACCATCTCTCAGGCTCTCTGCAAGCCTGGTCTCACTTTTAATGCTTACAGTTGCCATTTTTATAACTTTTCCAAGTTGGAATATGATGTTGACTAACATGTGAAATATTTTAAATTTTCTGCGTGATTTCCTATTTCAGATTTTGTACAGAGCTCAGTCTACACATTTCAAAGCAAAACAAAGACATTGGAATTTTCATTAACTAGTCTGGAGGAATCAAGCTATTTCTGTTTCAGTCTTTGTGATTTTAAACCAAGTGATGTGATGGCTTCTTGTTCTCCCGTCAGTTCCATAAACCTTCTGGGACACAGAAACTGGAGAGAGAGACCCTTCGTGCGTGTAAAGTTTTAACTTGTTCTTGCCTTTAAGACATTGGTTTTGGCTTGAGGACACTCCCGAGTTGTGATTCTTATAAACAAGGCTGCTGACTTGCTTAGGCACCAGGCATCAAAAGAGTCCAGAGTTTGTGTTCCTTTGCAAGTACATACCAGGCTGCGGGCTCAGAAAGGGGCTATTCAATTAATAGCTTCATAAAGCAGAGAAATGGCTGACATTACCAGAACCTCAGTTTTCTTTTTTAAGTAAAGGTTACTTTTATTATTTTTAGTTGTGTATGTGTGTGTTTACTTGTGTGATGGAGAGGGGAAGGTACGTGCACATGAGAGCAGGTACCTAAGGAAGCTGGAGGCATCAGATTCCCCTGGAGCTGGAGTTACAG
Source organism: Chionomys nivalis (assembly GCF_950005125.1). Taxonomy (NCBI): domain Eukaryota; kingdom Metazoa; phylum Chordata; class Mammalia; order Rodentia; family Cricetidae; genus Chionomys; species Chionomys nivalis. The sequence continues at coordinate 52,350,233 of NC_080088.1, read as the reverse complement.
TAATTGCAAACTGCCTAAGGTGGATGCTGGGAACTGAACTTAGGTCCTCAGGAGGAGCAGCCACCTCTCTCTTAACCACTGAGCTATCTCATAAGCCCCAGAAACTTGGTTATCTTAACACATAATGGATACACACAATGGAGCTCCTGAACCTGTCTTATAGAGCTGGTCTGGCAGAGGATTGAGCAGATGAGTTAAGTGTCCTAAAAGTGATACTCTGCTTTAAACATGAGATCCCTGGACATTTCTTAGCATTGCCAATTTGTGGCAAAATTTTCTTTAAAGAAATGATTGAGAAAAGTCCTTGGCACAGCTTTTGGCCATATGAAAATAGAATAAAATGATTAACCATGCCAGCATGCTCAGTGTGTTGGTACTTGGCCAGGTTTGCCTGCAGAAACAGAACAATCAGGGTTCACAGGTTTAAGGAGTGCCCTGCCCATGGTTGAACAGCTGTAGGCCTGTCCCTAGACCAGATGGACCTCTGCCTTCTTTAGTATTTTAAATCCAGTTTAGATTAATTTGTTGTCCTTCTGCAGTGTGAACCACAAGTCAATCCTTTCCTCCAGTTAATCTAACTCTTTCTCATCCCTCTCAGATACAAACACAATGTTTCCTACAATTTTTAGTGAGATAATTATTTGTCACTACTTATGGGCGATTCTATATCCTGATATATGATATGGACATGGTACGTTAACAGGTTTCTGACATTGAAGCCTGCTATGGAAGACCTTCTGGTCGTCAGCGTGTATAGTTCTATTCCCAAAAATCTGTTATGCTGTTGGAAAAATTACACTAAAAGTATTATCATTTGTATGTTTTGTTGTTCATCATAATAAAATAAGAACATCTTAGAGTCATGTTTTGATAAATTCTGGAGGTCTATTAGGGATTAATTGTTGTTGTTTTCGGAACAATTAATTGTGCATGATATTTATAGAGGATGGGCACAACCTTGTTACTCTAACATATTGTTTGATTTAAAAATTTTATCACTTTTTTAAAAACTGCCTAGGTATGATTGTAATAACCGGTCCCTAATTTGTTTTTTGCATTAGATTGTTTAAAAATTACTGCTTATAAATGTATTTTTAATTTAGAAAACAAAAACGTGCTTGTTCGATGGAAATGTTAATATGCAAATGGGTAATTCCCTTTCTACAGTTCTGAACATGGTGCTGGGTCTTGGCAAGGGCAGTAGGTTTTCAGACTCCATAGGAATCTCTCTGGGTCCCGTCTGGTCGGAGCTGCCGAGCTCCGGCTCCAAGGCGCCGGCTGCCACAGTTAGCTTGAACCCACTAGATCCTCCCAGTTTACCTTCCGAGCTACTCGAGCTACTCGATATCTTCACCACCCAGCGGTTCTACCGATCCGAGGTTCCCAACTTCTAGTGAGGGAACACTTTCGATTGAATTTAAGACTCCGACTGTCATGGCTCTCTATTTTAAGAATAGAAACCCCACTAGATTCTGGTAGATTTTGCCAGATGACTGAAAACGTTATTAATGACAACATTTGCATACATCTGATTTGGTGCTGCGCGCTAAGTCGTACAAATGGCCTTGTGCAAAGAACATCCTCAGGTGCTCGGGGTCTCAGCCCAAGGCCACGCCGCTGCGCCTGTAGCCCGAGAGGCCGCAGGTCCAGCCTGCCCACCCAAACGACCAATTAGGCCGGCTTCCCACGACCAGTGGGACATCGCAGTGCACCTGCTGCCCCCTGTCGGCCACGCGAACAATAGCCCTACCCTGCCTGGCTTCGCTGGAAAAGGCCTCTGAAATAAAAGAAGGTTCCACCACTACGCAGTCGCGGGAGGATTCTCGGAAAACCTGCTTTACTTAGCGAGCTCCCACTGCCTCGTTTCAACGCGGTTGTTCTAAAGGGAGGAAGGAGATGTGTGCTCGGGAAGAAGAAAGTGCTACCGCTTCGGTGGGGGTGGGGGAAGGGACGAAAGACCCAGAAGGTTCGATTTAAGGTTTCCACCCCCTGCTCAATCATCTGGCAGGGCTTAGGGAGAGAGTGTGCCTTCCGTGGAGACCAGCACATCTGTTAGAGCACGGGGTGTTTTCCCCAGCTCTCAAGCAGTTGCCTTCCCCATTGTACCTGGAGCAGAGTCCAGTGACCTGCTAGAGAGGTGACAAAGGCCACCCGCCCCGATAATCCAGTCTCAGAGGCATTCAAAACTAGGTGTTATCACTCCAGTGCCTGTAATGCAGATATAGCTGTATCTCAGGGGAAAGCTTTAAATCCTGAGCACAAGCCCCCGTCACCACTGGCATCTGCACTGTATGAATTCTGTTCTAGAATTGAAATATTTAAAATTTGCCTCCACTTGGACACAGCCGAGACTTCCTGGCGGCTTGAGAGCCTTGCGCGCGTATGGGGTTACACTCTCGGGTGTTTCTAATTTCGTTTTCATTATTTTCTCCCACTTCATTACCACCCTCCTCCCAGTGCACACGCGCTTGGCCGTACCCTAACTTGTTCGCTCATGTCCATCTTTGCCTCGGAGCTTTTGGCAAGAAGGTATGGGAGAGATGGACGGAGGTGAGCGGAAGATGGGAGGGCGGGGAAGAGGTAGAATCAGCTGGCAGCTCGGAATGTGTTTGTGTACGTAGGGAACTAAGGCGGAGGCTCCACGGAAGGGGGAGAGGGAGCAGGAACAACCGAGAAGCCCCGCACGCGCTCGCAGCGCCAACCTAGGCGCCTGCAGTGTGCGGATGGCAGCAGCGGGTCCACTGGGACCTTCGGAAGCTCAGCTGGCTCCGGTCTCCCGCCCAGTCCACGGTAGCTGCAATCGCTGGCCGGGTCTAGACTGTGAGTGGCTGCAGGTATCCACGACGCCCATCCCCGGGGGCAGAGAGACTAGGGCCGCGCCCAGCTCCGGGACTTCCCGGTCGCGCGGCCGTGGTTCCCGGGGCCCGTGGGTGCGGTGCTCCCGGGACCCGGGCAGCCACCGATCGGGCGGAAGCACGGGCTGCAGGGAGGAGCTGCCTCGCCCTGACCGGGCCGCAGAGTTAGGAAGACCCGGGAGGCCGGGCTGGGCTCCGCGCCTCCCGCTGTGCGCCTTGGCGCAGGCACCCGGAGCCGCCCCCCGCGGGCCGCCACTTCCCGGATGGGGCTGCACTGTTCTCCTGGACAATCGGTGCTCCTCCCCTCGCGGCGATCTTTCTAGGAGGCCACCTCCGAGGTTGCCAGGCGGTACCCTCCGGCTTCTCTCACCGAAAATCCGCAGAAGCACTAACCGAATGCTTGGCGAGGGACCCCAAACGCCCGCAGGAAGCCAATGGAGACGGAAGTTCATTTGAGATAGCCCTGATTCACGAGCTTCCTAAAAGTTATGAGCTCTGTTTTCAGTCTGACCAACACAACACGGCAAATGTAATTCTGCTTTTTTGTGTTTCAAAATCAGTCGTACCGAGTGACTTTCAGAGGAGAGCCATCATCATGCTGCAGGACCGAGCTAAGGAGATTCGGTCCCTCCGTCTCAGTTCGTCCACGCCGAGGGGAGTGCTATCGTTCAATTATATTTTTTAATTATTGTGAGTCTCACGTTATGAAAGTATTCATACGACAGAGAGTGAGTGCGAAATGTAAGCTGTTCTCTCTCTCAAAAAAAAAGCTCTACCTTTCTTGGGTCAGTAATTCGCGGGATAATAGAAAATTTGAGTTGTACGAAAACAAAGGAAACTTTGCTCTTTGAAAATGTTATTATTTAGCAGACACTTACGGAGAATCTACCTTGTGTCATAGACACCACTGAATACAGTGAACCATCTGCTTATGGTTCAATAAATGGCAGTCAGAGCAGTTGGTATTTTGAAAGCCTTGATTCATTTTACTGTTCCAGATTCAATATGAAGTAAATATTGATTTTTTTATATAAGATTGAGATGTTGGTTTTATGAGATATGGGAGAGTTGATAATTCTCCTTAGTCTGCATAGCTAATGCCTTGACAGGGATTAAACCAGACTGCCTCCGAGTCCTCAGCCTTACCCTCGGGGCCAGATAGACAAACACATGTATGGAAACCACCTCAGGTGGATGTGAGGTAAACCAAAACTAAAGAAGCATTGACGTAACATTCCCTCACTTTCCTGATCAGAAAACCATTATAACCAAACGTATTATAACCAAAGGGAATTATTCTATCAAGCAGGTACCTCTACTCATGATATGGAGTTAACCAAGGTGTCAATTAGAAAAAAAATAATAATAAAATACTATTCGGCCCTTAAAAAGAATGGAGTCGTACAATTTGCAGCAGCATAGGTGGAACTGAACGGCATTCGATGAACCTAGCCAGACACACACGACTGGAATAATGTCCCCAGAGGCAGAGAAAGGCAGTGAGAAGGGGGTGGGGGGAAGAGGGATAATAACCACAAGTAGAAAGAGTCACGTCTGGTGTTCTTTAGCTCGGAAATATAACTCCTGGTTATAGGACTCTAGGATGTGATATATTTCAAAACAGCTACAAGGATGTGTAAGTCCCCAACCTTCACACTGACATGGTGCCACTTGCTGGAAGGGCCTGTTGCCTCCACACATATATTGTATCTAAGTACTGAATTATCCTACACCCCAGAAAGTGACCACACATTTATATCTCAACAGAATTTATAAGAAGAAAGGAGACCCCAGAAGTGGATTGTCTACCAGCACACAATGAATTGCAGAAAGGGGTCTAGAGAGTTTGTGCTCCCTTCCCTGTAGCTTTTCTACCTCTTCCAAACCGCACTGTCTCAGCCCAGAAGTCAGAATGTGAATAATTCAGCAGTTACAATAAATGTACAGTCGAGTCTAGATTGTCCTCCCCTTTTCTCTGCTAATTGCTTGCCTTCTGGATATTTGACTGTTACTAAGTCTCTCTCCCAGAGGGAAAGAGAAAGACCCAGTAGGACTCAATTATTTCTTTACTGCTAATGCCAACCAGTAATTCTAATATTAAAAGGGGGGAAGAGAATTTTTGGGAGAAATTACTATAACTATTCCTTAAATAAGATTTCAGATGGCCCTGGACTTCAGTTTTGATGCCACTAATGCCTCCACGGGAAAGGCTTAGTCATGACAAAATGTATTCTGCTCGCCAACATGTCCCTAGCATGTACCTTCCAGACTTCTCCTTCCTGTCCATCATGCTCGTGATAATTAAGAAGTGGGAAAAATAAGAAAGGAATAGGAGAGATTTGATGAATTTTTGTACCTTTGTTTTGGACGATGGAAGAGTTACAACCCCTAAACAGGAAAGGAGCTGGAGAGGCTGGAGAGATGGCTCAGTGGTTAAGAGCATTGCCTGCCCTTCCAAAGGTCCTGAGTTCAGTTCCCAGCAACCACATGGTGGCTCATAGTCATCTGTAATGAGGTCTGGTGCCCTCTTCTGGCCTGCAGACATACACACAGACAGAATATTGTATACATAATAAATAAGTAAATAAATATTTTTTAAAAAAAGATAAAAGAAAGGACCTGGAGAGACACCTCAATGGTGAAGAACACTTGCTGCTCTTGCAGAGGACCTGGGTTGGGTTCCTAGCACCCACATGGTGGTTTACTACCATCTGTAACTCAAGTTCCAAGAGATCTGTCATCCTGTTTTGCCCCCTGTGGGTCCTGGGTATGCACGTGTTGCACATTCATACATGCAGGCAAAGCACTCACATGTAAAATAAGATAAAAACAAGAAAGACCCCAACAGACATTGTCCTCTCTTCAGCCTCAGGCACAAACAGAAAGTTAGCCTGCTGGCCAATGGATGGAGCTAGAAAACATCATATTGAGTGAGGTAACCCAGACCCAGAAAAACAAATAATCATATTGCTTACTCATAAGTGATTTTTAAACATAAAGCAAAGAAAAACAGCCTACAAATCACAATCCCAGGGAACCAAGTCAACAATGAGAACCCTAAGAGAGACTTACATGAATCTGATCTACATGGGAAGTAGAAAAAGACAAGATCTCCTGAGTAAATTGGGAACATGGGAACCATAGGAGACGGTTGAAGGGGAGGGGAAAAGAAGAGAGAGGAGCAGAGAAAAATGTATAGCTCCATAAAATCAATTTTTAAAAAAAGACAAAATAAAAAGAAAGTTAGCCTGCTTAAAACACTTCCATTTCTCCTTAGTTTTTCTCTTACTTTCCTTGGATATAAAGTTGATGACAGGTCTGTGCAAACACCAGGAGGAATTCTGCCTTTTTACAACAACTACCACATCATTTTCTTTATTAAAACCATTTGCAGGGCCAGACTGTGGTGGCGGTGGTTCATGCCTTTAATCCCAGCATTTGGGAGTCAGAAGCAGGCAGATCTCTAAATTTGAGGCCAGCCTGATCTACATAGTAAGTTCTAGGACTACACCGAATAAACCTGTCTTGAAAAATCTAACAGCAAACAAATTAATTAAATAAATAAATAGAACCATTGCTGCTTCTTCATGAGCTCTACAGGATAGACTTTACCTCATACGATGAAAAAGAAAGTATTCACGAAACATCTCATTGTTCAGTACTCTTCCCCTGAAAGTCTGAGGAATGCTAGCCAGACTGGATGCATTCTCTGGAGATCCTCTGTGCCCTACTCCATGTTCCCTCCGTGACTATCCTCTGCCTGGGGTTGGTTAGTACCTGTTTGGTGCACTCAGCCCATGAATTCCTTTCTAAGCCTGGCCTACATCCCTCAGAGTGATTTGTTTTCACTTGTGAGTGGAGTGTTTCTGTTTATGACACAGCCTCCATCCACAGCTCTGAGTCCGCCATTGCTGCCCTGGCCCACCCACACCTACACGTACACCCATACCCGCCTTTTCTTCTCCCTGGGAACACAAACAAATTCTTCATTTAGTATAAATGAAAAATTAGGAAAGGACTGAATTTATTATCAAATGTTGTCTCCAACTTCAAATAACACGCTTAGTCAGTTTAAAGCAACAAATCCACTTAGATACACCACAGACTGTCCCCTTACTAGTTATGGAAACAGAGAAAAACTGTGTATTTGTTATATTTTTCGTGTTATTCCCAGACTTTAAGCTCTAGGCATTTTGCCTGAAAGGTTTTCTGGAGATTAACAAAAAACGTGCTGAGAATATTATTTGAAAATAACATTGAAATATTCTGCAGCCAAAATATGTCCTGTTTCCTGATTTTCAAAAAGACACCCTGTGATCCTAGCCCCAAGCACTCTGTCCTCCTGACTCAACACTTAGGTGTGTGTTGAGTTGTTGTGAATTGACCTTAAACACTGTGGTTCCTGAAACTTCTGGCTCTAGTTCGCTCCTGGTCCAGCTTCTGTTTGGTGAGCTCCTACCAACTTTGTTCACTCTGGCCCTCATACCCATCTACATGGCTTGTCTGTCTGTCCATTCTGACGCTTTTGATAAATTACAGTGACTTGTACACTCTGGGCATTTTATTTAATAAAGTTGTCCACAACCCTTTCCCTACTGGTGACTTAAAAGTTCTCAAGGAAAGGAAGTAACTCACAAAGCACCAGAGGAGATAAGGCCAAAGAATCATTCACTTACTCAACACTAAATAAATAAGTAAAAGTAAGTAAGTAAGTAAATAAATAAATAAATAATAAAATTTTTAAAGGATTCTCTGTGCATTATCTGTGAGGCTGAGCCAGAAATAGCCTCCCAGACTGACACAGGAGTTCTGTTTTGGTCAACATCTTCAATTAAAATTGTCACAGAATTTTCAACTGCCAGAAGTTTGGGAGAGGGCAAACAGGTTTCCACCATCAAGGACTGTGAGAGTGGACCACAGCCAGGCAAAGTCGTGGAGTCAGCATGGGTACATTTTTCATATCAAGTTAGTTCTTAAGTAAAGAATGTGCATATATACAGAGTATATGTATACTTATATTTATAAATAAAAGTATTTGATAGCACCTCTGGGGGCCTTCTCAGTCATGTCCGCAAACGGGTCTCGTGTGATAAAAGGTCTCCATCTCTGGAAAGGTCTCTTAGCCTTCAGTGTAACAATGCTGCGTGTGTCATACATGCTAATTTACACGGACGGCAGTGTGTGCATGCCATTCGTGAGATCAGAGAGAAGCCTGGGAGCTGGTAAGAATAGCATTTCCTTACACATCACATTCTCTGCACTTCACAAGAGGGGGGGATGGCGAGCTTGAGACTCTGTGGGTCTAAGAAAAGTCTCAGGAAAATTAATGAAGTCTATTTCAGAAGAGAGAGAATTTTCTCCAACAAAAGCATTTGGGGAACTCTTGGCTCAAGAATATATTTCTTATAAAATAAAAAATAAATAAAAAAATAAAAAAAAAGTAACAAGCCAGACAGGAAACCATCGAGGAGAACTCTTTAAAATTGTGATAAGGATGCTGAAGTGTAGCTCTCCACAGTAGAGAGCTGCTAGGGGCAGCAGTGGGGAAGGTCTCACTTTGCTTTAAGGGGATGGCTACTGTCAGTTTGACCACGCTCCAGTGATTACATGGACGTACAGATTGGACTTTTATTTTTGGGGGGTGAAGGCCACAGGAGGAGGGGCAGATCTGGGAGGACTTGAAAGAAGGGAGATTGGGGTACATTATATAAAATTACTAAATAATCAATGAAAAAAAGAAGGATTATAAAATTCTCATTCTTTTAGAATCAGTTTTTTTTTTTTTTAATGAGTTGGACGTTTCTATCTCAAACCATGTTTCAGTTTGCAACACAACAACAAAAAAAAAATGGCAACATCTGAGTAGTTTAGGCCTTTAAGTAAACTGATCGTCATTGGGGTTATTTCGGCTTCAACTAGAACACAGTATTTTGGAGATATCTGGAGCTAGGTGTTCAGATTCCAACCCTGATTTGCCCCTTGTGTCAGCTTTATGGCCGCTTGCCATTGTTTCTTTCCTCGTTTGGCTCGTTTCTCTTCGGGTGAGAGTTGGGGTACACTTCTTTTGCTCTTCCACTGGTGAGGTATTGTGTACGTCAACCGAGTACTGCACTTGAAACCGTGCGACCTTTTAAATATGTTTCTTTTTTTTTTTTTTTTTTTTTTTTTTTTTGGTTTTTCGAGACAGGGTTTCTCTGTGGCTTTGGAGCCTGTCCTGGAACTAGCTCTTGTAGACCAGGCTGGTCTCGAACTCACAGAGATCCACCTGCCTCTGCCTCCCAAGTGCTGGGATTAAAGGCGTGCGCCACCACCGCCCGGCTTAAATATGTTTCTAATGTAGCTTACATAATGTTCAGTTAAGATGAATATCCCTTGAAATATAATAAAGACCCAAGTTGATCATATTCTGAAAAATAGGCTTCTCTGAATTAGACACCAAAAAATTGTTTTCCCACAAATCCCTCCGGCTTGTCTGGCACTGCCCTTGATCAGCTAGAGGAGTTCTAATCCTGCTCTGGCTGCTCGGTCCCCTCTGCTCCTAATGCAGGATGGCAGCGAACAGGATTGCCAGCTGTGCTGCTGGTTTTCATATTCCCGTTTCCAACTGCCATTCACCTTTGCTAATTTATTTTCCTAGATTCATTAACAGCATTTATGATAGCTGTTCTGAGGGAAGTGGGGAGATGTGGAGCAAAAGCTCCAAAGTTTCAGTTACACAGGATGGGAAGCTGCAGAGACATAAATTGCAACCAAAGTTAATAATTATAATCAACAGTAGTATATTATAGGAGGAGAGTGGATGATAGATCTGTCTAATGCACACGTGTTCTCTAAGCTGTGTGGCTGATGACTCTTAATCTGTTTTGATACTATGATCATGTCATGGTACATATCTAGCACCGTGGCTACATACCTAAAACATGTGCCATAAAATATTGTAAGTTGGCCATGTGGGAGTAGAGCGCACCTTTAACCCCAGCACTCGGGAGACAGAGGCAGGTGGATCTCTGGGTTTGAGGGTAGGTTGGTCTACAGAGTGAGTTCCAGAACAGCCAAGGCTACACAGAGAAACCCTTTCTTGGAGAGGAAAAAAAAAGGTAAATAAAATTGTAAGTTCTATAGCCATTTATCCAAATACTTATGAGTTTGACGCAAGGCAGGTAAGACAACTGAGAAACAAAATGTTTTCTTTTCTTACATCTTCACATCTGATTATGGAACTATTTTTTCCTAAACAAAGTTGCCATGAGCTTGTAATTCTAACTTGTGCCACAAAAAAATAAATAAATAAATAAATAAATAAAAATAAAAAATTTTTGGAAGAGAGAAGAAAATGTATTTATGCATCAACATAGATATGAATCACTCAACAGTGTTCCCCGTGACTCAAAACAGCACCCATTTCTTCCACAAATTCTCTTAAATAAGGCTTGTCTGTCTTATTTCTCACCTCTACCTTCCCAGGTAAGTGTGACAATTAGTGACTAAGATGATACCCCTTCTTAATACATATCCTATCTAACGATTGCAGTAAACAGAGGAAAGATATTGTAAAATAAAAAGTATTTTTAAAACTAAGTTCTTGTTGGCATGTAACTAAACAATTACGTAAGAATTATACATAAGATTAAGGTATATACATATTTGGAAAACCTATGGAGTCAAAGTTCAATGTAGTTAGTTGATCATGTCTTTAATCTCAGCACTTGGGAAGCAGAGGAAGGTAAATATCTGTGAGTTCTAGAACAACCTGTCTACATAGTTAATTTCAGGACAGCCAAAGCTATAGAGAGAGACCCTGACTGAAAAAAAAAAACTATAAAGTCATAATTATTTTGTGCAAGTTCCTGAATTGAGCTCCTTCTTCAGAGGTAAAAGAACAGACTGGAGGTGATTCTGGATCCCTGTGAGGTGTGGAGGACAAGGCTGGCGGCTCTCATCTCTGCAAATGAGAATGATGTTCTCTGGAGGTTTCCTGGAAAGGCTGAGACGTGAATAATGTTCAGTTCTAGGGTTGCAGAAGTGCTCAGAGGTTCATAGTATGAGTGTCTGTGTGGGCAAGGGAGAGATTCCACAGTGCCTACTGTTTGAGAACCCTAGAATACACCCACCAGAATTATTAACACCTCTTCAGTTTTGTTGTTGTATTCCCACAATTAACTTGGTAAATTAAACTGTTACTAAATGGACAAAAGAGTGTTGCGGATGACACAAGAAGAGGTTCCGTGATGCACTGCACCAATAAGGGGCCGAGGTTCGTCAGTAGCAGCCAGGCAGGAGAAAGGGGCCAATGAGCAGGCAATCCTTCACAGCATCAGCAGATGCCAGCTCACTCATAACTTTCTTTTCCTGCTAATCTGCACTGAAGAATAGAGGGCTAATCTCTTCCCTTTTCCTTGTTCCTTCCTCGGCGCTATTAGGAAGAACGGAGTTTGCCAGCCAGAGTTCTGGAGTCACTTTCTTTTGTAGATCTCAGGAGTGTGGCCAGAGACTGGGGAGAAAAGAAAAAAAAAAAAACATGGGCATGATGAGTCCCTTGCCTCACCTCTAGGGCTCTAAACTTTAACCACAAGTGTGTAAATCTGATTGTCATAAATTTTGGAACCTATCTCTCTGAAGAATATGCACACTTCATGTTTTACTTACTCTCCGTTGAAGTTCTTGTTCAGGATACTGATTGATTGGCTACTCTGTTTTTGAGGACTTTCCCTAGAGTATATGAATTAATAAACAATAAATTTTATACTCCTAAATCTTTTTAACAATTAAATATCAGTAGGTAACAGTTGCCTTCTTTCCTAATGCTGGATTCCTTTGACAGCCACTATGCCGTGGTTGTAGGGTCTACAGTACAGGGGGGGAGTAAAACTGAGCAGCAGCACAGGAGTGGTGGGCAGTGAGTCAGGTGGTTGTAAGTGCTGTGGATAAAAATAACACAGTGAAAGGCAAGCGGACGGAGCTTACGGTTTGTCAAAGAAGGCTCCCTAAGTGGGTAACCTTTAACCAATGACCTAAAGGAGGGAAGGAGCCAGCTGTGGACTTCATGGAGCCAGAACAGATCGGGGGAGAGAGACAGTTTGTAAGGAGAGTGTGTGCCTAATAAACACCGAGAGAACAAGGACACCAGGTGGCTGAGAAACGCAGGAGTAGGAGAGCAGCGGTGCCGGGTGGACAGCAAGGCAGGCAGGCAGGCGCCTTGAACCTGGAGGCCACTGTAAGAGCTTGGCCTTTGTTCCGAGCCAGGTAGATGGGTTATGATCGTGCAGACGTGGCTGAGCGCCTTGCGGTTTACCCCTATCGCTCTGTATACTGTGTTAGACAAGAAGGGGAAAGGGATAGGGTGGATGTGGAGAGACAGGATGCACTGCAGCGATCAAGGTGAGGGGTGAAGTAATACAGAAGCAGTGTGGGGAGAAGTGACCCATGAGACCTGAAAGCAGAGCAAACAGGATCTGCTGATAGCTTGAATGTGGCCTCTGAAAGAATGAGAGGCGTTTAAACAGGCAAATGAAGTCACTGGGGTTCGGGATCTGAGTAACCACCAGGTCAGCATTGCACTGTGTGAGATGGGGAAGCTGGCTTGCAGGGGAAAATCAGCCTTTTAAGGTCAAAGCGCCCTCTTATAGCAAGTAAAAACACAGAATAGGCGATTGTAAGAACAAGTCTAGTGTTCTGGGGACAGTTTAAATTTGATGTACCTGAGGGTTCACTCAAAGGCCTGTTAATGAGTGCAAGGTTGCTATCAAGGTGCATGGCAGCCCAGTGGTAGTGGCACAGGCCTTTTAATCCCAGCACCTGGGAGGCAGTGGCGGATCTCTGAGTTCAAGGCCACCCTGGTAAACAGAGTGAGTTCCAGGAGTCTAGGGCTGCTTAGAGAAACCCAATCTTAAAACAAACAAAGAAAGAAACAAAGAAACAAACAAAGCATAGCAGCCAATGTAATAAGGGGTCCTCACCAAGAAAGGTGTGGGGGCACAATTCAGAAGGGTTAGGTGTTAGATCCCATTCTGGAAATGGGAACATAGAAAGGTCCAAGGACCCCAGAATGAAGTTAGGATGTAGCAGGCCACGGAAGGCACAGGGAGGGATGACGAAGAGCGTCTTAGAACCTAAGGAGAAGCAGTTTGACATTTCATTGAGCAGTTACAGCCCACCAGTGTGCTGAGGAAGATGAAGGGAAAGAAAGACAAGGGCATCAGGTAGAACAATGTTTTGGAATAAGGCGACCCATCCACAGGATTCCAAGAGACAGAAATAATAAGTGTTTGGGGAAATGGAAATGTGAATTGCTCTGATTTGGTCTTATACATTGTACACCAGGTCCTGAACTGTCAAAGTGAAATACATAAATATGTACAAGTAGTATGTGCCCATTAAAATTAAAAAATAATGCTGGAGAAAATTATGTCAAAGCATGGGGACTCAAGGGGGGTTAAAACTAGAACAAGACAATTCTGAGAATTAAGCACGGACTGATCAGGATTTGGGGTTGTGGAGAAGGGAATGTCAGCAAAGGAGAATGGGAAGGAGCAGCCGATGAAGGTGGATGCAAAGCTTTGATGGTGTGATAACCTCAAAGTACAGGGGCTGTGGGGCCAGTTTGGAGTTTGTCCATCTACTTTCATCACTGACAAAAGAGCCAACATAGCATCTTAAGAAAGTAATAGATAAATACAGGCTCTCAGTTTCAGGAGTTCGAGTACTCCAATGTGTTAGGGAACGACCGAGCAGAGAGCAACTCACACCATGATGGTCAGAAGCAGAGGGAATGCCTATGGTAGAAATCTCCCTCTCTGTGAGATGGTACCACCCACACAAGGTGTAAACCCTTCCCCACCCCCCAGTAAGCCCTGTGTGCAAACATCCTCAGACATACACACCCAAGTATACTAGACTTATCTAGGGACTTCTCAATCTAATCAAGTTGTCCATCAAGGTTAATTACTAAGAGCTGAAGGTACCAGGACAAGCCTATAGTCCCAGCACATCAAAATGAAGATGTGCACTGGCCATAGGAATTGGTGTCACAGAACTCAGTGGGTACTGAGCCGTTTCAGTGCAACTGCAACTGAGCATGTAGCGTGAAAGCCTGAGAAAGCGGGCAAGAGGAAAAGGGTGGTGTGTGACTGTAAATAGACACAAACACAACGCAGGAAAGTAATGGTGACTGGGAAGAAAGGCAAGCGAAAACTGGGTTAGGTTAGTGGGGAGGAGGACGGTCATGTTTACTGAGTGGGGATGACCAAAGGAAAGACAGAAAGCTGAGGGAGCAAAGAGACCTCAGAGATAAAGGGTTGCGCTGTGATTGGCTCACTGTGGACCATCTTCTGCCTCTTCCCCCATTAAATTAAAAATGCATTGAATGAATTTTCTCACTGTGATGTATAGGAACACATATGCTAACATTGTATGTTAAAACATTTTCTTTGTTCACATGCGTATCTTATCTATTTACTCTACTTTGCCTGGGAATCACAAAACACATCATGGACACCTTGCCCACCCCATGAATTGTCAAGAGGAAGGGGAGAAGATGGGTTAGTGTGGAAGCTGAGAGCCATCCTAGATGGAAGGCATGACTGCTCACCCAGGATCTAGAGGGCAAAGGATGGGACATGGACAGGTGAGTAAGCAGACTTGGGAATGGTAGCTGCAGTGAAGTGGAAAGCGGTGTGGGGTTTCCAGTACTTGTTTGTATTTTCTCAGTGAAATAGTAAACTCAGTCATTAGCCAAGGAGGATTGTGCACCACAAGGCTTGAAGAGAGAAGAAAGCAGTTGAAGCAACCACCCTGAAATGTGGGAAAGTAAAAGGGCTTGGGAGGGTCGCACTTCCTCCAAAACACTTGAGGGCACCCGGAGAACTGCCGAGTTTCTCCATCACTGTAAGAACAGAACAGGAGAGCTGGACTCAAGATTCTCAAATGGCATCTGAGAAGTAAGGATGGCGCAGAAGAGGTACAGGGCACTAAGGGTGTGTGCAAAATGATCGGGCAATCTAAGCTGAGTAAAGATAGAAGTGAGGCTAGAAAGGGACACTGAGATGATGGGAGGCTTGAATGTAGTTCTTCGTAGGTCCAAAATAGCAGGAGTTAAAGTGCAGATCTGACTGAGAAAGATGGCAAGTGATGGTGTGAGAATGGGATGCTTGAAACCGAGGTACTAGAGAGATGTGCACTTAACTATTTCTAAGGACACCCACATGGAGCTTGCGAATATTGTATTTGCTGTGCACGAGTCAAATGGCACTCTATACTTCCCATGCCTCCAAAGGTGGTTACTGGTAAGAGTTTTATATACATCAAATGAATGTACACACAGAGAGAACTTCACTGTTGTCCTCTTTAGTTTGTAGTCAATAAAATCATGTTAGGTATATGTTCAAACCTCAGATTTTTGTTTTAATTCTGGAGGTTTTTTTCCATAATGATTTACATAGATCTATTTCACTTTTAATGGGTTTCTTTTTCTTTCTTTTTTTTTTTTAAACATAGCTTCCAACTTCCACTTGAACTGTATTCTAGAAGTGTCTTCAATGGTAGATGTAATTTGAAATTAACGGAGTTTAGAGTCTGGGTCCCTCACCTTTACAGACCTCATTTAGTGGCTCTGAGTGGGTGAACAACAGGCTTGTGTGGCTTTAGTCTTTGTGAAGCTTGTAAGAGAAAGACACTTCCAGTGTGAAGATTAAGACTCCTTCCCGATCTCCTCCATGGCACTTTCTCAGTAGTGAATGCAGTTGAAGAAGCTATGAGTACCCAGAAATAAACTTTGACTTCTAACTGAAGTCTTCCAGAGAAATAGACATTTTTGTAGCTAATTTTGCACAGCTGTTTCTTCAAATGGGCTTCATAGTTGAATAACTTTTGAAGCCAGCAGAACTTTGATCTGTCTCTCCAGGTTTAAGAACTGTCACTTAATAGTCTGCATCCTCAAGGATGTCTTGGCTGCAAGCCCCCGCCAACTGACTACCCCAAATGTCTATTGCCAAACCTTATAGCAAAAATCTCCTCCCTCAGCTGGGCGGTGGTGGCACATGCCTTTAATCCCAGCACTCGGGAGGCAGAGGCAGGCGGATCTCTGGGAGTTCGAGGCCAGCCTGGTCTACAAGAGCTAGTTTTGGGACAGGCACCAAAGCTACAGAGAAACCCTGTCTCGAAAAACCAAAAAAAAAAAAAAAAAAAAACTCTCCTCCCTCCTCCCTTCCTCACCCTTTTCTACCTCCTCTGCCCCCAAAATAATTCTACTGTGGCCAGGGAACTTTCAGTTTCCTGCATGCATGCTCAGAAAATTTAAACCAAATTTTAGCTGCAGCAATTTTGTATACTAATTGGTATAAAGCTATTGAATCTTAGACTGATTTTAGATTATTATAACAATATGCCAATCACTTTATCTGTTTTCAGTTGTTTGTATAGCTTTTTTTGCCTTTATCTGAGAATTAAACCAGAGAATCGCCAACTCAAAAATTCAGATATAGGAGGCTATTTAGAGATCACTTAATCCCACAGTTTGACTTCATTGCTTTGGAAGATGAGGCATGAGACAGAGAAGGATAAGCACTTGTCAAGGAAGGGGCAGTCCAATGTTAAGTGTTAAGGTGAAGAGATCAAGTGGGGCAGTTCCCAGATCCGGACCAGGAAGCTGTTGCCCGCATACTGCTGTAAATCTTAATACATTCTGTCTCACTAACAGACACTAATGACTGTAATAAATTAAGAATGGTTTAGCTAAGCAATAAACAATTACAGTTGACACGGGGTATAAACTTGCCGCCCTAATTGATGTACTGACCAAGAGATCTTTGTAGGCTAAAAACATTGGTCCTAATTTACCTATAAAATATAGCTATATAAATTTATATGGAGAAGGACTGGAGCATATTTAATATTCAGGTAATAGGTGCACAGAATAAGGCATTGAAAAATAGAGATTCAGAGCCAGGCAATGGTGACATCCAGCACTAGAGAGGTAAAGACTGAGTTAGATCTCGGAGTTCAAGGACAGCCTGGAACTAGTTCCAGGACATTGAGGCTATACAGAGAAAATCCTATCTTGAACAACAAACAAACATACAAAAAATAGAGATTCTGACTAGAGCCACGATTTGTCACATTCTCTTGAAGAGTGATGACCCTGACTCACCTCATAGTATCATGAAGATTAACAAGATTCTGTCTCTAAGTTTTCTAAGCTGCATGTATTGAAAACTACAGTCAAGTAGCAGTTGTGCCTGGTAGGTGTGTTCCGTTTTGTAAGGAGATACAAGGATAGAGTAAGAAGACTGATCTTGGGCAAGTGCATCCCAGCAAGGCTCATGCATCCTAACCTGCTTCATCCTGCCATTTGTTCACCATGGGAGATGCTATATTTATTCTGGTAAGACTGCCATTGCTTCAAGCATTTTCTGAAGTGCTCTTTTGAGACAACATTGGTGCTGTTGTGGGACACAGGAGAACAACAGCCTCCTTATGGCTAAAGAAATTATGGATGTACATAAAAGTCTTTTAAAAACAGAAGTGGAGTTGGGTTGTAGTTCAGGGGTAGAATATTAGCCTAGCATGTGGAGACCCTGGAACTGAATGATTCCACCACCACCACCACCACCCCACAACAAAACAAACAAACAGAAAACCAGAAAAACTATCCCTTTATCAAGCAGTTAAGCACCCTGCAAAGACAAAGTTCTACGTATCTAAAAGAAGCAGTTGCATAAGAAGACAAATGTCAGTTTAAAGTTTCTACAGAGTTATTATAAGACTCATCAAAAGCATTTTTAAGCACATCTATGCATATGGAATTCTCCCGGAAGATAGGAACTCTTTTAATATGAAAAATGGAATTTGTAATGTTCAGTTATTTGACAAGTCATATGTTGGCCAATGATTTTAGGAAGTAATTTCTGTGTGGGAATTTTACATGCTAAAGTATATTATGTGTATTGGTCCATTTATCTTTACAGCAACCTAAAGATATTGCAAAAATAGAGAGCATTATCATCTTAGGACTACTTAAAAATTCAGGCTCAAAAATTTAAGGTACAAGGTCCATGTTGATATAATGAGTAAATGAGTTTGATCTAAAACCATATCCTTCCTGTTTCTCACTCTGAGCTCTTTCAAAATTAAATCAAATATTTCTAACGTGTGTGATTAAGAATTCTCAATCCCAGCAGGGTCTTTATACTGTTTTGAAAATCTGTACAAAAAGGATGTTGTTTCAACTTATTCTCTTCTAACATTAAAGACTAGTAAAAAAGCATGTGGGGTGATATGTAACTTAATTTTTCTCTTTGCTTTGGGGTAGATCTATTTACTCATAGGTAGAGATGAGTCTCTGGCTACAATGCTGAAGGCTACTACATCTTCCTCCTGCTCCATTTTTAGACTGTTCGTTCTGGTGGATAACTATCACTGTGCATGGGGATGCTTAGGTTGCCCTGTTGAGAACTGTACATAACAAGGACCCCACGGCTCTTGCCCACAGTCTTGAGAATACTCTTGCATGGAAGCACTGCCTCTAGGCCCAGTCAAGGCTCTGACTTTGTGAAGACTCTGATCTAGAACCTCAATGCTAAAGCACTCTTAGGTTCGCAGAACTCATGTAGAAAGATGACTGATTGTTGTCTTAAAGGCCATACATTTTGAGTGATTTTTTTTTAAATTAAATATTTAGTCACAGATAACTAAGAAGACTCTCCAACAAAGTGGTCTGTGACCTGCAAACTTTGTAGGAACTTGTACAGTCCACTCTCTTATCCATGAACTTTACATCTACAGATTCCACCAATTACAAGTGGGAAATGTTTTTTAACTTTTGTATTCAGATGTAGCACAAATCCTAATTGGTATTAATAATAAAAACCTAGAGTCAGACAAAGGAATAATGATGAAGATCAGAGAAGCAGAGAAGTCAGCCACTAGAGAGTTCTTTTACTTCTCCCAATGCTTAGACCGAATGGGTGATCCTATCCTCAGAGTGCATCTCCAGACTGCATCTGTCTCCACCAGACTAATTGATCTCATGTCTCCTCCTTCCTTATATTCCTCTCTCAGCCCAGGCATATCACTCCTGCCTCCACTTCCCTAGTGCTGGGATTAAAGTTGTGGGATCCCAAGTGCTGAGATCACCTTTGTGAGTTCTGTTTCCCTTTTAGACAGATTCAGTCTTGTGTAGCCCAAGGTGGCCTTGAACTAACAGAGATCCCTCTGCCTCTGTCTCCTGAGTCCTGGGATTAAAGTTGTGTGCCACCACTCCCTGGCCTCTATAGCTAGCTAGTGTGGCTAGCTCTGCACTCTGATCTTCAGGCAAGCTTTATTTGTTAAAACACAAACAAAACATCACCGTATTCAGTATGTACCTTGTTCCTGTCATTATTTTCTAGGCAGTTCAATATAATAAAGCTTTTCATGTAAAGCTAGAGACTACTTAAGATATAGGAGGTGTGTGTAGATGTGATGAAAACACCACTATATATATATATATATATATATATATACATATATATATATATATATATATATTTGGTTTTTTTCGAGACAGGGTTTCTCTGTGGTTTTGGAGCCTGTCCTGGAACTAGCTCTTGTAGATCAGGCTGGTCTCGAACTCACAGAGAACACCACATTTTAATAAGGGCTTGAGTTTCTGTGGGTTTTGATGTCCACAGAGATCCTGATCCCATTTCCCTATAGGCAACAACAGATGAGTGTGTCCTATAGCCATCTTAGAGGGTTATACCTCATTAGTGTGTGTTATGCTCTAAATAGGAAAGGTCTCCCCCTGAACTCATGTGTTTAAACCCTTAGTCCCCAGAGGTGACAATGTATGGGGAGGGTGTGGAACCTTTTAGGAGTCAAGAGGTCATCAGTAGAGGCAAGGGTCACTGGGTGGGGGCCTTGAAGGTGATAAATATTTCTGGATCCAGCTCAGGCTCTTAGGGCTGCAAGAACTTGATGGGCTGCAAGCTCCCACCATGTGGATGAGCCATCCGGTGGTCACACCTCTCCCACCAGGGTGGACTGTACTCTCTGTAACTTCAAGCCAAAGTAAACTTCTCTTTCTACGTGGCCACTGCGAGGTATCCTGTCACAGCAAAGAGAAGAGCTAATTCATACCGGGAATGCTCTTGAGAAGCCCTGCAGCACAGAAACCAAATGTTTCCTGTTTGTAATATAATTCCAATTTCTCTTTAGGAAGTAGCATCTGTATCACGCGAAAGGGGGCTGGGATACGCTGAACTGTAGCACTGTAAATCTCTAGCAGTTTTAGTTAGTTGCATGCTTATTTGGAAAAATGAAAATAGAGGAAAAATGAAAATAGAGAAAAAATACCAGAAGCTACACCTCAGCTGGGCCTGCCTGCTGGACATGCCTATCACGCCAGAACTTGGGAGGTGAGGCAGAAAGATCAGGAGTTCAAGGTTATCCTCAGCTAAATAACAAGTTTGAGACGAGCTGGACACCCGAGACTTGGTAGCCCAGAAAATAAAACAAAAGAGCTAACACTACAAATCCAGTAGATGCAGACGTTTGGGTCTCTACTGGAGCACAAAGCACTTAGAGATATTAGAAGTTTTAATGTTATAGGTAAATGGACTCAACCTAGTTGTCAATCAACAGATTAGTAGATAATTTCTATATGCATCTATATATGCATATATAGATACTTATATGCATACTTGTATACACACATATGTATATACATCCATATATAGGTATGACTATTACTCAGCTCTAAAGGAAGTTTAGATAATGCTGGAAGTCAGGCATGATAATGCATGCCTGTTATCCCAGTACTCGGGATTCAAAGGCAGTCAGATCTCTGTGAGTTCAAGGCCAGTCTGATCTACATAATGGACTTCTAAGCCAGCTAGGACTACTCAGTCAAGACTGACTCAAAAGAAAAGATAAAGGAAAATAAACAAACTTTAAATATATAATATTAATTGAGCTATAAAGTCAGAAATAAACCATATGTTCATTGTCATATGCAGAAACTAGCCAAATGTGTGTGTGTGTGTGTGTGTGTGTGTATACAAATGTGGAAGTAGGTAAAACACAACAAGAAGAAAAGAAAACAAGAAAGGCTAAATATAAAGAGATGAGGAAGAACTAAGTGCAGATAACGGGCGTAGGTTATGAAAGAGGACATAAAGCCAGTTGCTTTCCTAGTACTAATTCTATCACGGACTTTCGGTTTTCTTTTTGGTTTTGGTTCTGGTTTTTGGAGGTGGGTAAGGGCATAAAATAGATTAGATACTGAACATGGAAATTATAACATGAAGAAGCTGGAGAGATGGCTCGATGTTTAAGAGTGCACAATGCTCTCCCTAAGCCAGATTCTCAGCCCTCAAGTCAGGAGAATCTGACTGCTCTGACCTCTCTGGGCCCGTACGCTCATGTGAACATAATTAAAAGTAATAAAAGAAAATGTAAATAGGAAGTTCCACTTCTTCCATTCTGAAAGCCAATTGTAACTCTGTAGAAGTTCACTGAGTTCTATAGACTTTGGGTCTGATTAATTTTGCTGTGTGAAGTTTTTATTTATTTGCAAGTTTTTTATAATAAAGTTTATAACATTTTTAGATTATACTAATGCCATAAGAGGCATTAGAAACAAAATATTGAGGGACCTGTAATAGGTTGAAGGAAATGAAAAAGAGTAAAATCTACATAATATTTGAATCTCTATTGACTTGGAGGAGGGAAAAAAATCTGTAAAGGACAGCAGTGAGACAGTTTGAGGGTATTTGATGTATTTGAAGTGTGGGGTTAATATAGATAATATTATTGTATTAATGTCAGATTATCAGGGTATAGAAATTGTACCATGATTATGTAAGAAATGTTTTTGTTGGGTAATTTAATGCTAAAATTAATAAGGTTAAAGTGTCAAAATATGTATAACTGTGAAATGACTCAGAAAAGGCATGTGTGTGTGTGTAGATCTTGTGCCTGAGCATAGGCATCTGTGTTTGTGTCTATGTGTCTGTGTAGTTCTCTTTGTGTGTCTGTGCATATGTGTATGTCCTTGTGTGGGGGCTATGTCTGTGTATGTATCTGTGTGTCTGTGTGTTTCTCTTTGTGTGCCTGTATATATGTGTATGTCTTTGTATGGGGGCTATGTCTGTGTCTCTGTGTCTACATGTCTGTGTTTTTCTCATTTTTCTGTGTGTATGTGTATGTCTCTGTGTGGGGCTATGTCTATGTCTGTTTGTGCACTTATCTCTTTCTACTGTACTATATTTCCTGAGAACATGAATAATACGTCCTTTGCTTTCATCCATAATATACCCTCATAATATTATTTCAAAGTAATTTATATTTTCTTTTTCTTTCTGGATTTCCTTTCTCCCTTTTGTTTTCTTTCTTCCTTCCTTCCTTCCTTTTTTTTTTCTCACATTCGATAAGTGCCAGTGTTTTCATGCTATCAGCTCACCACTATCCACAGGTCACATGATGGCTCCTTGTCCCCACCATGAGCTTCTTCCTAGAGGTAGTCAGTGCTAGGTATCATCTAGCTGCAATACATGGTGGACTGTGCTGAAAAATCTTCACCATGTTCTGCTGAAAACTCAGAAGGCCATTTTACTGGAAGACGGGGTGTCTGCTGATTGCAATTAGTTATGTTCAAATGAGATTGCACTGGGTTAGTGAGTATCCTTACGAACAGCTAAAATAGACACACGGGGACAGAGGGAAGCACACCAGGTGAAGACAAGGGCCGAGACTGCAGCAAGCATCTGCAAGACAAAGAACACCCATGATCCCTGGCCACCAGGGAAAGCAAGGGGAAGAAACCAGGTGGTTCTTCCCCGGAACCACCTGGTTTCTTCCCCGGAACCTCAAGCAGATAGCTGGCCTGCTGCCACCTTGACTTCACACTCCAGCCTTCAGGGTCGAGAAAGTGATTTTCTGTTAGTCCAGCCACTACGTTTATGGGAATTGCTATCTGGCAGCCTAGGAAATAAATTTAATGTAGATATTTATAAGGTTGTACCAGTTTGCTAGGCGGACCCTTTTTAGATCAGCTTCCACTCTAGGCCGTAGATCTCCCCCAGTCTCTGGCCCTGTGAGTCAACTGCACAGCCACAGTGCAAAGATTCTTGATAACAGATTTCCTGCCCACTAAGCTTCGGTACAGGGACAATTTATTTGTCATCCTCTCAGAATATTTGCATTTTAATAACATACTTAGTCATTCAGCGCTCACACTCGTAGTGTCCATTGGCTCTCGTGGTTTACCAAGTGCCCGATGGATGCCAGGCGGTGCAGTAGGTCAGCCAGTGCACTTTTTTAGGACACACAAGCGGCTTCCCCTGCAAGGTTCAGGTTGGGCCTTGCAGATCTCTGAGACCTACTCAAGCAGCGAGCTCAGAGACTGTAGTAGACACTCTGTGGGGAACATAATAACATGGATGTCGTCTTTCACTGAAAGGGTGCCCCGGAAAAGGCAAGCTCTGTATGAGCAGGGTTTAAGGAATAAACAAAGAGAGAAGAGGAAGATAAGTAACCAGGCATATAGTCCATCCAGCAGCCTCCAGCTAAGTAATCAGTGGAAAATTCCACAGGACTGCTCACTCCCAGCTTTGTCCCTAGGACCCTCACCTCTTGATCTTCCATCTTGATCTCTGATTTTTTTGATCTTTATGTCCACTGCCTTCTGTGTATGTTGTAACATTATGTATGTTCTTTATCGTTTTGTTCATGTATCTTCTCTAGTCATCTTATGTTCTCTCTGGATTTTTACATCCGGTTACATTGGTCTCAGTTACCACGGAGTATATGGTGATGTCTCCCAGTGTTACACTCTGAACCAGAACTCCCTCCTAAGCTGCACACTATTAAACCTGACTGCTTACGAGATAGCTCCCCGTGGATGTTCCACAAATATCTCAAATCCAGTGCCTTCACCAAATCCACTGGCTTCGTCATCAAACAAGCTTTTCTATCACCATGTATCATGCTATTAACATGACAAACAGTGTGTGACAAGGTTGGTAATGTACATACTGTTTTCCCTTTGTCATAAACATAGAGCCTTTGAGCTTCAAAAGAAATTTAAGTTCTAGGTATTTTGTGGATATATCTTCTTTATCTTTTCACTTTGACCATTTCTCTATTGAGACTTTTTTTTTTTTTTTGAGATGGCATTTCTCTGTGTAGCCCTGGTTCTCCTGGAACTCACTCTGTAGATCAGGCTGGCCTCAAACTCAGAAATTTGCCTGCCTCTTCCTCCTGAGTGCTGGGAAAGACTATAATCTTAATTTTGAAAGTCTGCCTTCATTTTTTTGTGTGTGAACTATTATCATTCACTTAGTACACTCCAATCCTATTATAAAAGACAAGGAACACCCTAAGTTTCTAACAGTAGAGTTCTGCTTGTCTGAATGATGAAACCTCAGCACAATGACGTATTGGAGTTATGCTCCAGATGAATATTCAACAAATTAAGAAACGCTTGTGATTGATAATATTTAAATGCAGGTTTAAAACCAGGTCATTGTGATGCATACCTTTAATCTCAGCACTTAGAAGACAGAGAGAGGTGAATCTCTATGAGTTTGAGGCTAACCTGGTCTACAGAGTGAGTTAAAGGACAGCCAGAGCTACACAGAGAAACCCTGTCCCGAAAAACAAAATCAAAACCAGAAACAAAACAGGTTTAAAGCTATATAAAGATAGTCATGATTTCATGATTTTTGTTTTTACATGGGATCTACTATGTAGTCAAGGCTGGTCTTGTTCTATCTGCCTTTGCCTTCCAAATACTGGAACTAAAAGCGTGAGGTACCACACACATGACTTTTGACCCTATAACTAAATGAAAATATAACCAGGGTCTGGAGAGATGTTTTATTCATTAAGAACATTTACTGCTCTTTCAGAGGATCTGGGTTGAATTCCCAGCACCCACATCAGTGTCTTACCACCATCCATAACCTCCTGTTCTTCCTAGTCTAGGGGATCCGATTCCATTCTCTGGCCTCCTCAGGTACCCGCACATATGTGGTAAACACGAACTCACACAAACACTCACACTTACACATATGTTTAACTTTTTTAAAAAAAAATTAAAGAGCAGAATAGCCAAATAATTATTGTAGACTAACAGCATCTATCTTGACTCCTTCTTGAAATTCCATCAAAAGGACATGTCCATGAAGAAAATAAATGGACAGAAACCAACCACCAGGGGCAACCTTAGAAATGGAGACTCAGGGAAACAATTCATGGGACACTCTGGAATCTGTCCTGGAACAGCTAAGAACTGGAGAGAGGCATACCAGTGTTGGAAGGGGATTTCTGTTGTTTGTTTGATGCAAACCAGCAAAGGCTTTTGATAGGCTGTGGGCTGGGGAGTGACAGGATCTGAATTCTGTTTTAGTTCTCATCTTAGCAAGCAAATCTATTAGAGTTTGGCGAGTGTAGCAGTGAAGACGCTGATGTAAAAGTCCCTTCTCTGTCCATGCACAAGATGATGCAGTCTGGACCATATCTATCTGGGCAGGTGTGGAATGGGTGGCTGCTAAGTTGAAAACAAGTGCAATTTATTTAAAAGTGTATCGTCATGATATGTGGAGATATTTGGTGACAGATACATTTTGGTTATCTGTGCTCTTCGGTCAACAGAGTTTGGCTTTTGATCTGGAAGGAAAGAAAACCATCCACATCTTTAGCTTCGGCAACATGGTGGATGTGATGGATCCTGGGATGACATTAAAAAAAATTTGAGACATGTATTATGATTGGTAGAGCCACAGTGAAACATCCTTTAGTGAGGGTAGAAATATTTGAAAATTATATCACTTATTCTTATGCCTCAAGCTACATAGACTACAATTCCTCACAAAACAATTTTCTACATCAAAAAAGTATTTCTAAATTACTAAGTATATACAGTTTTAGAAGAAGGGCAAACTAATAAATCTCATCCATCCAACATTCTGCCTCATCACTTCCTAAAGAAAACTTGTCCTTAGAAGAAGATAGGTTGAATTGCAAAAGCCATCTAAGTCTTCTGTAGCAAATGGGAACCACCCATGGTCCTCTTCATTTTGAAAGTCAAAATTAATCAGACCCAGATGTGCAAACAGGTTGGTCTTGCCCAGGATTCAGAAGCTGAGATGGTCAAGGACATACCTGAAATAACTTTTGAAGAAAGACACTATTATTAGAGGTCACACCATACGGTAGTCCCCAAAGTGTGACAAGACTAGCCATCATGACATAATGGTGCACAGAGGTTGTGCAGAGGTAGACAATAAGGAAACATCTAATAATGTAAGAACTATAATTTCCAAGTCATCCGACTAATAGGCATCCAAGCCTAACAAGGACTTATAGGGTAAATAAGCATCAGCTAGATTTTAGGTCTTCTACTGTGACACTAGGGGCAAGCCAAAGGCAATGGCAATCTGAGTTGGCTTGTCATTGTATATCTCTTTATGCCTGGCTCTGGGATCAGGAACAACCCTGCCCATCCTCTGCAGTAACTATATCCTGATATTCTTCAGCAATTGGCCAGAGAGAAAAAGAAATTAACCCAGTGAGTAGAGAATGTCTATGGCGTATTTAAGAAAAAATCATAGAAAAACAGAAAAAAAAGATAACTGTGCTGCCTAGGGTGGTGATACTTGTCTATAATCCAGCACTCAAGAGGACACAGCAAGAGAAAAGACACAACAAAGAAATAAAAAGACTTACTGTAAAATCTGTAGAAAAATATCAGTCCTGATATACTTAAGCATATGCATATGTATTTAAATTCCCAAAACATCAAATGCTGTCTATGTGACAGTATTAAAAGATGGTTTCTTTAGGAAGGATTTGACCCTAAAAACACTTCCTTCCTGGGTGAGATTAACTTGTAAAAGAGGCTTCACATAACCTTCAATTCACTGGCTCCTCTGAGGCCGGAGGACTCTTGCTCATCTTGGGTTCTATATGTGTCAATAGATACCATCTAAAAAACAGAGAGCAGCCTTTGCCAAACAAACCTTCGGTCTCCTTGATCTTGAAATTCTTAGCCTCCAGAACTGTGATAAATTCATTTTTTTTCTTTTTAAATTAAGCAGTTTGTGGTGTTTTATAATAACAGAACAGACTCAAATAGCTCAGCATAGATTAGTGTAAAACTAGCTACACAGCCTAGATCCTTTACCTGGTGCTCCCTTTCGAATGTCCATGCTACCACTGCAAGAGCAGTCAAAGGAAAATCGTTAGCTTGCTGGTACTTGTGGAAGTCTTTGGTTCCTAGGATGTTGGAGGAGAGAGCCACTTGTTCTTCCGGGCTGCCCTGCTAGGTTAGACCTGAAATAATCACACAGGAACTGTATTAATTAAATCACTGCTTGGCCCATTAGCTCTAGCTTCTTATTGGCTAACTCTTATATTAATTTAACCCATTCCTTTTAATCTGTATATCACCATGTGGCTGTGGCTTACCGGGTAAAGTTCCCAACGTCTGTCTCTGGTGGCGCCATGGCTTCTCTCTGACTCTGCTCATCTTTCTCCCAGCATACAGTCTAGCTTTCCCTGCCTAGTTCTGTTCTTCCCTGCCATAGGCTCAAAGCAGTTCTTTATTCAGTAACCAATAAAAGCAACACATAGACAGAAGGACCTCCCACACCACTAGGATCTTGATTTAGTGTGAGTGACTAACTTTCAAATAACTTTTTAAAAAAAGCATTAACAACCATTTGTATGATTAATCAAATACCTTTTTTTAAAAGTTCCCAAATGTCTATCCTGTTTTATATATATAAAGGTTCTTTTTGGTTTTTCAGGAAAGAGCAAAGAATTCACTTTGCAATTACACATAGCATGAGTCACAGAAAGAACTTGAATAGTGTGTAGAATGTTGCCACTGAGTCATCATGCATGATACAAGACCACTTGAATACGGATGAATCAAATCTTTATAATCATAAGAAATGAAAACACTACTACCTTTTACTCTAGAGAGCTCCATTTCAGTTTGCCCTAGCAGAGACACTCGGGATATATGGCGTCAGTTCTTGTTCATAAGTGAGGAGGTTTGTGCTCCCAAAAACCAAGTGGGAATCTCAGCAGAGACAGCAAATTGGACATATAACAGGAAGCTTATTGTAAGTATTGCCTCTTTCTGTTTAAATGATCCCTTTTCACAGTAGGTGAGATACAAAAAAAAAAAAAAAAAAAAGCAAGGGACTCAGTCAGTGAAGTTCCTGCTGTACTGCTGTACAAGCATGAGGACCTGAGCTTGGACCATCAGCATTAAAGAAAAAGAAGCCAAGCGTGGTGGTATGCACTTGTAACCCCAGAACTGGAGAGTGGGTGGAGACAAACAGATCCCTGAGTTTCATTAGTTAAACAGACTATGACTTGATGAACTCCATATTTGGTGAAAGACCCCATATCAAAAACTGACGTAGGGAGTGATAAAGACATTCAATATCATCTTCTGGCCTCCATATGCTTACACATACACACCTGCGTGTGCACCTACTCACACATGTGCAAATACACTGGAACAAGCATATGTGCCAAGCACACACTCACATAGAACTAGTCTAATTGTGACTAACATGTTCAATGGACTTGTGATTCCCAAGGCTTCAGGAGACGTCACTGACAGGGGTTGATGGGTATGCGGGAATGCCTGTGATTTATCATATAATTTGCATGTCCCCCGCACAGCCAGGCAAAGACATAGTTGACAAAAATATAATCTGTACAGCTGTTTTCTCTACTCTAGAGAGGACATGAGGATTACTTCTTGGCAGCCATGGCCACTCTTCTATCAACAGTCCCACCTTCTGTCACCTTGCTTTCCACAGGCTTCTAGAAAAGCAAGGGCCACACTACCAGTCTAATCCTGAAGAAGATTCCAGCAATTTTCTAGGCTAGCTGCAATTTAATGAGCCTTGTCATTGATTAAAGAAGCCATTCTCTCAATCTTTGTATCACTGCCTCCTCTCCCAGCTCCACAGTGTGGGGAAAGGAGCCGTAGTCTGGTCTGCTCTCCTCGGGTGAATTTCTGGCTCTTGACATTTGTCTTTCTACTATTAAAAGAAGAAGTAAGGGACGAGGAGTTGGGGGAAGGCAGTAGTTTAATGGTAACTAGCTTGTGTCACACATGTAGAGTCCTAGCCTTGGTCCCTAGCATCAAAAGGGGAGGGGATGAATTACACAACACCAAAAGTGGGCAACACAGCATTACTTCCTGTATTAGTCAGGGTTCTCCAGAAAGATAGAACCACTAGGATGTGGGGGAAGGGGGTTGAGGTGCTGGGTGTTCAGGGGGAAGAAGAAGGAGATAGACGTGATCTGAGAGTAATCAGGATGACTGCCAGCCACCGTTAATTGAAAGGAGACTATGCTTTTTATACTGTATAGGTGGTGGCAGCTCATACCTTTAATCCCAGCACTTGGGAAGCAGAGGAAGGTGGATCTCTGTGAGTTCTCGGGGCCAACACCCAGCTTAGCTTCTAACTTGGACAAATGAAAAGCTTATGCAACGAAGGAGCCAACTGGGGACCAAGTCTTCAATAATCTGACTCAAGATCAAGACTACTAAAGGAAGGTCTTGATCTTGACAATCATAGGTGCCAAGAAGTCCCATCCATGTAGTGGAGACCATGAGGTCTTTGTAGCGTGGCTGAGTCCAAGTCTAAGACCTTAGAAGCAGAAAATCAACTGAGGTAAATCTCATTCTAAGGCAGTGGTTCTTAATCTGTGGGTCACAACCCTTTTGAGATCTTCTGTCAGATATTCCGCGTATCAGATATTTACAATATGATTCATAATAGTAGCAAAATCACAGTTATGAAATAGTAATGAAAGAATTTTATGGTTGGGGTGTCACCACAACATGAGGAACTGATTTAAAGGAGTGATTCTCTGTTGGGGGAGGCTGCTTGTTCTTCCTAGCCGCCAAGAACTGAAATAATCACACAGAGATGATATTATTTAAATCACTACTTGGCCCATTAGCTCTAACTCATATTGGCTAGCACATACATCTTATTTTAATACATTTCTATTAATCTGAGTATTGCCACGTGGCTGTGGCTTACTGGCTAAAATCCTGGCATCTGTCTCCAACGGGTCTACATGGCATCTCACTGACTCTGCCTTCTCTCTCCCAGCATTCAGCTTAGTTTTCCCTGCCTAGCTCTGTTCCCCTATAGCTCTGCTATAGGCCCAAAGTAGTTCCTTTATTTATTAATGGTAATCACAGCAGATAGAGGGAAATCCCACATCAGTTCTCAACCTGTAGGTTGCGACCTCTTTAGGGGTCAAACAACCTTTTCACAGAGGTTAAATATTAGATATCCTGTATATCAGATCTTAACATTGCAATTCATAAGAGTAACAAAATTACAGTTATGAAGTAGCAAAGAAAATAATTTTATGATTGCAGGGTGGTGACCACAATGTAAGGAACTGTATTAAAGGGTCACAGGATTAGGAAGTCTGAGAACTGCTGCTGGTAAGGCTAAAGAGCTGAAAACCCAGGGAACCACTGGTGCAATCCTCGTTTCTATACCTTGAGAATACTGCAGTGTCAAGGACAGGAAAGGAAAGGATATCTCCATGCAGAGATTCATATATTCCCTTTCCTTTGCCTCACTGCTTGCTGGTCCCACATAACTGGATAATACCCATTTGCACTGAGTATAGAATTTCCTACGCCAGTAGCTTGAGTGAGAATGTTCCCCGCCCCCCAGGCTCAAATGTTTGAATATTTGGTCACCATTGGTGACTGTTTGAGAAAGGTTAGGAGGTGTGGCTTCACCGGAAGAAGTATGTTACCAATACCAACTTTTCCTCTCTTTCTTGCTTGTAGTTTAAGACGACCTCTGAGCTTGCTGCTCCAGCTGCCATGCTTCCCTGGCGTGACAGCAATAGACTTTATCCCTCTGGAACCAAAAGCCGCCATAAACCATGCCTCCAATAAGATGCTTTGGTCACAGCGTTTCCTCACCTCTATGGGAAGTAACCAATACACCTATCTAACCCATTCAGTCCCTCTTGCTACTCTCTCCTGAAAACACTCTCATAAACACCCCAGATTAATACTTAACCACAATACTAGGTAGTCCTGAGTACAATCAAGTCAATATCAAAATTAACCGTTGTACCCTGCTGCCTTCCAGGAGCTTCTTTCCTGCCTTTATCCTCCATAGCTCTGGGGCTCCTGATTAACTGTAGGATTACTGTTATGGGTTATATGGAGCAGCACATAGCCATGTAATACGATTCATTTGTGTTATTAGCAAATTGTCATCATCATCATCATCATATAAGTCTTAGCAACAGATTTGCAAACCTTCCCAGGAGAGAGCCACTCACTATGAACCGACTGTAATGATAGGTGCACAGCATACAACTGTGAACAAAAGACAAGTTAGTGAGTTGTGGTTGATATCAGGACCAGACAAGAAACTTCAACACAGTAGGCACATATCTAACTTGCCACAGAGAGGCATTCAAACTTCTTACTACATTTATTGCCTCACAATAGGAACTTGACACCATCTGGACAGTCAAGGAGATGATCAGACTGACACAGGTCACATGGCTACTGTGCCTTTTACAAGTCTTTCATAGCCATATGGAGCAACTCGGACCCAAATGCAAACCACGACAGTACCCTTAAATCAGTCATATGGGAAAGAAAAGATGTGGTAGAGGAGACCCTGAGACGTCCCCATCTTGACCTTTGACCTCTCATTCCATTTGCTCATCTGGCTGTCAAGGGAACTGGCCCAGAGCCAGGGCCTAATTCGTTACCTGGACTAGTAAGTGAGTCAAGGAAGGTCAAGTAGGAAAAGGCTTGAAAATGTGCACAACTTATTAATTAAAAATATAGGGGCCTTGCCAATGTCAGTGTTTCATAAAATGGCCCTGGTTTTCTGTCCTTTGGGGGGGTCCAGAATTGTATCCTGCACTGGTGAATGATAATGGGGTGTTGGGAACTTGTAGAAATTTAATTCATAAAAGTGTCAGTCCGATATGCTCAGCAAGGAGTAGATGTTGAAAGGCGTTCCTGGGAATCATATGACTTGTTATCGAGGAAGTTCTCCTAGGTAACTCATTCAGAAGAAGCGTACCTGTGAGGAGGAAACCTGAGGAAAGCCAAGCAGCAGACAAATGCAGCCTAGCAAATTTGGAGCATTCTATAGTCTGTCATTTGGGAGGGAATAATACAATTCCAGAAGCTTCTCTTCAGGCCCTCTCCCCTCCCCAAGCCCATCACAATAATAATAAGGAATATTTGAATGGTGCTTTATAATTCGCAGAGTCTGAGCATTCATTTGCTCGCTCTACCTTCAGTGATAAAGAAGCTAACATCCCCTTTCATAGATAATAGGACGGAGGCTAAGAAACACTGCAGTACCCAAGGTCACCTTCCAAATCCCAACTTCTTTCAATAATATCCTCAGGCTTTTTATGTTCCATCATCCTGACTTCCAGACATGTCTATTGCTTAACAATAAACTCACTTTATGTAAGTAATTATGAACCGAAAATTTTATAAGTACTATCAATAAAATTAAATTCATAATTGCTTATCTTTTCTTATGCACTGAGTCTTATATATTGAATTATCCAAAGCAAACTGATTAGCATGATAGTAAAAATACGTGTGCAGTCTAAAGTATTTCCTATTTGTAAGTGTGCTAAAATATACACAGCTTAGACATATAAGGTGTGTCCATAATTTAGCAAGACAGTCAGTATAAATTGAACTGTGTTCATCCTTCCCCTGGATTAATATGCTTAACCCCACTCCTATTGTCAGGATCTTAAAAAGATAATTAAGGTCAACCTGAGTTGCAACCTGAGTGTATTCTCTTTTGGAAGAGGGAATTTGGAGTCTCGGATGCAGCTCAGTTGGTGGACTGTCCACTCAGCAAACGTTAGGGCCTGGATTTGATCCCCAGCACATGTAAATTGGGCATGGTGGCATACAATTTTAATGCCAGAACTCAAGCAGTAGAGGCAGACTGCAGAAGTTCAGGTTATTCTCAACTATATCCTGAGCGTGAGGCCACAGTGAAGACACAGAGTTGAGGTGGTCATCTATAAACCCGGGAGAATGACTCGGAAAAAAGCAACTCTGATACTTTGATCTCAACCAACCAGTGACTGTCTATAACTGAGGGAAATACATGTTATTTTAAATGTCCCTCTGATACTTTGCTATGGCAGCTCCAGGAACTAATACAATAGCTAAGACTTAGTTGTGTATAAGGGTACACTATATTATGTTTGTTATATTTATATATATTATGTTATACTATATAATATTATAATGTGGGTGTTAAGATACCCATATATGCCCTCACTTAAAATATGTGTATATATGTTAATTTTGAGTATGTGTTTATTGTGCTTTGAACAGAAGCATCATTCATTCACCACCACAATTATTCATGTGAGAGTTAAATTGATGTAGTGATATTTTGTTTGTGATCTAACAAATAAAGTTTGCCTGAAGATCAGAGTACAGAGCTAAGCCACTAGCTAGCCATAGAGGCCAGGCAGTGGTGTCCCACACCTTTAATCCCAGTACTCAGGGAGGCAGAGGCAGAAGGATCTCTATGAGTTCAAGGCCACCCTGGACTAACTAGAGTGATCCAGTCTCAAAGAGAAATAGAGTTCATACCTTTGATCCCAGCACTAGGGAGGTGGACACAGGAGTGATATGGCTGGGCAGCGAGAGGAATATAAAGCAGGAGGAGACAGGAGCTCAGATGTAGTCTGAGGATGTAGTATGAGGATTCAGTCTGAGGATGCAGTCTGAGGGGGGCAGGGCATCCAGACCAAATCCCAGCACAGGGGATCTGGGTGTAAAATCCCACTTCTAACTGTAGCAATTGGCTACAGTTGCTAAAAGATAGAAAGACAGTTTTCTCAAAGAGAGTATAGTCCCTAAGTAAGTGGCTATGCGCCAGTAGAAGACCATATATCCAAAAATACATGAACAGCACAAATTGGTCTTGATCTTGATAAGTTTTTTAAAAAGACACAAAGTTGGATGGATGGGGAAGGGAGGTGGCTCTTGAGAGAACTGGGGGAGAGGTGTGTATGTGATCAAAAAACATTTTACAAAAAGTAATAAATAAATAAAATTTAAAAGAATTATATAAATATCAAAAAATACTTATTTTTAAAAGGATTATGTAAATTCCAAAGAAATCTTCATAGAACTAATATAACTTTAAAAAAAAAAAAAGAAAGTAAGGCCAACAAAACTACAATAACAAAAACAGCATGGTACCAACACAAAAGCAGACCAACAGAACTGAAAAAGAAGACCTAGAAATAAATCCATGCAGCTCCAGCCATCTGATTCTCGAGTAAGGCACCATTTGAGAAAAGAAATTCTTTAACGAATGGTGCTGGAAAAGTGGGTATCTACAGAGAACACTGAAACAAGAAACTTGCCTCTTCCTTTTGGAAAAGAAAAATCAAATCAAAATGGTTTGGAGACCTTAGTGTAAGGGCTGAAACATCGAAAGGACCAGAAGAAAGCGTAGGAAAGCTCACAGAAGCTCAGGCTATAGTTTTCTCAATGGGGTTCCTATAGCTTAGGAAATAAGATCAAGAACTGACAAGTAGGATTGAACAAAATCAAATGTTTTTCTGTAAATCTAAGAAAAAAAGCACCAGAGTAAAGAGCCTACAGGGTAAGAGAAAATCTCTACCAGATTATTTCTCCAACAAATTAATATCCAGCATATACAAAAGTACTCAAAACCTTGAATACCAAGAAAACAAGTAATTAACTGATAAATGGTCAAAGTAAATGAATACTTTTCAAAAGAGAGAATACAATTGGTCAATAATACAAAAACAACATCTTTAGCCATCAAAGAACTCAAAAGAAGGGAGGGGGAGTTTCTTCTATAGCAAGAGGAGAGAAAAAGGAAGTTATTAGTGCTGTTGAATGGTAGAGAAAGAAGTCTAGGATAACAGTAGATAGCCACTCCATCTTGTTCCCTACAGGTTAAAACTAGTAGATCATTAGTAAATCACTTTCCTTGCATGGTAGAAGGCCTGGGTTCTACCCACTGCCTGCTGTGGCACCAAGGTCGGGGGGGGGGGTGGGGGGCAGAAAGGACTCAGGACAGGACAGTAATGAAAGACTTTTGTACAATGGTTATAATATATCTTTGTTGTGTTCTCTCCAAATCACACTGAACCACACACTGCTCCCTGGTGTAGGAGGGTCTTCTTTCTATGTGTTGATTTCATTGGTTGAATAAAGAAACTGCCTAGGCCTTTTGATAGGGCAGCCCTTAGATGGACGTGGTAGACAGAACAGAATTCTGGGAGGAAGAAGGCAGTGTGGCAGACACCATGCTTTTCCTACCCAAGACAGATGGTGGTTAGACTCATGCCGGTAAGCCACAGTCAAGTGGCGATACACATTAATAGAGATGGGTTAATCAAGATGTGAGAGTTAGCCAGTAAGAGGCTAGATATAATGGGCCAGGCAGTGTTTAAATGAATACAATTTGTGTGTTGTTATTTTGGGGTATAAGCTAGCCAGGTGGCCGGGAGCTGGATAGCGGGACAGCCCACGGCTCTTTTGGTACAGAATGGCACCCACGTGGATAACTGAATCCACAGAAAGCCTGAGAAAGCTTGGGAAAGAGTAGAGTAAAGCCTGTTTTCTTGGTAGCAGCAATTTCTCGGGTCTGCTCTGCTTGCTAGAGGCAAGCAAGCGTTCTCATCTAAGAGTGGCTTCCTGACTCAGCTTTAGCTGCAGAACTTTGCAGTTTCTTTTAAGGGGTCCTGCCATGAAACACTTAAACGGTGTTGATGAAAAGCTGAACGCATGCTTTTCGGTTTTGAGCCATAGCAGAAAAAAAACTGCGCAATTTTAAAATGCTGGCTTTCTGGGTGGTCCTGCCAGGGCAAACTCTGACTCTTTCAAACAGACGGTCCTGACTAAGGAGCTTTGAGTGTTGTTTAACATTGTTGCAGCTTGCTTGCTGGCAGGGACCTTGAAATGCCATAGAGTTGTGGCGATAAACATGGAGTTCTGGCTAGTGGGGTCACTCTGATGCCTGGGCAACAGCAGGGATAGCTGTTGAACTGGGCTTCTTTCTCTCCATGGGACAGATTGTTTGTTTATTTGTTTGTTCATTTGTTTTTAGATTTTTTTTCAAGAGAGAGTTTCACTGTGTAGCTTTTGCTGTCCTGGAACTTGCTCTGTTTACCAGGCTGAACTTGAACTCAGAGATCTGCCTGCCTCTGCCTCTGCTGGGATAAAAGGTATTCACCATTCCACCTATGGGACAGCTTTATTTTGTTTTGTTTTGGTTTGGGTTTTTTTGAGACAGGGTGTAACAGCCCTGGCTGTCCTAGAACCAGCTCTTGCAGACCAGGCTGGCCTTGAACTCACAGAGATCTGCCTGTCTCTGCCTCCCAAGTGCTAGAATTAAAGGCGTGCGCCACTACCACCTGGCCAATGGGATAGTTTTACACAGTCCCCCCAACAATGGAAGCCCAACTTCCTACATAGAAATTTAGATTTTCAAAAGAAAAATATTCCGAAGGGAAGAAACAGAGGGTCCCGGGCCTCTTTAGAGGGGCCTTAACTGCCAGT
Source organism: Chionomys nivalis (assembly GCF_950005125.1). Classification (NCBI taxonomy): domain Eukaryota; kingdom Metazoa; phylum Chordata; class Mammalia; order Rodentia; family Cricetidae; genus Chionomys; species Chionomys nivalis. Next base: position 52,313,771 of record NC_080088.1, on the reverse strand, counting down.
CTGTTACTTCGCTGCTGTTGGTAGTTACAGAACATGAATACAGGAGGGCACGATTCTGTAGGGAACTGTCTCTCTTGCTCATCTTTTATTTGCTTGAAGGTCAGAGATTACATCTTTTTTATCTCAAAATCTGAAGTGGATCAATTATTTAATGACAAATGACTGAGATGATGTCTGGTATGGAACTGGAGGAATCAGGCACAGGCCATGTTAGAAACATGTCGTGACCACATGATGACACAAGACTTTGATCCCAGTACTTGGAAGGCTGGGGGAGGAGGATCTGAGTTCGAAGCCAGCCTGGTCTACATAGTGAGTTACAGATACACAGTGAAAAGAGGATAGTTTTGGTCGGTGGAAAGTTGGCAACGACAGTAAAGGGCTTTATAGTTAGACTTCTGATGTGAAGTCAACGCGACCGTGACCATGCATGTGTGCCATAAACTTTCTGAACTGAACTAAATGTCAATTCTCTAAATTAAGAGTGTCAAGAATAAACATTTTTAAAAAAACCTATACCATATTTGTGGGATTTTGTGTAGCATTTCTGTATTTTTAATAGGGTAACAATGACCTAGACCTCTGCTGACAACTCAGAGTTCCCAGGAATAACAACTGGAAAGTGTGAGTGTTAGGTAGGAACTTCTAAACTGTGTTGCTAAGAGACACTCTGAGAGTTCACTGGAACTCCCTCAGGGACCTCTTCAGATGACATGGAGAAGGGTCTGAGCTGGGCCCGGCCTACAACCCCGCTCCTAGACAACCTGGAAGGCTTTTATTTATTTCAGCTTATGACGCAAATAAAATTGTATTTGTAAAACATATAAAGACAAAAGCAGCCCCCCCCCCCACACACACACATACACATCAATAAATTGTGCAAATTACATGCTAGTGAAAACAAAAGATGAAATAACAGGATTAACAGTGAAGATTCAGCTGAACCTGGGCAGCCGGAACAGGCAGCAGCTCAGGACAGAGGAGTTTTGCTGGCAAGTGTGAGAAGAGATTTAAGAGAACTGGGAGACAGAGCAGAATGTGTAGGAGCCTGAAGCCTAAATTTTAGTTCAGGCTTTACTAACCAGCTTTTTAGCCGGGATAGGGCATGTGTGAATGCTGTGGGCTCAAGTTTTCTCGTTTGCAAAATAAGGACACTGCTCTGGTCTGAAGGAATTCCAAGGCTTAGGATTCCTGCTTTAAGACTCTTTTGTTGTTATTGGTTTAATATTTATTTAACACCCCAAATGCAGTTTCTCCTCCTTCCTCATCTCCCAATCCCTTCCCCATAGTCCCCCTACACCCAACCCCACAACCACTCCTCCTCCATTTCTGTTTAGGAAAGGATACTTTGATGAGTATCAACAAAACATGGCATATCAAGTTGCAATAAGACTAAGCACCTCCTCTTGAATTAAAGCTGGGCAAGCCAACCCAGTAATGAGGAATAGGTTTCAAAAGCCAGCAAAAGAGTCAGAGACAGCCCCTGCTCCCACTGCTAGGAGTTCCACAAGAAGACCACGGTACAAAACTGTCAAGCACGCTCCTTGGTTGTTGGTTCAGTCTCTGTGAGCTCCTATGAGCCCAGGTTAGTTGATTCTGTAGATTTTTTTTTTGTGATGTCCTTCACCCCGCTGACTCCTACAATCCTTCCTCCTTCTCTTCAACAGGATTCCCTGAGCTCGCCCTACTGTTTGGGTATGGAGCTCTGTATCTCTTTCCATCAGTTGCTGGATGAGGCCTCTGATGACATCTGGGCTAGGAACTAATCTGTGAGGATAGCAGAATATTGTTAGGCATCATAACTTGGACTCTCTGGTTGATAGTGGCACATGCCTTTAATACCAGCACTCAGGAAGTAGAGACAGGAGGATCTCTGAGGCCAGCCTGGTCTACAGGATGAGTTCCAGGATACCCATGGCTATACAGAGAAACTGATATGGGAAGGTCATATGTCAATCTGTTGATTTCATTGGTTAATAAAGAAACTGCTTTGGCCCATTTGATAGGCCAGCCCTTAGGTGGGTAGAGTAAACAGACAGAATGCTGGGAGGAAGTGAGGCAGACACCATGCCTCTCCTCTCCAGGGCAGATGCGATGAAGTTCCAGCCCAAGATGGACGCAGGTCAGACATGCTGAATCTTTCCCGGTAAGACACCATCTCATGGTGCTACACAGATTATTAAATATGGGTTAAGCAAGATATGAGAGTTAGCCAAGAAGAGGCTAGATATAATGGGCCAGGCAGTGTTTAAAAGAATATAGTTTCCATGTAATTATTTTGGGTAAAGCTAGCCGTGCAGGAGCCGGGTGGAAATGCAGCCTGCTGCTCCTACTACAAGAAACCCTGTCTCAAAAACAAACAAACAAACAAACAAAACAAACAGAGAAGGATTCCTTGACTATAAGGCAGCTGTTCTTGACCTGTGGATTCCAACCTTTGGGGGTCAAATGACCCATTCACAGGGGTCTCCTGAGACCATCAGAAAACACAGATATACCTTATGATTCATAACAGCAGCAAAATTACAGTTATGAAGTAGCAATGGAAATAGTTCTATGGTTGGGGGTCACCACAACATAAAATATTACATTAAAGAATCACAGCACAAGGAAGGTTGAGAACCACTGCTTGAGGGAGTTAATGAATTAGAAGTGACTGACCATGGTTTTCAGGCTGTGTACATTATTGAACAGGCTCACAGGAAGCTTGGGATCTTCAGGGCAAGAAGGAAGGGAGGGGAGGTCTAGGAAGTTTGTGTTGGAGTGTACTTACCCAGTGTTGAACAGAAACCTAGTATCAGTACACCACAGATACTGTGCCAGATACACAATTCACAACACAGGACAGAATTCACAACTCTTAACAGCTAGACACAGTCATGTCAATCACAAAGATTAAGAAGGCCAAGAACAGTAATATATGTCTGTGTTCTTAGCAGTTGGGGTTTGAGGCAAGAAAACTGAGAGAGAGAGCCTCACAGTCATGTCAATCTCAAAGATTAAGAAGGTCAAGGACAGAAATATTTGTCTGTGATCTTAGCAGTTGGGGTTTAAGGCAGGAAAACTGAGAGAGAGAGCCTAGCCTAGGCTATGTAGTAAAACTGAAGACAAATAGCAAGACCCTGTTTTTTAAAACAAAGCAAAAAATAATTAGCATTAAGAAAATTGAATCTAAGAGATTTTATTTTTATTCTCCTAGAGTACTGTGAGATAAAAGCTAAAATGAGTTCCAGGACAGGTTCCAAGCTACACCGAGAAACATTGTTAAAAAAAATACCTAAAATGGCCAATAGCTAGGCAGAAGGTATAGGCAAGACTTCTGGACAGAGGCAGCTCTGGGAAGAAGGATACTGGAGTCACTAGCCAGATGTGGAGAAAGCAGGACGTGCAGGAGAGAAGTAAAAGCTAGGAGTCGTATGATAACATATAAATTAATAGAAATAGGTTCACTTAAGTTATAACTTCTAGTTAGAAGCAAGCCTAAGCTGAGCTTTCATAATTAATAAGAAGTCTCCACGTCATTATTTGGAAGCTGGCTGGTAGGACAGAGAGAGACGTGTTACTCTAGGATAACACAACTACTAACAGGAATTCAAATCTGAGCATTTAAACACATACCTTTATGCTTTCCTAGTCACAGAAAGTCTCTAATCATATTTACTATATTAGAACACCCCAAAAGAGGAAGCATTTTTGTCAATTAAGTTCACTTCATTTTATAGAGCATGGCTTCAGACACATAATCTCCTAGTAGGTCCTTTTATTATATATTGAAAATGCTAGTAGTATTGATGACATTAATGCTGGTTAAATAGGATATATTTTTGAAATGCAAATCTATGAACTGTATTGATGGTTTTAATAATGATCTGTAACACTGTCTTGTGAGGAATTGCTGCTGTTGAGAATGAACCTTGAGTCGGGTGGTCCATGCCTTTAATCCCAGCACTAAGGAGAATGAGGCAGGCGGATCTCTAAATTTGAAACCTCTGAGTTCGAATCCTCTGAGTTCAAATTCAGCCAGGTTTACCTAGTGAGCTCCAGAACAGCCAGTGCTATGCAGAAAAACTCTGTCTTAAAAAGCAATAACAAGCAACAAACAAACAGAAAAGAATGAACTATGAAAGAATGGAAAACTTTCAGAGAAACTAAAAGTAAAGGTTGAAATTTTGCTCTATGAAATCAGTAAAATAATGGGTGTCATAAGTGTCTGAAATATTTCCTATTTGGGGGACTTATAAAATAGGTAAGTGTAAAAAAATATAATAAAGCCTTATGTCTGTAAAACATGTAATGAGCCATAGGATTTCTTCCTAGGGGCACTTTCAGCTAGTCCCCATAGCTCTGGGAACATCACCGCTCTCTTGTTAGAGATCTAAAAACTGAGGGTTATACAGGCTAAAGTTTTGTCCAGGGGAATGGAGCTAGTGAATAAAACTAAGTTTTGTTTGTCAGGCTCCAAGTCCAATGTATTTCCATTATGCTACAAGGCACTTTATAAAAATGGACATTTGATGTCATAATAAAATATAGTAGCTGTTACACAGTAAAAAAAAGAATTGGATATTTCACCCCCTTGAAAAGGAAATTTTTATTCTTCCCAGAAGTTTGGTTGTTAGAGGTAACTATTAAAATTATGGTAGACACTGATTTGAAATGTGTGGTTAATACTTTAAAACATGAAAATAAAACTAAACTGTAAGGTGGTCAGGAGTTAGCACTATGCACACAGGTGTTGCTTAGCAGATATAGAATTAGGAAGTCTATTAACTACTTCAGTGCTGTTACAGTTGAACACTTACATTCAAATTAATCCAAATTGTTAAGCCACTTGTTGGATTTAGTAGAGTTTTTTGTTTGTTTGTTGTTTTTATTTTTTCCAGACAGGGTTACCCTGTGTAACAGTCCTAGCTGTCCTGGAACTAGCTCTTATAGACCAGGCTGGCCTCGAACTCACAGAGATTCACCTGCTCTGCCTCCCGAGTGCTGAGATTAAAGGCGTGCGCCACCACCGCCTGGCGGATTTAGTAGTTTTTCCCTTGTTTGTTATGTTTTTTGCAGGCAGAGTTTCTCTGTGTGCCCCAGAAGCTGCTCCCCAAATAACCACACAGAGGCTTCATGTTAATTATGAATGCTTAGCCGATAACTTATGCTTATTACTAATTAGCTCTTACAACTAACCCATCTCTATTAGTCTATGTGCTGTTCTGAGATGCATTTACGTCATCTACATACTTACCATCCCACTTGCTCTGCATCTCCCGTTGTCTCCTCAAGATTTTTCAGACCCTGCCCTTCTTCCCAGCATCCTCCTAATCTGGCTCTCCTGCCCGGCTATAGACCAGTCAGTTCTTTATTGACCAATGAGAGTAATACATATTTAAGCAAAGATTGTTCTCCAGCAATTCGATTTTTGGGGGTAGAGGGGGGTAAACTATTAAAATTATTACTTGGTTGTCTACAGTACTGAAGATCAAGCCCAGGGTTTGCTACACTATGAGTGCCTAACAAGATTTTCGGCCCAATTTTGACAGTAATTTTACAGAAGGTAATTTTCTTGATCTCAGGGTGACTGTTCTTCAAACCCATTCCAATAGGGATTTCCTCTAGCTGGACTGCCAACCATATGCACAGCCTTGAGGGTGGGCATTGCCCTCTGATCTTCAGTTTTCTCAGCTTTAATAGCTCCTATAACATTGGGGTGGTTTGAAAATTAAATATGAAAGTATAAACAAAGCAGAGAGCTAAGGATCTGGCATTTGGAAAACACACTAAGAAGAAAAAAAAGACCATATGCATGCATCCACAAGCAAAACAGCAACAACAAAAAGCCCTTTCTGCTGACACCCAGGGTGGGCTATTTATCACTGCCCCTGTACCTTATTCACAGCCAGAAACTTGATAGGAAAATGGCAAATGTTGAATTCAGGTGAAATCAAATTGAGGTCTGGAACGGTTAGAGAAACCCACCATCGATGGCCTCTCCTTGGCCAGTTTCTGCCTAATAGCTAAACACAATGCTGTTGTCCTTCCAACATTCCTCTCGGTCTCCAGGTCCTGCCGTTTTGTCATAGTTCATTCCAGCTGAACTAAAAATTCTCCAAACATGACTGAAGCGATGGGCCGGATCTAACAAGATTAAGTTTAATAGGGATAAATGTAAAGACTTATACTTCAGTCTAAAAAGAATCCTGTGCAAGTGCTAGATGGGGAATATACGGATTAGCAGTAGCGTGTGGGAAAAAGACCTGGGGGTTTTAGCTGATATTAGGCTCAATTAGTCAACGGTATGCCTTCTCCAAGAAGAAAGTCTAGTGGCGTGGCAATTCCCCGACTGTGTGGGCCCTTAAACTTTACCAGTCACACGGATGTAGAAGACCTCTCTCATTTTTCCCATTCAGTACATCTGGGGTGGAACCTGAGACCTTGCATTCCTAGGAAGTGCCCACATCTGGGCAAAGCTTCCTGGCTTTGGGTCTAAATTCTGTATCCTGCTTGGTCAAGTGGCGGTGGGTCTGCCGAGGGCAAGAATGGGGAAGAGACTAGGAAACAGGAGAGCTGCTGTGTGTTGCAGTATTATTAGCAAAATTAATAATAACTAGCCTTCTTTGGGGGTTGACTATGGCCTAAAAACCCTTGCAAACATGTCACAGTGCTTGTGTAGTGATAGCAATGACCACCAACCACACAGCGTTTGCCCTGCGTTGTTTTGTTCTGTGCACTTTACGGAGTTAATGCTTCTACACTCCTAAGGGACATTACCGTGCGGCTCCCTTTTCAGATAAGGATACTGCAATCCAAAGAAGAAACCCACAAAGGTCACATTTACACAGTCGCAAGAGACGGGGCAGGATTTGGACCCAGATGTGCTGACTACACAATTCCGAAATACTAAGAGACCTCTGTGGAGCCTTGACTGAAGATGCAACTTAGCTCCAAAGAGAAAAACAATGAAATGTGCAGGGCTGGGTGTTGTATGGTTTCTCATGTAATGGAATACTATCCAGCCATAAAACTTGAAAATACACAACAGGAAATCACTGTGAAGAGTAAATGAAGTCAGAGTCAGGAGGGGAGGAGATGAAGCAGTGTTAAATGACAGTGTCCTAGCAAATCAGAGGTTGCCTAGGGATGGCTAGGAACTACGGGAAGGGGACTTTGAAAACAGGCAGAAGGGAAGGGATTACAAACAGGCACAAGAGAACCTTGGAGAAAAAGAAATATTTTACTGCCTATATGATGGCACCGCTTTCAAATGGGTTGGAATATGCCAAAATATATCAAATTGTACACATTACCCGCTGTTGATTGTCTATTAATCATTGTTCACTAAAGATATACTTAGGTCTAAATCTATTAATTCACAAATGCTATGTGAAGCAGACCTGAGTAACTATTCTGCTAATTGACCCAAATTAAATCATACCAATAAAACAGGCAATGTTGGTAAGTAGTCCCATATCATAACTAATATATATTTAAAATGTCACACCGATTTCCAAGTAGAAATGCCAACTTATGTTCTCTAAAATCCAACTAAATAGAACAGTCAATTACTAAATTGTAGCTTCTTAAAAACACAAATCATGGCTGAGCGTGGTGATGCATGCCTTTGATGCCAGCACTTAGGAGGCTGAAGCAGGGGGGTTTTTTGGGAGTTCAAGGCTAGCCTGAGCTACAAGATGAGTTCCAGGCCAGCCAAGTCTGCACAGTGCAAGACCGATTCTCACTCCCTGAAAAGAATCAGACTTGGGAGGTCACAGATTCTAAAAACTAAATAAAACATGCATTTACAACAACAGTAATTGTTGGGCAGTGGTGGGACATGCCTTTAATCATGTTTCCCTGACTTGGGAAAAGTCTCTGTGAGTTCGAGACCAGCCTGGTCTACAGAGTGAGTGAGTTCCAGGACAGGCTCCAAAGCTACAGAGAAACCCTGTCTCGAAAAACCAAACAACAAAAACAAAAACTCCCAGTAATTATAGTGGAAGCAATGATGGTTCTTTAATAAATTCCTGTTTAAAAGGGAGAAAAGTTAGAAAACCAGAGACCCATAGCCAGACTTTAGGCAGAGACCTTGAAACACTCAGCCCTAAGGTATGTCTCCACCAGACCTCTCCCCGTGACGCAGGGAATCGTACTAAAGGGGAGGCAGGAAGAATCTAAGAGCCAGAGGGGATGAAAAACACCAAGAAAACAAGGGCTTGTGAATCAACAAGACCAAAGATCACGGGAGCTCAGGAGTCTGAGGCCGCCTGCACAGGGCCTGCCCCTTCTGCACCAGGTCTTAGAATATAATATTACGGTTTCCAGTTTAGTGTTTTTACGGGACTGAGTGGCTCTGTTTCTCCTGCCTTCTTTCGGGTTCTTTTCTTTCTGTTTGTTCCGACTCTGATGTGTTCGTTTTTGTTTAACTTATTTGATTTTATTATTACCCCTTAGAAGCCTGTTGGTTTTTTAACGAGAGGCAGAAATGGAGTGGATCGGATGGAAGGGAATGTGGGGAAGAGCTGGGAGGAGTAGAAGGAGGGGAAGCAGTGATCAAGTCAGGGTGTATTAAGTGAGGGGAGAAAAAAACTATTTTCAATAAAGATGAAAAAAAAAGTTCCCAAACATAACCAGAAACTTAGTATTTTCTTCTAAAGTCAATAAGGGTAGATTAATTTTTTTTGTTTTGTTTTGTTTTTGAAGACAGGGTTTCTCTGTGGCTTTGGAACCTGTCCTGGAACTAGCTCTTGTAGTCCAAGCTGGCCTCGAACTCACAGTTCTGCCTGTCTCTGCCTCCCAAGTGTTGGGATTAAAGGTGTGCGCCACCACCGCCCAGACAGATTGATTTTTTTTTTTATTCCACTTTTTTTCCCCTTTGAGACAGGGTCTCATTATGTAGTCCTGGCTAGCCGGAAGCTCATCATGTAGACCAGGCTAGCCTTTAGCTCACAGAGATCTATCTGTAGCTCCCTTCAGAGTGCTGTTACCAAGGGCACTGTGCCACCTGTCTTCCATAGATTTATGTCTTTCTAACAGACATTGAAAATCAAGTTTCCCTAAGAATCCTGTCTTTGTAGCTTAAGTGCTTTTTAGCATTTATTTGTTTCGTGTGTATGTGAGTGTGCCATGCCAAAGGCCTGCATGTTAAGTTTTAAACCCAGGATCAATGACAGAGGTGCCTAGCTAACGTATCACAGAGGACCTGGCCTCCAGAGTCTCCCAGCATTCCTCAGTCCTTATCTGTTTCAGGGTATGGCTGGCATACCCAGCCCTTTACCCTGAACCTCCAGTCCAGGGACTGGATTGCCTTTGCCCCAGAGAGACTCCTCCTTATAGAATCCAGCCATTTTGGTTACCTGCCCATTTTGTACCTTTGGCCTCTTAACTGCCATGCCTCCTTCCTCTCCTCTCTCCACATGGCCCAATTCATCTAGGACATTTCTGCTCCGGACTCTCCCTCTACCCATGCTTTCCTGTCTAACTACAACAAACTGTCTCCTCCGCCATACCCAGGAGCAGCCATGTTCTTTCCTTTCCATTTTATTTCTATTTTTCATTCACAGGTGCAAGGAAAAGACCTCTGCCTCTACCATGTGGAACTCAGGCCCCTGCCTTTACCTAATGAACCATCTTCCCCATCCTTGAAATCTTTCAGACAACTCCTTCTGATGTGTGTGGAGGTTTGCTTTGCTCAGCTTCATCACCTTTTTTTTGTTTTGTTTTGTTTTTGTTTGTTTTTTTCTGTTTTTTTTGTTTTGTTTTGTTTTTTGGGTTTTTTTTTTTGTTTTTTTTTTTTGTTTGTTTTTTGAGACAATTTCTCTGTGTATCCTTGACTGTCCTGGAACTCTGATCAGGCTGGCTTCAAACTCAGGCCTGCCTCTGTCTCCCAAGTGCAGGGATTTCATAACTTGTTTTTAAAATAAACCAGAATGCACCAGTCTGTCACAGGAACTGTCTAAGGAGCCTGATAGTCCATGCTTTTTTAAAATGTCAATTTTAGAAAGGGTTGGAGAGATGACACAGTCAGTAAGAGCACTGGCTGCTTCTTCCAGAGGACAGAGGTTCGATTCCTAGACCAGAACCTTATGTGGCGGATGACAACTATCTTTAACTCCAGTTTCAGGAGATCCGATGCCCTCTTCTGACCTCCTTGGCACCAAGCACATTTCTCATGGTGCACATATGTGCATTAAGGCAAACACTAATACACATAATGAAAAACAAACAGAGAAACAAGAAACATTAATTAGAAAAATCATTTAAAGAATTAGTTCACAGAGCGCATGTTTCCAGGGCACAGACGCTATGAAGAATTCTGATTAATCCAGAGACACTCCTGCAGAGCCACACTTGAAGTCGCCAGGATTACCAATACAATGCAGTTCTCAGGTTACCTGCCACTCACCTAGTAGCCGCAGGAAACTGGCCTCACTCCTTAAGGCAAAACTGGAAGTTCGGGCAAAGGTGGGTGGCATAACCACATCTTTGTTCCACTTTTCAAGAATTGTTCCTTCCCCTCCCTCTGTTCCCAGGGAGAACATGGTGGCACAAGTTGAGGATAAACTCAAGGACACAGCTGAGCCTCCAAGATAAGGAGAGGAGTACGGTTAGGGACGGAGGAGTGAGGAACGCCTTGTGTAACTCAGTAGATTTGTTCCCCTCCCTCTATCGCCTTGGGAGGTCACAGGGAGGAGGGGGAGAGGCCTGCTCAGAGGGAGGCCCTGAAATACAAAAAGCTATGGATTCAGCCCCAGCAAGGGAAAGAAGCAGGGAGGGATTTGTGGGAAAGACCACAATGAAACAACAATGTGTAACTAATGTCTCTTCTTCCCCCATTCCTAAGCCTTAGTGTGGTAGGGTGTGCAAATGAAACCTCGAGGTGCTGTGATCAGGTTTGGGCCTCTAACAGCGGACAATCATGTGGAAAGGCTAATTATTGAAGTTTTACGGAGAACCAGCACTGCAGCTAGGTGTGGTGGCACACCTTTAAATCCCAGCGCTCTGGAGACAGAGGCAGGTGGAGCTCTGTGAGTTCAAGGCCAGCTTGGTCTACAGAGTGAGTTCCAAGACAGCTAAAGATATGCAGAGAAAGAAACACTGTTTCAAAACAAAACAAAAAACAAAAAAACAAAAAAAAAAAAAAGAAAAAAAGGAAAAAGGAAAGAAAAGAAAAAGACCAGCAATGCCTTCAAAATCTCTGATGATTCCCACAGTGGAGCAGGTTGGCACCTGTGTGTTAAGAAATTACAGAATTGCCAAGCAGTGATGGCACACACCTTTAATCCCAGCACTTGGGAGGCAGAGGCAGGTGAGTCTCTGAGTTCAAGGTCAGCCTGGTCTCCAGAGCAGTTCCAGGGCAGCCAGGGCTCAGGGTTACATAGAGAAACCCTGTCTCGAAAAAATAAAAAACAAGAAATCACAGAATCATGTTTACGTGGCTCCCTTTATAGTATTGTCTTGATCCATTTCCTGTTGCAATTTTAGAACATCTAAGGTTAGGTCGCTCATAAAGGAATGTGCAAGCCGGGCGGTGGTGGCGCACGCCTTTAATCCCAGCACTCAGGAGGCAGAGGCAGGCGGATCTCTGTGAGTTTGAGGCCAGCCTGGTCTACAAGAGCTAGTTCCAGGACTGGAACCAAAAGAGCTTCGGAGAAACCCTGTCTCGAAAATAAAAATAAAAAAAAGAATGTGCATACATCGTTCTGGAGGCTGAGAAGTCCAAGACTGGGGAGTCACATCCGGCAATGAACCTCATGAAGCTTCAGCTCATGGCAAAGCAGAAGGGTGCATAGCGCCCGCCCGTCAGATAATCAAAGCACAAGTGGTGGACTCCCTTTGTCACAGCCTGATCCCTGGTAACCAGCCGAACCCAGAGACACAAGAACTCTCCCACATGAGAAAATCAATTTGTCACCAAAGCTTTCCTCTCAAGACCCAAATATCTCCTACACGGTACTCTTTTTCCACACTGCCGCTGTGAAGAATGAAGGGGGGCACAAACCACAAGGCACAAGTGTGTTCCAATTACGACCTAGGATTTTGTCAAGTTTCAAACCCAGGACAAAAGGCTGAGGTGACTAGTTAACATATCAAGGAGGATTTAGCCACTCGGTTCTCCCAACAACCCTCAGTCCCTACCTGTTACTGGGTATAACTGGCATAACCTGTCCTCTACCCAGAACTCCAACCCAGGGGCTGGGCTACCCTTCTCCCAGAGGCTCTTTCCTATATAATCCCGCTCATTTTTGTCTTCCTGGCTGCCATACCTGGTTCCCCTCTCATTTTTCTTTTTTTCCCCTTTCTCGGCTTCTCCACGTGGCCCAGTCCACTCCAGAATCTTCCTTTTATCTACAATAAACTCCCCTCCACCAAACCTAGAAGTGGTCACGAACTTTCCTTTTTTATTTCTTAATTCAAAATTTTAATGTGGTTTCCAGGTACACTTTAATGAAGAAATAAATGAGAATAAAATCTTATGGAGAAGCATCTCAATAAAAGGAGGGTAATCAGGCTTGACTTTGTGAGCCAGGATCTGTGAGAGGTCAATCAAGTTTGGCTTCACAGGGTAGGACCTGTGAGTTGCACAGGCCTACCTGTGCCTGCACTGGGCTTAATCCTGCCCCCCCCCCTCGTTTAATCCATAATGGGCCTGAGAGTGCAGCTCGGTATAGAGGGCTTGCTTAGCACGTGTTAGGTTCTAGAATAGTTCCCTACTGCCACCCAAAAAAGTGGAACTTTCAAATGTAAGTTTTGAACAAGAAGCAGGTGGGCTGTTAGTTCTTGTTTTTCATTTTGCCCAAGTCAGCAAGTTACCTGGTCCCGAAACAAATGGATACGTGGATCGCAGCAATGGTGCACCCTTGATGACTGAAGTGAGGTTGAAATCCTAAACAGAGAAAAGAATTTTACTTTGTTTTTTTTGTTGTTGTTTTTTTTTTAAATGGTAGGAGTTGATCCCAGCTAGTACTGATCTTGCTCCCCAGGGGACAGGGGACAGGGGACAGGGACACAGGAACAGGGAGACAGCCGGGACTAATACACTGAATTATACTTTCTGTGTGCAGGAAAAGTTACAAGATCTGTAGACTGCCTTTAGAGAGAGAGAAATAGCTAATGTGAAGAAAAGCTGCAGCCGAGATGATGGGGAAAGGAAAAGGCAGAAGGGGGAAGGGTGGTGGGCAAGAGAAGACCAAGAATGAAGACTGCAACCAGGATCCAGAAATCCATTCCACCTGCCGCCGTGATCTAAGTCATTGGTTAAGTCATTTCATAAGCACGATAGAACACCAGTTTGGATGCTCTCAACTCACAATTTATAGGCTTGACCTCTGCTATGCTACCTTCCTATAGAAGGTATAGAAGTGATCAGCATAGATGATTACTGAAAAATAAACATTACAAGATTATTTTAAAGCACTCTCAGATGCGTCATTACTCTTGATTTTAACTCTATTGTTTAATTGTTCTTGGATTCTGAGCACCCCGTGTGCCAGGTGAGGAGGGACTTTTATTATTAAAGAGCCTGTCTTCAAGGAGCATAGAGGGCAGAGGTGAAACAGGACAGGTTTGTGGCAAAAAGGACTCCGGCTAAGTGGAAGACGTGGAGAGTGGATGTTACAGATAACTCATGCTGTTCTTTAGGGCTCAGTTCCCCAGGAATGACAGGGGCATTAGAGGGTTACTGGAAATATATGAAGGTTTTAAGTTTTCCCTTCTAGTAAGTACCTGCATTTGAGTTCCTTCTTTGTTGAAACATTCTTCCTCAGTCTTTAGATGTTGAACGTTTGTCTGAGGTTGGAAAGGAATGTACAGAGGAAGACACAGTTCCTGACTCGAAGGGGTTTTTCCCAGTAAAGAGTTCTCAAAGTCAATGAAGTTCTAACAGGAAATGGCTAAGCAGCCTGCCTTGACAGCACAGTTACTGGGCTTCCCCACTGGCAGACCCCCGAGACAAGAATGTGTTTGCATTTATTTGGGGTTGAGGGGAGTAAGGAAGTTAGAAGAGGAAGCAAAGTAACTGGCAATAAAAGAAGCATTACTGAGAAGTTTCCTGCTGGGAACAACTGGAGACCCATCCTCCGGGGCACTCTGAAGACGCTGTGGAAGGCGCCTCTTTCTGGCGAAAACTCCTAGCACCCTCTGTGCCCTGCTGTGTTCTAGGTTTGAGAGGAAAGTCCACAGGAAGCTGTTCACAATCCAACAACGTCCATGGAAAGGCAGCACCTCCAGGAGAAATGCTATTGGGGGAGGGGGATGCAGATGTGAATGTGAAAAGCTGCTAGGAGCGGCGGCAGTTCATCAAGGTCACACAAAGATGGAGGTGGTGACGTCAGAGTGCCAACCTCGGCGGGAGCGACTGTAGGGCTGAAACAGATGGAAAAGAGCATCTTAATTGTCACAGGAGATCGGTCTCCCTGGGGAAGAGGAGTTCATGACTACCAGGGAAGGAGGAACAGGGAATATAACTAAAAAGACAAACAGTAATCGGGTTCAGGCTTCTTCAAATATCCCTTCTATCGGCTTTATTTTCTTTTTTTTTTTTTTTTTTTTTTTGGTTTTTCGAGACAGGGTTTCTCTGTAGCTTTGGAGCCTATCCTGGAACTCCCTCTGTAGACCAGGCTGGTCTCGAACTCACAGAGATCCGCCTGCCTCTGCCTCCCGAGTGCTGGGATTAAAGGCGTGCGCCACCACCGCCCGGCTTATCGGCTTTATTTTCATTGAAATATTTCAGTATATTAATTAGCTGTTGGTTGTTGGCTTTTTTGTTGTTGTTGTTGTTGTTTTGTCTTTTTTTTTTTCAAGTCAGATAACATGGGCAAACTTGATCCTGCAAATAACAGGGGGACTAAATGGGTTTGATTACTGAAGTGACATAATTAAATTTTTATCTAGGCAAGACTGCTCTAGAAATCGCAGAATGTTGGGGGTGGCCGGGAAGAGGTAGACAGGAATTATCTAAATAATAGACCCATGGTGCACTGCAATCAGTGCTGCTCCAAGGGCATTGAGAGTGGAAACAGAAAAGCTCTCACCCTGCACACACCAAGGCTCCCAGGGCTGCATACCATAGAAAAAGATGCAGGAGGAAGGGAGGACCCCAGGAATGAAGGATGGTGACTCATAGAATTGATGTTGTCTTTGACTGAGATAATAAATTATAGCAGGAAGAAGAGATTTTGTGGTTGGAATTCGGGTCTGGTGAATTCAGTGTGGGCTGTTAGTCTGGACAAATGTAGTAGGGAGTTTGAGAAAGCGGTGTCTGGAGCCTCCAGAGCAAGCTAGAGCAACACTCGCTTAGGACTCTTTACAAAGGAGAGCATAATGAAACCACCGTGGGTCGGCCATCAAACACTCAGAATTAGTAATGCTTTCTTTTAAATATCATTTGAAAGGATCATTTTACATGCACACTAATTAGGACTGAGAATTCCCCTTTCCAATTTTTGGGGTTTTTTGTTTGTTTGTTTGTTTTTTTCTTTTTTTTTCTTTCTTTATTTATTAAAGATTTCTGCCTTCTCCCCGCCACCGCCTCCCATTTCCCTCCCCCTCCCCCAATCAAGTCCCCCTCCATGGTCAGCCCGAAGAGAAATCAGGGTTCCCTGCCCTGTGGGAAGTCCAAGGACCACCCACCTCCATCCAGGTCTAGTAAGGTGAGCATCCAAACTGCCTAGGCTCCCACAGAGCCAGTACGTGCAGTAGGATCAAAAACCCATTGCCATTGTTCTTGAGTTCTCAGTAGTCCTCATTGTCCGTTATGTTCAGCGAGTCCGGTTTTATCCCATGCTTTTTCAGACCCCGGCCAGCTGGCCTTGGTGAGTTCCGGATAGAACATCCCCATTGTCTCAGTGTGTGGGTGCACCCCTCGCGGTCCTGAGTTCCTTGCTCGTGCTCTCTCTCCTTCCGCTCCTGATTTGGACCTTGAGATTTCAGTCCGGTGCTCCAATGTGGGTCTCTGTCTCTGTCTCCTTTCATCGCCTGATGAAGGTTAATATTCAGAAGGATGCCTATATGTTTTTCTTTGGGTTCACCTTCTTATTTAGCTTCTCTAGGATCACGTATTATAGGCTCAATGTCCTTTATTTATGGCTAGAAACCAAATATGAGTGAATACATCCCCTGCTCCTCTTTTTGGGTCTGGCTCACCTCACTCAGGATAGTGTTTTAAATATGGGAGTTAAAGGCTTGCAGAGCTGTAAAACATAAACTTTTACGGAGCATAGTGTTTAGCTGTGAATTAAAATATAGGAAATAGTTGGGCTGGAGAGATGGCTCAGCGGTTAAGAGCACTGGCTACTCTTCCAGAGGCCAAGAGTTGAGTTTCCAGCAACCACACGGTGGATCTCACAACCATCTGTAATGAGATCTAGTGGCCTCTTCTGTCATGAAGGCACACATGCAGTACAGAACACTGCACGTAATAAATAAATCTTTTTAAAAAAATGCAGAAAATAGTGCTGGGGAGATGGCTTAGAAGTTATGCACTTGTAATGTTCAATTCCCAGCATCCACTTTGGGTGACTTACAACCAATACCTTGTACCTCCAAGTCCAAGCAATCCAGCACCTCTCTGGGAACCTGAACTCAAGTATACATACTGTCCCTCCTACACACACACACACACACACACACACACTTTCTCTCTCTCTCTCTCTCTCTCTCTCTCTTTCTTTCTTTCTTTCTTTCTTTCTTTCTTTCTTTCTTTCTTATTTTTGGTTTTCTGAGACAGGGTTTCTCTGTAGTTTTGGAGCCTGTCCTGGAACTAGGGCTTATAGATCAGGCTGGCCTCGAACTCACAGAGACCCACCTGCCTCTGCCTCCTGAATGCTGGGATTAAAGGCGTGTGCCACCACCACCCGACTCATACACATCCTTTAAAAACAAATACTAGAAAAAGCTACAGGGGACATAGAATGTAGAACTGTAGATGTAAATTGCACATAAACTACTATAAACTATGTCACTCAGAACTTTGGGTAACGGCTGGAAGTGCTAGATCACGACACCCCGACAGCAGCAACTGAATGATTCTGGAAATACTCCAATTGTGTTACAGAAGGGAAACTACTCACTTTAAAGTATGAAATAAAGAAGTTATCAATTCCTATGTGCCGAGCTCCCCTAATTCGACTCCCCTGCCCCAAGGCCGTGCTCTCTGAGTTCTGTACCTACAGAGGCCCTACACCATATTTCTTGTGTACCTTGAGGCCACCTCTGCTATTTTCCTTACTAACGCCGAGCAGAAAATTAGTCATAAAGACATGTGCTGAGGTTTGTGGAGGTCCCATAAATAACACTGCTGTTTTCCTCACTTGAGTTTTGAAGCAAAAAACATAATGTCGACAGAGAACAAGATACCACTTTTGTCATTATTGCTGATAAAGGCCAGGCTGGAGGTTGTGGCTCAGTGAAAAGTGACAATAGAGAGTTGTTCAATCTCTGCCTCAGATAGATTTATCCAACAAGTTATCTTCAAGGATAGATAACCTAAACCCTCTCCCTGTGTGGGAACTCACCTTGGAACACAGACGTGGCATGGGAAAGTGACCAGAATTCACACTCTCAGCAATTCGCTCTCAAATGAGTGGGAAGACAAGAGTCTGCACATCCTGTTCCTTAGCCTGCCCCTACCAACACATCATTGAAGGACATCGTCTATTGGGTGATTTTGTACTGAAGATATGCTCACGTGGGAAGCCATTCCCCACTTTTTTGTCGCCTCCTGCCCTCTCCACCACCTTGGCAAGGACCTAAAACAAAACAGGAGGTAGAGTTAGGAATGTCTTCAGAGGCTGCAGCCTAAGTGCCTTCACAGAGAGATACGGTGGCTTATTCCAAAGTCACACAGTTAATTAGGACAATCTTAAACTAGCATACTTGAACTGAGAGAGATGGGATTATTTAATCCTGGAACTCAAAATTGCCTTTGAGCAGACTCATCAACTAGATGGTGATGACCTTTTTAAAGAACCCCTAAGCCAGAGAAGGATCATAAGGGGGCTGCGGACTTTCTCACGGCCCCTGTTCACCTTGAATAGAGCGGTATCTGCTGAGCCTTTGGCTATGTTCCTCCTGTGCAAGATGCAGGCTTTTCTCCCTAGAAAATGGGGAAAACATACGTTCTGTTTGCTTGTTTGGGAATTTCCTCCTGACTAGCATAGGGCCCGGTGAACAACAGGCATTCACAAAATGGGATGGACAGATCGAGGAGTGAGTAAATAAACGAGACTCCCGTTTCCCTCAGAAAGGGGTCCAGGATGAAAAATGAACAAATACTCTTCCAGCTGTGGTGATAAAGAAAGCACAATAGGAAAATCAATTTATTAAACTCTGCCAAAAATATTTTCTAAACATTCTGATCAAAATGGAACCAATTATTAACAATTATCATCCCAACTGACTTAAGTAAAAAGAATGAAAAGGAAAGAGGTGGCAGGAAACATCTGAATTAACCACCAGCAGCAATAACAACAGCTTGTCTAGATGCGGTGCTGCCTGGGCCTGGGACACGGAAGGATCCACAAGAGTTCAAAGCCAGCCTGAACTGTAGACTCCAATACAAACAAAGTAGTTAGGAGAGTCTCACGCTTGATGAGGGACAGTTGTAACAATCTCACAATCCCCCAAGTTGACAAGAGAAATGAATCAGGCTCACTCCTTAGCAGAATGCCCCTCACACCCCGACTCCACCCCCACCTATTAAGCTGAGACCCTGACTGGCCTGGAACTTGCTAGGTAGATCAGGCTGACTTTAAAGTTACAGAAATCCTCTTGCCTCTGCCTGGTAGGTGTTGGAATTAAAGGCATGTGCTGCCACACCCAGCCAGCTCCTCCCCTTTTCATACCAGGTCCCCGGTAGGCTAGGAACTTTACACATCCTATTTTATCTTCAAGACCACTCTATGAGGTGGGCATTATAGACTTTACTAAACCAAACACAAAAAAGCAATTAGTGAACTCACTAATAAGTGTGCTACGCCCCTTCAAAACTCACGTTAAGATTGAGCTGTCATTGTGATACTATTAAGAACTGAGATCTTGAATAAATAAAAAGACAGGAATTGAAAAAAAAAAAAAAAGAACTGAGATCTTAGCTGGGCAGTGATGGTAAGCACCTTTAATCCCAGCACTTGGGAGGCAGAGGCAGGCAGATCTGTCCAGCATGGGAAAAACAAACAAACAAAAAGGTGAGCCCTTTAGAGCTGGGATGGTAGCTCCCTTGACAGAATGCTGGCTTGGCATTCGTGAAGCCTTGGGTTCCCAGCTCTTCTTGAAACTAGGTGTGGTGGCTCATGCCTGGAATTCCAGCACTCTAGAGGTGGGAGCAGGAGGGACAGAAGTTCCAGGTCATTCTTATTAATATAACAAATTTGAGGTTAGCCTGAAATACTTAAGAGTCTATTAAAAAAAAAAGAGTGGACTTTTCAGAGATGATTGCATTAGTGAGAGTAGAATAGCTATGTTGAGAATGTGTTTGGTATGAATTAAACCTCAGCAGGAGAGAGCAAGAAAGCAACAGGACTATGAGCCAAGTGAGCTTCTTTTATTAAGCCATACCTCGTGCATTCTGGTGCAGCAGCAGGACATAGACCAAGAAAACATAGGATCTAAAAAAACAAAAAAAAGATAAAAAAAACATGGACAAAACAGACATCGTTAGGGACAAGGGGTGGTTTAATAAACTGAGAGATAGGATGCTTAATCGTGCCACAAGGACATGTGCTCAACTATGTTCATAGCAGCTTTGTTTGTCATAGCCAGAACCTGGAAACAGCCTAAATGCCCCTCGACCGAAGAATGAATAAGGAAAATGTGGTACATTTAAACAATAGAGTACTACACAGCAAGAAAAAATAATGACAGCTTGAATTTTTCAGGAAAATGGATGGAGCTAGAAAACATTATTTTGAGTGAGGTAACCCAGACACAGAAAGACAATTATCACATGTACTTACTCATAAGTGGTTTTTACCATAAAGCAAAGAAATCCAGTCTACAAACCACAATCCCAGAAAACTTAGACAACAGTGAGGACACTAAGAGAGACTTACATAGATCTAATCTACATGGGAAGTAGAAAGTAGAAAAGGACAAGATCTCCTGAGTAAATTAGGATCATGGGGACCTGGGGTGTTGAAGTGGGAAGGGGAGAGACAGAGAAGGGAGCAGAGAAAAATGTAGAGTTCAATAAATATCAATAAAATAAAAAGAAGTAAACTGAGAAATGTAGATTAGAGGATTAAGAAAGATCTGTTGGATGAAGAGCATCACTGCTGATCAAAAGGCCAAATTGCAGTAGGCACTTCTGCAACATGAGGAGATTCTAGTGCTCCTGCCACACTAGGTGAAAGGGGCAACTACATGAACTGATGGACTGGTTAATTTGTGATTGGTTCTCTTCTTCTAACATCCCCACGATTGTTTTGTCTTGTTTTGGGGATCCAGGATCTTGTACACACTGGACAAGCACTCTACCACTAAGCTACAGCTCAGACCTTTATAACATCACTTGCATGATTTGTATACATTCAATAATATTTATTCTAACAGAATCATTAGCTCCATTATAAAATGCAATGTCCTGGATCTTCACACACATCAAGGTGGTGGCACATGCTTTTAATCCCAGCACTTGGGAGGTACAGGTAGGCAAATCTCTGAGATCAAGGCCAAAGCTAGACCTGTAGATCAACAGATGAGTTCCAGGACAGCCCGGGCTACACATAGTAACCCAGTCTCAAAAAACAAAACAAAAGGATAAGTTTCTGTCACAAGAACCTGTCTTTAGTTAGGTTTATGTCTTTTTCTCTTATTGACTGAAGATTTTTCTCTCCTTAATTCATGCGTAGTCTATTAATTTAAAAGTATTTATTAACTAATAGCTGGGATAATAAATTCAAATAAGTTAGCAATGAAGCATTCTATAATGGAATTAAGAATACAATGTTATTTAAATAGCATCAGAAAGAATAAAACACTAGAATAAATTTGGAGAAAGAAATGGAGGACTTGTATATCCAAAATTACAAAATTTTGAGGAAACTGAAGAAAATCCTAATAAATGCAGAAATATTCCATGTCAGTGAATCAGAAGACACAATATTGTTAATATTATCATTCTCTCTAAATTGATCTGTAGATTCCATTCAAATTTTTAAAGTTCTTTGTGGAGGAAATCGAGGAGTAAATCCATTTATATGGTAATGAAAAATAGCTAGGAGACCCAAACAGTTTTACAAAACAACAGAGCTAGGAGGCTTTCATATCCTGTTGTAAAATCTTACTATGAAGCTATGGTTACCAGGACAGTATGGAACCGACTTGAAGATAGACATGGATCAGTGGAAGAGAACGGAGAGTCCTGCAGCCAACGCTTACATGCATGATCAGCTGAGTTTGGGCAAAGATGCTAATGCGCTACTGGGAGGAGGGCTGTGAGCAGGTAGTGCTGGGGAAGAGATGAACTTAGACCTCCACCTCACAGCACATGCAAACATTAACATGTGTGTGCTAGACACAGAATGTATATGTAGTGTATATATAGAATAGATACATAATCTATGTGCGTATATAGAGAAAAGAGGCCTTTTAGAGGAAATCTATATAAAACATGGAAGCAATCTTCAAAACCTTGAGTTAGACAAGGATTTCTTAGGTAAGACACCAAAGGTACAGTCCCTACAAGAAAATAAATAATAAATCAGACCTTACCAAACTTTAAAAGTTTTGCACCTGCAATACATTATTAAGAAAATGAAAAGGCCAGGTGGTGGTGGCACTTGGGAGGCAGAGGCCACTCTGTGAGTTCGAGGCCAGCCTGGCTACAGAGTGAGTTCCAGGACAGCCAGAGCTAAGTACAAAAAAAAGAAAGAAAGAAAGAAAGAAAGAAAGAAAGAAAGAAAGAAAGAAAGAAAGAAAGAAAGAAAGAGAAAAAAAGAGAAAAAGAAGAAAACAAAATGAAAAATACTAGACTGGGGGAAATGTTTGCTACATTCACACTAAGCAGAAGAGTTTTAGCCAGAATTTATAAAGAATTTAAAAATTCAATGAAAGGAAACTAATAACAATCAAACCATGGACATGTCACTGCATTTACCGATGAAGATATGTAGGTGACTGTGAACCACACAGAAAGATGCTCAGCACCCCTATTTATTAAGCTACCACAAAAAGACACGAGAAGACACATTTCATAGCCACCAGAGTTACCAGAATACAGACAACAGCAGATACTGAAGAGGGTGTGGAGAAGTAGAAACCCTCATCCACAGATGATGAGAATGCCAAATGAATGTCTCTGGATGTCTCACTCAAGTTAACGTAAAAGTCTCAGTAACCCAGTAACTGTGCCCTTGAGCATGCTCTAAGGATACAGGGAAGTATATGCTCCCACGAAGATGTATTTTAGGATGCTCAAAACAGCAAGCAGTGACCAGTGTGTGACTGGTTAAATAAACTAGTCAGTAAATACTATAGAATATCATCTATCAATAAAAAAGGAAGAGATTGTTAACTCATACTAGATAAGGGATGAACATCAAAACAAGGGAAGTAAAATAAGCTAGATTCAAAAGACTCAAATTGCATGATTCCTTTTTCATGCTATATATGTAATTTTTCATGTAATATTAAAGTATATGTATTAGTTCATAATACATGCATATGCAATCGACATAAACTTGTAGACAAAGTAGATACACATTTACTTAGGAGTGATAGTGTCAACTGGCACTAACTATAAAGGAGCATATGAGCCTTACTTGAGGGATAAAGATGTTCTGTAACTAGCTTAGGTTGATTAATGCACCACCCGGTAAACTTACTAGAAGCAACTGGACGACGTGCCTGAAACGGGTGAATGATATTAACATATAGTTCAATGAAGTTATTAAAAAATAAGCTAAATTTTATAATGAATTAGAGAAAACAAATGTATCTTGTGATCTTATATGTAATATACACTTTTTGCCAGAGCTCAAACCTTGATCACCATGGAAACACTCCTCTTCTTCACGCACACAGGTCAGGTATAAGCCTCCTTGCTCTTCCTGTGAACTTTTATTACAAGGGTTAATTTAAAAAAAAAAGGCGGTGGTGGTGCGCACCTTTAATCCCAGCACTCGGGAGGCAGAGGCAGGTGGATCTCTGAGTCAAGGTCAGCCTGGGCTACAGAGAGATTTCTAGGACAGTCTCCAAAGCTACACAGAGAAACCTGTCTCGAAAAACAATAACAAACAAACAAAAGTTCCAGCCAGACATGGCCTAGCTCTTGGGAGGCTGAGGCGGGTGGATGCCCAGGTCAGACATAGAGTTACATGGTGAGACTCTATCTCAAAAAATTAAAAAAGGGCTCAGAGAGCTGGCTCAGTGGTAAAGAGCACCGGCTGCAATTCCGGAGGCCCAGAGTTTGATTCCCAGAACCCACGTGACAGCTCACAACTATTCCAACTCCAGTTCCAGAGAATCCAGTGCCTTTTTCTAGCCTCCTTGGACACCAGGCCTGCACATGCTGCACAGAAAGACATGCGAGCAAAATACTATACACAAAAACAAAGTTAAATAAAGTCTTTCTGAAAATTCCCTTTCTAAAGTCACCCCCACAGTACAGATTTCCCTCACTTCTCTTCCTTAGTTGTATTAGAGCTTCCGGTACCCTCCCGTACTCCAGTTACTTACACATACCTACTTACACACAGAATTGATGCCAGAGGGTCTTCTGGCTACACAAATTTCATCAGGTTACAGCCTCCAGCCCTACTGTTTCCACACTGTGTATGGGAGAATGTATGTATGTATGTATGTATGTATGTATGTATGTATGTATGTATGTATGGATGGATAGATGGATGGATGGATTTGGGTTTTCGAGACAGGGTTTCTCTGTTTAGCTTTGACTGTCCTAGAACTAGCTCTGTAGACCAGGCTGGCCTCAGACTCACAAAGATCCTCGAGTGCTGGAATTAAAGGCTTGTGCCACCACTGCCCGGGTATGGGAGTTAATTTTAACTGTCAACTTGACTAGATTAAGGAATACTTAGATGTCTGGGGAAATGTATTTGTGGTGTGTGTGTGTGTGTGTGTGTGTGTGTGAGAGAGAGAGAAAGAGAGAGAGAGAGAGAGAGAGAGAGAGAGAGAGAGAGAAGGTATTTCTAATATGTGCGTGCATGGGTGTCTAGATGAGACAAGTCTTTGAACCATATTGCTCAGTATGCACTAATGTGCCTAGGTGTCATCCAGCGTGCTTGAAGGCTTAGACAGAATAAGGCCGTGGAAGGTGAATTTGCTCTCTCATCCCGAGCTGGGGTATTGGCCTTTGCTCTCAGACACTGGAGCTCTCCAAGTTTCCAGTTCTCCCGCTGCTATGAGTTACAGTATTGGCTTGTGTTGGTATCTATGATCAAGAGAATCAGTTGCCACAAAAACTCCCCCACAGATTCCTCGGCAAGTATCACATAGACCCTATTTCTTTAGAGAACGCTGCTCATTGCACAATGCAGAATTACTTTCCTCTTTAGACCCACTCTATGGCTCTGATTTTGTTTTACTCAGTCAAATCCCTTTATTTGATCAGACTGTATTCCTCACACACACACACACACACACACTCACACACACCTTGAAACTTTTGACTACATTTTCCTCTTCCCTGTGATCTCTCTCCTACTTCTCATCTTCTGCAACACTCCAATGAGACTTGAACTCTTCATAAAAGAACCAGATATTTATTCTGTTTTATGGCACCAGAATTTTGTGACACACAGGGTATTAGTTTCAAAGGGTCATGGTGTGGGAGGGTGACCTCAGGTAGGTGGCTCACACAAACGTGGATTTAGATAAACAACTCTAGATACAAGAGCCTGAGTTGAGCTGGGGGGGGGGAGGAGCGGGTATTCGCTGCAAAAGGTATAGCTGAAAACCAACCCTCCATGGCTTCCATAAGCTTCTGGTGACCACTGGCAGACCTTGCTGCTCCGTGACACAGCCTTACATCGCTGCCTCTGACTTCACACGACCTTTGTTCTCTTTCTCCTTGTTTTTTTTGTTTTGTTTTTCTGGTTTTTTTTTTTTAAAGATTTATTTATTTATTATGTATACAACATTCTGCCTTGATGTAGGCTCGCACACCAGAGGAGGGAGCCAGATCTCAGTACAGATGGTTGTGAGCCACCATGTGGTTGCTGGGAATTGAACTCAGGAACTCTGGAAGAGCAACCAGTGCTCTTAACCTCTGAGCCATCTCTCCAGTCCTTCTTTCTCCTTGTTTTTAAGGACACTTTTCTTTGTTTTGGGGCCCACTCTAATTCTGATGGTTTCCTCTTGAGGTTCCAGCTCAGTTACACCCCAAGTGATCTTTTTTTCCAAAGAGGTCAGCTGCACAGGCATCAGGTAAATGTACTTTTGGGGAGCATTGGGGAGAATCCATTAGATTCCCCTATATCCTTTTTATATCTTTGGATACATTACTTTTCCTACAGAAACTGGAAAATTCTCTTCCGTTGACTTTGCCCAGTCCTACTCAGTGTCTGCATCCAGCCGACAAACCTCTCTAATTCGAACACTGTATTGGTTTCTCCCACTTCTGACCTCTGGCAACACTCACTGTTCCATTCAGTTATGCCTTGTTTATGTTCGTGTTTGTAGGTCTGCTCGCTGACTAGATCTTAATCTCCTGGAAGATGATGTCAAACTCCAAAGCTGTACTGGGCACCTTTGGCTGCAGGCTGAAGCTACGTAGAGATATTTAAGAAGCCCACCCCTCCAGTTTCCAACTTACTTAGTATGGGGTGTATCACATGCATGAATATTCCTTAAGAAGCTTCCTTATCCCATGCTAATGAATAGTCAAGATGGAGAATCATCCTATTTTGAAGCAGAGTTTCTTAACTAGGAGGGATTTTTTAATAAACATTGGCTGTGGTGGGGTAGTATATAAAACTAGACATTGCAATTATGTGTCCCCTTTCACATAGCCATGTACACAAACATATATGTGTATCTAAGACACTAAAATTTCATGGGAGAGAGTTAGGGAATAAATATTTGAAATGACTGCTTAGGGGACAATAATAATAAAATAGTAGGCTTCCCTAAACCGTATTAAATTACCTGTGGAGCTTGATAAAATGCAGATGGCCAAGATCCCAGAGTCTCTGAATAAGGAGTTTGGACCGTGTCCCTGAATTCTGTATATTCCATAACAGCTGACATCTGCCGCATGCTTCTATATGCCAAGTACTGTCCTCGGTGCAACCATGTATCATCTTCACATTGCCCACAAGGAAACAGGCAGAGTGACCAATTCCCCCAAAGTCAACCAGCTAATGAATGGCAGAGAAAAGATTTGAACCCTGGCGTTCATGCTTATTCAATCCATGGCCTCAAGCATGAAACCTCAGAACCATTGTCCTGGTAGGAAACATAACTCATAGTTCCCCTCCACAAAGAAGCCAACGCTTAAAATACGCAGAGGGCAAAGTACCTTTGTTAGGTTAACGTTCAGGAAATAAGTAGAGAACCGAAGGATCAGGAGACAGACAGTAGCAGGACATCCTGTATGCAGGCTGCCAGTCAAGGTCAAGGAAGTAGCTCCCACGAGCTGCCAGGGTTGGCTACCATGAAGCTAACTAAATGAGAAACGTTTGTCTTTGGTCTGAAAAGAGTAGGTAGCACTTGGGAAGCCTCCATTATGTTACTGGTAATGATTAACACAGAGGTAAAGCCACTGGATCTCAAAGTGCCTTGTGCCCATTGTTTGAAAACCACTTGATAATTTAGGGTCCCCTTTGAGCTTGGTTCCCTCACCTTTTGTATATTTCACATGCTTCTCTGGAGACCCTATGTGAACTCAAATAGCACAATATAATATAGAAATGATTTTTTGCGGGGGGTTTCGAGACAGGGTTTCTCTGTAGCTTTGGAGCCTGTCCTGAAGCTAGCTCTTGTAGACCAGGCTGGCCTCGAACTCACAAAGATCCGCCTGCCTCTGCCTCCTGAGTGCTGGGACTAAAGGCATGCGCCACCACCACCCGGCTGAAATAATTTTTTTTTGAGAAGGTGAAGCCTATAAAATGTTTCAGGTATAAATTCATATAAAATGCTGAGACCGTAGCTCACTTGGTAAAGCACTTGCCAAGTAGTCACCAAGTCCCCTAGTTTGATCTCTAGCACCATATAAGGGGGGCGGGCATGCATGTAGTGCACCTCTATGCATCTGTAATTCCAGCAACTGGGAAACAATAGAGGGGGAATCCAAGCTGGGATACATATCACAACAACAATAATAATATTGATAATAAGTGTCAATGTATATAATAAAACCGCAGGATCACAAAGGCAACAATTATATTTATGTACTCTCTTCAAAATGAGTGACTTTAAAAATTTGTCACTTTAAAAATGAGTGACAAAATACTAGCAATGTTTCTTGCTAACATTTTTTAAAAGATAATATGTACAAGTAACATTATACAGACTAAGCAGGTTGCATTTATGTATTTAAGAATATATATGAATATACATATGCATATGTATATATAACAACAATTAATGAAAAAGGAAGCCATGATTTTAAGAGAGCAAGGAGGAATGTATGTGAAAGTTTGGGGGGCGGAATCAGGAAATAATGCAACTATATTATACTCTCAAAATAATAAGAAAAAGATCTTATGACAAATCTAAAAACAATTTAATTTGAAGCAGCAATGAAAACAGACAGTACTTCAAGCTATTGATAACAACTGAAGTATGGTTAGAAAACACTGTAATTCTTGGTTTCTGTTGGTGACTGTCTTAAGCATTGCTCAACACAGGAGAAAGAAGACATCATTTTCAATTATTTACCTGTGGATCCTAGGTTAACAACCCCATTTATGGCACCTTGGCTTTTGAAATCCTATACAACACGCTTATCTTGATTTGAAGAAACTCATTAATTAGTTCAGCTCCATCTCTGTTAACAACTTTTGGCCAAGAGCAGTCTCCAAAAGCTGAGCATAGTCCTTCAGCGCAGCCCAGGTTTAGACACAGGAACTCTGCTAATGCTGAGAATTAAACTTAGCCTTGTGGAGAAGGATTAATTAGAAGAGTGTTTCTGGAAACAGAAGAACTTTTTATCTTTACTTCACTTAACAACAACTGGAATATTCATAAAAAAATAAAAAATAAAAAGCAAAACAAATTCTGGGGTGTATTGGAGCCTGCCCCCTAGTTACCCCTCTCCCCTGACTCAGCCCTTCTAATTTGGTAGGTTTGTGGAAGCCAAGGAATCCGAATTTTCCAAGTTGAGCCTGGATGCTTAAGTTACTGAGAGTTGTGCACTTTGGCCTGGGGTCTAAC
The DNA here is from genome assembly GCF_950005125.1 of Chionomys nivalis. NCBI lineage: Eukaryota > Metazoa > Chordata > Mammalia > Rodentia > Cricetidae > Chionomys > Chionomys nivalis. The sequence continues at coordinate 52,285,451 of NC_080088.1, read as the reverse complement.
TCACTGGAGACCTCTTCAGAGGTTTCCAGATCTAAGAGGAAGAAACAAGCAAAGCCTTCCAGACCTTTCACAACAGACGCCAGGTAAGTGGATCAGGTAGATGGCCTGAGGCTGCCACAGTCTATCTCTAAGACCTTACCACAAGGGCCAAGCGGTCCTTTTCCCACCTCAGTAACTATTTCTACTCAAATGTCCTCTTGCAGGAGTGAGAAATACTGTTTGCCTTTCTTTCTACTCCTTCCCTACACCTTCCACTCCTTCCTATGCTGGAAGGTGACTAGAAAAGACACCACCATTCCCAGGGAGGCCTGAACCCTTGATAAAGCAGCCAGGCAAAAGGTCTAATGTTTCAAGGCCCCCATGATTTGGAGCAGATAAGGGCAAGAATTTCCTGGACTCGGGAAGCTTGCTCAGGCTTGCATGTGTGGGATGACTCCTTTCAAATCTATTTATCTGAAATCTGGAAGATAACTTTGGATTGTGTTAAAGGAACAATGATATAGACTCTCTCTCAACCATTCAACCTTTGACTTTTTTCTTGAAGATAAGGAGACAGGCATCAACTTTCCTAAGCCTTTTATACCTTTAGCATCTTCAGATAAAGATTTTTTAAAAATTTAACCAAAGTCAGGTAGCCCTTTCCAGCAGTCCGGGTCTAAGACGACTGGACGCATCAAGATGACAAGATGTCTAGAAATGTAGGGTATTTTTATGGCCACAAAGACACAAATAACATGATTTCAAAACATATTAAATGTTTTTCTCTTTTGAGACAAAATGTCTGGTTAGGTAGCATAAACTGATCTCCAACTTCTATCTCTTGCTTCAGCCTCTTGAGTGCTGAGATTTTAGGCATGACCTCTCATGTCCGGCTAAGAATTTTCTTTTTTTTCTGAAACAGGGTTTCTCCGTAGTTTTGGAACCTGTCCTGGAGCTAGCTCTTGTAGACCATGCTGGCCTTGAACTTAGAGGAAATCCACTTGCCTCTGCCCCTCAAGTGCTGGGATTAAAGGCGTGTGCCACCACCAGCCAGTTCAGCTAAGTAAACCTTTTATGTATACCAAATGACAGTTCTTAGCAATTACAGTATGATTTCTCTTACCCCTCTTGCTGCAAAGATATTTATAGTTTCTGACATTTAATTTAATTTATCATGTTTTAAATGTTTAAAAACATTTTATCTACTAAGTGACTGGTTAGCAAAATGTGTAGAGGTCACAAACCACTCTCTAGTGTTCCTTTTGCCACTTACAAGTAACTAACAATGGCACTTAGTGTTTGTGTGTGTTTTCTTTTTCTTTTCCTGGTATCCCTCAGGTGCCTGCAACAAAGTCAGACTCAGATGATATTTGCTGAATAACCACACACTGTACTTATTATTTTATGGCCACTAATGCCAATTCATTCTGAACAATTAAATATTCATCCGGCATCACATCGGTTTATAAACTAAACACAAGTCTGCAAGGCCCTGAACACATTTCACTGTGTCAGGAAATTTGGAAGAACACTTGAGACTGATACGACTCAGAGCTTCACGCTGCCCAATCTGTTGGTCAGCAAATTACAGCCAAGAGACCAGTTTTCGCTACTGCATATTTTACTGGACCTTTGCTTGTTTCTGTATTGCCTATGAATGCCTTCTTTGGTTCATTTACATACAAGGACACAAGGTGCAGTAGATCAATGGCCTACAGAACAAAAACTTTGTGTCTGGGACCTATTGGACAAGAGCTTAGAAAGCCCACTCTGAAAGCTCACCTGCCTAAGGAATAACATGGAGTTCCAATCCTAAATCTCAATAAAGGTAAACGTGTTGAAAGTATTAGGTAATCTAGGTATGCTGATAGCATGTTAATCCATTGTGTTTCTCAGGTTAATCAGATCTTTTAAAAATACAATCATGGCGGTGGTGGCGCACACCTTTAATCCCAGCACTCGGGAGGCAGAGGCAGGTGGATCTCTGGGAGTTCGAGGCCAGTCTGGTCTACAAGAGCTAGTTCCGGGACAGGCACCAAAGCTACAGAGAAACCCTGTCTCGAAAAACCAAAATAAAAAAAAAATACAATCATGGGCATTTACTACCTTATTTTCTGAGTCTCTTCTCTACATCTAAGGATCATAAGACAGAAAAAGACTTCAGAGAAAGATTGAACGGGAACCAACACCTTGAAAGCACAGAATTCACGGGGAGACCAGGATGAAAATGAGAAAGCTGTTATAACCCACTGATCCACTCTGCATGACCTCTCATTCCATGTATTGTGTGTTCGAGGAGGGAACTCAACTCAATGAGCAAATTAATGGCCATGAAGCTAAATGTACATGGTCATATAGTAACTGAGGTCACCTCTGAGAGACCCTAATGGTGAAGTATGTGCATTCGATAAATGTCCCTTTCTCCCAGTGTTGTGTGGTGTCGGGTCCCTTAAGACCATTGTGAAGGAGAAAGAATGCTGAGCACCACTAATCCAGGCTCCTCTGGGATTATACTCGGTATGATGGGAGTGGATGTCCATGCTTCAGGAGAACTTCTGAAATGAACTTCTGGTACCCGAGCAGCATACATACCACGTCCTTCAATTTCGCTTGCGTGAAAAACTATGCTCCTGATAGAGAGGAAAACGCTTTGCCATTTGAAGAAGACATATTTGGAACTGAAGTATGCATGTTACATATTATCCCTTAAAACATTTAACTTAACATCCATTCAAACACCAACTGACCATTAAACAGAGTCACTGAGATGCTAATTTGAACTTCCTTGTGCTGTTAAGTGTAACTTTTCTTCTGGCTCCCTAATCTGACCTAGATATTGGCTTGCCTTCTGCTGACTTCTGGTGCTGCTTCTACTGGGCAAAACAGTTACAACTTCATTAAGCCCAGCACACAGCAAAATCTCTAAGTTGTTAGTGGATTTTAATGATGTTACCATAGCTCTTTTAGCAATTTTCCAGCATATTCTGAGAGACAGATTTATAGTTGATATATTAATCCATTTGCAAACCCATATCTGAGGCCACAATGCTGGCCTGCAAAACAGGCAGTCCACTCATGCTATTTAACAGCCTTCGATTATTTTCAATTGTGTTGATGATGGGTATAGTTTGCTTTGTTCATGAAAATGACAATCCTTTTCTAGATAAACTTTTTTTTTTTTTGGTTTTTTTTCTCGAGGCAGGGTTTCTCTGTAGCTTTAGATCCTGTCCTGGAACTCCCTTTGTAGACCAGGCTGGCCTTGAACTCACAGAGATCCGCCTGCCTCTGCCTCCCGAGTGCTGGGATTAAAGGCGTGCGCCACCACCGCCCGGCTCTAGATAAACTTATACTTTTATTATTCCCTTTGTGAAAAGAAAAGACTCATATTTGTTTTGTGTTTAATTTTTGTTTTAAAATTATATTAAGCCGTATGGTCACATAATTTACAAATGCTCTTCTTCAGTTTCTTAAAATGTTTTAAATCAATTATTAATTTTTTTCAAGCATTAGAACTTTCACTTTTAGAAGTTCTATATAATTCATCTTCAGAAGTTCTATATAATTCATCTTGGTCATCTGTTATCCTCTCTCTTTGTTTCTGTTGTTGTCATTTGTTTTGAGAAAGGTTCTTACAAGGTAGGACAGGCTGCCTTTGAAGGGATAACAATCCTCCTTCCTCAGCCTCTTATGTGTTAGGATTATAGGCATGCTCAAAATTCTGGGCTTAGTCTTGTTTCTTTTAAAATTATATCAGATGCATCAATTTTCTTGACAATTTACATAGTTAAAGCCTTTGTGAATTTGTTTCTGCTAATTCCTGTAATTTTGTGGCCACTTCTGTGTTTTATGATCTATTTCACAAGTATGTGCGTGTGTGTTTGCACCCGTGGGTGCATATATGTGTGCATCGGTGTGCATGAATTCATGAATGCTTATGTAGAGGAGAGAGAATAATGTCAGGAATGTCACAGTCTTTTTCTGCTGCTTTCCACGGTTTCTTTTCTTTTCTTTTTTAAATTTATGTAAGGTTTCTTGCTGTCCCAGGAGCCTGCTGATTTAGTCTAGCCACACAGTTGGCCTGCTACCTTCTCTGAGGGAGCCCCTATCTCTGCCTCTTAAATACAAGATTATTGGTAGGCCACCAGAACTGACAGACATTATGTGTGTGCTGGGCATCTCAACTCAGTTTCTCTCACATGTGCAATGAGTGTTTGAGCCATCTTCCCAGCCACACAACTTGTGATTTTTGATAGTGAGTTAGTAATTCTTGGCATTTGTCTGTTCGGTTTTGTTGTTGCTGTTGTTTCTTTGTTTGTTTTAACCTGGATTCCAGACACCATCCTTCCCAGAGGGTTTCTTTCCCCAAACTCCTCAGAGACACTACCAAGCTGGGATCACTTTAAGCATGGTCTCAGCTTGTTGTTTTTTTGGACCATGTGGGCAGTGTAAATTCAGGCTGTAATTCTCTCAGGATCAGTAACCTGGACGGGATACTTCTCCTTTAGTCAGCACCATAGTGAAACACTGTGACTTCCTCACGGTTCTCATAGCCAATGAGGAGTAAGAAGATAGGGCTTAGCTCATGGCTGCCTTGACACCCATACAGATTCACACCGTTTTAGCTTCACATGCATCCTGAGGACACAGAATCCAAGCCCCCCTTCACCGTCTGCTGCTTAAAAGGGCATCTGGTCTTTTAAATAGTTTTTCTTGGCCGCTGACATCACACTAAAGCCCATCAAAAGAGTGGAACACTTGCAGGAGAAAGGGTTATCTTTCTTGTTCTAAACGCTGTTCTACCACTCAGGCACCCATGGCTTCTCTAACACCAGGCAACCACTTCCTGGCTTATGGGTGGTTCCTCCAGCCCCTTCGGCAGACAGGAACATCCCTCTCATTGGCTTGGATTGTTTGTTCCTCAGACGCTTGCCTGTGGATAGCTTTCCCCTGTACCCTAGAAGGTATGATTCAAGGGCTTTTTCACTCACCTTTGCAATGCAGTGAGTCATGGTTATAACATCTTCAACGAGTTCTCAAAACTGGGACAGAGTTTAAAAAAAGTTCTTCCCGGACACTTAACCCCACTGTCAAAGGGTAGAAGGTATCTACTGTGTCTGTAGTCTTGATAACTCTGTTCCTCATTTGTCAGATCTCCGGTTCCAGTTAATAAGTCTTTATATTAACTTTGTATGTTCATTTTGTTGTGTTTTTCCCTCTGGTTCTACATGAAGATATCTTTATCTCATAACCTCCTCTCCTATTCAAGAATCTTCTCACCATTATCACTCAATGAAGTTGCACTAAAACGGACAATATGAAAACGATATTTTTGCTAGATATGGTAGTGTGTACCTATAATCCCTGACAAGCTGAGGGAGGAGGGCCACAAATTTGAGGCCAGCGTGGTTTACATAGCAAGATCAAAGACTTCAGTATAAAGAGATATCACCTCTATTATTTGTATATTTACTATTTTTTGTAGGTAAAAAATAGTTCAAGATTGGCAATCTGAAACAATTCAAACTAATATTTTTGTGTAGTTCCTCCTGCATATCTCTAACAGCACTTACCCCACTAATTGAAAACATCAGTTTTAAAAATAATGTCACTTACTGTAAGATTGCAAACTCTTGGGAATAATTTTTAATCTTTTATAGCTCATGCATAAATACCTAATCCAATTCATAGTTAATTACTATATACTTAGAAAAAAATAAAATATGATTGTCGAATTAACTGATTGTGGGAAGTCATTTAGTCTTTTTCATCTTAAATTTCTTTTTTTTCTGAGATTATTAACACCTATTCTATCTAATGCTAAACTGGACTAAATGAATATTTGTTCCTACTTCCTTACTGTATTAGAAGTCAGATCACATGTTACTTCAAGTGAGAAGCCATCTTAAGAGTAATTCCTTTAATAATATAATTTCATTTTTCTTTTCTTCCTATCTTTTTGTGTTTTGTTTTTTGAGACAGGGTCTCTCTGTGTAACCTTGGCTGTCCTCGAACTCACTGTATACTACCACAGTAGAATTTGTAGATTTACTTGAAAAACACACATTATTTTAAACATGAAATTTAAACATAAAATACATTTAAAAAATCCTACTACTTAGCCAGGCAGCGATAACGCATATCTTTAATCCCAACACTTGGGAGGCAGAGGCAGGCAGATCTCTGTGAGTTCCAGGCCAGCCTGGTCAACCTGGTCTACAGAGCGAGTTCCAAGACTGGCTCCATAGTTACTGAGAAACCTTGTCTCAAAAAAACAATTTAAAAATATCCTACTACTCATAGATAAATCTAACAATACTTCATGCTATTATTTTTGACACTTTGGTGAACATTGTGAAACCTAGTATTAGATTAAAAAATATACAGTTATTAAAGCTGTAATCTGCCCTTTCCAATTAAAAGACAGCTCTGAGCATTTTACTCTATCTTTAAATACTCTGAAAAATGCTTTTAGTCACTAACATTCTATTACATGAAACACTAGCAATAATTTATCCAACTAATTACACAAAATATACAACTTATGCTTTAATTTTTGCAAGCACAGTAGTATTAAGGCAAACATTCTTAGAAATATTTATGCACATCTTTTATTGTTTCCTTAAGAGAAATCTGTAGGAGGTCAAAACATATGAACATTTCCATGTTTGTTTTTAACTGTTGCCAAATTTCTGCCCAGAAGTCATCTACTAATGTGCACTCCCAAATGAGAAAACATTTGAATGCCCACTCAACAAGGAGATAGGTTAGAAATAAAATTAACCATTTGGGTATTAGGAATATTGTTTTTGTTATATTTCTTTTATTTTTGTAACATGCATGTATTTATATTTACTAGTCTGAATTCTTTTGCATGTTAGGTCTCTATATGTACTTGCTTTTTTTTTAACTTTTCAAAATGATTAAAAATACCATCATTTGTGGGGTGGGCATTATTATAACATGAATAATAAAAATCCAGAGACAGATATTGGAGTTCAAACTAAAGATCCAAAAAAACAAAAAACAAAATAGCCAAGTCACTAGAGAAGTCTTACCTCTACCAAGGCTGGGCGGCTGCAGACAGAGCCCTGAGCCTCCATCTCCTCTTGTTTTATATTCCCCTTTAGTGCTGGGATTAAAGGTGTGAGCCACCACCACCTGGATTTGTTTCTGCATTAATCTTGTGTAGCCCAGGGTGGCTTTGAATTCACAGAATCCCTCTGCCTCTGTCTTCCACATCCTAGGATTAAAGGTGTGTCACTACTGTCTATCCTCTGGTAGCTTAGTTATACCCTCTGGGTTTTAGGCAAGCTTTATTTATTAAAACAAATAAAATATCATTATACATTATATTTAGAGAAATCAAATCAATGCATTTAGAAATTAATAATAAATATGGGATTAACCTATTTTAATTTTGATTTTGAAAGTGTTATGTATATTGTGGCCATGAGAAATTCATGTAAAACTTTTCTTATTTTCCTGTGAGTTTGTGAGTTTTCTATAGTGAAGTCTTTTTTTCTGTTTGAGACAGAGTTTTAAGCTGTAGCCCAGGCTGGCCTGGAACTTACTCTGTGGTTCAGGCTACCCACTCTAAACTTGGAACAATCTTCCTGATACTTCCTCCCAAGTGCTAGAATTACAGGTGTGAGCTCCTGTACCAGGATGGCCAAGTATTTTAATTATGTATTGAAATGTAAGTTTTCTTAGCATTTCTTGCATTTTTTTCTAATAATATTTTTTTTGAGATTATGCAATTACAACATTTTCCACTTTTCTTTTCTGCCCTCCAAACTCTCTCCCACATACAACAGAAAAACCAGTTTCTCCTCCCACTGGGTGACTGAGACAAACTTGCTTTGCTTCTATCCAAGAGGAATGAGAAGATGAAACGTAGTTTGGGGAAGGCTGGAGCCATCAGGAATGATAGAGGCGAAAAGTCCAGGCACCGGGAGGACTGTTCAGGTAAGTGGGACAAAGGCACTGCCCTTTTCCTGCTGGAATCCTCCCAGGTCTCTCCATTCTGACTGGACAACCTGCGGGTCCCAGAGGGAGGGCAGGTCTGGGCTAGTGGATGTTTCAGGCAGGGGGCTGGGGACTGGTCACAAAGGCTCACATTCCAGGGAGATAAGAGTGGTGTGGGCCTTGACCTCCTCTCAGCTTGCTTGTAATTCTTGCCGATTCCTGTCAACTTCAGGATGGCATCCTTGGAACTAGCATAGATCATTTTGCTCCTAAGAAGAAGACTCTCAGGGACCCAGATAACCCACCGGGTCCTCCTCTTTGTTCTCCTTGGTCTGGTAGGTTGTGTCATAGAGGGCACAGCTAGCCTAGCAGCTTTTTGACAAAGGTGAGTGAGGGCCACACACAGCTTGCTCTACATCACCTACCAGGGTTTTGTGCCAGTCTCCTTCCATCCCTCAACCAAAGAACATTGTCTTCTTGCAATCCATGTCCCCTGGAATCAAGGACTTCTGCATCTTCACGTTACTGAACATCTTGGTGACACCCAAAGTCACAGACATACTGGAGGCCATGTTTCTGGAAACAAACAAACAAAAAAAGACCAGGGGAGCTAACTGAAGAACCAAGCCACTGCCAAGGTCTGACTTGATTTGTTGTTTTCAAAACCAGCCTTATGATAAGCAACAACTGTACCTGCTACCACACAAGGCTGTCCCCACACTCAGGATTCGGAGGGGTTTTGAGGGCTTTCCATTCCACACTTTAGCTCATAGTTCAGAAAAGATGATTCTGATCGAAAGAATACATATTTGCCGGGCGGTGGTGGTGCACGCCTTTAAACCCAGCACTTGGGAGGCAGAGACAGGTGGATCTCTGTGAGTTTGAGGCCAGCCTGATCTACAAGAGCTAGTTCCAGGACAGGAACCAAAAGCTATGGAGAAACCCTGTCTCGAAAAATCCAAAAAAAAAAAAGAAAGAAAGAATACATATTTTCAGTTCAACAGTTATACCTTATTTTATCAGGATCTTAAAACTAAATTAACACAAGCTATATTTTTGTATGTAAGGGATATTAAAAATAAACCGCTATTAACTGTATCAAGACTTCTAGCACTTAAAGTCACTTGTACTGAGACAATATTTTTATGGAGCTGAAAGAGATAATTGTAAACTGCTGGTATAGTCACGGCTTAGGACCAGAGATTACCTTAAGAACAAGGTGAATTACCTAACAGTGAATTGAGAAAAAGAACTCAACTGTCAATTTGGTAGCCTGATCCGGATGCACACCAACTACTTTCAGCAGAGTTTGGATATCAGGTGAGCAGAATTCTTGATCGATTGACAGTATCTCCATATACCATCTTGATGTAGTCAATATTTACAGTAGAAACTGACCACATGCTAGGCAGTACTGTAGGTACTGGATGGTACAATATTCAGGAAACTCTGGAGTTCATAGCCGTGAACAATCTGGTATTGAAAACTAGACCCAGCTAAGAAGAGCTTAAATATTCAACTGAACCAAAATACCAGTTTGAGACAAAGCAGAACATAGCCATTGTCCTGGGTTAGTTTGTCTCAAAGCAGAAAACTTGAAATCCATCAAATCTGGGGTTGTCCAGAAGTCGGGCTTTGCTGAAGGCAGTGGCGTATTCCAGGGCGTTGTGCCTCCAGAAGCCAGTCTACATTCTGTTTCCCGTCTTGAAATACTATGGAAGTTACGCCACCCAGACATCTTTCAAATGCTTATCTAGGATTTGGCATCTAAAAATATTCCCTGGATCCAAGTGGTTTCAAAGTCTGATAGAGTAAATAGGGATTTCTTTTTTAAAGTGTTTACATATAAAAATTACAGCTCAGGATAATTTAATTTGATGAGTCTGGCAAAATAAATTATTGCTGTCACATAAAACAGGTGGTATACTGTTCCTTCTGAATGTCATAGTCTTGCCTTTAAGACTATGGTGTTATAAAATAAAAAACACATTATTTTTGATAGCAGGAGCCAATAATTATGTCAAATTGTATGCCAAAGAAGTGTCTATAATTGTAATGTAAAATATGTTTTTTATTGACAATTGGGTTGTTTTATCTATGTTATCTTACTTATTGTTCATATAATCTACTCATTATATCAGAAGAAATAAAACTCCATTCCTCTTGAAATTTATGTGACATACCCATCACCTGCCTTTGTCTCACCTACTTCCTTATTCTTTTAAAGCAGTATCTGCAGACAAATCATTGATCAATAGCTGTCCTAGGCAAAAGGCTGTGTGGCATCTCGTTCTTGCTCATACCCTGAAATGGGATTCCTTGGTCCTTGCTCTTTTTCCTCCTTTGAATAAACTATGGGTGACTTTCAACCTGTTCTAAGCTGATAACACCCAGGAGGCTTAACAAAATCATGCACAGGAATCAGACTCCTGGATTTATCCACTCCCTGGTCCCATGGAATTGCTCTGTGTTCTGTTCACCTCTACCTTCCTTCCTCGTCAATGCAGGCGACAGGCTTTTCCCTAGAGAGGACTGCTTGTATGGAAAGGTTCTTCCAGGTGCCCTCTGCATTCCTTTGCTTTGTTAACTTTTGACAGTCTGCTCAGTAAAATCCTCACCTCTTTGCTCCATGAAAAGAGACAATGTTCTTGAAGGCAACTTGTAAATTGGAAACCAGTATTTCAGTGCAATCCATTGCATGTTATGAGCTTCCCAAATGAACAAACCAGGCTGATGAGCAGTGCTCCTAGCATGTGCTTCTGGATAAAGGGGGTTTCATGGTGTTATAAATAAAGCCAGCTTTCTTGTCCTAAAAGTATTCATAGCAACAGAAGGATTTAAAAGTCTATAAATATGGAAAATAGAATAGTTACCCTAGCTGGGAGGGGTGAGACCTGCATTTAATCCCAGCCCTCGCAGAAGAGGCGAGGTTCTCTAAAAGTTCAAGGCCAGCCTGGTCAAGTTCCACGACAACCAAGGCTACTCAGAGAAATCCTGTCTCAAAAAAAACAAAAGAGAGGGAGGGAAAGGTACATGCCACTATGTCCAGTCAAAAATAATTATATTTTTAATGATGAGTAATATAGCAGAATAAACCAAAATATTTTTGGTATTTTGTCATTTGTATTTTGCCCTGTCTAGCTTAGATGTTAGCCTCAAGATTTCATTTTTCTTTTCTTCAGATATATTGGCAAAGCCAAGCAGTAGTTACATGAAACAAGTTTGCTCTTAATTTGAGCAAAAATCTAAAGCTATTATGGAGGTTAAGCAAAATACCTCAGAAACCAATAAAAGGCAAGAACACTCTTTAAGGCAGTGGTTCTCAACCTGTGAGTGTCAGCCCCTTGGGGGGGGGGGCTTTAACGACCCTTTCACAGGGGTCAAATATTCTGCATATCAGATATTTCCATTACAATTAGTAACAGTAGCAAAACTACAGTTATAAAGTAGCCACAAAAATAATTCTATGATTTGGGGTCACCATGTGAGGAATTGTATTAAAAAGTCACAATATTAGAGAGGTTGAGAATCCCTGCTTTACGGGTTTCAAGAAGAGAGGAGAGTAGGTAGGTAAGTAGGTAGAAATAAGAGATAAAGGCACAAAAGATCTCTGGGGTAAATGGCCCTGGATTGAGGTCCGCGTAGGGTGAGTTCCAGGTGCAGACTAACCAGCACCAGCAGTGCCTCAGAATCACAGCAGCCCTGAGGCAAAAAGTCTTTCTGAGCAGGCACAGGTTCCAGCAGAGACCAGTGTTGCCTCTAGGCTAATCAGAATGGCTCCTTAAGAGCTTTGTGATCTCAAGACAAGCAGAAATTTTACGTGAACGCATTCAGGGTTGAGGAGCTGCAGTCACCACAGATTGAATCTGGTCGGCCTGAAGGAACGCGGATGTGGACTCTGGTTTACAGGGCTGGCTGAAAAGAGAGGTTTTGTATTTGATTGTTTATTTGTTTGTTGGTTTTCTACAAATTTTCACTGAAACGATAGAGGTGTTGTAATCATAAAGATTGCAGTCATTTTCTCAATCACTTCGTAAAGGATGATACTAGTCAATTTTTCAGAGGGAGTTCCTCCCCAGCCACACACAGTGTGGGGTACTGCTGTGTTTTCAAATTTTGAAAGGATCTTGGAGATCTAGCACAAGTCCTTTATCTTACAGATTAAAAAGCTGAGCCTTCAGAATGCAAGACAAATCCTGCAGAGCCACAGCCTTAAACCCAGGGTAGAATCAGGGATCTGTTCTTCCAGGTAATATCTGTCTACTTCATTGGAGGAGGAGTTGTCAAGAGCACACTGTGGTGGCCGTAGATGAATGAGATATCAAACTGTTAGGAGCCTGACAGTCGTTGGCGCCACAGAAGAGGGAGAGGGCTTGATAGTCATCACCCGCATACTGTGGAAAAGCTGGCTTTACTACAACTCACCTGAGATGGTGGGTTTTCAAGTGTAATTCACCCGGAAAGCATTGTTATTGACTAAAGCTTCACTAGTACTATGTACGGCACATTCTTCAAGAAGACCCACATAATCCTTCTCATATTGCACAAAGACGGGCCATGATTCCTTCCTTTGTGTCTTCCACAGTGGGACTGTGAAGACAATCTTTGATCTACATTTTTACTCTTTCTATAACATGACTGTGATGTAATTCAGAAGGACCAGCAGAAATGACAAAACACAACTCAAGGGGTCAGAAATATTGTGAAACCGAAGGAATGTACATTGTGCAAGGGATAATTTACTTAAGGATCTGCACTAACCTGAAAAGACTAAGTGGATGTGCTTCCATAATGAAAAGTCATTATGGAATGGTGTCTGTATAGCTTACTGTGATGCACAGAGAACCATTCTCTCCTTGTCATCCTGTACATGCTGGCTGAACATTTATTCCAAGTGTTGCTGCCATTTGAGCACTTTTCCTATACACTAACTTAGATGCAATTGAAGCAATTTTAAATTCTCACTCAGGGAAAATAAAACTACCACTAGAAGAAAACATGTTTACTTTGATTTGTTCATATCAATACATTTTAAGTACACACACATACACACTCACAGAAGTAGAAACGCCAGAGGCTTAGTGGTCAACTTAGTATCTTGACTAAGTCCTCAGTGGATCAAATGGTCTTTGAAAAAGTTCCCTAACTCACCGCCAGGTCCTGAATATTTTATGACCAAGGACTTGCATTTGCCTGTGTACCCAGATTTGGTCAAATCAAGACATAAGTCATGCTTTTCAAGTTCCTCTTTAAATGCACAGATTCAGAATCTGTGGTAGGCAGGGCTTGTGCTCCAATGTCCCGCAGGACTGTGTGCTCAGCCAGGCTCATCATGACTTCCTGTGAGGTCCAGGCACTGAGTTTCTCACCCTCTCAGTATGCGTATCTATAAAGGGCAACTGTCGTGGCACCAAAGAACATGTGACATCTCCGCCACAAAGTTGCTCCAGTGATGAGCATGACAGCGATGATGAAAACAAGGATGATGACAAAAACAGGGAGGAAGAGGTTGCTGGAAGCAGTGAGAAGACTGGTGCTGGTGTCAGTGTGCTTTCTCCAAGAAGGCCAGCAAGACGGCTCAGTTGGTAAAAGTGCTTACCACCAAACCCGAAGACTTGAGTTCCATCTTTAGGACCCGAATGGTCGAAGTAGAGGACAGCTGGTTCCCCGAAGCTGTCCTCTAGCTTCCACATGCACTGTGGCACACAGTCCCACAACCCAAAATAAATAATATGAAAATTTAAAAAAAAAACAAAAAACAGTAAGATGAGAGCTAGAATGTGCTGTGTTAGTAGACTGGGAGCAAGAGGAACAAAGTGGAATACTATAAAAACTTAGGCCTTAGAGGCATGAGGATGTTGTTGATCCACCTTTACCCTAGAGGTGTACCAATCTAGCAGACAGGACACGTGTTTCTGATCCCGCATACGAAGCGGAACCTCACAAATGGCAGAACCTTAAGACAAACGAGCTGTCTCTCAATAGAGAGAGTATCCCAACCCATGGACCTATTAGGGATAGGGAAATTTCCTCTCTATAGTTCCTGCGTCCTCAGTTATCTGTTTCTTGGCTCAGGAGATGTATTGCACCGTCCTGTTTTTCCACTCTGTACACTACAGGAACACAGGATTTCTCCAGTGTAATCAAATGGCTCACATTCTGTGCAGTAATCGTATGTAGATAATGCCTAAAATTCATCATGGTCCCTATTTCCAAATCTTAAGATCTTTTTGTTCTTTAACATACCGTTATGGAAGAGATGGAATAGCCTTTTGTGAAATGGAATGTTCCTTTTTCTCTCTGAGTGGAGAGCTAAAGTACCTTTCTCATGACCAGAGCAGGTAAGCCACATGAATGAGTTCTAGCCAACGAAATGCATATATGACTGATGAATACTTCTTCCACATGGTCTCTCTGTTTGCAGTTCAACTGTATAATTTCAGTCCTAGGAAACAGTGTGACCAATGGAAGGAAATAGCCCCGGTCTGAATAATCACATGGAATAGAACTGGTGTCTCTTCTCACCAAATAATCTACTCTTATTGGTCTGGGATCCAAATGAGAAATGCATCTTTATTATATGATGCCACAGAAATGTGGGGAGTTAGGAGACTATCCTGCCTAATTTCAGTACTCATTTCTGCTTTTAGTTTGTATGTGTATACCTTGCTCCAGAAGCTGGAAGGGTTATTTTAGGTTTACACGGCTACCCAAGCACTTTTCCGCCAGTCACGTACGTTACACTAAACAAACAGATGAAGCCATCAATCCCATAGCTAAGTCCTGAATCTCTCCATCTCCATCACCTCTACTTTACTTACCAGGGCTGCTTTTCTCGCCTAGGTTACTGAAACGGCTACCTCTAGCTTTCTCCTTGCCCTCATTTTCATTCCCCCAGCTTCATTGCCTTGTCTATGCTGAGTAATCTTTCTGATATGAAAATTTGGTTTTATCCTTCTTTTGCATAAATTCCATGACTCGACAGCACCTCGCATCAAAGAACAAAATAAATTAGCATACTTTTACAGCTCCCCCCCTTTTTTTGGCTCCTCAGTCATCATACGCCTTAATGTACTACATGGCTCAACCGTCCCCAACTATGACTCTAGAACATTTGGGTTTCAAGACCCTGCTGGGAACAGTTGTGAACTGCACAAGTGGCCCATGTCTCTTTACTGACTGAAGAAGTTATACAGATTGACTATGTATGTGTCACAACCAAATGGGCTAATACATGAAACACAGGCAATTACGTGAACTATTGGTATCACTGCCATTTCCCAATGTGTGTATTTAGTCTTATGATTAATAATCAAAATTTAACTCAGATGTTAACTATTTCTAATGTGTTTTTCAATACAGGATGCTAAAACATAACCTGTCTACACATCAGGGCCTATGCATTTTCATGTTAATAAAAGAAAGAGGCTCCACCCCTCTGAATATTTACACATTGCTGCTCTAGGCATTGTACACTATTTGGAAATCCTCGACTGGACAGAGACACTGATTTTGTACACGTGGCCAATTCTGTGGCTCAGACTGCTCATCCTCCAGTCTGGGTTACGCTGCAGAAAGCAGTAGACATCCTTCCTATTTTCTATTCAAGTATAAGAGCAAAAGCTCAGGCCGCACGGAGGAGATGGATCCCTCTGACACCAGCAACCTGGAGACAGGGCGCGGTCCTTCCCTTGCTCTCCTGGCTGATTTGCTGTGTGTGCACGATTCTGTCGCCGCCTTTCCACAGCAGAGCTCCTGCGTCCATCCTCTGGCTTCATGGGTGTTGAAAGGAAGATGAAGAGGCAGCCACAGCAGGATGTCTTCCTGATCTCTCACGAATGGACAGCAACATGGTCTTGTTGGAATTACTCTACTGGTGACCTCAGTGTGACAGGACTCCATAGTCTTCTGGGAGTCACTCTTGCTAGGCCAGTAGATAGATCATTCTTCTGGCTTTCCCGCGATTTTGCCCTAGTCACCCTGTCCTTCTCATCTTAAGGTAGTGCATTGACTGTTTCATTCACTGAATCCTGACTGGCAGAAGCTTCGGAAAGTCACCCCAACTCATAAAAGCTTTGGAAAACAGGGCTGTGACATGGAACAGATGCTTTTGGCTCCGTTCTACCACTCTGGCCTCACCTTCCTCTTCAAGTCCTTAGTTGGAAGCCTCCACTAACCCCTCAACTGAGTCAAAGACTTACCCTTTCTGTTTCCTGTCCAGACACACCTCTGTGCCGGCACTTTGTACTACTGTATAAGATTGATCAAGTGTTTGTTTGAGCAATTTAGATAATAAATCTACATTTGATTAGTGACTTATTCTCAGGTAATTAGTTATATTGGTAGAGTGAAGAGAAATGAATAAAAGTGGAAAAAATGAGAATAACAATAAAATAAACAAATGTGTAACCAACTTTTAACAAAGAAACTTAGCAGCATAAGGAAGGATGTGTAGTTTTCTTATACAAGGGTACCAGCCCAAGTTTATGTAAAACAGGCACTACACACTTAGTTTGTTTTTTAACTTTAACTTTATGTTATTAGACATTCTAACTAAGAGACTAAGAGATCCATATAATCTAGACCAGGGATTAGCTTTTTTTTTTTTTTTCCTGGAAGGAGACAAATAAGCACTCTGGGTTTCAGAGGCATACAATCCTTTAGCAAATATACAACAATTTTCTTGAGAAAGTAGCCATACCTACATGGGCAGATAATACAAATGCATCAGTGTTCCAGTAACCCCCCACTCCCCCGGTCTATGGACATTGAAATTGAAATTTCATATAATGCACACATGCTACATGGTATCGTTCTTCTCTTCATTTCTTTAGCATTAAAAGATGTAAAAATCATATTGAAATACACAGTGGGAGACAGAAAGGAAGTGAAGAGCAAATCCAGCTTTTATACTGGCAGGAGTTTGCCAACCCTAGCTGAGAGGCTTAAGGAAAGGTCTGAGTTTGTGGTATGAATCAAATTAGATTTTAATTAATTGATTTATTTAAGATTTATTTTTTAAATTTATGAGTTTGTGTTTCTGTGCATATATGCACATGTTTGTATAGGTATTCAGTACCCATGAAGGTCAGAAGAAGGTATTTCATCCTCTCTTGTAAGTGCTGGATATGGGTGCTGGAAACCAAATTCTGGTCCTCTGGAAGGGCAGCAAGTTTTTTTAATGGCTGAGCCAAGTCTCCAGCTCCTATTTATTTATTTATTTATTTATTTATTTATTTATTTATTGTTGAAGGTACTAGGGAATTGAACCTCGGGATCTACACATGCTTGGTAAACACTCTACCACTGATCTATATCTCTAGGTAGTTTCTTAATCATGAAGTGGACATTGGTGGCGTTTCTATTTTTCTCTATATAAAAATGAAGCTTATAACACATTACTGGTAAAATCAATTCTGACATAAAAAAATATGGTTAAAGGTTTTGAGACCTCAAGGACAGCCCGGTATCACATGTAAGAATCTGTAAGTCCACAGAGAGCAGGCTACATCAAGTATGTGGGAACTAACATGTGACAGTGATGTCTTGAAGTTCTATGTATTTGGCAAGACTTATGGTGAACAGTATGTGGCAAGAATATATTATCCTACTCATTTATAAAATGAAAGGTAAAGAGGCACAAATAATATGTGGAAGATTAGCACACTCTATTTTTGTTCCCATCCAAAAATGGACAAATCACCTTAATTACAGTTTTCAATAAAACAGATGCCAAGAGATTATAGTCCTACACATTATACCTGTGCTAGTTCCCAGAAGAAAAAAAAAATTCTTGTAGCTTTTCAAAGACTCATGGAATTAGAGAGGTGGAAAGGACACCGCTTACCACCCCCAATTCATAATTGAGAAAGTCGTAGGCACAGAGCTGTTAAATGACAGCTAGCAAGGGGGTTGGATAAGGTTTGGAGGGGGGCGGCTCAGGGCAGACCCTGCCTCTGAAAACCACTGCCATGCTCCTCCTACCTAATCAAGATGTAAAACCAATTTTGTTCTATGTTTTAATAAAAATTGCCTAAGAGTAAATCTAACCATAAATTTAAAGTTTAATTGCACGTATTTCTATGAGTTACAAAGCATTTGCCTTTATGATATGTAAAGTATTCAGTTTGATGTTACATAAACTCTATTACAAGACACATAAATATAGTATAATTTATCATATTACTTACTGATAACATTATCTATCATCAAAAGTCCTGAGACGTGGAACCATAGTGGGTAAGGGAAGGATAACTTGTGATCCTAAAGAACAGAGTGAGGGGCTGAAGATTATGGCTCGGTGGCTAAGAGCTTTGGCTGGTCTTCTAGAGGACCTGGGTTCAATTCCCAGCACCCATGTGGCAGCTCATAACTGTCTGTAGTTCTAGTTCCAGGGAATATGACACCCTCACACAGATATACATGTAGACAAAACACCAATGCACATAATAAATAAAAATAAATAAATTATTTTAAAAAGAGCAGAGTGAGGCTAGAAAGAAAATAAATAATCATTGTCACTTCATGAGCACACACACACTAATGAGCTACTCTCTTGCTGCATTCCTATTGCATTTAAGAAGTTAAGGAATGATTTCCTACTTACTTTAGGCATTCCAGCCTTTTACTTCTGTCTAAAATTGTACAATTAGACTTACAGTGTTGTACAGACCTCACAAAAAAACCCATTTCCCATGGCTCTATGCTTACGAATCCCAAGAAGTCCTCTCCTGTTCTCATTTAAAACTGGAATGCTCCGACTCCCACACCCTGTCTCCATAAGACTCATCTCGTTTTTCAGTCCGTGGAAATAACTTATTGACTCTGCTTATTGTCTATTGTATTTACGCTCTCGCGTGTAACGTAGGCTCCATGGCTGCTGTCTTCCTTTGTTTTCTTCTCTGATTTAAGAAGGTAGAACAATCTTTGAACACAATAGTTACTTGGGGAATATTTGTTGAATCAGTGAAGTTAAGAAAATAGAGAAATATGGCATCTGGAACTTTTTGACATATTACATGTTTAATTTTTAAAAATACTTGGGGAATATATATGAAAAGACTGCAACAAACAGAATTATAGAATGCCAAAGAACACGGGCATGGCGCTCCTGCGGGTCAGAGTGAGGACGCATCCATTGCCTTGCAGTTCTCATGACGGCTATTGTTATATTCAATTTACAGTTAGTGAAAATGAGGATAGTTAGTCTGTCAAGAACTATACAACTGATGGGGTGGACCGAGAACTCAAACTCCACATCTACTTGACTCCAAAGCCCATGTGCACGGTCATTGTTGTGTGGCAAACTCCTGAGAGCAACCTCTATGATCAAGGGAGCAGATGGAGCCTCCCAGCCTCCTGGAATGGTGCCTTCGGTGACACACCTGTAGATTCACACTGAAAAGATCTTGTAATCTTGACATTTACTACTCGGCATGACTCTTGCTACAGCTAGAAGGATCTCCTAAAATGAATTTTAATCAAAAGAAAAGTAAGCAGCCAGGCACGGTGGTTCATGTCTCTAATCCTAGAGTTGGAAAGGCTGAAGCTCTAGGATTTCTGAGTTCAAAGTCAGCCTGGGCTACAGAGTAAGACATTGTCTCAAACCAAAGCAACATCAACAAACAAAACAAAAGGAAGTTAGTCCCTGTTTCATTCAACAAGCAATCAATCAATCCTCAAAGCACAGAATTTAAAATATCAATCTTTGACATCTTTGCCTGGACAATGGAAAATGGCTTAGCCAACTGAATACTTGTAGAGCTGACATACCGGGGCAGCAGGTAGCAGAGCTGCCTCCATAGCACACCTGCGTCTGTGTCTGTGATTACCTAAGGGTCAAGCAATAGAAAGCAATTTCTCCCTGGATATAATTATAAGCACTTTTCCCTTTCTCTCTCTCGCACTCTAAATTACACTGACATTTTCCCACATATATTTCTCCTCTACTTACAAACCGAAACATGGAACATGATTTACCACCTTCGTGTTTCAAGAAGCAGAATTGGACACCGGGTCCGAATCAAAATGGATATGGAGTCACTACGAAGGTGGGGAGGGAAAGGGACATACAGGACAGGGATGCTGTGGGAACACATGCTAGGAATTTGTGTTCTGAACTGGGAAGGGGAAAGTCCAGTTGAAAGAGCTCAGCCATAGAGACGTTTACATTGTGTGTGTGTGTGGGGGGGGGGGTCTCTGTGAATTCTGACAAGACAATTACTCAGTTCTGCCCCATCCACAGCTTTCTCTTCACTAAACAGGAGTAAGATCTCAGCTGTTGTCACAGCAATTATGGAGAGATGATTGTTTCTGAAGATTCAGAAACAAGTAAATCACTATTAATAAAGTCATTAGGAAACTGTTACTAAGACATAAAGATCCAAGACTTCCAGTCACTTTGCAAGTGTCAGGATGTGTCACAGGGACACCTCACACAAGTGACCATTTAAAGAAGAATCCCAACCACTCAACTCCTTAGAGAACACAGCTTACTTGTGGAACAATTACTTCTTCAGTCAAGCCATTCTTAAGTTTAGGTATTCATAAACAATCAGTGTGGTTGGGTATTTTGTTAATATTTATATATTACTCTATATGTCCAAACCAGACATTTTCTCTTTTAAAGATCACTGGGTGATTCCAATAATCCACACTTTGAAGAATATTATCAGATTTTAGAGTACAAAGGAGTACAAAGGATACAGCATTGAAGTTAAATTGAGTCTCCCCATCTCTGTCCCTGTTTCTATCTCTCTTTGTCTCTCTCTGTCTTTTGCTCTCTCTCCCACCTCTCTCTCTCTCTCTCTCTCTCTCTCTCTCTCTCTCTCTCTCTCTCTCTCTCTCTCTCTCTCTGTGTGTGTGTGTGCATGTGTGTGTGTGTGCCTATGCAGGTGCATGCAGAAGCCAGAGGCCTCAGGTTGATATGGAGATTTCCTCCACTATGGTTCTTCATATATGTTTTGAGATTGAGTCTCTCAATGAAGTTGGGCCTCACCATTAGCCTAGAATGGCTGGCTGTTGAGCACCCCAGGATCCTGTCTCTGTCTCCCAACAACGGGATTGTAGATGCATGCTGCCATGTGCTGCTTTTTATGTTGTTACTGGTGATCCAAACTCAATTCTTCATGCATGTACAGCAAACACTTCACTCAGTGAATAATCTCAGCCTCTCCAAAAATTGAGTTCTTGATCTACTGTGGACGAATATTTAGAAAGCTAAAAGAGTCAAATCAGAGGTACATAAACACTGGGATTTTGGCTGTTATTTAAATAATTAATAATACCACTACCTTTTGTAAAGAAAGTAGAAGAAAATATTTTGTTCATCTCATCCATTGTAATTATTGTGTCACCAAATTAAATTTCAGCATTTTTTAAAGAATGCTCTCGCAAATCTCTCAAGCATTTTAACTAGCTTACTCAGAAGATAAAATTGCTATTAATCACCCTAAGCATCATGGGCTGGACACTAACCATCACTGTGCATGACAAGTCACATAGAAGAGCTGTTACTTGTTGTCAGGAACTATTTTTATTTTCATGGCCATGTTTAATTCTTAAGTCTCAAAAGCAGGCACCACTTTTATCCCCATTTTACCGCTCAGAGAATGGAGGCCTGAGGATTAGTAGGCTTAAGGAGTTTGTGAAAGGTCATATAACTAGGAAATAGCAGAGCCCGTGTTCATTGAAGAGCTTCCTGATTCCAGAATCTCTAGCTTTGAAGCTTGAAGCAGTTCTGCTTCCATGGGAAGCTTTGGTACAGACAGACCCCAGGAAGACATGCAGATAAGGAAAATGCCCAATACAAATTGTATAGCTGACGACAGATACACAGTTCCAGCTGAATAACAGGTCTATCCCATGAGAAATGACATAAAGTCAAAATGCAAGTATGCTTCTCCCAAATAGAAGAAATAGAAGTAAAACCTCACATGTACATCAGTATCCAGCGTCTGTCAATCCTGTCAGACAGGCTTCAACTATGGAAACAATCATTCTTGTTACATGCATTTAAAGTTCTCTGTTCCGTGTAGTGACCACCTGAAGCCTCGAGTGGAGTGTTTTCTGACAGACATTTGTATAACAGTGAATACTTATGGATTTCTCAGTTAAAAGATTTATATTATATTACATATCAGTTTATGTTAAACACTAATGCATTTAGCCTCCTACTGAAATGTCTGAGGCATATAAAATAATGTGTCTCAATTACTCAGTACTATACACAAACTAAGAGTTTAAAAAGAATGAGAGTGATCACACAGACCAGAAAAAGGACATGTCCCAGAGTTGCATTTTGTTTTTCTAGAATACAAAGCCAGCCTAAGAACTTAAAATCCCATAATCCAGCCTTTTGCTTGACTAAGGTACCGCTCCCTTTCCTTCCATCCTTAAGCACTCCAGGCCATGAGGTTAGCTCTTTTAGTGTACTCTCCTCAATACGGCAAGGTTCCTTGTTCTGTCTCCACCATAGTCGTGAGGAACATTTTGTGATATGCTTTACATTGCAACTATACTTGCTACCAGAGCACAAGGTCCATTAACAAAGGGACCACATCGGTTTGATCTCTCCCTCTCTCTCTCTTTTGGTTTTTGAGATGGGATTTCTCTTTGTAGCCTTAGCTGTCCTAGCACTTTCACTGTAGGCTAGGCTGGCCCCAGGCTCACAGAGATGTGTCTGCCTCTGCCTCTCCAGTGCTGGGATTAAAGGCACACACCACCAGCTGGCTGGTGTCTCTTGTGATGCTGGCATATACTCATAGGTACTGGCACTGACAGGTGCTTAATAAGTGTTGCATGAACAAATATATGAGTGACCAGGAAACACATAGGCTCCTGGAGTGCTGTCCTTCCTTGTTTATCTGGGCAACAATGATCCGCGCTTTACTGATTAATAGGAAGAAGAAAGACTTCGGCCACTGCTTTCTCAGGAGATCACTAATATTTCAGTTTAGCTCTTTTCCATGCTTTACTTTGAAAATCCAAAGCAATTCCAGGTTATGAAGGACTCCAGGCACATTGAACCTTACAGCTAGGAAGGCAGCAGATGGGATGGTTGTGGGCTAAGAAACCGACAGACTTTCCAGCTACCTGCTTTGCCTTTCTGAACAGAAAGCATTTTTTGTCTTGTGATTTTATAATCCCAGTACCCAGGAGACAGAGAGAGGTGGCTCCCTGGGATTTGCTGGCCAGCTAGTCTAGATTATTATTATTATTATTATTATTATTATTTGCTAGTTCCAGGCCATCAACAGACCCTGTCTCAAAATAAGAGAGTCATATAGCATTCGAGGAGTGATAACCTAAAGTTTCCTCTGGCCTCCACATATGTGTACACATATGTGCAAATGCACCTCATGTGTACATGTGTGCAAATACACCTGCACACATAAACACACACAGAGTTATGTTTGGAAAGGATGAAGAACAAGACTCTCTTCAGAAATTAAGGGTTAGAAGCAATAATACATCAGACTTCAGCTATTGACTTGATGATGCACGAAGCAATGAGGACTGAAAAGACCGAGAACACTTAATATATTTTACTTTTCGTTAGTAATAATTCTGGTGTGGTGGCGGCAAGTCTAGCTATGGATCCAAACAAACTGCCTTGGGTGTTACATTCTTTACCTCAGTGTATCATTTTTGTAGACAACTTCTCAATGGTATGTGACTCCTACGGTTCCTGCCCTACTCGTGGTCACTCGTGCTTTCTGCATTGAAACTGGACCTCCAGATAACACTCCTGGCCTATCTCCCAGCCGGGATGATCCTCCTTCACTTGGGGATGGGGAAGGGGCTACAGCTTTCTCTTAGTTATTCTTTGTTGACACTTTTGCCTTTGTTTTTCTTCATCTGCTTTGGGACCCTTCTCTGTAGAATGTGATAGGAAGTAAGATATAAAGAAAAAAATCAAGACCATCTATGAATTTAAATTTTCTCACTCCACCGGATAGTACCGAAAGTCTTCAAAAGACACATAATTAAAACTGAACTGTGGAACACCAGTGGAATTGTTGCCAGGACTGGCTGAGGAACGTGACAAATAGGCAGGCATATAAAAAAATAACGTATTTCTGGATTGCTGCAGGTACAATGTTGGGTCATAAACATTGTAAGTAATTGTAGCCAAATTTCTCCAGGTTGAGGAGAAAAGGCAGATTCTGCAAATTACAGGGTAGTAAATGAATCACAGAGTAGAGGCAAGGGTTTAGAAAATGAGTAGACTACCCATTACACTCTGCCATCTCCAGCTAACTCGCTTTTAAGGGAAGTTTTCGCTTAACCACACACTCATATACCCAATTGCCAGCATCCCGAATCCCCATAGCCGTGATCTGAATCTGTCTCCATCATCCCCTCATTCCCATAGCCCAGAATCTATGCCCTTAGCCTGGTGACTGTCAGGCGATGTGCTTTTGTTTTTATGCTTTGTTATCTTGAAGTCCTTGAGCTCTGGGGGAGATTCCAACTGTGGTACAATTAATATTCCTTTTTTCCAAAGGAAGCTTATCTGACAACTGGCTTTATGGCCCCCGAAACTAAATGAAATCCGACTAGACATGCAAGTGAAGGAATGAAAAGTTCTGTGCCACCGTTGAAAAAGAACAAAACAGTGGGCAGATCAGGGAATGGAAGCTCACCCAGAGTTCACTTTCCTAACAGGGTTCTAAGAAACTGGGTTTGCAGAGGATGTCTCGCTTGCCCCTGCTCAATCCCTCTTTGACTTATTTTAGTATGATTTTACTTTTACTTCAGGAACGAAAAAAAAAACTTTCTTTGAAGTAATTTTTTTCTATTTTCTCTAAGTTCATTATTCATTTTAAAAGTATGTTTGACACAGACATGATAATAATACAACATTTATGTGGGCTATAAAATGGACAAGAATTAGATCCAGCTAAGTATTTCTGTCCTAGCAGAAACCCTAGTCTCTTCTACCACTGCCTCCATTTATCCCCTACGCTAGATAATTATTCATGTTTGCTGGAAGAATCAAGCACAAATGTTGTCTTTTACCTGGTTCACAACCTAAGCAGAAAACCTTGGTGAAGCCAAGTGGATCAGCCCTTTTTTAAGTGACACAATAAACGGGGTGGGGAAATGTTGGGGTAAGTTCATGATAATGAAGGTAAACACAATTTCTAATAAAAATGATCTCAATACCTGGAGAGGATGGTGCAACTGGCTTTTCTGAGATTTGATTCTTCAATTTTTCCTTTTATTTATTTATTTTTATTTATTTATTTTTTTATTTTTAAGCCCTATCCCACATCCTGCTGCAAGTTTGCTTTCATTTTTTTTTATTTAGAAAGAGTTATTTAACCCTCATTAAGAACAAATTTTTCTCTGATGAAATAAATGTAAATTAAAAATTTTATAAGTCCTGATAAAGTTGTATCAGATATTTTTTTATGAGTAGGCTGTAAAAAACATGAATATAATGGTAACAAAATAATAAAATGGTGGTCATTTTTGAGGAAAAACTAGAGGAAGACCAGATAAATAGGTTCCAATTTAACCTTCATTGTTTAGTTTTTTAAAAAAATAAATCTGAGGCACTATAAACATGCTAAGTTCTAGTGCCACTCTTAGGTGACTGGAACATTATATCATGTACTATAAATTCCATTGTGTTGAAATAACACAAATTTAGGTGGTTCTATAACAAGCTCAATAAATGTGGCATGCTGATTAATGGGTCAAGGTGAACGTGTTGGAAGGCACATGCTTTGGATTCTACCTTCAACCATACTTTAAAACATTACTAAGAAAAATGTAAAGAAGGTATGAACTTTGTTAATAAATCACAAATGTTGAAATCAGTAGCATATGTGTTGAACAAACTAATTGATCTACAAGATAGTTCTGCAAAGAAATCCAGGGATGAATGTTAGAGAAAAAAGAAAAGAAAAAGAAAGCTATTATTTATTGAACATGCATTGCATACTGTCCCATATATTGCAAGTGTTATTTACTCTTTACAACAATCTTCTGAAATGTTAATATCAGCTGAGCCAAACAGAACAGAAGTGACAAAATCTTCCCAGGTTCACAATGCTAGTATGTGTTAGAATGAGGATACGGATAACAGCCTATATTGGTATAGCCCTAAGGCCCTACTTCAGAACTACTGTACAATATTTAGGGTATAAACCCTTGTACCTCAATTCCCCCAAGCAAATTATACAGCGTTGGCCCATCCTTCAAAGAACCACTTTTTTTTTTCTTTTTGAGAATAAGCACAAAATAGGTCAACAGAGCTTAAAAACATCTTAGTTTGTATTAATAGAACTATTTTATCAAGGATCTGTGGTCACTCTGTACCCTACAGTGCTCAGCCTCCGCCTCTGCGTCACACTTGAAGGACCTCATCCACAAAGACAATAGGCAGGGTCTGTCTGAAAAAGAGCAAGAATCAAGAATGGTGCACTAAAGAGAGCGGTTGAGACAATGGCACTAGCTTGAGAAGGCCACAGAGATAGGTGAGGTTATGAGAGCTGTCTTTGCATGGATGCTGTGCCATGAGGAACAGGGATTAGATTATGCTATGTGGTCTCAAGGGAACAGGAAAAAAAGAACAGTAGCTAAGATTTGAAAGTAGAGAAATTATGTTAAACGCCAGAAAGAACTGTGTAATGATCAAAATTGCCAGAAGATGAAATGGGCCGTCTTGGGAACAGGGCTGCTGCCAGGAGCCGGGTGTGGGAGAACAGAAGCTCCTTGCTGAGAAGGTAGTTGAAGCTTCTGACAGGACAGTGCTAGGAGGGCCTTCCTGCTGATGTTGAATGGTAATCAGATTCACGAGTGGGAAACCGCTTTCCACGCAGAGACCAATTTGTATGATATGATCCTCAAGTGACTCGCTGGTACGCCCACTTCCTCCACTCACATACAGACAAATAAATAAAAAGAAAAAAAAGAGGAAGGAAAGGAGGAGGAAAGAGTGAAACTTTGCAGAGCTAAGAGCCCAGCCCAGCTGTGCAACCAGCGAGCAGAGTTCTATTGAGAGGATCATTTAATCTTTCAGTGCCTGCTTGGATTTTTTATTGTTAAAAAGACTATTCTGCTGAGTATGGTGGTGCATGCTCTAATCCCAGCACCTGAGAGCTGGAGGTGTGAGAATCTTTAGTTCAAGGTCATCCTCGCTCACAGGGGAAGTTCCAGGCCAGCCTGGCCTACAGTGAGATCCTGTTAAACAAGACAAATAACAAAACAAATTTCCCCTGCATCTCCCCTACCCCCCCCAAAAAAAAACCAATAACAAATAACACAATCAAAAAGCAGATCTGAAACATGGATAATGCCAATAGACATGCTAATGGGGGTGAGGAGGAACTCAGGAGTACTCAACACTGTACAATTATAGGCAACTCAGAAATGTTGAGTGGGAAAAACAGTCTTTACCATACAAGAGCACACCAATTGGTTATCCAATACCAAATAGCCAGCCCTGATAACATACAAAAAAAATTAGCATTACACATACACACACAGACATACACACACATACACAGACAAACAGACAGACAGATAGACACACACAAACCAACCATTAATGAAAAAAGAGCCCATGAATTTGAAGAAGAACACGGAAGGATATATGAGAGGGTTCGGAGGGAGGAAACGGAATGGGAAAATGATGTAACTGTATTACTTAAATAAAACAATTACATTATAAATAAGTATATATTACGTAATAGTACACAAATTACAATATAAAATTATATAAATAAAAGAAACAAACATAAAACAATGATGGTGGAAAAGACTATCTTGCTATTTATCTACATTATATGGATTTTAGTGAAGATTCTGGGTTATCTAAAATATAAAATAATTTAGGCAATTAAACAATATGAAAATATAATCTCTGGTGATTATAATGTCAGTTCTGCTTTGGGTTCTAACCTTCAACCTATCTTTTCTATTACCTCTTTCTTTTCTGGATTCTGAGTGTTTTAATTATCTACCTATCTATCTATCTATCTATCTATCTATCTATCTATCTATCTGTATCTATCTATCTGTATCTATCTATCTGTATCTATCTATCTATCTATCTATCTATCTATCTATCTATCTATCTATCTATCTATCATCTGTCTATCTACCTACCTACCTATCTATCTAGCATGGATGGCCTATCTGAGTTTGTTCCGCTTATCAGTTCTGCTGTGGGTTCCACCTTCAAACTGTCTTTTCTGTTACCTGTTTCTTTTCTGGATTCTGAGTGTTTTAATATTTATTTATTTATTTAGCATGAATGGCCTCTCCGAGTTTGTTCTGCTTGTCTTGTTCATTTGTTGTAGAGATCTTTGCTTCCTGCTACACTTCAGAGACTGTATTAGTTACCATTATAGCCACTGTTGGGAAACAAAATGTTGACGGAAATGTCATCGTTTTCTTCGAGGTGTTTGCCGTTGTTTAAAGACTTCTGTCAATACATCAATAATACGACCCTAAACAAAATATCTGGATGCCTTAAAGAGATAGAGATAGAATCCCACAGGGGATCACAGAGAGTAAGGATTCCAAAGAGCTCAGTCTCGGAGAGCTGGTTTTTTCTTCTCTTTCTTCTTTCTGCAACTTCTGCCTGCTCTCTTTAACCCTGTGAATCTCTATTGGTCTGCTTTCTAATTGTAGTCCCTTTACATTGGCCTTAAGAGAAGAGGCATGATTCTCCCCCCCTTACATATATGCATGTGTATTATACAGAAAAAAAGTGAATCTCAGAAAGGTCAAGTAAGAATCATAAACTTTTGTCTAAGGCACTGTAATGTTCTCAAGTTGGAATGTAACTTTCTCAAGTTGGTTTGTGTCAAAGAATGACTAATCAATTTGCTCTTTTTTAGGGGCTATTATACCCAGCTGATTCTTTGCTTTATTCTGGGCTGAGGCCAATAACTCCCTTTCATTCATTCATTTATTCATTCACTTATTTATTTATTTGTTTGTTGTTTGTTTATGGAGACATGGTCTCAGTATATAAACTAGGCTGGCTTTGAACTTTTACACTTTTGCCTCCCACAGATAGGATTACAGACACACACTACCATGCCCATTCACTGACACGTGTAGAAATGCTGGAGCCCATAGAGAATAATGTACAAGGGAATTGCAAACAGTAGGTCAATAAACTGTAACAAGATCTGTAACTCAAAAAAAAAAAATCTGTAAACTTCGTTGGTATGATAGCTAAGCTTCACAAAACCCTGAGCCATTCATCTACCGTTGACCGGTATATGTAAGACATAAACAAAAATAGCACTGATTGACTGCTTATAGATTTCCCACTTAACACACACACACAAATTTTTTTTTTTTTTTTTTTTTTTTTAGAAAGGGTTCTCTATGTAACATTCCTTTGTGGACCAGGCTGGCCTCAGACTCACTGAGATCTACCTGCCTCTGCCTCCTAAATGCTGGGATTAAAGGCATGCACTACTACCACCCGGCATAACTAAAATTTTAATTGCTCTTACTATCCCTATTTTATAAACAAAGAAAGTAAATTGTAAAGTGATTAAGAATTTTCTGAAAAAAAATTTTTCTTTTCGAGGTCAGTCTGGTTTACAGAGTGATTTCCAGGACAGTCAGGACTATGAAGAGACGAGAGAAGCCCTGTCTCAAAAAACTAAAATAAATAAATAAATAAATAAATAAATAAATAAATAAATAAATTTCCCCCCGAAGGTTGCTTAACATCAGGATTTCAACTAGGATTATAAAAGGAGGCAAAATAGGTGAAACGTAGTTACTTATGTAGATAAGTACTTGTGTGTGCACATTTATGTACATATTTAAATTGATCTTCCTAAAATAAGGCTAGGAAACTGGACAGTTAAGGCCCTGAGGAGGACCTTGCTAAGATTATGAGGTCAACCTGGGATTGAAAACAAGCAAAGAAGTGTTGATGTAGGTAAACACTAACTATTTGCATTCATAACCTTCGATTATAGAAATTAAATAAATTCTCGGAAAGCTGCGGGTTTTTTTTTTTTGTCTTTTTTTGCTGCATTTAAAATTTTTAAGCACCATTGGAATTTAAAATTCCTTGATACTCATTCTCAAATGAAATAATAAAAATCTGGAAATCATTTAAAAAAGGGTAAACCAGGACATTAAAGTTAGTCGTAAGCTTCCTTTTCTTAGTCATGAGGACTGCCCCATTCACCACGCTGGAGGCTGGAATTCTATCGCTTCCAGGAGCCAGTAATTCTGGTGCATACAGTGTGTCTGGCATAGAGAACCTATTCAACAAATGTCCTGGAGAAGACTATTGAATAGACTTATAGAACAACATGATGCTCAACACAAATGGACCACTAACATGCATGTATTTTTTTAGTATAATTATCTCAAATCTAAAGGCTCCGTGGACCCACTAGTTTCCAGTAAATAATGACTTGTAAAGATGCCTTCAGTCCACCCTCCCTGAGGCTTTCGTGCATCAGCCCTGGTTAGTTATTTCACGCATTAGCCCCTTTCACTGTAAGAGAGTGTTAAACTAGAATACAAAACCTTGGAGTATAATATTCAAGGGGACTTTGGAACAAACTAAAACTGTAATTTTACTTTTTATTTATGTCATGACGTTTTATTCTTTGTGACCATGTGCTTTATAAAAAATAACGTATTCACACTGATATGTTTTAATGTATAGGTAAATATGTAAACGTTTACCTCCTATACACACACACACATTTTACTGATAGTGTTGGGCAATATGAAAATTTGATCACTGTAACTTTAGATACTTCATTTATGTTAAATGTATTCAACAACAATAATATCCTTGTGACCATAAAGATAAAGTATGTTTTCCTGTGGTGGAAGTTGGAAGTGGAAGTGGGGAGTAAGTTAGCTTTTCATATTTTTCATCTTATATAATATACTAAAAGTAAGTCATAACACTCCAGTCAGCAATTAAATATTATCAACTCTTGCTGATTTTTAACCCTTCAAAAAGAAGTGCCTTAAATTTCTTTGAAAATTTTCCCTCCAACTGCTTCTTGTCTCAGAAGTTTGTCACTTCGAAAAAAGGACCTTCTAGCTGTTCAAAACCTATGAAAGTTCTGCGCTTAATTTTCTTCACTGATATTCTGTGCCTTCCTAGTTTGGCCCTGCCTCCTTTCTCTTGTGGGCAAAAAAGAGATAGCATAGCACGGACTTCAGAGCAGTGTATGTGAATGAGGGACACTTGTTTCCTTCTGTGAACTGAACGAAGAGGGATATTTTATTACCGTCACTATTATCACCTTAAATTCTATGGTTTTATTGGATTTTTCCTTTAAAATTTATATTCTCTTAAAAATAAACAGAACACCACATCTCTACACACGACTTTGTTTTCTAAAACTTTACAAACTTGCTTTTTTCTTTATTATTTCCTTTTTTCCACTCTTACACAAACATTTATTTATGGCTGTGGGAAAAATATCTTAGGTGGCATCAAGGAAATAAAATGGATGGGAGGGATGTGATATCCTATGCCTTTACTCTTAGCACTCTGGAGACAGAGGCAGTGGAATCTCTGTGAGTTCAAAGCCAGCCTGATTTGCATAGTGAGTTCCAGGCCAGGCAAGGCTACAAAGTCAGATTCTGTCTCAAGAAATGAAGAGAAAAGGTTATCTTATTCAGTTTTCTTTTAAATTTTAAACTATCAGCTAGGCTATAAAAATTATACTGTTTAATCTTCAAAACTCTTTATATTTAAGATTCTTGAAAAATTTGGATCTTGGTCAGAAGGAACCTCAGGAAAGCATCTGGGTCCTAGAATAGTGCCAATGCGTTGTAGATGCTGAATAACCATTTAATGAAGGCAGTCTTGGAAAAGCTTATTTTAATCTTCAAATAAAAACAAAAAATCAAATCTAAGAATGAAAGAGACTAAAAAAACTCATTTACCCAAGATTGCTCAACTAGTTAAGAACTTGAGTGTGAATCTTATTCTAATTCTCAGGTTGGCTTTTTTCTCAGTAACCTTTTGGCTTGTTTGTATCAAACTGTTAAACATGATCTGCCAAAGATGCAGCATAGGAAAAATATCATCAGAACTAGGTGCCACGGGACTGGAGAGATGGTTCATCCTCTTCCAGAGGATCCAGGTTCAACTCCCAGCACCCACATGGCAGCTCACAAATCTGTAACTCCAGTTTCAGGGGACCTGACACCCATGGCAAAAATATCAACACATGTAGAAAAAAAAAGACTAGGTATCACATCCACCACCATCTCTAGATGTCACCAAACATACAGTAGTCACATATGGCGGGAAACAATATAAAGCAAAAGGCTATATAATATATACTTTAAAATGTAAATCTTGGCTATTTTGAACCAAAAGGCCCATTTCTAAGGCAAACTGTCAATAGTCATTTTTCCACGAGGTGTTTACTTTTCAGCATATCTGGTATGCCCACACAGGTGATTGCCTCCCAACTTTTAAGTGCACATTCAGATGTTTTAGCAAAAGGTTTATCTTTGTTTCTGTGAGTTGTATTGATTTTGTTCCTCTGAATTCGCCTACGAATGAGGCATTAACAATCTGGATGCATTCTAGTCTTGATAAACTTAATGTTGCACTATTTTGGCCTATGTGATGGTTTACCCATTGACAAAAGAAATTCAAGCTGATAAAAGCGTTTCTCGGCCACTTGTTAGCAGGCCGGGATGTAAAATCATAACACAATGCTCGCCTCTTTCACGGGGCAGCACAAGGCAGCGATCAACCCCCCCTCCCCTCACTTCCATATCCAGTGGAGTTGTAGTTTATTACCATAACCCTCCCAAGTCAAAAGGACACCAGTTCCAAGCCTGGCAACTTGGTCCAGAGAGGGCTTCTCCCCTGATCCTCACTCCGCCGGGCCTCTCTACCTGTCCTCGCCCACTGTCTACAGGTCCCGAACATTAGAAAATAGAAAATGTGATGATCTTTGTGTGTCTCTGTGAAATGTGTGTATGTGTGCGTGTGTTTGGGTGTAACGCGCCTCCTGTTTGGCTGCGCCGCCCGTCCGTCACGGCGCGGGCCAATGGCAGGCTGCCTTATATAAAATGAGTGTTTTCAGTCTCTCCGGGTTGCATGTACTGTATGTGGAGCAGTGTACAGTGGAGCGGAGGCAGCGCGGCTCCGCGAGCTCCTCTCCACTTTCCCATAGAGAGCCCCTGACTGGCCGCTGAGGGCGAGCCATACACACGCCCTCGCGCCGCGGCGAGCCCGCGAGGTAGGCGCCCGCCATCCGCAGCCTTCGCGGGCGCTCTCCCGCACTTTCTGTTTTCCGACTCACTTGCGAGCCGCCGGGGCTGCAGCCCGAGGACTCCGCGGCTGGAGCGGCGGCGGCGGCGGCAGCCGGTAGGGTGGACTTGAGGAAGGCGAGGGGAGCCCGCGCGTCCGGAGCCCGAGCCGCCACCGGCCGGCGCCTCGCGGGCCACTTTCCCTTCAGCCAAAACTTTGGGTGGCGAGAGGTCGGGCCGAGGGTCGCGGCGGCCGCGCGGGTGGCGGGCCCGGGCTGGGGGGCGCGCGGCGTTGCCCGGCGAGCGCGAGCTGGGGGCCGGGCTGGGGAGGAGTAGGCCAGCCGGTGCCAGGCTGCGTTTGCAGGCGAGCACCTCTCGGCGCCCGGGCAGCGCCGCCTGAGGGGGCACGGAGCCGGGGCGCGGGCTGGAGGCGTCGGAGGAAAACAACAACGGAGCGGTCCTCACGCCGGCGGGGCGGCTCGTGGCCGCCCGGGGAGCCCCAAACTTCAAGGAGGCGAAAGTACGTGGAGGAGCCCCGGGCAGGGCTCAGCTGCCGGGGAGGGGGGGGAGGTGGGGCCTTGGGGGAGCCCCGGGGCAGGGGAGGAAGGTACGGGAAGGCTGCCCTCGGTGGGTCGGGGCTACGTTAGCGTGTGCGCGTCGGTGACCGGGAACAGCAGCCCCCAGTTGCTCGTTCATCTGGAGAGTTAGGATTGGGGTGTTCCGGCCCCGAGATCGGTGTCCCCCCCCCCTCGTCCCTCACCCTCCCACCCCCCAGCCAAATGCGCGGCGAGTGGAGAAAGTGCTGTTTTAGTGCCAGAGTAGCCTGGAGGAAGAACAGGGGAGAGGGGAAGAGGGCGAAGAAGGCGAGAGAGGGAGAGGGAGGGGAGGGGAGGGGGAGAGGGAGGGGAAGAGAGAGAGAGAGAGAGAGAGAGAGAGAGAGAGAGAGAGAGAGAGAGAGAGAGAGAGAGAGAGAGAGAGAGAGAGAACGGGAGGGAAGAGAGGAGGGGGGAGAGGAGGAGGGAGGCTGTGTCAGGATTTTGCTTGAATGTGGGATTATGTTGTGTCAATAAGTTTAAGGTGGAGAGAGCGAGGCTGGGGGTGGTGGCGGTGGAGGGGAGGAGGAAGGCCTTGGCTGTTTAAAGACTCATTCTGAAGGTAAGTTATGGCATTGCATGGTCGCGATGACAGAAAACTTGCAGGTCCTTTATCCGGGGATGGGGTCGACGCCTCCAGAAAGAGCCTCCCCAACCCTCTGAAGCCACGCTCGTGTTACACTGTTATTTGCTGCGATCCGGGTAGCTAGTAAATTACAGAAATCCGACTGGAGGCTTCTTTTCCTCCTCCACCTCGCTCGCTCACTCACCCTCAGAAATGTATTATTATTATTATTATTATTATTTTATTTATTTTGGGGATATCGCATGAAACTTAACGTAACTGAGACCGAACCCGAGTCCTGTAATTTACAAGGACCCTGGATACAGGAATCTGGAACACGTTTATGTGTGAAATACCCGCGATCATTTCTGCTAAATGAGGAAGGTAAAACGAAACGATGCAAAAAGCTAAGACACAACATGTACGACAGGGGGGGGGGGAGAGGGAGAGACACAGAGACTAGCTATTTTTTGCTTTCCTTTCTGTAGAAAGGAAAATAAAGCGTGCATTGCCCTTCCTTCCTTGTGTGTAGGGTCTAGTCAATATTTTAACTGTCTGAGGACAAATTAGCCCAGGTGGATCTTGTTGAAAAGTTTCGCGAGGTGGGGTGGAGGTGGGGGGTGCGAGGGGGGAGGTGGGTGGAGGTGGTGGGGGATGGGGACCGAGCTCGCTCTGCCTCGGCTAATGGTCATTGGCCTGGGGCTTTGAAACCATTGCCTGTCCTGCTAATGACACGTCCAGTTCTCGTCTACCGGCCGTGGACGCCGGGCTGCCGTTCCTCAAGCTGGCTGGCGGGGACTGGGGTACTTTCCCTGTACGGGGAGGGGCGCTCTCGTCCATCCCTTGGGGCTGCCCACTCGTGGCGTGGGTTCCCCACGCGCGTCCTCTCTCCTGCGCGCCGCCGCCACCTCTGCTCGCGCGACTTTTGTAGGCAACCTTTCGGCCAGGGGGAGCGGGGGTCCCCGGAGAGGACATCTCTGCGCGGCCACCCGGCGCCCGGCCCCACGCGCGCCACGCCGCGCGGTCCAAGCCTGGAATGGCAGCGCGGGGCCGGGCGGCGGCGGTGCCTCCCTGGGGGGCGGCAGAGGCAGCGGCGGCGGGATCTTCGCCGGGGCCCGCGGGAGGAGGAGGAACGGGAGGAGGAGGAACGGGAGGAGGAGGGGAAGGAGGAGGAAGAGGAGGCGAGGGAGGGAGGCGTTCCCCCCCCCCCCCCAGACCGCCGCCAGTTCGAGCCGGCACGGGCTCAGGGACACCCCACTCGTTGCTCCTGCGTTGTGGAAAGGTGTTTAGCAGACTTTTACGCCCTGAGTGTGGGATTTACACTTCATTTTTTTCCTTCCCCCTCTTCCCCAAAGCAAGATGGACTCTATTGCCTTTCTCTTTCTCGCTCTACCTCTGCCTCTGTCTTGTCAGCCTTTAAGATCGACATTTTGTACTAAGATGCAAACTTGATGGTGACCAGCAACAAAGCCTGGGTGGGATCCCTCCCTCCCTTTTTCCCTCAGCGTTTCCTAGCTTCCCCCACCCCGACCTCGCCGACCTGGTGGCCTGCGCTTGCTGTCGTGAGCTCTGGAGAATGTGTTTCCCCAGGTCGACTCCGATCTCCAGTCTCGGGATTGTGACCCAGCCAAGCTGTTGGGAGCTGGCTGTGGCCGCCCAAGTCTGCAGGTCTGAGGGCTGTGGTACCTGGAGCCGCTGCTGCCGTAGCTCCTCAGGCTGGCTGACTCCTGGGCACAGCGAGGCACGGAGGAGTGCCCATCGATCTTTACGATTTGGTTACTGATCACTTGTGCAAGTTGATGAATGATCGTGATGTAGGCTTTCCTGTTCAGAACGGATCAACTTTCTGCTTTGTACAGACAGGGAGTAGAAAGCAGGGTTCTGGGGAGACCCTGGAATGCCAGCTGGGCTGCCCCCACCGGCTTTGAATAAGCAAAGACGCTTTCCCTTTCTGCCCTTGCAGCTCTCTCAGGGAGGAGGGTGGAGACAGGCAAGGGGCTGCTGTGGAGCTGGACTCCTGGGTTTTGTGCCCTTCCTTGATAGAACTATACTCTTGTAAAGCCTTCCCCTCCTGATGATGTGCCTTTATTTGTTACTTATAGGTTACTATCATCTGACAAAGGCTCTGCTGCTGTTCATCTTCCTGTGGACCTCCGTTTACCTTCTTCTCGGGTAAGTATGCACCCACTTGAGAGCGGGAAGTGGGTATTGACAGAAAGGTCGTTATTAGACACTTATTGGGGTTATAATCCTCCCCTCTCCACCGCCCCCACACCCGGGGAGCTTGTCTCACAGAGTTTCTCTCAGGCTTTACAGTTTAGCTGTAGGCTATTGCCAGTTCAAGGTAGTTTAAATGCTTGTTTGCTTATCTGCCAAGTGTCAACTTGAAAACTAATTATCAAATAGACATTTTAGTTGGTAATGAAGTTTTACACAGAGTTGAAGACCTAGTAAATTTGTTAGACAGTAATGTAGAAGGCTTGTAATGTAGGAATGAACTTATTAAAAGCCCAAGGAAACACCATAAAGAAGACTTCTCTAATTATGTGATGCACTCACTTTCCCCCAGATACTCATTTTTTGTGGTACAAGAAACAGTTACTTTTAGGTTAGGGTACTATAGTAAATCTTTTATTTAATATACAAATATGATTAAAAATTGATCCTAATTTCCGTAAAAATTTATGTAATGGGAGAAATTAGGAGCATTTTACTAGTCTTGTGCATAAAACAAACATATACTCTGAGATTTATTGTTAACTGCCATTTTCAGATATATGTCTCCCAAATCTCCAAAATGGAAAATGTGGCAAAATATGTCTGGGGTACTAAGTGTCTGAAAAGTTTGTGAGAGATAACAGTGCAGTGCAAACAGGATTTGCACAACATTTAAGAACAACACAGTGTCTAGAAACTACAGAAAACTAATTAGCAAGTCAGCCCCTCTGCTGTAAAGGTATTTAGAGTTGCTGTTGGTCTAAGAAAATTAGCTGTACTGAGTTTTATAAATTTTATAAATTTATGATAATACCATAGTGAATTTAAAAATTGTGTTTTGTCAATGAAAATGGGTTGGAGTAAGTTTTCCATAAAAGAAAACTTGAGATGCCTTTCTTGTTTCCTGATTGGCTGGTTGGGATGTTGTATAGATTAATAGATATGTTAGTGTTAAAAGGGATTAAGTTTGAAGATCAGGCCTACATGGTAGTCTATGGCTAGTAACAAATACACTTGGACTTTACTGGAGGGTTTAGGTAATGCGGGGGTTTAAGTAATTTAAATTTAGGCCGGGCGGTGGTGGCTCACGCCTTTAATCCCAG
The DNA here is from genome assembly GCF_950005125.1 of Chionomys nivalis. Classification (NCBI taxonomy): domain Eukaryota; kingdom Metazoa; phylum Chordata; class Mammalia; order Rodentia; family Cricetidae; genus Chionomys; species Chionomys nivalis. The sequence goes on along the minus strand of NC_080088.1, from coordinate 52,247,790 downwards.
CACTTGGGAGGCAGAGGCAGGCGGATCTCTGTGAGTTCGAGACTAGCCTGGTCTACAAGAGCTAGTTCCAGGACAGACTCCAAAACCACAGAGAAATCCTGTCTCGAAAAACCAAAAAAAAAAAAATTATGTTTTTTTAAGTACTATAAATATTACACTAGCCCTCACCGTTAGGTATTTCCTTCAATCAGAGCTCTCATTAAGTCACATATATAGTGGACCAACTGGAGTGGTTGTAGTCTGATTATTTTGTAAGGTGAATTTAATATGTACCAAAATATGTGGTTTTAGTATTGCCGATTTTTTTAAAGTGTTTTCTTTTCTCTATATGGCAATAGATTCATTTACACACAACACTACATTGTGTTCACTGTGGTGAACATTTAATGTTACTTTTCCCTCTGGTAATGTATTTGACCGATTCAGAAACTTAATATGAGAATCAATATCAGAATAAAAGCAATCTGACCAGCTCTTGCATTTCTTTGAGATAGCAAATGGCTCCTTCATTAAAACAGTGTTTTAAAGGACTGTCTTTGAAGTCAGTAGAGTTATCGTGACAGTGTAAAACTGGTAGTGAGAGCTTTAAAAGTCACCTTGCATTGTTTGCATCCACAATGTATTTACTGGACATGAGGCTTTACTTATCAAAGTAAGAATTTAAAGAGCTTTCTGCTTCTGCATCATCAAGAGTTTCCAAACTTCTCTTATTCTGCATATCTCTATTAAATTCAGAAACTGAAGCTCTGATTTGCATTTCATGTAAAATGCCAGCTATTAAAAGGGTGGATTATCTATGGTGCTATGTCTTTGGAGTATTGGGTTGGTTTGAGGAAATCTTCCATTATAGACTTAGGTATCTTAAAAGCTTTACAATTTGAGACTTAATAAATCCATCTTGATCTTTGCATCTGATTAAAAAAAGTGTTAAGAGTTATGAGTCGATGAGATAGCTTTATTTTTAATATAGAAGGAACAATGAGCCTGAAAATAATGTGTTATTTGGCAGCTAAACTAATAAAACCACTTTTTCATTAAGATGTAAAATTTCCAATTATTATTCATTAGCTAGGATGTTTGAAGGGTGTACGTTTTCCTTACTTCATAAAGAGTAGAGGTGCCAGCAATGTCCACATCTTCAGTTCACGTGAGTCTTGCTGTGAATATCAATTTTATGTTAGAAATCTTTATTTGAAGTAATGACGGATTCCTGGCACTATCTTTAAAAAAAAAAAACCAACAACAATCAACTTTTGGGAACGTGTCCCTACAGATGTGCCTGCCTGCTTTTGCTATACTGTAGGTAATGCCCAAGTTTCTTCCTAGTGTCTCACTGCCGTGCTGACTGTGTTTCTAGCTGTGCTAATTAGATTAATTTAGATGTACGGATCATCTGCAATGTGGGCATCAGGGAGCTAAGTGTTAAGCAGATACTTAGCTCAAGAAAAAGGCACTTTTTCTGAACTTGTACTTTGGCGTCCACTCAGTCTTTAACACCTCACCACCGAGGACCGCTTTTAAAACAGGCTTGACTGATGTTGTGTCTCTCCTGTGCCTTGCATCAGATGTGCCTATATTTTTCAGTCATATCTCAGGGAAGCTAGACTTCCGATTTCACGCAATATGCATAGTTGATCATTTTAACATTTCAGGGGTTATCGTTCCTTGGAATGCCAGGTGTATCATCTTAAAGCTGTCCAGATTTACCCAGAAAAATCCCCTATGTTAGTGGGGATCCTTATCATATTTTTCCTTTCAAAGAAAAAAATATGTTATAAATACTGAAACAAATGCCGATAAAACAAGAACATGCTTAGGAAGACAAGCCAGTAAGGAATTCTATCTAAAACATAAATAGAAGATGAGAAAATGAGGGAATGAAATACTTAACAGTTTAAATTCCATGGAGTATTTGATTTATCCCCAAGAATACATAGTTAAATTATACCAATTGGTTCAAGGATCTCGGTAAGTGAAATAACTCCACATAGTGAGGAGGTTGGATGAAAAACAAAGGGAAAATAATTAAGAGAAGACTCAAAATACTGCAAAATGTGGTTAAATAATTTTATGAGTAGTTATACAGAGACCTCAGAATGACTCTGGGGTTATAACAGAAACTCTTGGAATGGAATAACTAAGATCCTAAAAGTGACAGAAGGTTGTATTTTTTTTTGTAAAAGGAATATCAAAATTACTTATTTAAAAGGAGATAGGAAGATTAAAAATAGTTAATACAAGCTGGACGGTGGTGGAGCACACCTTTAATCGTGAGGCAAAGGCAGGGGGAGCTCAGAGTTCGAGGCCACTGTGATGTACAAAGCAAGTTCCAGGACAGCCAGGGTTACACAGAGAAGCCCTGCCTTGAAAAACTGAAGGGGGAAAAAAGTTAAAGCAGCCATATTTCTTAAATTTCCTTGGCTGAGTTGTATGCAATATAATTGTACTTCCCAAATAGCATCTGAGAACTAAGCAGGTCTCTTGAGACAGTGTACGGTATCATCTGATATTTTATGTCTCTATAGAATCTTTATAAGTTGCATTTGTTCTCAGCCGTTTTATTAAACAAAAACACCAAGTATGACCCCCTAAACTTATTTTAGAACTTACTGTTTGAAAATACCAATCTTGAGTGCTTGCTAAAAATGGAGGCTCCCTTACTAGATATTCTGCTCTGACGAGGCCACCCAGAAACTTAGATTTAAACCAATTCCGAAGGTGATTTTTGAAGTAGGTGGGAAATACTTTGAGAAACTCGGGCATAACGGACCAATGGCTAAAGACTGAGCAGGAGTCACCCTCTGAAATTGTTGACTGCTGAGTTCTGTTCTGGCTTCCCCAGATCGATCTAGGCTGTGTTTCAGTGTGTTCAGTGCAGTACTGACAGAGCCCTCATCACTGTAAATAACCCTGCCTTAGCGTGTACAGGACAAGGGGCAGAGGCTTTGCACACAAGGTGCCTTAGGTTCTACTCTGTTCTCTTTGTTGCAGACTAGTTGGACTTAGAGCGTGTCGCCTCTTAGCTTTAAAACTTCTGTTATTGTATGTGCAGAATGTAATTACTATACGATAGTGTGGGAACTACACAAGATAATAGCATATGTAATGATTCTTAGCTGTAATCAGCACTCAGTATATATTGTGTCTGTGTTTTATTGGACAAGTAATTAGGGAAGGAAATAATAATAATTAATAGTAAAAATAGCCAGGAAGAAGAAAAAGTCAAGGTGTGTGATAGTGGCTTTTTCATTTGGGAAATGGCTGTTTAACACATTTAAAAAGGCAGTGCCAGTTTGGGATTTAACTATGTTGTGGGGTACTACATGTACAAAGTCCTGGCTTCATCCCCTCCTCCCCCCTCACACACAAAAAGCATAGCACAGGACAAGTGGACAAGAAAATGACGTCATATTTCATGGTGGTTAGCTAAGAGCATAGAGCGTTTTTTTTTTTTTTTCCTGATAACTTTTATGAATACTGGGATGACTTAGAATTCAGTGGCTCTCAACTTATGGATTGTGACCCCTTTGGAGGTTGCATTATCAAGTAACCAATTCATAACAATGGCAAAATTACAGTTATGAAGTAGCAATGGAATAATTTTGTGGTGGGGTGGTCACCACAGCATGAAAAACTGTATTAAAGGGTCACAGTATTTGGAAGGTTGAGAATCACTGTCTTAGATCATGTGTTCCTAAACTTCCATTAAGATGTGTAACTGATGTTTCCATATGGGCATCATGATGCCCCTTAGTGACAGACACAGGTAATGTTTTGCAGGTCCTCATACCTAGTACTCTGTCCTGAGCTATATCCAAGCCACACTGTGGACTTTTAACAAGGTTCTCTGTGTGATAAAAAAACCTATCATTTCCTTATTAAGAAGATGTATCGGCATACAAATAACAATGATATAATAAAAATCTTAAATCTACTCATGGACACATATGTGAGATTGTTTATAAGCTGTGGTATTTTATTCTAACTAATTATTCAGGACATTCTTCATATGCCATTGAAATCTGCCCTCTGCCGAGGTAAATTTTAGTGTCTGATAGGTTACATAGCAGAACATAAAGAGGAAGATAAGTTACAGAGAGGATGAATGGGACATGCATTAAAATCAAAATTTTAGTCTAAAAACCAAATGCCTAACCGGGTGGTGGTGGCACACGCCTTTAATCCCAGCACTAGGGAGGCATAGACAGGCAGATCTTTGTGAGTTTGAGGCCAGTCTGGTCTACAAAGTGAGTTCCAGGACAGCCAGGGGCTACACAAAACCCTGTATCAAAAAACAAAATAAGCCGGGCGGTGGTGGCGGAACGCCTTTAATCCCAGCACTTGGGAGGCAGAGGCAGGCAGATCTCTGTGAGTTCGGGACCAGCCTGGTCTACAAGAGCTAGTTCCAGGACAGGCTCCAAGACCACAGAGAAACCCTGTCTCGAAAAACCAAAAAAGGAAAAAAAAAAAAAAACAAAAAACAAAAAACAAAAACAAATGCTCAGAAAAACAAAACTTGAAATTTAATGCAAAGAAAGTATAGAAGGCCGTGTGGTGGTGGCGCACACCTTTAATCCCAGCACTCGGGAGGCAGAGGCAGGTGGATCTCTGTGAGTTTGAGGCCAGCCTGGTCTACAAGAGCTAGTTCCAGGACAGGAACCAAAAACTACGGAGAAACCCTGTCTTGAAAAATTTAAAAAAAAAGTATAGAAGTTAAGTATCAGGGTTCTCAGCATTATCATTTTAAGTTTATACCTTGTTTTGCACATAGACATTCATTTTTAGGTACCTTCAACAACCATTTAATTTATGTAAATGAATTAAAATAAGTAATTTCTTTTTTTCCCTAAGTTTTAGGATTAGCATCCCCAGGAACTCCTTCCTACTTTATGAGCTCTAATTTGTCACATTTTAAAATCCCTAATAAATTAATAAGCTTTGTATATCTTGAAAATGCGTTTGCACTTTCACATGTCTTGGTTATAGAAGTATTTATTGAAGTGTTTTTTTCTTCCTCAAAACTTTGGTATCAACGTTCATTTGTCACCAAAACTTAACCCTGACTGTTACAGGGTTATTTAAATAATTTTCAAGTCCACTTAGACTATACATTTAACTTTAGATATCACAATATATGTTTATTGTTTGCTCTATTGTAATCTAACTGGGAATTTTATGTAATATGTGCTGTTTGTAGCATTTTACTGTATTAAAACCCATGGAAACCCTTAAAGTCTGAATCTTGATTTGTATAGAGATGTATGGGTTTTAAATAAGGAGGGTGATCTATTGAGTTAACTTCCTTAATTCATAGAGTGAATTATCGGCCATTCCTACCAAAGAACCTCTTTCTGCTGACTTGAATCTGTGATGAGCCACCTGGTTTTTTGACTTCACTACAAGCTTGTAACTGCATCGGCTGTGCCTGTGGAATCCCTGTGGTTCTCCATGTAAGGGTATAGGCATAAAGGGTGTAAAGCCAGGGAAGCTAAAGTATTGTCTTTAATGTCTGTATCCTCAGTTGAGCGGCGGGACATGGCTCCTGGAATAGGAAGGGTTACACACACAAACTAGCTTACCTTTAGATGAGTTTCATGTTTTCCATTTTGTTATGGTTTTTAGTTTTATTAAACAAACACAGATCTCTGAAATCTTTAGAATCATTAAGTCTTCTCTTAGAGTGGTGAACACGGTGCAGGCTACCTTTACAATATTTTGCGGTTACTGGAGGTTTACCAAAACAGTTACATTGTCACTTACATGGTGTTTCTTCCCATCCAAAAAATAAAATTTGGTGGTGTGGGCATTTAATCCCAGCACTCGGGAGGCAGAGGTGGGTGGATTTGGGAGTTCGAAGTCTGCCTGGTCTACAGAGTGAGTTCTAGGACAGACAGCCAGGGCTACACGGTGAAACCTTGCTTTGGAAAAACAAAAAACAAAACCTCAAAATCAACAACGAAATGATAGAGTGTTTTCTGAAAATTTATTCTATTCTTAGATAAGAATAATTTTGGTTTTGTTTTATAGAGATTCTCTATTCCTTTTTTTAAAAATTAGGAAATGGTAAGATTATGCCTTTTACTTTTAAATTCCTATGAAACCACCATAGGTAAATGAGAAACTTGCCATGAAGGTGGTGTGTAACAGTGTACAATATGCTAGGGATAAAGTAGCACTTTGTCTGGTTTATAACTATGCTAGAACTTTCCGTCAGTGGTCATTGATAGACACTGAAGCTGTTATACTAAAGAATTGCTGTTTTGATAGTTCATTTATCATTGATATGACTGTACTCCTTGCTGTAGGAAAGCTGCAGATTAAAGACTCGGGTTTTATTAGTGGTGTTGATTATTGTAATATTAATAAATTCTGAGTTGTCACTTCCTCTGACCTCTTCTTAAAGACAGGTTTTTGTCGTATAGTCCAGACTGGTCTTGAGCTCATAATCCTGCCTCTGCCTGACCAAATGCCGGGATTATGGGCCTGCACTACCATACCTGACTTTATTTCTTTTTTTTGGTGTAGCTTTCAAAACTTACCTAAGTATAGTTCAGTGATTGACTACAAATGGGGTGTAGTGGTTCACAAAACAAAACAAGAAAAAAAATCTGTATGTAGCCATCAGACTTCATCTTTCTGAGTTGCAGAAATTTAAATTTTTTGTTTTTCTTTCTGCCTTCTCTCTTTCTTTACCCCACTTTTTATTTATCTTCAGCCACTTCTTTTATCTCTTCTCCCTCTCTCTCCTTCTTCCCCTTCATCCCTCTCCCAATATCCCTCTGAGCCTGTACTCAGTAATATTGCTTGTCATTATTTAAAGATAAGAATATGGGGGTAAATTTTATTTTTTAAACTTTAATTTGATTTTAAAAATGAATAGGTTTTGGGTTGCTTTAGTATTTAACACTGCTCATATTAATAAAATTGTTTGTAAGTGAGTTTGAGAATGTAAGTGTTCTTTCATGTGCCAGTTGGGGTAGTTATGAGGAGACGTTAGTAGGACTTGTGAGATCAGGACACCTGCTGTTTTGATGGTGTAGACTGAGCCGAATTCCTTGTTCTTTCTTTGTTTTTGAAGGCGATAGGATGACTGTGTAGTTTGATTAATACTCAGTGGAAAGCTACATGTCTTTTTTGTAGAACTGTTTCCCAAATTGTGTTTTTGGCTTTTTTGAGACAGGATTTCCCTGTCTAGTTTTGGAAACTGTCCTGGAACTCACTCTGTAGATCAGGCTGGCCTTGAACTCTCAGAGATCCATCCACCTCTGCCTCCCAAATGCTGGGATTAAAGGCGAGTGCCGGGATTAAAGGCGTGTGCCACCACTGCCACTGCCCGGCCCCAAATTGTGTTTTACACTAGGAGAGAAGCTTGGACCGAGAGCCTTCTTTTACTAGTTTACTTTCCATAATCACTTTCAGATGAGAAATGTCCCTGTTCTAATGACAAAGAAACCAAGTCTCAGGATAAATAATTTGTCTGAGGCCACACAGCTAGTGAGGGTTTTTTTTCCCCCAGGTGTAGACTGCTAGTGTGCACTGTGTGGTCTCCTGGGGCTTCGTCTATACTTAACTGCCATCAGGACCACATTCCAAGAAGCTAGACATGAAAAGGGTTGGAGAGCCGGGCGGTGGTGGCGCACGCCTTTAATCCCAGCACTTGGGAGGCAGAGGCAGGCAGATCTCTGTGAGTTCGAGACCAGCCTGGTCTACAAGAGCTAGTTCCAGGACAGGCTCCAAAACCACAGAGAAACCCTGTCTCGAAACTCCCCCCCCCACAAAAAAAAAAAAAAAAAAGAAAGAAAAGGGTTGGAGAATATTTCCACGAAGATGTGCCCGGATTTTCTTTCTCTCCAAAGAGAAGTCTTCATTCTGAAGTGATGGGACTGTATTCCTTATCACTTTTAGAGGAATGATGTGAGAAAGTCTCTGAGTTGGGCCTAATGCAGGAGATTACTGTGAAAGGCAAAACCAGCTCTAAACTTAGTTTGCAAGCTAGTCAGTTTTCTTTTTTGTTGTTTGTGTAGTATGGAAGTGCCCATAGCCATTATTGTTTTAATATTCATTAATTCCTCTCACACATTAGTAGAAACCATTGCTTCTTTTATGAGCAGTTACTTTTCTTAACTGAATAGTCTGTGATGTTTGTGTTTTAGAATTTTTTAATAACCAATCAATAAATATATTTCACTAGAGGAATTTGACAGTATAATATGGGGGGTGAGTATCGTAAATTACTTTTCTGACATTGACTTTGAAAGAAAATTCAATATTAGTGGGAAAATTAGTGAGTGTATTTTAGTTTACATCATTCATATCTGAGTGCCCGTTGATCAAACATGCTCAGATGTGTAGAGTTAGCCAGAAGTTCCAGATTCATCAGTTTTTGAAAGTGGGTTGAGGAGATATGTGTTTTCCCTTTTTTGCCCAAGAAACTTGTTTCTATTTCTTTTGTGATAAGTAGAATATATTCCATAAAATAAAAATTTGTGTGGGAAAATACTTGTGTTTAAAATATAAAGTAACATATTTTGTTGCTAAGATCTTTATTCATATGAAACCAGTTTTTTTTTTTTTTTTTTTTTTTTTTTTTTTTTTTTAGTTTTTTAAGATTTATCTTTGTGTATACGAGTGTTCCCTGAATGTATGTTTGTGTACCACATGCATTCATGCAGTGCTCGTGCAGGCCAGAAGAGGGTGTCAGATCTCCTGGAACTGGAGTTCAGACCTTCTGAACTGCCTGCCATGTGGGTGCTGGAACCACACCTCTGTCCTCTGCAAGAGCTGTAAAAGCTCTTAGTACTGAGCATCTCTCCATCTTCCCAGTCCCACCCCGCAAGGGTTTCTCTGTGTAGCCTTGGCTGTCCTGGAACTCTAAACCAGGATAACCTGGAATTCACAAGGGTTTCTCTGTGTAGCTTTGGCTGACCTAGAACTCTAAACCAGGCTAACCTGGAATTAATAAGGGTTTCTCTGTGTAGCCTTGGCTGTCCTGGAACTCACTCTGTAAACCAGGCTAGCCTAGAATTCACAAGGGTTTTCTCTGTGTAGCGTTCGTTGGCTTTCCTGGAACTCACTCTGTAAACCAGGCTAGCTTAGAATTCACAAGAGTTTTCTCTGTGTAGCCTTGGCTGTCCTGGAACTCACTCTGTAAACCAGGCTAGCCTGGAATCCACAAGGGTTTCTCTGTGTAATCTTGGCTGTCCTGGAACTCACTCTCTGTAAACCAGGCTAGCCTGGAATTTAGAGATCTGCCTGCATCTCTCTCCTGAGTACTGGGATTAAAGTTGCGTGCTGGAATTAAAGATATGTCACCAGCACTCAGCTAGGTTGTGTGTACCAGTTACCTTTTGTTTCCTCCAGCTCCCAGAACTGGGGACTGAGTCCAAGGCCCTGTGTGCTTGCTAGGCAAGGGCTCTACCACTGAGCTAAATAAATCCCTAAACCCTCAAATGTTTTTTAAATCTGAAAATTCAGTGCTCAGTGTAGTTCAGTGATAAAAGATTGTAAGTTTGCTTTCTTAGAATGGGTCTCCTTTCTCTTTATTCATGAAACTTGAAAATACCATATATTGGTAAAGTAGCATTTGTGGGTAGTCATCTTATTAGAATATTGCTTTTCTTGCGTTGGTCAAATAATGTTGAACCATAGGTGCTGGCCTTTCATTTGTTTAACCTCCCACTCTCACAGCTTTCATACTGTTCTCATTCAAGTAGGTTATAATTTGAATTAGTTTAATTTATGATAATTGATACACTTCTTTCTCCTTGATGTGTTAAGTTATACTCAAATAACAATATTTTGCTAAAAAGAAGTCTGATCAAATGCTGATGAGATTTAACTAGTCAAAGTCTTTTCAGTTTAATTCAGCATTTATGAATCAAGTGCCTACCATATGCTGATACTTGACCTGGACTTTGGAGGTATAAAAACAAATACAATAATCCTTGTCCTCAGAGCAAACATGTAGCCAGGAGATGTAAATATCAGTCATATACATTAATATATACTAGTTGTTCTGATAGGTGGGATATAAAATAGTACTAAGTAAATACTAGTGAAAAACAGGTCACTTCTAGCATAGGTGTTGAACCCTGAAATATGGGTGGGAGACCTTCTTTCAATGATTCTTGTTCTAATTGTCATTAATTATAAAACTAATTTCTTGGAGCACCGGGATTCATTCTTAAAAACTAAGTTTATAGTTGGTAGTGGCATATTTCTGTTAATCTCCCAGCATTTGTAAGACAAGAGACTGGAGGATGATGGCAAATTCCAGGCTGTTCTGGTCTACATGATGATTTCCAAGCCAGTTAGGGCTAAATAGTCAGACCCTTTCTCAAAAACCAAACCTAAAAAGCAAACAACCCCCAAAACCCACAAATCAGTTTCGATAAAAAAATCAAGTTTGTCATGTTAATTTTTAAGTTTATTTAAATATCAGTATGTCCTTTTAATAGATTTATTAGGCTACCAGATTTTGGTAACAACTAATTCAGAGTTGTATTTAAGTCAAGTTTTTAAAATTTTGCTTTATAGCTATTGCTATTAATGTCATAATCTGTAACGACACCATGACTGAACAGAAGTGTTTATGTAATATCCCAGAGAGGATTCCATATACACCAATGTGAAAAGCATGATTAAAAGAACGAGAAATTGGAACTAGAGGTGAAAGGGCCCAAAGACATGCCAGTGCAAATACATCTATAGTCACTAATATTTTTACTTAGATAAATTGTACTAATTAGAAATACCTTAATAATATTTCTAGTACAAGTATTAGCATGGATTCTATGGAGGCCCATGAAAGATAATAGTGAGTTGTGCCTAGTTCCTTTATCAAGTACTTTTCAGGTCTTTCAGGGTGTTTTCAACCTGTACGTAGGTTCCTTATTTAGGAAGCTGTGGGACTGGTGGACACTCCAGTTTGGTTCTTATTTTCATTTACTTATAATGAATAGGGTCTGATCTTATAATTGTGGCTTTTGCATATTTTCACCTAGTTTCATTTGTGGCCCTCTCTCGGCTGGTGACTTCTGACTGTTGGCCCAGTATAGAGTAAAACTTTGTTTCTAAAATACTGTACACAGTGTTCCCAGTTGTCAGCTCAGGGTGCTTCTACAACAAATCTATTCAGAAATGATATCATAAGGAAGACGCTAATCTGGGAAAATATTCTTTATAAAGTCACATCACGGATAATGACTGTAATGTTTTCATCAGAGTAGCAAAGAGGACAGAAACACTGTGATTAATAATAATCTGATCTTTTCCCCATTCTCTGATTTGGAGCCATTTGGCTTCATTGAACAACAAGCATTAAATCTCATTATTTCCCAATCCTCATGGAAATAATGAATGTCTATACAAGTCTCATATGTAGACACATGTTCTGGTCTTATTTGGTGCTGTAAAAGCTCAAGGCCCAGAGCACTCATTCAGATTTGTTGTAAGCCTGGGCTTTGTTTTATGTTAATGATTTTCTCCTTATAATCTCTGCATAAATAATGAAAATTGTACACATTTTCTGTAATTTGAAAGGCCCCGAGGAATGGGATCACTCTGTGTGTACAGAACTGTGCCTCTGTGGACACACTCACAGAGTAGTGATGAGCGTGTCGCGTGAAACTCTTGTCATGAATCATTTGTTTCTTTTTAATTTCCTTAAATGTGATCCTCTGTGTCATTCCTGATGCATAGACTTTGAGCCCAATTTGATACAGATGTTAGGAATTAGGAAAAATGTGTACTTTTCTTCATTAATTGAATGGTTTTCTAAAAAGTTTTGACTCAGTTTGGTAATGTCATTTCAGGACACCTCATATTTATTTCTAATTGATATTCACTTAGCAGTGGCTACTGGTTTTACAGATTGAAATTTTATCATCAAATCTCAATGTATTCAGTGTTCCCTAAAGTATATATTGGGGAGCTGCATAAATACAGCATTATTTTGCTTGAGGCATCATAGTACCTGATTGCAAATTATACTATAGATAATAATAACTATATTTTTAATATCTATAGTAACAAAAGGAGTGTAAAAAGACACATTGATCAATGAAATAAAAGAGAACCACAAAATGAACCCACACAGCTATAGCCAACTAATCAAAAAGTTTATTTATTTATATTCATTCGTCTGTCTGTCCGTCCATCCATCTATGTATTTATTTAATGTGTTTATGTCTGTGTGAGTGTATGTGCAGGTGTACTGTACACATGCCTATCCATGTGCAGAGGCTGGAAGAAGGCATCTTATATTCTTCTTTTACTCTGCCTATTTCTTTACATTTGGTGTCTCTCTGAGCTTGGGACTTTCACTTTTCTGGGCTAGGCTAGAAGTCAGCAAGCCCTTTCTTTGTTTCCACCTCCCTTTGAAGCTGGGATATGCAAAGTTACAGACATGCAAAGACACCTGACTTGTTCATTGGATCTATAATCTAAACTGCCCGTCATGATTGCACAACAAATGCTCTTACATTTCTGCAGCCCCCCCCCACCTTAATTTTTGACAAGGATGTAGAAAACAGATATTGGAGAAAAGACAGCTTCTTCTACAACTGGGTCTGGGAAGTTTGGATAGCCACATACAGAAGAATAAAATTAGGTTTATATTCTTCACTCTGTATAAAATCAATTCAACATGGATTAAAGATTGAACTTAATACAGAAACTCTGCAACTGCTGGAGGGAAACACTAGCAAACACTTTGACATGGGCGGAACCTTTCAATAGCACAGGAAATAATCCCAATAATTGACAAATGTGCTTGCTTGAATCTATCTTCTACACTGCAGACAATGGAGAGACAGCATACAGAATGAGAAGACAACCTTTGCCAGCTATCTATCTGACTCTGTAAAGAGCACCCAAATATAACATCAAAACCCATACTAACTATTAAATTGGCCAGATGAATTGAACAATTTTTGAAAGAAGAAACTGAAATGGTCAGTATATATTTGAAAAGTTTTTCAACATTCTTTGTCAATCATCAGGGAAATGCAAATTAAACCTGCATTGAGATTTTGTCTCACCTGATTCCAAATGGCTATTGCGAACAAAACAAATGACAGCAAATGTTGGTGAGGATGTGGGAAAGAGAAACCTCTTTTACTAATGGAGTTGTAATCTGGTACTGTTATTATGAAAATCAGTATGGAGGTTCCTCAAAAAACTGCGAATGGAACCACTTTATGGATCTTGCTATCTCACTCTGGGTGGCCCCTGAAGAAATCTGTAAGTCACAAGAATCCACAAAGATCCATGTTTATTGTTTATTACTGTGCTGTTCACAGTAGTTGATGCAGAGTCAGTTTGGATGCCAACCAACAGATGACGAATGAAGGATATGGTATGTATACACAGTGGAGTTTTTTTTTTCTCCCTTTTTTTGTTGTAAAGAATATTTTTTTTTGTAGGAAAATAGGATTAAAGATCATCAGGTTCAAAGAATTCAGATTCAAAGAATGTCATGTTTCTTCTTCTGACAAAAGTAGAAGACCATGACAGGAGGAATGAAGTAAGGGAGGGCAGAGGTGTGAAGAGGAGGTAATGGGGTGGGAGATGAAGTATCATTTTCATGGAGCTAGAGTTATCCACATAGAGTTCTACATATACGTGAAGGAAAAAGGGAGGCAATTTCTAGGGAAGAAGGGGCCAGTGAGAGGATGGAGGGGTAGCGGAGGTGTGAAGATGAGCAAGGTACAACGACGAATATGTGTGAAAGTGTAATAGTGAAACTTATTATTTTTGTGCCAGCTGAATAATGAAGAAGACTAGTAATGTTTGCAGAACAAAATGACAGTCTTACGATATCTCTAATTTAGTAATAACACATACACACTCTGAAATAGAAAGTTAAGGGCTCATAACATCTATGGGTTATAGGGCTGATGAATATAGGTTGATAAAACATGATTAAAAACGGAAATTAGGGTGGGCTTGAACTTTAACTTTAGCCATCTCCTCATAATGCTTGTTTAATCTAAATGAGAGAAAATGAACTAATGGAGACCCTAGGTTTACCCTCTTAGGCCAAACTTCCCACCCTAAATATATGCTCATCCAAGCCTCTGGTCTCCAGGTTTAAAACGATGTTAAAACTCAGTAAAAGAATTTGAGGATGTATTGTTGATATCTTTATATTTATTTATAAATTACATGTCTCAGGTAATTACAACAAAGTAAAATATTAGAAAGTTACAAAGGTCAATTTAAAAAAAATTCTTATGTTTTCCTCTCATTCCAAATAGATTTTCTGGTTTATATTCTGGGGTTCAAGACCCCCACTCTGCAAACCAAACTGGTTAGTGCCACACCAATTTTAAGTTCTGTGAGGATCAGGGGCTTTGCCTTATTCTTTGCTATTTCCCTTAGCATATAGACAATGACGGGGGTTCCAGAATACTGTTAAATGGATATGCAAATCAGGATAAGGGCAGGGTAAGGGTAAGGGCAGGGTCTAGATTACATATGAGGAATCTGGTAAGAATGGGAACTGTTTTTCATTGCTATATTTTTTTGTGCCTCTAAAAGTGCCTGCTACACAGGGAATCAGTAAATATTAGCTTCCAGCATAGGGGTTTGGAGACTATAGATGAGCTTGAGGTGTCTGGCAAGGCCCATGGATTGATGACTGCTATAAAAAGTTTCAGGACAATGTATGGAGACAGATTCTGTATAGGTAGGTGTAATGATCAGGTGGTAGGGTTAGCTAGCAAGAACGTCTCCCGGGAATGGCTTTGGAGATCTCAGATCTTAAAGGTAAAATTGAGACCATCTTAGACAGTGAGGTCTGATTTTACTCATCTTTGTATGTTTTACTCATCTGTGTGGTATGTGTTCTAGGATGTGGTTAGTAGGTGTCTGATTAATTTTTGTTGAATTGGTTGTTTTATACTGCACTCATGGATAGGAGCTTCTGGCCTATAGGAGTGGACCAGGGGCCTGTAAATGTATACAGCGCTGCCCACAGTTATGCTTTGGTGACCTTGACTGCTCTGATCCTATTCCTTCTTCCCCAGTACTGGAAGTGGGTATGTCACATGTCAGCCCAACCTTATACTACCACAAGTAGGACTGAATTTAGTTGCAAATACATTTTAGGAAAGTAGTTTACATTTTCTTTACTGCTTTGGAATTATCTTATTCAGACCTTTTTCCCCCCTTTTTTTTTACGGTGGTAGAAATTCCTAGTTAGATTCTGTTCTCACCTGTACCATCCGCTTAGCTCTGCATACCCACTTAGAGTGTTTTTGAGCTCCTCTCATGTTCTAGGTGCTGACCTAATGGAATTCCTAACCTTGGAGTGACAGTTTAAAATTGCCTTTTGTATTATTGACTGATGCCAGAGTTGGGGAGAATAGACATTATCTCTCCGAGATGCTGGGTTTTCTCTTTTAAAAACTAGCCACACGAATGCAGTTCTTTGCCTCTGCCATACCCATCAAGACAGGTACATGTTTATTTAAAGCAGTTTCACATCTGCAGACGAAGTAAACTGCAGAATTCTAATTTGCTTTTCTAATGCCTTGTAGTGAATGTAGGAAGTTCCCTTTTTATTGTCTTACAAAGACAACCTGATCTGCCCAAGCTATCCACAGATGAATGCAAGTTGAATTTTTTTCTCAGAAATCCTCTTGCATCTTTGGAATGATCTCCAAATAATATTTAAGACAGCTTTATTCTGACCTTGTTGGTCATTAAATTATCAGATCTTTATTGTGAGACTGTAACCCTTATTTTACTATGCATGGTGCCCAAATCATACACTTGTAACTTAGAGTCTGTATTGTGATTTAATTGACATGGTCTTATTTATACGTATGAATTGTCTGTGAGGTGGCTAGTAAGATATTACTCCCATTTTACAGACAAAGATGCATGCTTAAAATTAGTGGCTTGACCCAGCTGACTGAGTTTGTACTAGCTCCCCTGAGGGCAAAATTTACATATTCTAGCCATTCTTCTAGAAAGCTGCCTCTGTGCAAGACAGAATTTGTGAGCTAAGACTTTTTCCCCTCTTATTTTCAACTTGTTTAGATTACTGTCACCTAGAGCAGCAGTAAGCTTTAGTTGTTTATGTCGAAATGAATCCTAAATTTCTGATGTGCTTAGATGTATTTGTACTTTTAAGTGTTTAAGGTAATGTGAAAAGTTTGTTCTCTGACAACATTTTTTAGAGCAAATGATGGGAAGTAAAAGGACTGTACACTGATGAAGAACGAACTCTGAGTATGTGTATGTTCGGTTCTCTTCACCTTACCTCCTCCCACCTCTCTCTCTCTCTCTCTCTCTCTCTCTCTCTCTCTCTCTCTCTCCTTGTCCTCTTCCTCCTCCTTCTCCTCCTCCTCCTTCTTCTATTTTTTTTTTTTTTCTGAGACAGGATTTCTCTGTGTATCCCTAAACGTCCTGAAAGTCAGAGATCCATCTGCCTCTGCCTCCCGAGTGCTGGAATTAAAGTCCCTTCCCCCTTTTTAAAGATGAATTCTTGCTATTTTGAGAAAGCTAGCCTTGAATTTGAGATTCAAATAGCAGGTTACAAATGTGTGTCATATGCTTGGTATTTTTATGTGGGATTCACATTGTAGTTACAGGGTCTTTTTTTTTCTCTATTGAAACATTTCCGAAATTATAATGAAAATTAATTGGAAACTGTGATTCAATATCTAGATATTTGAACTACTCTTATTTCCAGAACACATAATTTTATGTCAAGTAGTGCTTTCAAAGAAATGGAGGCAAATAGTGAAGTGATATATATCACTAATTTATATATATATATTATACATTAGTTTGGCATGTTTAGGAGAGGCTTAATAACCAATTTGAGGATCTAATATAGTACTGCCAACTTTAAAAAAGGAGACCTTTCAATAGAAAAGTTATTTCATTAATATTTTTTTTCCTTTTTCATTAGTATTTTATATAATGCAGAGGTTGGTTGCATTTGTTATTTGTTAGGCTATACATCTAAATAACCTCAAAAGTAAAGAGATACTATAATTACTTTACTGTAGGAGAATAGTGAAAGATTGATTACAGTAAAACTTTAGAACCATTTGTGTGTGTATGTGTGTGTGTGTATGGGGCGGTGGTGGTATGTGAACAACAAGCTCATGAAAGCCAGAGGTTGGCTGTAGGTGTCTTTCTTTCTCCATTGATTTCCACTGTATTTTTTGAGACGTGGTCTCACTGATTCTGTTAGGCTGGCTGGACACTCAGTTCAAGAGATTCTAATGTCTCCATTAGGACTGTAGAGTAAGCTGTGGTGTTGAGGTATTTTAACTTTTTAAAAAATAGGGGTGCTGGGTTCTTATGCTTACACTGCAGTTTACTTTACTGATTGAACTATCTTCTAGCCCAACTTGAAAAAAACTCGTCTTAAAAATAGGGTTGCATGTATCCCAGGCTGGCTTCAACCTTACTGTGTTTCCAAAGGTGATCTTGAACTTCCCATCCTCCTTTTTTCATCTCCCAAATGCGGGATTGTTAGTGTGCTTCGCTATGCCTGGTTTATTAGAGCTCAAATCCAAGGCTTCCTGAATGCTAGGCAAGCACTCTTCCAATTGAGCTACATCTCTAGCCCTACTTAAACTTAATTTCTGTAATTGTTATTTAGTTAGTATAATGTTTTTGGACATGCTGTAATGTGAACAAATTGAGAACTTGCAGTTTGGCAAAAGTAGAGCATACTGTTTATTTTGTGTAGTATATATTGATAGCAGTGTTAGAACCCTTGAACTTGTTTAAAGTGGCATAGGAAAAGAGAAACCTTAAGATAGTGAGGTAGAATTCCTCCCCGGACTCAGTGGCCCCACTCTTTTCTATCAACTCCTGTGTTGCAGGAATCATCATTCTCAACTTTAGATACAGGAACTGAGCCTCAAAGGCTCTCCCACTTTTCATGTTGTTCTAGTGGTCAATGGATTGGCCATTCTGTCTCAGCTCGTCATCATCCCCTCCCCCGTCTGCCTTTTGTTCTGTGGCATGGCATTTGCACCACCCCCTGGACCTATGTGGACTCCCACTGAATTGTAGTGCCTTGGGTTTTAAAGCCTTATTCTCCAGCTCAGGATAAAATGGCCTTTTTAAAATTTGTGTTCATACATTGTCAAGTAGATTGCTGTGTGTACTTGTTCCTCAGTAGCTCCTTTCTAGAATCGTTTCAAGATTAAGGTAAATTCGTGAACTAAAAAGTTAATGTTCTATAGAGATGGAATATCTGTGATCAGAAATATAAAAGTTGAATGGTTTTAGGTTGAAGTACTGTGAATCTAAAGAGACTAAATAGAATATTAACTATAAAAGAGATACTGGAGATCTTGGAGTAATGTATTCCATCATTTGAAGTTTGAAGAAAGTCTCAGATTAAGGAAGTATGACCCAGGCATAAGTGGCAGGGCTCTGAGTATAACACCCCTTGGGTTGTTTTGCTATGAAAATGGGTTGAGTTTCAAAATAATGTAAAAACATTAGTTGGTTGGTGTCACTGTGATCACACAGAATTATGTGACTTTTTGTTTCTACTGAGAATGAAGCTAAAACTGTTAGACACATTGTATGTTCCTTTTTTTTTTTTTTTTTTTTCCCGAGACAGGGTTTCTCTGTGGTTTTGGAGCCTGTCCTGGAACTAGCTCTTGTAGACCAGGCTGGTCTCGAACTCACAGAGATCCGCCTGCCTCTGCCTCCCAAGTGCTGGGATTAAAGGCGTGCGCCACCACCGCCCGGCTTTGTTCCTTTATTTTATGTTACCTTAAAATCACTTTATATATCTATTACTTGAAATTACTTTCTTAACCTTCCTATGCAAGTTCTCATTGACTTTTTGATATGACCTGATTTTGGTGGCTAACAGATAGTAAAATGAAACATTGCTTCAGTGTTGTTCCCTGGTTTTAGAAAAAGAATTTGCAAAACAATCACACATTGTTAAATGGCATGCTAGTTTATCAATTACCCTGAGTTTATTACTGGCTGATCTTGGGAACAGTCATCTCTGCCTCAGCAGCTCATCCTAATCCTAAGGAGAACAGCCTTTAGACCTTGGTCTGGGGGCTCTTAGACTTGTTTTATCATGAGAGTGTAAACCACTCGAAGCCGATCAGAAGTCTATCAGACCATAATGGAGCTAGTTTTCTGACTGACTTGTACCCATGATGCTTCCTGGTGGTCGTATTCAGAAACTTCTGTAGTGAGACAGTGCTCACTACTAACTGGTCATGGACTGAAGCCATTCGTATGCACATGGACAAACAATAAATTAAGATCCATGGCCATATTTTAAGCCTAGTATTTTTATAACTTTTCTGTGAAAATACTCCTGTTTTACAGTTCAGGAGGAAGTCTGCTGTGACTCTTCAGAGTTCTGCTCCTGGGAGTTTGCTTGGCAATGGGCATTATTCAGTCTTGATCTTCCAAAGACTAAGAACCAGGTAGTCCAGATAGGTACCCTGTTCTATTCTTTGGGTAAATTTTAGAAAAAAAGGCACTTTTTCTTTAAGGTACTTTATTTCCAAATGCTGGAAAATTGTCAAAATAGATTGATTTTCTTGGAACAAGACACTTTATTGTCTTCTGTCAGGAAATCGCCTTATAAGTGTACAAAATATTTGTCTCTGATGTAATGGCACCTTGTTGGGGTGTACATTGTTTGACTTACAGAGATGTAGGCAGAGACTCTGTAGGTAGTTATAGTCCAGGAACTCATGCCTTTAAACACAGATATTAAAACATAAACTCTAGAAACTGGTAGAGAGAGATTTTAAACATAAAATACTTATTAATTATGGAACTCATTTGAAAATTATACACACAGGACAAAAGGCTAAGTAGTGGAGACATTACTTCTGTAGTGCATTACTGACAAAGGCTCGATTCTGTCACACGCCTCTTGGCTTAAACAGTTTTATATATTTTCAGTTAGTCTGTTTTATAAAGTTTGATTACAGAAGAAAAACTATCTGACCTTTATGGAGGGGGTTTCCTTTATGAGATGGGTGCTGTGATAGAATGCAAAAATGACTTTAAGCATCTCCTTTTAGTCATCATTAAAAGCTAATAGTCATATCATATAAGTGAAACTTGATGGTATTTTTAACATACCAAAAATTGGCAACCTGTGAAGAGGCAAGGATTTCTTAGGAGGATTTGAGTTAGGAGAATGAGAGGGGAAAACGAGCCTTTTATAAATCTTAAGTGGCAGCTAAGTGGAAATAAAAGCTTTTAATTTTTGTGGGTCAAGGTGATAACAGATTAGTAGAATCAGAAAGTCTTCAGTGTTGGACATCAGTCTCTAGGGTGGGCGTTCAGAGAGCTGAGGACTGTATATGTTTAATCCTTGCGTATTTACAAAGACAGTAATGTAGCATCTGTATTTGGACTAGTCCCTAAACTTATTTTCTTTTTTAAACAAGGGTGATGATTACTTTCTTACTCTTTAAAGAATAGCAACTGCTGGATTATTTATCAGGAAAACCATTACTATGTGGTGTGTGTGTTGGGGGTGGGAGTTAGCGTTTGTTCTTTGGCTCCAGCTCTCTCAAGTCTGGGTCCTGCTCAGTAGGTAGTGATGATGTGTTAAGTGGTTAAAACCACAATTTTGTGAGGTCCTTCGTTCGTCTCAGTGAGGTAGATGGCTGTAAAACACAGACTGCAGACAGATTTTGGAATTGTGTTCTCTGACCAATCCTCACGGTCTGGTAGAAGGGACAGTGAGACAACCCTGGCTTGTAGGGAAAAGTCAGTTTGGATAAGGTAGCTCAGGGGTGCTAATTGTTTCCAACAGGAAAATTGTACCTGGAAGCTCAAGCTAATCCCAGAACCGTAGCTTTTATTTAGGTCCTGTGAGCTAATGACTGGTTTTCCTACACAGTGATACCTAACCTGCCTTTTTTGCAGTCTCCTAAGCTCTCAGCAGACTGACAGTTGTTAGAATGGTCACACGGCTGCATATTCGTGTTTTCATTCTTCAGTTCTTCAGGTTTCACAATAATGTTACTTGTTTCCCAATTATTTCTGTTGATAACTTATTATTTTATTTTGCCAATGTTCCAAGTTTAGGAAATGTTAGTGTGGCTAACTTCAGGATCATTATTTTTTTAGAACCAGTTGTCATAACAGGGTAATAGTTTGTTTATTTTGGCTTACATAAAATTTGGATTTTTCAGATTCTAGGTCACATGATTAAGCAAGTCATTATTAAGTGATTTTAGTGATGTTTTTCTAGGTATGTATAATCCTACTTTATATGAAACAATTTCTGCAAAAACATTCGTATTAAAAATTCAAGATTTTTTTTTTTTTTTTTTTTAAAAGACAAGATCTCATTGTGTAGCATTGACCAGTCTAGAACTCACTATATAGATTAGGGTGGCCCTGAACTCACAGAGATCACACCTGCCTCTGCCTCTTGAGGCCTAGGATTAAAGACATGCACCATCATACTAGGTTAGAAACTCTCTGGATTTTGACTTTCATTTTCGTTTATGGAAAAGCTTGGAATTATTGAGTTAAATAACCAAACCTTATGCTTATATACAAACCTTTAGTAACTATATGTTAATCTAAAAAATGCTAAATAAGGTCATGTTAGGTTAAGGTATATAATCATAGTATTTGGGACCTAGTGAACTATCGTATTTAAATACAAGATGTTATGGTTATTTTATGTAAAGATGATGCATGGTTTGTTTTTCTCCCAAGTACTGCTTATTTTTAGAAAGAAAAATAGTTGTATTGATCTGCTGAGTAATTTCTTACCCGACCAGTTTCTGCTGTGGTCTTGAAACTTAACTACTCTGCTAGTTGACTTATTCTGACTTGTGAGTAATGAGTATTTTAGATAAACTTCATAATATTCCCAGTGAAAGATTAATCAATGCATGCTTCCTTGCTTTACAAATGTTTTAGCTATTTAATTAGCAATTACTAAGTTGTTGTGTATCATGAAATTATACTAGAAAAATATTTCTCCCTAGTAATAGGAAACAAAGCTCAAGCACTGTTAATTTTTTTGTGTGTGAAAGTTTATATGAATAGTTCTCTTTGGATCTTAGATACAGGGTGATGGGGCAGGTCATATTAAATATTCTACAGAACTGTAAGGACAATTGGAAAGAATTTATGATGACTCTTTAGACAATGCGTGTAGGAAACTAGCAGTTTTGGTGACTGTGCACAGCTACCTGCTCAGTTAATCTTACTGAGCGTCATGTCATCTTAGTTCTACCTGTGATGACTGGTCCTTGCTTGAATGTGCATTATGTAAATGAGCTCTTATGGATGGATGAAGTATAAAGAATTTAGAGATTTTCTGATCACATAATTTTGAGGTCTAATCAGTTCCAGATTTCTGTGACATGTATTCCAGCTGGGTTACTTTTAGCTTTGTATCTGTCTTAACTTTCAAGAAATTAATAAAATATGACATTAAATATATGTATTTATGATCTATTTGTATACAAGGTACTCTTCTAAATATAATTTTCGGCCTATTAAAAGTCATAACAATAGTAGACCTAATTTACCTGAATCCCCCAGCTTGTTTCCTTTCTGTATGTGTGTGTGTGTTTTAAATCCTTTTTTTCTATTCTTTCACACATTTTGAGGCAGGGCTCTCACAGGATGAGTCCCTTACTTGGAATCACATAAGAGAGACTAGTATCTGAGTCCAAAACCACTTCCTTTTCTGCTGCCCTCCAATGCCTGGACTTTTTCAGTTTCTGGACAGTTGCTTTTTTTTTTTTTTCCATTCTCATTTGCTTAGCTTTATTCTCAATATCTTAGATATAATTCTGGTCTCAGGTACATTCTCAGAAAATTAAGTTGGTCTTTTAAATCTTCACCTGGGAGGTACATGCTTTAGACATATGATCATGTGTCAGGTTAGACAACTCTTATTTGAATGTCATGCATGACACTCTTAGCTATGTGTATGTGGGTAAGGTGCATAATTTCCACATATTCTGCTTTCTTTATCTATGAACAAAGAATACTGGTTACCTTTTGGAATTGTTTTCAAAATTACTAGATGTAACCGATGTAAAATACTTGAATGCTTTATATATAGGCAGACAGCATTTATATGTTCATAATTTTTATTTCAAAGACACTCCTGTTTATTAATTGTTTTCAGTATATCTAACTTTATATTACTTTGTCTTTTAAAATGGGATATGTAATCATACATATTTATAATAGAAAAACAAAATTCAGAGAATGAATTTTTTTGTGGTGAGGTGGGGGATACTGATGCTGCAGAATAGTATGCCTATAAAGATGATAAGGAAGAAGATAGCTAGAACATTATTTAAATAGGAAATGAATTGAAACATTTGCTCAATAAACATTTATTGAACTTACTGTGAGATAGGCACCATGTTAATCTCTAGACTATATTACTGTTAATAAGATGGCTGTTAATGTTAGCTGTATGGAGCATGCTTTCTAGTGGGGGAAGACAGACAAAATATATGAACTGTCTATGATGGTAGTTGCTTATATGTCAAAGAAGAAATAAAGCAAGGAAAGGAAGGTGAAAAGTGGAGGTTGCTCTTTCTCCATGGCTTGTTTTTCATCAGGGGTCACACTCTGTACAGAACTGTACAAGCCCAGAGGGGTGTGTCCAAAGATGTTAAGAATGGTGCTGACCTCAGGGACGTCTGTCCTCTTGTCCTGTCTTGCACCAGATTTACAGGGCACCCCTGTTTGGAGCTTTTCTGGTCAGTTGGAAGGCAGTATGTACATAAGGACTCCTCTGTTGTGCTTGAAGAAGACGCCTGGTACTTTGGATGTTCTTTTCTGTGATTGGCAAAATTAGGGGCAAACCACACATATTCCTTGCAGCTAGCGTTGCCATATATCTTTGTGGTTTTTGTTTTTAATTTGTGGTAGAGGTTAAGTGAGTCAATAATAGACATTTAGAACTGAGAAGACTGTAAAGAGCAAATCTGCCTTGTTTTATTTTGTTTTTGAGACTAAGTATCAAACTCAGTACCTGCTGTCACAGACTCCCAGGCACAGCACTGGCTAGCATGTACTATTTTCTTAATTTCTTAACTTAAAAAACAAAAATGCTAAGACAGGTACATTTATATTTTAGATAATTTACAAGAACCATGAAAAAAGGAATATAATTAATGTTGAGCTAGTATTTTCTTTTCAAAAAACCTTAGGAGTTTAGATCTCCTGTCCACTTCTATACATTCATTTATAAACTTTCAGCATATACTTACTGAGTAGGCAGTGAAAATGTCACATAGAGAATAAGAATAGGCAATGTGCCTTTGTAACCCTGAGCGTGAAGAATGTACACTATAGGATGGGAGAGGAAGTGTAGAAATAACCTTGACCTTAATCAGGCAACACAGGAAGAAGAATCTAGCACATTTCTGGGAATATAGTATATGCGCAACACCTGTGAATGCCTGTATTGATTTTCAAATAAAGTGGTTAGTCATTCAAGAGAAATACAGACAGCTTGTTGAAGATGTGGGGATCCAGTGATGTTTGACCTGGTTTTTAGAAATGTCTGGATGTGCTTACGGAAACTTGAAATGGGCCTCAGAGATTGGGTTGAATGTGAACAAATTTCCCTGAGTATGGGGAGATTGCCTTACTACTTATAAGGTTTCGTATTATTTTTTTTCAGGTAAGAGCGAATAGGCTGTCCATAAATTTTTGTTGACTGAATAAATAAGGGGAAGAGATAGTCCTAGTGAGAGGAAATTGCAAGCAAGAACATGCCAGAGACAAGGAAACACAGAGAAATTAAAGAACTCCGACAGTAATTCAGTCAGCTAAAGAAGGGCTTAGTGCAAGAGAAATGGGGCTTCTAGGTTTGAAGGTCAAACCCTGGGGGTCCTAATTGCTGGTCCAAGAAGTCAAATAGGTTCAGTTGTCTATACCTGCACTACTGAGCTGGGAGCGAGCTGCAGGAGCCTCAGGTAAGGAGAATGAGTATCAGAATGGGATGTAATTAGGAACTCATTTCAGGTGGCCGTAGGGACTATGGAGGCATGTTTGCAACCAAGTGATATTTTAAAGGCTGAATTGGCAGCATGCTAAGCCAAGGCTGCAGCTCTGTGGAGTGGTTTTGAATGCCTCCTTTTGCCACAGGTGTTCTTCCTAAGAAAATGAAAGCGTCAAATCACATTTACTGGATTAACTTTTCTGAGAGAGTTTAGCGCTATCTCATTCATTCTCCTAAGAGCCCTACAAACATCATATAACCAAAAAGAAAGAAAGAAAAAAAAATCAAGTAAATGTTTTACATCAGCTCTTAGGTAATTTACAACAGTTCAATTTTTATATACTGTAAATAAATTTTTATAGCCCCTTCGCGTCTCTTGTGTATTCTGTGCTACACACACAGAGAAAAGGAGAGAGAAAAGACAGAAATAACCACATTAGTTACTTAACCAATGTAGCATCTTGCTTTAGTCATGTAGCTCGATGATACTGTGGTTTTTTTTTTTTTAAATATGAAAATTCTCCATGATCATTAGACTTATAAAGTGGTTTCTAAAAAAGCAGTTCAGGGAGTTTTTTTTTTTTTTCTTTTGAAGAAACATGTAGAATAGTAATGCTGTTTTAGCTTTTATTTAGAACAATACATATTTGTTAGGAAAATAATTCTTTAGAGATGCTATCTCAGCTTTTGTCTTTGTATCTAGCAGAAATGGGTAACACTAAGAAGAGAGTGTCTAAGCGTATGGTATTCCTGATTCTTCCCTTCAGAAGGATAGGCCTTATTAACCCACTGTGTAAATAGATGAGATTCTAGCTGGCACTTTTGCCTTTCTGAAGTGAGTAACCTGTACTAGATCCTTTATTTCATCAGGCCTCAGCTTTCCCAGCTAAAGAAGAGGCTCTTCTGAAACGATCAGAAACATTTTTCATTTTTCTAGAAGTAATTTCCTGTGACTTTTGTGAGAGCTGTAGGGGGGAGGACCTCCCATAAATATGGACGATGTGTCATTATAATATTCAGATGATTTGCTGTCCTTCAGAAGTTTGTGATTTGTGCTCCCCAACAGGAGCCCCAAAGACCCATGTTTACTTTAGCTGCAGAACATTAGGCTTTTCTGAGCAGAGTGCATGGCGCATGGACGATGCCCCAGTACATAATTGCTGGGTTTGTTTCAGTTGTGAGAGACATTAGTGTGCTGAGGGATTCCTCTTGGACTTGTCTGATCCTCTGCTCATGTTAGAGAAGCAGTTGGAACAACTCTTGCTGTATTCAGAAGGAAGCTCTCAAATGGATGGCCACAAAAACCATTCTATTCACTGAATGAGCATTTATTGAGGTCCTGCTACTGCCCCAGCAGGCATATATTAAGCTCTGAGAATATAAAGTAAATACAAATAGACCCCCGCCAGCTTCTGTTAGGGACTAGGAACGAGTATGTTCTACTCCAGTATTACTAGTAGGAAAGGAAAGTGAAATCACACAACTGCTTTTAAGGGTATTTATTTATTTATTTATTTATTTATTTATTTTGACACTATGTGTCACCTGCTGGAACTTATTATGTATACCATGTTTTCCTTGACTTTATGGAGATCAGCTTGCTTTGGTCTCTGAGTACAGGCCTTAAACGTATGCACCACCACAACTGGCAAAGTTATTGTTAAAATAATGTCTTAAAAAGTTCAAATATTATAAAAAGATTTATTTCAGTTTCTTCTCCTTTACTTTAAGATTATTTCCCTTGGTTTCTTCTTATGTCAGTTGTCTTTCCTAGCCTGATTGGAGGCAGGGAGGTATGCAATCTTTAAGGACATTGCAGCCCCAATTGTATAGAAATCTATAGATTAAAACTCCCTTTAGTCTTTTTTTTTTTTTCCTGAGTAGTAAAGGTCTCATTTTACAGACTCTGGAATGTCTATGCTTCATTTGAGTCCATAAGGAAGACAATTCAGACTTTTTATTTTTGAGTATCAGAGTTATATGTGGTTGTTAAACATTTGTTAACTTTGCTCAGCTTGAGTATATACTATTCAGTAGTGAAAGTTTGGCTTATTTGATATTTTAGATATCCCACTAAAATGAATGATAGGCATTCTCCTTGTCTTGTATTGTGATCGTAACCTTTTATTGTTGCTGATTATCAAGGAGTATGTACCATACAGTATAGTAAGCATTCATTTATTTGAGGCTTTATAGTCTCATGTTACTCAATCTGACCTCAAATTTGCTGTGTAGCCAAGGATGATCTCAAACTCCTGATTCTTCTCTTTTCTTCCTGGTGTGCGCTACCCAGTTTTATGTGGTGATGAGGATCGAAACCAGGGCTTCCTGCTTGGTAGCACTCTGTCAACTGAATCCCTCTTCCAACCCTACGACAGAGTTTTAAATAATTTTGTTTAAACTTAGAATAGCATTATAAAGTAGAAACTGTGTTCCACTGTGACTGGGAAATAATACCCATGTAGTTGTTTCTTTGCTTCAGGATTTAAATTCTGGTTGTTCTGTCCTTAGAGTCTAAAAGTCAGTGACCAATTTTCTACCATACCCTCTGCATCTAAGAAATGGTGCCTAAAATCCAAGCTATATTTTTTTAATGCATAGGCCAAAGGACAGATTGAATAGGCGAGGGTATGAATTTGAAGCTATCATTTTGGAGGGAAGCCAGGGTCTGTAAATAGAAAAGGTGCATTTTAAAAGCCAAGGCAAATATGAGAAAACTGTAGCCAGGAGGAGAATACAGACCAGCAGTAGAATCCAGTTGCCCATACACTAAGGCGAGTGGGTAGAAGAAGCTATGGAGGCTTTGAGACCTATCTGTGATACTCAGCTGCTACTTCCCTGGTCTATTCCTAGATAAGCAGAATGTCCAGAGTTGAGTCAAGAATCTTCTTATTTTTTATGTCCTGCTGTTGATTCTGAAATGCAACAGATGCCCACAGGAAACCAGATAAAGCCAAGTAGATGGGATGGGGTTTGGTATCTAAACTCAGGGGTGGGGTGTGGAGGCCTTCTGCTTTTCTGAAGAGCAGAGGGTGAAGATCAAGAAAACTGACAGGGAAAAAAAAAAAACTGACAGGGGTGAGACTGTTGGTTACAGATTTGAGGTTTTAGCTCTCCTTAATTTTTAACTACTATTCTTACGTAATTGCTATAGAAAATAAATCGTCTTTTCCTTTGTGATTTCTGTGTGTAGCATGGTCTGTCTTAAATGCCCCAAAAGGTTTTTAAATAAATAGACTGATAGGGCTGTACGTGGTGGCGCACTCCTTTAGTCCTGGAACTTGAGAGGCACAGGCAGGTGGATGTCTATGAGTTTGAGGCCAGTCTGATCTACAAAGTGAGTTCCAGGACAGCCAAGCTTGTTACACAAAGAAACTGTGCCTCAGAAAGCTAAAAATAAATAAACTGATAATATTACTTATTTTTTGATCACAGTATTGGTTTTTAAGAATAAAAGGTATAACCATTTACCCAGTTTAATTTATTCATATTCTATTATTTCTTTTGAGTTGGCTGACATTTAATTCCTGAGTCTAGTTAGTCTTCTGTATCTGTAGGTCCTACATCTTTACACTGATCTAACCACAGGTAGAGAAAATTTCTGGGGGAAAATTGCACTGGTGCAAAACATGTCCTGACTTTTTGACTTCTCATTATTCTGTGTATACTGGAGTGGCATTGTAATTACTTGATTGTATTATAAGCAGTACTGAGACACGTAACATGTATTTGAAGATATTACAGGCTATATGAAAATACTACACTATTAATATAAGGGGTCTAACTAAGTGTGCAAGGGTCTGGATAGCTACTGCGAATCCTTGAGCCAGTTGCTTGCAGATGCTAAGGAATAACAACCCTTATTTTCCAGGTTTCTGTGTTTGAATGTTTCAGGAGAATGATGGCGATATTTCAGCTCTGTTTGTGATTTTTTTCCCGTGTGTGTGTGTGTGTGAGTGTAAATATGCACACGTGCATGTATATACATGTGGAAGCCAGAGAACAATCTAGGACATTGCCTTCAAGAACTCCACAGCTTCCTTTGTGACAGGGTCTTTCATTTGCTTTCATTTATTTGATGGGTGGAGGAGGGTGTTTGTGTTACAAGGTGAATATAGAGACCATAGGACAGCTTTCTCAGGAGTGTTTCTTGTTCTACCATGTAAGTTCTGGGGATCAAATCCAGGTAGTCAGGCTTTGTAGAAAATATACGGACTCATCTTCTTTGCCTGCTTTTCAAAAAAACAAAAACCAAAAAACAAAAAAACCCTCTAAGTAGCAGTTAGCCTGTCTGATGCTGGCCATGTGGTAATGTCTTCTGGGATGTGAATGTGAATACCCCAAACTTGTAGTGGTAATTTCCTCTGAAGCCCTGAAAAGTAAAAAGAGAAGGATAAATGTTGGAGGTGTTGGAAATGCTCTTGAAAATTAGATAACATATGCAAATATTTTATGTCAATTAAAATTTTAAAAAGAAAGATGGCGTGGAACCAGGTCTGTCAGAGGATAGCGCAGCTGCACCAAGCCTGCCTAGAGGGCTGTCGTGAGGCCTTTGCATCCGCAGCAATTACTAAAATAATTATTATAATTTTTCCTTTCCCACACTGACTAAATCTCTTTATTCCATAGAGTACTTTTGGTAAAAAATAATGTAATGTAAATGTTTGAAGATGGCTTTATCCTAACATGGAAATCTATACTTTTTAGTCTCCTGTAAGACTAAGGTCTCCCTATGACATCTACCTGCTTTGTGTCCCACCTTGCATCTTTCCTTTTCTGCTTGCATGTTGTCTGTTTTGAGCCCGAGATCTGAGAACATGATGAATGGACCAAATACTACAGTGTAGTTGGAATACTTTTCTTGAAGTTGCCGCTTAGTTTAAGGTTTTAGCTGTAGTTAGCTCATAGAGGAATTTCTAGGTTGCTAAGGACACTTTAGCAATGGAAAGAATGTACAGAGGGCAAGATAATCCACCAGGTCGTTCTTCATTGAAAACCCTAGAAAAATCTTGGAGAGTGCTTATTTATTTTTCAAGAAAACATAGATCTTTATGACCACATCAATGCTATGATCATAAAAGTCCAACAAAAATATTTACCAGAAAGCAGAATTGGAACCCAAACTGCTATCACACCCATGTTTAAGAACACAATCTTTGAGTTCTAAAAATACAGCATTGCTGGCTCAGAAAAATATGAGTTATAGAAACTTCAGAGAAGAGCGTCTATAAGTTCTGGGAGGGCCAGTTAGGGTAGCAGGTGATCGTAGTGAGACTGAAGATGTCTCCTGTGACAGCCTGTGACAATATGGATAAAGTAGCTCAGCGTGTTATTCTCAGCTCAAATTCTTGTAGAGTTCAGTGAGTAGGAATTTCTCAGGGTCTTAACGTTTTCTGGATAAGTAATTCCCTCAGCCCCCCCCCCCGCCCCCCCGCATGCAGACAGTCTTAAATGTTAGGGCCATCATGTTGTTGCTGGAGAAGGTAAGGGAAAATTTATATTTCTACAAAAATATCGCCTAAGTTAATTGATCGTAGAAAACTATTGTAATGTAATTTTAAGTGGGAGATTTTGGATTTTATCTATAATCTTGTGAGGTGTGAGAATCAAGAAAGCCATGTTCTTCATCCACAAACCCTTGTTTGTCTACAAAAGTGTGGCTCAGGAATCTGAGTGTCACTCCCTCATGTGCTCTGACGCCACATCATTGTTTGCCCACCAGGACTTTGTTTTCCTAAACTTGTAGTGTAGGAAACTCAACAGGTGTTTATTCAACAGGTTGCATGCTTGCCATTATATATGAAAATCATTCATGTTGGGTATGTTATTTTAGTGTATATACATATTTATTCTTTTAAACCCTATGCTTTAAATGTTTAAATGCTGGCTGTGAGCCAGGACCATTCTGCACAGTACACTTTCAGAGCCCTTTTCTGCAGGGGAGTATTAACCATAAATATTAGGTAACTTTCTGCAGTTATTCTTAATTAACAGGTCCAGTGAGGCTGTTGCGTGGTCTGATTCTTTAGTGGCTATAGATTTTTTTTTGTGTATATGCATAATATATAATATATTATATACACATATAATATACACATTATATATACATATATTATTTTCCTAGCTGCTGCTGTTGTACTATTATTAAAAAAGATGTATTAATCTTTAATTTATATGTATGGGTATTTTGCTGCATCGTGTGCATGCAGTGCCTGTGGAAGCCAGAAGAGGGCATCAGATCCCCCTGGAACAGGAGTTACTGAAGGTTGTGAGCCTTTTGTTGGTACTGGGAATATAGGGCCTAGTGCAGGATCAACAAATACCCTTAACTGCTGAACCATCTTTCCAGCTCTTTATTTTCATTTCTTAAGAGATTATTTTAAAAAACATGCATTAAGGTATATCAAGTGATAATCCTATAAGGATAAATACCCATTTATATTTCTAGAAAATACCCAATTTACATAAAATAACCAAGGCAGATGTTGGAAAACTTTTAAGACTCAAACATCTTTACATAGATTCTGGTAAACCTGAAGTCAGATACAGATCAATCTTTGACTATTTTAATATTCTAATTCTTAAGTTTTTCTACTCAAATTTTTAAATGGCAGATGGAAATAAACTCATATTTTTATCAAGTCATAGATTTTGGTCTGTATTTGCTACTAGAACTCAGACTTATGATTTTAGAATGTTTTCTATAAGATATCCATTTTAATATTACATCCTGTTCTATAATATGTGCCTCTTATTTTCCTAATTAAGATAAAAATAACATGGTGAAATGCATTGGTGTCTAAAATTTTGTTTACTTTTTTCCTAAGTAGGCAGTCCTCTCCCCCCCGTAACCTAGGTTCACCTCAAAGTCATGACAGTTCTCCCGCTTCAGCACTCCAAGTGCTGCCAAGGGATTGTATGCTTAGCTGAAATGTATAGATCTTAAATATACAGTATAAAAATGTACATTGGATTTTAACAGAATTCTCCTAATTCTGTTAAATCACACCTCTGTTATATTATAGAAGTACTGTTTCAAGTGATTTTCCAAGGAAATTGGTGTCCTGTGAATATTTACCTTTTTTTGTGGATTCCACCTGTTATACCTATATTCCCAAAGGTATGGTGATGTGCAGTGGGATGATTATTCCATTTTTGAGACTAATGTAGGCTTTATCAGTGTGACGGTTGTGTAAAGTGACTAGGTGTCTTAATGGGTTCTGTTTTCCTAGAGTCTGATACTAGCTAGAGATACTGAACAATATCAGTTCTTCACTAAAACATACAAAATTTCTATTTGTCCAGTTGCAAGTAGTTTGTCAAGTTCTGTAACAAATCAGGAATATTGTTTTTGAAGCTAAATTATTTTACAGATAAAGTCTTTTGTATATATCTGGGATTTACCATTTCATTCTATTTATTTTATTTATTTATTTAAGATTTCTGCCTCCTCCCCGCCACCCATTTCCCTCCCCCTCCCCCAGTCAACTCCCCCTCCTTCAGCAGCCTGAAGAGCAATCAGGGTTCCCTGCCCTGTAGGAAGTCCAAGGACCTCCCACCTCCTTCCAGGTCTAGTAAGGTGAGCATCCAAACAGCCTAGGCTCCCACCAAGTCAGTACGTGCAGTAGGATCAAAACCCAGTGTCATTGTTCTTGACTTCTCAGCAGCTTTCATTGTCCGCTATTGTTCAGCGAGTCCAGTTTTATCCCATGCTTTTTCAGACCCAGTCCAGCCTATAATTCGTGATCCTAGAGAAGCTAAATAAGAAGGTGAACCCAAAGAAAAACATATAGTCATCCTCCTGGATATTAACCTTCATCAGGCGATGAAAGGAGACAGAGACAGAGACCCACATTGGAGCACCAGACAGAAATCCCAAGGTCCAAATGAGGAGCAGAAGGAGAGAGAGCACGAGCAAGGAACTCAGGACCGCGAGGGGTGCACCCACACACTGAGACAATGGGGATGTTCTATCAGGAACTTACCATTTCATTCTTTAAGCATCCAGATTCAGGATGACATCTGACACTTTCATTTCTAATATCCTCAAAAAACTCACTAATGACTGCTATCCAGTTTCCAGTCCCATTTCTTGAATTCTCTATTGAGCATTGCCTGAAGCAACTGTGATAGAATGCTTACACTTTTTCCCCCTCCACTATCATTTAGGAAGTAGATGTTAAAGTCCTCTTTAGTAGAGACAACAGTTTGGTTCTTGCCTGGCACAGTGCATAATACCTGTAACCCAGGGTCTGATGTTAGTGGTAAGTAGGGTGTTCTGTAGTTAAGGTGCAAGGTTGAGTGAAGGATGGGTAGAGCCTTTGCTCAACAAATGCTTGAAACGACATCGTTGGTTAGGGTTAACAGCATCAGCATCTTCTATTACTCATGAATACTCTCACGTCTCCCACCAAGATTCTGAAACAGAAACTCAGGGCAGTAGTAACCTGTGGTTTAATAACTCTGTTAGGTGATTGTGATTGGTGATAAAATTTGAGAATGACTGATTTAGAAACGAGGGAAACAGTGAGTTCTTTTGGAACCTAGCCCCTGGAAGATCCTTCAGGGAGCTTGGATGTCTGAGACCATAGAGATGCCATTGAGAAAAAGGGTTCCCTCAGTACTCTATTGTTTGTCATACAATGTTCTGGGAGTTGCCTCAGCAGGCAGGCACTGAAGGCAAGGTGAATTTCCCGATTCTCTGTGCAGTTGGTAGCATTATGTACTCACAGCAGCTAGATGGTGGGCGCACTGGTTGTAGGGGAGAGGGTCTGGGTGGGGTATCATTACACTGAGGCTCAGGAAGTTGTGGAATTTGCTCCAAGTCTCACAGCTAAGAATGGGATTTAATTACTTATTTGGGGAAAAAAGAGAGGGGTGGATGGAGGCAGGAGACAAAGGCCATGATGCAGGATCTGGAAAAGAAACCTTTGCTTTCTTTCATCCATCTGATATTTTGTTTTTTTCATTTTCTCTTCACTGACTTAGAAATCAGTAAAGGGACTAAGTTTTCCTTTAACCTATTACATAAAATGTAGCTTCAGTGTTCATTTAGGTGATAGGAGTGAAACGGAGCAGGAAATGGAGACCAGGAATTGGCACCCTACCTGACGTCAGTCTTCTCTCGTTATTTTCACCCTCAAGAACCGTGCTCTCAGCACCAGTGGCTGCCAGTCATTGACTTAACAGTGAAGGTGACCGAGTGGGCCATTCACTGGACCCTAAATTTGGCCAGCATCTCAGCTTCTTGTCTGATACCTTCACAGGAAACAGTGGTTGCCAGTTTCCAGCCCTGAACTTGAGCCGCAGTGTGGCTACATACTCTTGCACCCTGTGCTTCTAGACTCCACTCACACATGTAAAGGGAACATGACTCGAGGCAGCCAGCAGTGTGAAGGGTTTCCCATCCTTTGGTCCCAACTCCAGTATTGCTTCTTCTGAAATGTCTTTTTGATCTGTTTCTTCTTTTCTGTTGTAACTCAGAGCAGGTCCTAGTTTATCCCATATACTTGCTGCTTTTAACCGTGACTCTTTTCTGGGTATCCCTGGTTTCTCTTCCTAAAATTCATTTTACACATCTCTTTTCGTATTAATTTTTCTACAGTGCAATCTGACTTCCTTACCTCCTAGGATAAAAGGATATCCATGAATTGTCATTCACGAAAGTTGAACAACTTTTCTCTCAGAATTCTTCAAAAAATCATGTAGAAACCCAGCAGAATGAACAGATTTCTCACACATATAGCCACATCTCCAAAATGAAAAGCAGGGGAGGATGAATTGCATTGTTAATGTTCCCGACTCTGGTTTTGGGAATTGCTTCTTGTTGAGGATATTCTTTGCATTATTGAATGTTTAGCATATTTGTTAACTAAATGCTAGTATCACCCCACAACTAAATACGTGTCCAGTACTATTGCTCAAGTCTCACACAGAGCAAAAGACACTTCTTAAGGAGACATTGTGCTAACTAACCTAAGGGATTGAGCCAAAACTTGTAAGTCAGATTGTATAGCACTTGTGCTTGGGACAGGTTGTCTTAGTTATATAGAACCTATTTCAAATCGTACCATAACTTGATATAGTCCCTTAGGGGCGCATTTTGCCAATATCCAGCAAAAGTTGAAAACTAGGAATCCACATATATATATATATATATGTGAGTTATAGGCACACTATATGGATTAGTTGTAGATATGCTAGTTTATATTATATAATATAAACAATACAACATTATATAACAACATATCACATATTATATATTAACATGTGTATATATAGCTAATACATTAGTTATATTTGTATACATACTAGTTACGTATGTACTAGTCATATATCCCAGAGAAACTCAGATGTCTGCGCAGATGGTGTATGTGGATATTCCTAGTAGAATTACTTATAATGGAGATCTGGGAATAGCATCAGTGACCAGCAGCAGGGAAACAGGTCAGTTATGCTGATTAATAGGAGAGAACTAATATGCAGTTGTTAAAATGGGTGGATTAGTATGGATAAGTCTAAAGAAGTTGCAGTAAAATAAGAAAAGTGCTGGATAAGTTTTCATGATAGCCTCTGTGTGGCCTAGAAAACACCCCAAACAGTGCTGTGTATCATTACTCCAGCATCTCCTTAGAAGGAAGGAGCGAGGAAGAATGGCAGCAAGGACAGCAAGATGGAGGACTTCAGTTTAATTGATTTTTCAAAATGTCTGAAATTCATGATTGTTCAGTTTGGTACATTCATGTATATTTTATGCTTGTTCTTTGTGGTCTTATTTTTCAAATTAATTTGTGCACTTGCATTCATCTTTTCAAAAATAGAAACTGTTTTAAGACTTGACATTGTGAGTTGCTGTTCTTGACTAAAGTCGTACTATTTCCTGAGAAACCTTCTAGCCGTGGATTTAGTTGTAAATGTTGAAAAAAAGTGACTTCTGCTCTGTTTCTTATTCACGTTTTCATGTACTAAGCCGTGGCTTTATGATTCACTCCTGTACAAACGTGTAGATCTGGATTCTCACACATTGAAATAAATGCAGCTGTGTTTATTTCAGTGCGATTATGTTCAAATAAACACACATGCAATCCCTTATGAGCATGAACCCGTAAAACACTTGTTGATTTGATTCTGAAATTGTGTGTTCAAATAAACACACTTGCTTTAAGGGAAGTTTTGCTTTACTCTGTGTTCATGTCTTGGCCATGTGTTTTATAGAGGGCAGATGTGAGTGCCCTAACAGAATAATAGTTCTTTAGAGTCTAAACCATTGCTTCAGACTAATGTACATTTAATATATTGGTAGTTGTACCTATATAACATGAATAGTCAAAAAAAGTACTTTGTTTTATTTTAGACAATGTAACTAAATGGAATATAACTTTAAAAACATTTAATATATTAAATTTAATTTATATAATAAATTTAATATATTTTAAAAACAGATTGTATTTATATTTATTTATATATAAATATTTTTATATTCATATAATGTATAATATATTTACATATAAATTTAATATATTTTAAAACAGATTTAATATATTTAAAAAAATCAAAGTTAAAAAAAGATTTTTAAAGCCTGCTTGTTGCATAATCAGACTTATAAATCTATGTATTTAACATTTAAGATTTTAGAATGAAGGTAGAGAAAAATTCTATCTATATCAAACGGTACTGTTCAGATTTATATTTCTTTTTGAAATGGTAATAGGTAACCTGAAAATAAATGAGTTAACAGCCTTCTATAGGATATCTTAATCAAATGCAATGTAACTTTCAGGGAGCCTATATTTGAGGTTATCATTTCTTATCGAATGAACTGTTCACTATAGCAGTCAGTGGGCTTTTTCATCCCCCGAAATGTGGGGGTGGTTTCTATGTGCGGTATTATGAAAATATTTAGGGAGTAGGCAAACTGAGGTCTGTTTTTAACTTGAAAGTCTGAGCATTTCTTTATAGTCCTTGTAAAGTTCTTTGGTTCAGAAGTGTTTTGCGACCCACAGCCTTAGGCTGTATGGTTTGCCCCTTCTGCTGTTTGGGAGGAGCTCAGGATAGGAGTGTATATTGGGGAGGGGAGCAGTTAATGGAGAGACAGTGCTTCATCCAGGGCCCAAGTGTTTGTATCCTCAGGGACCTATCCTGCCTTGCCTACTCAGGGTCCATGAAACTTGTTCACAGCTTCTGGGAAGCCCAGTGTGGCTCCCAGCTTCATCTCACAGGACCACATAGAAGGCCATTTGTTGTAGTAGATGTACAGATACCTTAACACAAAGCCTGCAGTTCTTCTAAGAAATCTGTGTTTTTTTGTCAGTCATTGTGAGTTTGTTTTTTTTTTTTTTTGGAGTTTTTATCAGGCATTTCAGAAGGTTAAATATTTTAAACATATCTCCTTGGAAAGTAAACTATTATAGAGCAAATAAAATACAATCTTTTTTTCTTCTTTTGACAAAGATTAGTGAATTTCACAACAAAATAGTCTGGTTTATATTACCTAGTATTTAATCATTTCTGAAATTATCTTAAAGTGAAAATCTTTTAATTGTTTATGTTCATATAGCCCACCTCATCCACTAGAAATGAAATTTTATAGAATGAAATTTCGTTTTGTCTGCTTTTACTTGCAATGCTTGCCGAAGGGCTGGAATGCATTAGACACTATATAAGACGAGTCTTTAAAAAATTATTCCGGTTCTTGATGTCTTGTCAACAGCTCCTATGCTAGCTACTTGAGTGTGTATTTCTTAGAGCTCTTTCTTTCAGTACCCTTTCCTCACGCCATCTCACACAGGAAAAGCACAACATGGGCACCATTTCCCTTCGCTTTTTTTTTTTTTTTTTGAGATGGTTTCTCTGTGTAACCCTGGATATCCTCGAACTCCCTCTGTAGACTAGGCTAGCCTTACACTCAGAGATCTGCCTGCCTCTGCCTCCTGAGTGCTGGGGTTAAAGATGCGCCATCATGTCCGGCTCCATTTTCCTTTGCTTTACAAATTTAGTTACTATCATTCTTCTTTAAAGCTTCTCGTCTGGTGTGTGAAATGCAGTTTGAGTTTTACAATAACCTATGAAATCAAACACTCAGGTGTTTATTGGACAGTTTTGCTCCCTGAAAGTGTGGGCTCATATATTCTTTGCTCATTAACTATTGAATTGCCCCCTTTCCTCCATAGTCTGTATACTCTTTCTTTGTCCATTTAACTATGCATGTGTGAGTTTATGCGGCAAAGAGGCAGTTTTCAGCCCCTCCTATGAACTAACTGGTGTTTTCTTTCAGTTCTAAGCAAATGATTTTTATTTATCACATGCAGGAGTTTTTGAGTTGGTGTTTGAAGTTACGTGTTCTTACATCACTCTGTTTTTCTATTCCTGTGGAAATGTAAGACTGACAAGTAGTTTTAGAACACCCTTACCATGTGATGGTACACTTATTCTCTTCTTAGTCTTTTACACTTTAAGAAGTTATCCACATAAATGTAAAATCACTTCCCGAGTAGAAATATTATAATTAAAATTTGTCTGAATTACATGTAAATTAATAGAATAATTTGCAGAAAGCTGTCATAAAATGACTTCCTTTCTGGGAACATTCATTCCATTTAGTTTCCTCTTCCCAACCTTAGGATATCTCCCCTCCTTCAAATCTTGCACACCTCTTTTCTCGTTTATTCTCATATATTTATTAGTTCTTGTTGTCATGATGAAAAGGATTTGTGCTAAACATAATTTCTCATTGATTATTCTGTTTGATTAAAAAGAACCAACATTTATCATCCATCTGACTACCCTGTGGGCTGTTATTAGTATTACCAGTTCATAGGTTGACCCTGTCTCTGTCTCTGGATCTCTTCCTCCCTCCTTACAGAAAATTGAGTCATTATAACAAATGACATTTGTATTGGCCTATTCAGTCTTTGGCTTCCCCTTTGGATAATGCAATCACTCATATTTCAAGTGTGGCCTATCCTGAGTTACATATTTTTATGTATTTTGATCATCAACTATTTATATCAGTACTATGCACAATGTTTTGTTTTTAAAATGTTTCCTTGCCTGGTGGTGGTGGCTTATTGGAAAGTAAATTATCTGTTCTATTCTTACTGACTCTATACAGGCTTAAGTGAGGTTCAGTCAAGATAGTTTCCTATAATCTCTGTATGTTATGGGAAAGTTTGGTTGAAGTGGGAATTATTTACTCTTAATGTTTATCATGACTTCTGCAAAAATGCCCCAGGTCTCTTACCCCTGCCTTCAGCATGCGTATCTTTGACAACTGCTTTCAGTTTTCTACTGTGGTTATATATTACTGACTTTTCTCTCCATTTCAGATAAGCTTCACTGTTTTTGGTGGTAGGCTTTTCTTAGTGTTTTCTTCTGATGTCCACTTTCTGTGTCTAGCTCTTGTTCTCCATACATTTATTAGATTATTTTGCTTTAGTTGTTTTCTTCTTTTCCCCAGTTTATATTTTGAAATAATTCATTACCAAAGTTATTATTGTTCTCTGAGTTTTCTCTTGATGATGATTGTTGCCAGTGACTGGGATATGGGCTGGTGTCTTCCAGGTACTAGGCTTCTTGTTCAGGGAATTAGAATAAAAGCTAACACACAGTGCAAAAGGAGTAAGGAGATTTTATTCAAAGTGAAGTGGTGGTGCAGACCAGAAAAAAATACATCGTGTGAGGCACACGAGTGAAGGGGCTTCTTCTTTACAGGATTCAAAGGCAGAAGAAGTTTAGTTAATAGGGGTTTTAGTTTGGGTTATTCTCTGTTTTGATTGACAGGCCTGGGTAAAGTAGGTCTTTGCTCATATATTTCTTCCCACAATGCATCTAACTTTAATCGTATGCCTGTATAGACATCCATAGGCATACAATGGTAAATAGGGGCTTCTCCCTAGAAATTCACTTTTAGGACACATTTTGCCTTATTGCACATGTACCAAAAACAGTTCAGGCCAGATCAGCTTTCTTACTCTCTACCTGGATACAAGTGGAGACCCATTTAATAGAATATAAGTTTGATGGTCCTTAAGGGGAAGAGAAACTTACTCCATTGAGTTCAGTGTGCATGCACCTGCATGCAGGTGGGGATCCTAGATTGCTAACAGGTTTCTAGGTACATTGTTCAGAGAATTGCGTGTGCATATGTTCTGATGAGGGTCCTAGGTGCTAAGCGTGTTGTTAGAAGCAGGTGTGTGCATAGGCCCAAACAAGTGGTGTTCAGGTTCCCAAGTATTCCTTATGTTTGACTGATTCAGTAATTCCTCTGGGTGAGCTTTGATAGTGTGGTACAAAATTTTCAAGGTAGTATGGTCATTGTTATACACTTTGAAATATTTCAAAACATATAACTTAATTCTTAACTCATGTTATTTAGAAATGTGGTTTAAAATTCCCAGTTAAATATTTCTTTTTTTTTCACTGTCTTTTTGTGATTGATTTCTTAAGTCACTGTGATAGCAAAGTGGGTTGCAAGAAAGTAATAGGGATTTGTTAGTACTTTTTGTACCAATTTCTATGTCATGACTTTGCTTTGTTTTTTCTTTTTTCTTTTGTACTTAAAATCTTTTTATTGCTTACTTTATTTATTTATTTATTTATTTATTTATTTATTTATTTATTTATTTATTATGTGTGTGTGTGAAGGTCAAAGGAAAACTTGCTGGAGTTAGTTCTCTCTTTACATCATGTGAGTCCTGGGAATTGAATTCAGGTCGGCAGGCTTGGTGGGAAGCTCTTTTACTTGCTAAGTCATACTACCAGCTTCTTTAGTTGGTGTTTTTGAGACAGTCTCATGTAACCTAGGCTGGTAGTGAGCTCTCTATGTAGTCAGCATCTCAAACTCCGGATCTCCTACCTCCCAAGGGCTAGAGTAATAGGAATGTACCACCACACCTAGCTGCGTGTCTTTGAAACAAAATGCAGCCCCTTTAACCTAAGCTTCAAAGTGCTGCACCCTATTTTTTATGTTACTGTCATGTCTATGTGTAGAGTTATAGGTGTCTGTAGTTTTTGAAACGAGAGGGACTGACATGCGTTCTTATTTTCCTCTGCGCATCTCTTGACCATCTTAGGTTGATAAAGATAGGACAGGTCCCCCGTGTTGTTAAAAGAGAAAAATCTGGTTTCTCCACTCCTCTGTTCCTCCCTTTTCTCCCCTCACCCTGTTTTTACTGAGACATTTTAGGATTACCTGTTCATCTATTACTAAAATGTTTCCTTTGGTACGTACTCATGGGTGCTTTGGTCTCAGCTTACTTCAGTCAGCACTGTACGGCTGCTTTCACATGGGCCATGTTCTTCATTTGGTTTTTGTTGTTTTTTTTTTTTTGTTTGTTTGTTTGTTTTTTCAACACAGTTTCTCTTTGTAGCTCTGGCTGTCCTGAAACTTGCTCTGTAGACCAGACTGGCCTTGAATCCACAGGATCTGCCTGCCTCTGCCTCACATGCTGGGATTAAAGGTATGCACTACTGATCAGCTGTGGGTCGTGCTTTTTATTTTATCAAATTATTGACTGCGCTGTTTTCTGATAATGTCTCAAGCCTCTCTGCTCTCATTTGGGATAGCCATCAGGTGATGGAAATGGATGTCGTGTCTGTACCTCAGCCTTTTCTTTTTGCCTTTTATTCTTTATCTCTTGTATCTGTGTGTGGGTGTGTGGGTGGTCACAGCACACGTGGATGAGTGGCTACTTCTTTAACCATTTTGTTTATGGGTATTG
This sequence comes from Chionomys nivalis, assembly GCF_950005125.1. Taxonomy (NCBI): domain Eukaryota; kingdom Metazoa; phylum Chordata; class Mammalia; order Rodentia; family Cricetidae; genus Chionomys; species Chionomys nivalis. The sequence continues at coordinate 52,206,096 of NC_080088.1, read as the reverse complement.
AACTCAGGTTGGTGAGTTTGGCAGCAAGTGCCTTGACCTGCTGAGCTATATTGCAGACCCCTCTGAAATTCTTTATTTCTCTGCTGTTTGTATATGTGTGATTCTTGTGGTGTGGGCACACATGCTGCAATGAATATGTGGAGGCCAGAAGACAATTTTGTGGGAGCAATTCTCTCCTTCCACTTCTAGGAACGGAACTGAGCTCCCCAGGCTCGCAGAGGAAAGACCTCTCCCACTTCTGGAGAAATCCTTGGGCCCTGTGTGACTCACCACTTTACTCCTCTGTGGTGTCCTGTTGTTCTACTCTTTCTGCTCACTTCAATAAATACTTGTTTATTTTCAGTTTTTCCTAGGATCTCCTTTCTAGGGTTTAATGTTCTTTTTATGTCCACTCAGAGGATTTTTGAAATCCATATAAATTATGAATCTGATAAAAACAGTAGGCATATTATAGGTCCCAGCAGTCACACACAACTGCATTCTGACTGAGATGTGCTGCCATTTACCCTTGTTAGCTGCTTACTTGGTATGTGGGTTCGAGCTTTGACTTTCTAGCAGAGTAGCCTAAAAATGCTACTTTCCTGTACTTTAAGAATAAATTTCTCTAATAATAATAAGATTAGGCAGCTCATTAGACACTGTGTGCCAGGAGCGGAATTAGACTAATTTTCTGACATGTTATCTCATTTAATGCCTTTTTCCTTTACAGAAATCCTAAGTGTATGGCTGTGGCAGTTTCTCAATGTCTTACTTACTCCCTTGTAGAATGACTGACTGACTGGTCCTGTCACTCTTGTGAAAATTCACTGCAAGAGCAAATCTTTGATCCCTCACGGTCCTGCTGGTTTCCCAAGTTTAAAAAGTTGTCAGTGTTGTCAATAAAGGTGCTTAGCCTGTCTTGATTGTCCATATTTGGAGATTTTGGAAAGCCCACTTTCCTGCTCAGTTTGTGGATATGTGAGATGTGTGTGCGCGCTCATGAGAGTATGTGGGTGGAGTTCATTAGCTGTCTAGACACCCTTTGTGCAGCTCTTCCGGCTTGCTGTTGGTTGTGTAGGACATTCACTTTTTCTGAAATGACAAGTGTGCTTATTTTATGGAGCAATTATTTTGTATATAGGAATTTATAACCTGCAAGTATACTGTCTTTATTATGGTACTTAGGATGTGCAGACATTCCTGGGCAGAACCACTGAAAACATCTGACTCCTGACTTTTCCTAACTTCAATATTCAGATAATTCTCTCTTTGGTCCTCAAAAAGTCATAGTGAATTTGTTACATGCTGCTTTTACAATAGACAAAAAAATGAAACTTTTTTCTGTGTAATGCCTTGTTTGGAGACTGTTGGTGATTATTAAAGGAAGTCAGCAGTACCTAGAATGAATGGGGGAATTCTCATATGTCATAGTAATTTCGTATTAGTTAAGCCTTTATAGATAAATGCTTTATGATTGTAAATAAACTCTCAATATATGACTTCCTTTATTTGAAACCTTCTGATCATTACTATGTTTACACATTCTTTTTAAAAAGGTTAAAATTAACATCAATATTCTATAATCATTTAAGTGTTTAATATACAGACATATAAACGGGTTGATTTTAAAAGTAGGATTTAAATTATCAACCATTCAAATAAAAATTATGTCTATTGAAGTATGCCTAAGGAAGGCAATCTTTTTCTTTACACTGTCTTGTTACATTAAAATGCTCATTTTTAAGAATGTATTGCAGTCAAAAATGTTCCACTAACTGATGTTAAGTGAGCCACCCTTTTGTTAATTTTGTCCTAGGAAGCAGTCTGTGCCTTTATCTCACTATCACTGTACCAATACATTTGCTTTCTTGCCTCTTTCAAACTTTTAGCAAATTTGAAATTAATGTTTTCAATATTATCCCAATTTAAACAAATTAGCCATGTAAAAACAGTGATAACATTATCTTCCATCTTATATCCTTGTGAGAATGAGATCATATCCACAGTAATTAACTTGCATTAATGCAACTGCTTCTCAGTCTTTCAAAATTATGATCCTTTAATATGTACCAAAGCTAATTTAAACAATACCAGAAAAGAATCAAATAATTATGTTAGAAGGATTAAGAAGTGTTCTTGAAGATTTAGTTAAATCATCTGGTATTTCTAACTCAAATTTTTTTGAGTACAAGTAATTAGATGTTAAAATGTTGTATAGGTGTTAAAAACACACATATGTATGTAAATATATACACACACAACATGGTCATAGTTTTGTTAACTATTTTCAACATATTTTGTAGAAAATACATTGTTTTGGTCAGCTGAGATAATCATAATTTAAAATCTCTTGCATTGTCTTCATAAGTATGATTATACTTTTCTAGATTGTATATTTCTATGATTTGGTTTATTAATAGTTATCAATTACTGAATCCTCAGTATGAATTAAATAGCTAAGAATCTTTCAGAGACTATATTACTGGAAAGCCACAGGTCAAAACTGTAAACATTTTCATTTTAGAAACAAGGAAATTGAGAAGTGAAAAGTTAAGTAAGTAATCTAGAATCTGGCACCTAATAAAGGTCTCAACTTTATTACTTGAATCCTCTTGCTCAAAATTCACCTGATAAATTACATTTGAGTATTTGGTATTTCATTGTTTGAAGTGTGGCAGCTTTAGCTAGATCTGTGAAGAAACATAATTTCAAGGACATATATATTGTTAGTGATTGTTAAAATCCAGGTGAGGAGCAGGGGAGATGGGTCAAGCTGTAAAGTGATTGTTGTTCAAACACAAGGGTCCCAGTTCTCATAGGAAGAAAGTAAAGAAGAAAGTAGGCGTAGTTGCTCAGGCTGCAATAGAGGAAGACTTCTGTTGTTGTCCCTGCCTCCACATACACACCAATGTGTGTGCACAGAAACACGCACACACCACACATAAAATGTGTAGTAGGTGAATCTTTGGAAGTTATTAAGGATAAGGATCAGCCATACTGTTGGTATGTGTGTGTGTGATAGTAAGCACTAAGGATTTAAAGTAAAGTCAAGATAGTTCTTTGTTGGCAACTTAGTAAATAGAACTGAAAAACGGCCAGCAATGTTGAAAATCAAACTTTTAAGTTACCATCGTTAATACAAATGATGATGAAACTGAGTGCCGAGGGATACTTCTTGACTCCTTCCTTGGTCGAGAAGCATTTTCCTTCAATGGCAATGCTGTAGAGGGCACTGGGAGCGAACTCGTGGACTTCTTTGGGGTAGGGAGGTGGAACAATAGTGCTATTGTCAAAGTTTTTACTCAGGTCTGAGACCCACGTATCTGACTATTATTAGACTTTTGCACACTGAGAAACGAGATAGAATGTGAGGTGTGTTAGAACCAAAGATTCATATAAACTCAAAAAGAAGTGAGCAGGGAACAAAAGCTGTTTCTACTTGTGTGAACTCTAGTGGCATAACCAAGTTTCTGTCTTGGATAAGTTCATCTCCCAAACACTTGGGAGTCTATAAACTTGATAAAGTTACATGTAAAGAATTTTCTCATTATTTTTTCCAGCTGTATAATTGTAACCTAAACAGGTAATTTCCCATTGTTCCCCTTCATCTTCACTCACCTCTTTGCTGTGAAAACATAGACTATTTAATTATTCATCTAAGAAATTGTGAACCATTGCTAAATTTGGAAAATATTTTAATTACTAGGTAAGTTTCATAAGATAGTCATTTGCTGTTATTCCTGGATGTCTTGAATATGTAGGTTTTTTATTTTTTTATTTATTTATTTATTTTTAGGGAATGTGACATTTCTCAACCTCACTACCCTTTTCATTTAGGAAAGGCCAGCCTGGGCAGTGCAGTAAGTGTTAGTCTGTTAAACATCAAAATAAAAAAATACATATATTTGAAATGGTCTGCAATGATACTGGTCATTATACTAATTTCATCAGATAATACTATCTAATTTAAATAACTTTAGTAGACATGTGGTCCTTGAGTAACATACCATCTCAAAAGTTTGGGAAACAGTTGCTTAACAGGGTTTTAAAATGTTGTTAAATGAAGCGTTGAAGATGGGAGTGCTGCCTTCAAGATTTTCTTGTATGTTTGACTGGAAAAGAAATGTGATGGGGATGATGTAGTGGCATTTCACTTGTATTTTAACAAATAAAACTTGCTTGAGGATCAGAAAAGTAAAACAGCCACACTGGCCAGCCTTACAGACCAGGCAGCAATGATACACACCCTTAATCCTGGTAGCCACGCTAGTTTGCCATAGAAATTGGGTGGTAGGGGTGCACGTTTTAATCCCAGCCCTAGTGAGGACTGTGAAATGGGAGGACATAGCTCTGAGACTGAGACTGAGGTAAGAGCCAGTGGCTGGCTGCTTCGCTTTTTGGGTCTTCAGGTCGAACTCCAGCATCAGTCTCTGAGCTTTTATTAATCGTGCTTTAGAATAAGGAAAACAAAGTTTATAAAAAGAACTTTAAAAAATACTAAAGAACAGAGACCACATTTGCATCACAAATTTTATCAGCTTATAATTTTGCTCAATTAACATCCCCCTGTTAATAATTCTAGAAATCATTCCAAATTACAGATTTTATACATGTGCAATATAAGCCATATATATATATATATGTTGTGTGTAATGCTATCTCACCCATAGTCCCATTTAGTTTTCACAGCCACCTGTTGTTGGGATGCCTACACAGATGTAGATGGAAGAATACTGAGGGTCAGGCAGTGCCAGGGAAACACTGGAGTGGAAGTGGTTCATGAATTTGAAGACTGCAGTGGATCCCAGTCCTGTTGAGATTGTTAGCCTGGAATTTTGTGATTTTTTTTTTTTGTTTTGGTGTACTAAGAATCAAAATATGCCTTTGTTTTTCAGAGTAATTTTCTTTTTAAAAATGAATTTATTTTTATTTTTAATTATGCTTTGTGTGCGTGTGTGTGTGGGGTTGGGGATATGTGCATCGCAGGTGGCCATGGAGGCCAGAAGAGAACCTTGGGCCATCTGTTTGAGTTACAGGTGATTATGAGCCACCTCCCATGGGTACTGGGAACCAAACTCTGTTCCCTATAAGAGCAGTATATGCTCTCAATCACTGAGCCATCTCTCTAGTTTCTACTTCCTTTTAACTAGAGGATAGGCTACCTGAAATTAATTAACAATTGCTAATTTCAGTTCAGGAGTTTTCCACTAATTCTCTGACTGGGATAATTCATAATTTTTAGTTTTCTTTAGAAGTCTCTGAGTAGTCCACTATCTATCTATCTATCTATCTATCTATCTATCTATCTATCTATCTATCTATCTATCTATCATCTATCTATCTACACACATATACACACAGCATATATATATATGTTGAGTAAATTTGTGATGCAAATGTGCCTTCTGGTCTTCAGCATTTTTAAGGTACAGCTCACTATTCAGAGGATTGATTGATCAGTTGATTTAGTCATATATCTTGGAGATAGTTACCTGTGATTTTTTTGGGGGGCAGTGTCTTAACATTAGGGTTCTAAGTCTGTGATTACAAGAAACCAAAACTTACGTTATGATTTTTTTCCCCCTAAGACTCCTTAAAAACATTAAATCAGCAGAAGACACTTATTAATTGATTTGTTCTTATGGTGCTGGCGATTAAACTCGGGCTCTTATGCATGCTAGGACCGAGTTACATTCCCAGCCTGAAGACACTTCCTTCTATAACGTCCCTAAAAGCATATAATATTTGTTTCTTGTAAGCCACATTAATTAAACACTAGGATGGAACCTTAATGCCCTAGCCCTCAGTAAAGGAGTCTTGTAGTGTTGGATTGGGTGTGGAGCACAATGCGAAGCCCACATTTGGCCTTATATTTGTAAAAAAAAAATATGCTTTGCAGTGGGAAAATGGAATAGAAGGAAGGGTTGGAAAGCAAAATTGTTCTGCTGTCTTCCTAGTTGAGGAATTGAAGGCTAACTAGTCCTTGGGAACGCTACTCATATCGTCCAAACCTCAGTCTCCTCACCTGTAAAGTGGGAAAACTGGAGTACTCGCTAGTGCATAGGAATAGATATTGTGATAAGGACTGCAGCGAAAAGATGCACAAATGGCTTTGATATTTCTTGGCACATAGTTTTTTCTAAGTAATTGATAATACGATGTAGTAGTTGTTTTGCTACGGTAACGCTGAGTGAAAAATCAATGCTTGAAGTGCATTGGAAGCAACTGGACTACAAAGCAGGTAAAGGCTTACCAGCCCATGTGTGATGTGAGCTATGCAGAGGCATTGAGGTAACTGATGGCAAGAAAGTGTCAATTGCATCATGCTGTCTTTTACCCCAAGGAAGTAAGATGTTCACAGAGTGAGTTACAAAAATCCAAGACTTTTTTTTTAAACCCATTTGTTTTAGTGACTGTGCTATTTTAAACTCCATTGGTAAAGTGTGTGTTTTTGCTTCTGTCTGAATAAGCACTTCAAGTTCTCAGTACTCCTTTGTGTCTAGTCAGTGTGCTGTCCAAGCAGTTAGATGGCAGACTAAAAATGCTGCTTTACTTTATTGAATAATCACTCTTTAAGATAAACAGTATCTGGAACCAGGTACATTCACTGAGCTGTAAGAGGGAGACATGGGGGGAAGTAGTCAGGAAGCATGTAGGTGGGAAGGGTTTCCTGTTTCCAGGCAACAGCAAGGCGCTACAGAGGAGAGCAACTTGAATATCAATTCATTCAGGAGAGGGCATTTTACCACCTTGCCTCCTATTAGGGACACAGACTTAACTCTGAGAGAGAGGGCAGGGTTTAAACTTCATTTTTCAGTAGTTATCAGAAGCCTTTTCTCATTAGCTTTTGTGTGTACTGAAAATATGGTGGGCCAGTGACTCGGTTAGAATTCTACGGTATTTTCAAAGCAGCAGCGACTACATTTGCCTTCTTTCTAGAAGCACGGCGTTTCTGTGGCTTCATTTTCCTGCCAGTCTGCTGAGAGAGCCTACGGTGCTCTCTCGGGCCCTAAGCAGTCTTTTTCTCTGTCTGACTCCATCTGCGGGAAGGAAGGGGAAGCGCAGCGCCCTGGCTCCAGTGGAGGTTCAGCTCTGTGGTTCACCCGGGCAGATGAGCACTCCCTGAGCTCTTGCTTGTGACATTTCCCCACCTTGAACTAAATAAGACAGTGGTAGAATTGGAAGTGTGGCACAAGACGCAGGCACAAAAGGCACCTCTCTAGTTAGGATGGATTAATTTTGAGTTTTTGGAGATAGGTAGTTATTTAAATTTTGAGACACCCCCTTCCCCAGTGATTTTATATCTGTTGGTGTCACCTGTGGCCCCCGGACACTCATTCTGTACTCCAGCCCCCTTGTAAGTGGGGGAAGAACTCCATAAGCATGCAGAGCCTGCGATCTTTCCTGATTGCATTTCCTCTGGAGTTGTTGTTGCGAGCTGCTTTTCTCCTAAGATCTGCCTTCCATTGTTTCATTTTACTGCTTGGGCTTAAGTTTTCTTCAGAATCGGAGTCAGACGAGTGGCCTTGTAAAGGGACCGGCAGATCACACACTGGGATTCCTTCTTTGATTAGACATTGAGAGGAGAGGAGAGCAGGTGCTGCCCACAGTCTTCTTGGAGCTGCTGTGTGTTTATCACTCCATTACGAGTCTGCTGTAGTCACTTGTCCTGCGATTTTAGGTACCTTAAAAAGACTTCCCACTTAAAGGACCATAGAAAGCTGTGCTGCGGCTTAAGCAAACACACAGGGTCCAGGCTTTATGTAGGATCCCCTCTCGCCATGCATGTCCTGGGATGAATCACTTCTTGAAGGGTCTAATCTGTCTCCTTATTGTCCTCTTGGGAAGGGGTCACATTATTTAAGTGTAACTTCTGAGAGCCTGGCAGGCCTTTTCAAGGAAATGTTGATGGATGCGCTGTAGTTCCTCCCATCCCAACGGACGTCTTTATGCTTCTTTCTACTTAGACACTTAACCTATGTTTAGGGCGCCTCTTTTATTACCAGAAAGAAGAAGTTAAAAGAGTAATCCTCACTATTCATACGATTTGTTCTTCCCCAGTTTGAGCCCTGGGCTTTTAATCAGGCACGGAGCTGCCTCTCCCAGTCCCTGCATTCATTCTGTTTGTGTTTAAGTGCACTAACGCCCTATCCTTGGTGACCTTAGAGTCCTTATTTTCTGTAGGGTTTTAAATGTCTGTTAGGATTCTGAGCTAGTAAACTCTGGGATATCTTTGTTGATTATATCATTGTTTATGGCAGAGGACCCCATTTCCTCAATAACTGTATTGCATTTGAAAAACTTATTTCTGAACACAACAGGTATTAAGAAAAAAATTCTTATGTTAAATTGATTATTTAAATTATTTTTATAGTCAGTCTAGATACTTTTAATCATTTTTGAGTCTACATAATTTTTCTCATTTTATCAGTTCTATTTATTTCATATATTGGAAATTATAAAAAGATAGTAGTTAAAGTAGATTATAGCCCCCCCCCCGGCTCTCTCTGCTGGTTGCCATCCTGATTTTAAAGACATGACTCTGTTGCAGTAATTTGGACAGAAGGTGGGCATTGGGTTTTCCTCGGTTAATTTTTAAGATTATTATTCTCCCAGTTTCCCTTCAACATTGCAGTGATATTTAATTCTCATGGATGCACAGCATTGTTTTTGTATTATGGCCTCACATTCATGCAATAAAATTTACTTAGAATTTGTTTTATTTTACTGTCAATAGCAGTAAGATTTCCTATCAGATTTAATTAGGAAAACATTGTAGTCTTTTGATGTCAATTATATTAAATGTCTATTCTTATCTGATATTAGGTATGTTATCAGAAGAAACTATCCCATGGTTTAAAAATATTAGGGAATATTTTAAGTAAATGTCCTGATTTGAGTCTCCTATAATTATGGAAATAAATGTTTAAATATGGAGAACTTAAACTCAACCTTTTAAAAGTTGACTTGTTTAACCATAACTCAAACGCATTCTTGGATGAGTTTTGTTTTGTGTATATTTCAGTAGAATCCATCAATCAAGCTTTTGAATTTTCAAGCAAGCTGTGGTTTTGTTTTAAATATCTTCAATTATATTTTCCTTTATTGAGCTTCTGTAGAGTAATTATGTTTATACTATGGCTGTTGCTGCTGTGTGCTCTTGGTAGCTTGGAGTAGATAGAGGAAAAATTCAAAATCTTCCCCGCCCCAAGTCCTAGGAAAGAAAAGACTTTTCCCCTTTTGTTTGCTTGTTTGTTTTTAGACAAGGTTTCACTCCGTAGCTCCTACTGGCCTTGAACTAGACTTGTCTAGAGAGACACACTCGCCTCTGCCACCCTAGTACTGGGATTAAAGGTGTTTCGCCTTTCCCACTCTTTGTTGGTTTGTTTTGAGACTGTCTCAAAATTAGTAAACAGGCAAGGTTGGCCTTGAACTCTTGGCTTGGGAGTGTTACCACGACTGTCTTCTTTTGTACCTGGCTCCTACTGAGTCTGAAATGAAGATTCCATATTTTCCTTATCCTTCTGACTTCAGATGTTTTAAATATGATAAATAGATAATAATTGTGGAATTAAGCAGAGATTTTTAAAAAGTAGCTTCAGGAATAGAATTGAATGCCAAATTATAATGAGGGGTTTGCTAGTTTCCCTGTGTTGTGGGTATGAGCTTTGTATCCACTGCATTCATACTATATGGTTAACGTCCTGAATTAGCCATGTCTTTTATTTGACCAAAAGGAATTTCAGGTAAGGATTTGAGTTATTCATAAATAATATAATATACCAGGAACAGGGAAGAATTTATAGAATTTATTAAATCTTCTTATTAATCATATACTGTGTCCTCTTAGGAATACTTGTCATATATTTTTAGAAAAGAGTTATGGTATATTATTAGTAGTGCTATTATTAGAGTTTAATACAGCTTAGATCACTATTACATAGTATTTCTGCATTGATAGTGTATGTATAAGATGAACTGAGATATTTCTGTAAAAAAAGGCTATAATTTAAAATTAAAAGATTGAAGCAGAAGTAGTTATTTCTTTGTTCAGACACTAGATATTTTGTCTAGCTTTTTGATTAATAAAAACATTTTTATTTGCTTGCAGAATATTTTTAAGTACTTCTAAAGTACTTTCTATAAGTAACAAATGTTGAGTAAATTTTGAAATATTTGAAAATATTTGGAAAAGGATTTGTGCAACTTTTGAGAATTTCTAGCAAACAGATATCATGTGTGGAAGCTCTTAAAACATTTTTCAGTTTTGCTTAAAGTCATTTATTCTCTTGCTTAGACAACATATATAAGACTAATGTGTTTTTAAGATATTGTTTCTTTTCTATAGAAGCACTGAAGCTATGTCTTTAGGGTTTTAAGTATCCTATTCTGCCAGTTAAGGGAGTGTCCTTGAAAATCATAGCCATTCAATTGCCAAAGAATTAATACTTTAAGTCAGCTTCTAGGCGTGAATTTAGTTCCTTCTTGTGTAAAGTAGTAGTGTCTTGCCTCAAGGTTGTTGGCACCTAACTAAGGCTGCGCGTCTGTGCTGGTGCTTTGTTGCAGGGCTATAATGTATCTGGTAAACTATAATGCGCTACTGTAAGTTCCAGAAGTTTGTTTTAACAGGTGTCTTGTTAGTGTGTGGGGTGAGTGAGTGGGAGTGGACGCCAAAGCACAACTCTGTGGAGTCAGTGAGTTCCAACTGTGTGTCGGCTCCAGGGTCCGAACTCAGGTCATCATGCTTGCACGCGTGAGCACTTTACTGGATCATTTCTGTGTTCTGCGGTAACGAGTTTCAACTGTAAAAAAGAAAAAAAGCTTAAATTTTAAGCTTTTCAATAATTCATGACTTATTTTTCTGCTTCCATAAATGGGATTTAACAGAGAATCTCCAAATTGTGTTCTATTTGTTTATTTTTGTAAGTGTACAGTTGCCATTGTTCAGTTACGGGTGAGAAATGGGGGTGCAGGCGCCGTGTGCTTGTTGCTTCCCTGAGAACTGTAATGCTGTTCTTTAGAAAAAAATCTGGGCTTTTGTCGTTTTTCCATTATCATTTGCTTATTTCCAAGGTTGTTAGCAGTCTAGTTGATTCGCTACTAATTAGACAGTGAGGGAAATGTGAATTCCTGCACTTCTGATGACAAAGTTAGCGTGTTGTGAAGTTTAAGGGCCTGCTTTAAATACATGTGACCTACTGCATGTTAAATTTAGCCACGCAGAAGGTTTTCAGTGGGCTTTTTGTTATTTATTTGTTGTTGTGACTTTATGGGGTTGTCTTGTATTTCAGATAGCTTTGAGTCTTATAAGCAGGCTTTTTCATTAACTAGGATGGTACTATGCTAAGTTTGTTGGTATAACTTTTAAGCTTTAAAGAGCTACAAGGACCAAGTAGATAAACTTTTCAACCACTTTATCAATGACTTTTAAAAGATTAACTCCTTACTACCCATAGTGCATGATAACGTGATTTTTTTTTAAAAAAAGTTTTATTTATTCTATTATGTATGTGAGTGTTTTGCCTGCAATTATGCAAGCATACCTCGTGTTCCTGGTGCCTTTGGAGGTCAGAAGAGGGTGTCAGGTTCAGTGGAACTGAAGTTATGAGCAGTGGTGAGGCTCTGTGTGAGTGCTGGGAATTAAACTGGGTGCTCTGTTCTTAACTGCTAAACCATCTCTCCAGCACCTTTAGATTCTAAAGCAATTATTGATTCAGTTATAGTTTAAAGAGAAAATTGAATTTTTAAGTGCTAATTTAGCTTTATGAAATACATATTATAAGTAAATATATTCTAAGTGTTCAGGATGTAACTCCTTGGTAGAGCACTTGTGTAATACAGGTAGCCCCTGTGTCAGTCAATGGAGAGGTCAGGTTATTTATCTGCTAAATAGTATTCAGTTTTCATTTTGGGACTAATTTTCATAGAGTTGCTTTATTTAAAAACGGAAAGGCCAAACATGCTATTATTCAAAATAAATTGTACTTTAAACTGTACACAGCATCCTTTTTTCTTCCCTCTTTTATTAATCAGAGTCTTTTCTCATATAACATAATCTGAGTACAATTTCCCCTCCCTCTATTCCTTCCACTTCCTCCCCACTTCCTTTCCATCTGGATCTACTCCTTTTCTTTCATTAGAAAAGAACAGGCTTGTAAGAGGCAACAGCAAAACATAACTAAATAAAATATAATAATGTAGTGTTACTTTCTTGTCAGGTCTGTCAGTTCACAAATAATGACTTGGAGACTTACTAACTATGAAAGCTCGACTTTAGCTTAGGCTTGATCCTAACTAGTTCTTATAGCGGAAATTAACCCATAATTTTAAATTTATATTCTGGCACATGGCACATCTTTGTACTGCCCATCCTGCCTCCTCCATGTCCCACCTTCCTCTTCCCAGTGTTCTCTCTTCACGGAAATCCCATCTATTCTGTCTTGCCTCACTATTGGCCATCTAGCTTTTTATTAAACCAATCACAGTGACACATGTTCATATAGTGTAAACAAATATTGTGCAACATAATAAGATGATATGAAAAATCATCACATTAAAGTTGGACAAGCCAAGCTAACAGAAAAATAGAAGAGCCTCAAGAGAAGGCACAAAAATCGGAGACACACTGGTTCACACATCCAGGAGTCCCATGAAAGTACCAGCTGAAAGCTGCTGCACTTATTCAGAGGACCTGTAAGCTGTTCACAGTATGTTTCTTTCCTTTTCTTTTTCTTTCTTGTTTTTTTGAGACAGGGTTTCTCTGTAGCTTTGGAGCCTGCCCTGGAACTAGCTCTTATAGACCAGGCTGGCCTCAAACTCACAGAGATTCACCTGCCTTTGCCTCCTGAGTGCTGGGATTAAAGGCGTGCACTACCACCTCCTGGCCACAGTATCTTTCTTCTGAACTTGATTCAACTATTTTGTAGTTGATCTGTTTTTAATGCTGAAGTCAAGTTATTGATGCAATACTTTTATTTTCCTCTTTTTTAAGCTTTGTATACCTTTTAGAAGCAAAATCAGCTGTTTTAGCTTAGTTTGTAAAAGTCATCCTGATAATCTTGTATCTAAACCTGTGCGATGGGAGCCAGGGACCACAGCCCCTAGTTATCTTCTAGACAGAGCAATCTGCATCCAATTGTTACTATTACTAGTTTTCTTTTTGGGACTGGGTCTAGCAACTCACTATGTAGACTAGGTTGGCCTTGAATTCATAGATCTCTACCTGCTTCTACCTCTTGTGCGGATCTCTACCTGCTTCTACCTCTTGTGCATGTTACTCTACCTGGTATTAATAATTATTTTTATTCCATAAGTGCCTTAAAAGGAAAATAATAGAGCAGTAAGAAACTTGTGGATTCAGGATGTGTCCCCAGGATTGTTTGTGTATTTACTTCTGTTTTCAAAGCTGAGTAAGTTTGAGAATTACTGTCTTTAAAGGACTGTACTAATTTATGCTTATGCATAAATAGATTATTTATAAGCATACTTCGGGGAGTTTTGTCTCTGGTCTGTTAAAATATATTCTCTTCTAGATTTTAGAAAATAATTTAAAAGTTAGAAATTGAATTGCTTTTGGTGATCTTTTAAGAATTGAGTTACATATTAGGGGCCTGGAGTGGTGGGTCAGTGGTTGAGAGCATTACCTGCTGTTCTGGAGGACCTGAATTTCCTTCTCAGCACCCACATCTGGCAGTTCAGGCAGATACTTGTTTCCAGCGCCAGGGGATCTTATGCCCTCTTGTGGCCATTGTGTGCACTGCCCTCAAGTGCTATATCCACATAGAAAGCATATTAAAAACAAAACAAAACAAATACTACAATGAATTTAGTTACATATTGGAATAATTTGGATTTTCTTATAATTCTAGATAATCTACACTAGAAATTTCTTTTCACGATTCCTAAAGAATTAGAGTATGAGGTTTTCATTTTGCTGACTTCTGTAAAAGTTTTGGTTGCTGTCCCGAAACAGAATCTGTTTTGGGGCAGGTACAGAGGTCAGTAGTAGCATGGCTTTGTCAATGGGGGCTTGAGTGAGAGCAGAGAAAATAGGGGCATCTGGCTCTACTTCAAATGAGACTTTACTAAGTCAGAACAACACAGTTGGAGGCCAAGACTAACTTTAATCAGCTTTAATCACAGTTTTAGGCCTGCTTCCCCTCTCTCCCCTCCCTTCCTTTCCTTCTCTCTTCCTTCTTTCCCCTAACTCCCCTCCCATTTCCTCTCCTTCCCTCCCTGTCCTTCCTTCCCCCCTTCCTCCCTCATACCTTTCCTAATTAACTGATTACTAAAATGTATCTATTACATGCAAGCTTGGGACTTGGAATCCCTACTTTCTATGATTCAGTTTTGCAAAATAAATGTGAAGAAAGCGAACCACTCAGTATAGACGTTACCTTTTTTTCACAGTGCACATCACTGGCAGGAATTATCTTTGTCTTTTTTTTTTTTCATTTGTTTATCTTTTTCTTCCCATAAAGTTGGAAGCACTGTCTGCTCTTCCTCCTTTCTAGTGACTGGAACTGTATTTGCTACATGGTAGGTGCTCAATAAGGGACTCTGGCAGTATTGACATGCATGAATGATGGTTCCGATTGCTCTTATGCTTCATGGAGGACAGGGCGCTAAGCTGTTGGAGGCTGGGAGAGAGAGGGAAGTGAGCACACACAGCGATGAAAATTTGGACTGCCAGCTGTGTGAAGATTCTTGATCACAAAAATTAAGGGAAGGATCTCGGAGAATCGGGGTGGGAGGCAGATAGTGCAAGAACAGTAAGGGAGCCTGGGTTGCGTAGCCATTTTATCCTGGAGACAAGCCAGTAGCTAAAATGCTTCAGTGAGCTGTAGGAAGGGAGGGAGTAAATGAGTGGTATTACTCAGAGAAGCAATTCTGAATTAGGTATTTGAGGTTCAAATCCCAGTGCAAAGCCTCCATAAGCTGAGTAACTTTGTTCAATATGCTTAACTTTTCTGCACGTTTCCCAATTTTACTTTTAAATGCATCTATCTTTTGTTCAGTCATTAAGATTATGTTAACTAATATTTTTAGTAATATAAGAAAATCAATGTTATTTTTTAATAAAAGCATAAAAGTAGAAAAGGATGGGGTAACAATTGTGCATATATCTCGATAGAGATAGAATTCCTACCGTGTGCTAGGATTTGGGTTGCCAGGCTAAGACACCGAGGATCAAATGTCAGTAGTGATGTGACTATGTATTTATGTCAACAGAAATCACATATCTACCAATGAAAACTTATGAATATAAAGTCCCAAGTTAAATAAAAACTCATCATAAATTATGTAAGATTACCGATATTTAAAAATCCCAAGTAATATAAAAAAATAATGAATTAGGGATGATGTATTTCACCTGCTTCACCCTCTAGGTTCTTATAAAACAACTGAGAAAACAGTTATTAGATAGAAGAAATAATTATGGTCAATGGAGTTTAATCCTAATCCTGAATTATTCTCTGAGTTTTCTGCTTCCTGATGCATTGGCTTTTCTTTTGCTTCCAAACTGCCTTATTGATCAGGTCCCCTCTTCTTTCAGGTAATTATCTGAAAGCTGAAACATAACAGAAGCGGCTGGAGCAAGCTTATGTTATAACTCATGTTTGTCTTACAGAGGACCGGGGTTCAGTTCCAGCATCCCTGAGGTGGCTCACAACCACCCCTAACTCCAGTTTCAGGAGGTCTGAAGCCCTCTTTTGAACATTTTGGCCACCAGGGACTCATGTGATGCACATAAGTACATGTAGCAAAACACTCATGCACATAAATAAAATAAATGAATCTAAGAAGAAAAATATAACTGAAATGATAACAAATGATTCACATTTCCTATCTGCTTTCAGTGCAGCAGCATTGGTTTAAATGTTCAGTTGATTTCAGTTGGCACCGCGAAGCAGAGGAACCTAGGTCTTGATGTGGTTTTTGAGTAGTACCACCTAGCAGTTCCCTTTATGGATTTGATCCCAGCACATACACACATGTGCGTGCTCTCTCTGTCTCTCTCTCTCTCTGTCTCTCTCTCTCTCTCTCTGTCTCTGTCTCTCTCTCTCTCTCTCTCTCTGTCTCTGTCTCTCTCTCTCTCTCTCTCTCACACACACACACACACACACACAGAGTAGCAGAGGTGGAATTTCCTCTTTTTTCACTCTGGGAAGGTATCAGAAAGAACAGTTGTCCTGATTATTGTTCATTACAGAATTTCTGTAACTGTTTTGAGAATTTTGCCCTTTGAATCACAGGTGATGCACACAGATGTATTTAGAGAATGAACAGAATTTAGGAAAAGGAATTTTTGTGTGAGTGTGATTTTCATAGTTGGCTAGCAACTTTGCTTGATATTCTCTGCATTTTGGTTATTTTTTTATTGCTTTTCATCATTTTTGGGGTCTAAAATGATCCATTTATCTTGATTTAATCCTGTCACCCCCCCCCGAAATATGGTTTCACATCTATAATATGCAGTTTTACAATTTTATGTTTCAAGCATTTCCTTAAAGTGAGCCTTTGTAAACATCACTAAAATAATTTTCATCAGGAACCATTCCATGGGCTCCTTGTTACCAGGTTGGACCACTTAAATATGAAGATTTTAAAAGTC
This sequence comes from Chionomys nivalis, assembly GCF_950005125.1. NCBI lineage: Eukaryota > Metazoa > Chordata > Mammalia > Rodentia > Cricetidae > Chionomys > Chionomys nivalis. The sequence goes on along the minus strand of NC_080088.1, from coordinate 52,189,502 downwards.
AAATAATTACCATAATACTTAAATGCCTTATAGCATGACTAAACTGAAAGTTCTTAATGTGCATTTGTATATGTGCACCTGTTTGTTTTTACCTGCCTTGCTTTATATTTCTTCTTTATGATTCTCTGCAGTTTAAACCCTGCTCAGAGTCCCCACCTACCTCCACATAGATCATCCGTTGACTGTGTGGCCTGCTTGCCTTTCTGTCTCATATCTTGAAGCTTACTAACTCATCATTTATTTTATCATGTAAAGCTGTGTCATGGGCCTATACCCAACACAAAGATTAGGGCCGAAAATGGCGAGTAAACGGTTTTGTAGTGTGGGGGCAGGGATGCCACTCTGCAGTGGCAGCACAGTCGAGTGTGGTTCCAGTGGAGTCACGGTAGGACTGTTCCAGTATCTCCGGAAACCTACTTGCTGACCTTTCATGACCTTATTTCCCTAACACGACTCAAAATAAGGCGCGCTTCCAGGCATTACCCACTCTCAAGAATCAGCCAATTTCCTAAAGGTTAATGATGTCCCTGATGGACCACCCATCCAGTCTTCAGGAGGAAATTGCACACTAAGTACAGGGCTACATCATACTTTTTTTTGTCATTGGTGCTGTATCTTAAGAGAGCCTTCAGATTTATCTTTTACTATGATACTCATCTAAAGAAAAAAGTTATACCATTTTCCAGCAAACTCCTTTGACATTTTCATAGGATGGTGAAGAAAGTCACAGAAATAATAATAGTAATAGTAATAATGATAGATCAAACCATGCTTAGATTATTCAGGGAGACAGTGAGAGCCCATTCAAAAAAAATGTAAGACTTGTTACTCACATAGTTAATTAGATGTGGTTGGTTCGAGAAGGAAGAATCATTTAGAATTCTGGAAACTTTCTGTGCCTCCCTACATAGTGTTGACAAATATTTTGATGCCTTTCTGGCATGCTAAAAGCACTGGATTTGGAGTAAGAAAACCTATTTACAATTTTGACTCTACAGCTTAAACAGGTGACATGTTGACTCACCTTTCTGGATCTAGGTTGTCTTTCTTGGTAAAGTAGGAGTAATAGTGACCTTGGTGGCTTTCTCTAAAGTGATTGTTTTTGCAAAGTATGTTTGCTAAATTTCTTTTGGTAAATATTTGGATCGTGTAGATGAATTTTAGATGTTTCTGTAACCAGAAAGACTTTGCTAAAAAACTTTTAAATTGTAGCTTTCAAATATAAAGTCTCTCAGTTAAAAGGATGTAGAAGGAATATTCTACAGGCAGTCGATTAGATCACTAAGTCAGTAAGTGCTTTCCTTGTCAGGCACAAGGTCTCCTGTTTGAATTCCAGAACTTGTGGCCACATGGTGGCTGGCATTCACAAGCTTTGGGCAGGTAGAGGTAAGCTGGTTTTAAGGGTTTCTGGTTATCCAGCCTAGCCTACTTGGTGAGTTTCAAGTCAGGGAGAGACTCAGTCTCCCAAAAACATGAAGGACAGCTCCTGAGGAACATCTTAGATTGTTCTCTGGCCTCCATAGAAATGTGCACACAGTCATGCACATTGCACATATGTGTGCATACCTATGCACGCACATGTGTGAGCATGCACGCACACACACACACACACACACACACACACAAATAGCATGCAAATAAACCAAATATGTACTGAGGTGGGAGAATGTATTTTTTTTCTTTTTTCTTTCCTTTCTTTCTTTCTTTCTTTTTTTTTTTTTTTTAAATTTAAATCTGAGACTGGGTTTCTCTGTGTACCTTGGCAGTCCTGAAACTCACTCTGTAGACTAGGCTGACCTTGAACTCAGAGATCTGCCTGCCTCTGCCTCCCAAGTGCTAGGATTAAAGGTGTGTGCCACCACTGCCTGGCTGGGAGAATACATTTCTGTTAGATATAATTTATTTAATTTTTAGAAAATAGAAACTGTGGATATACACCGTTCATACTGGTACCAGCTTACAAGGAAGAAAAGGCCCATGTCTTACAGTAACATGCATTTATCTCAAGATGCCTAATGGGGCTGGAGAGATGACTCAGTGGTTAAGAGCACTGACTGCTCTTCAGAGGACCCAGGTTCAGTTCCCAGCACCCACATAACAGCTAACAATTGTCTGTAACTCCAGTTCCAGGGGCTCCAACACCCTTACATAGACATATGCAGGCAAAATACCAATGCACATAAAGTAAAAAAAAATGTTTTAAAAAAGATGTCTACCAATAAAAGAAATGTTCCATTGAGACAGAATAATGAAAGTGATTGAAATATTCTTAGTAAGATTTTATGAACGGAAAGAGGGAAATATTTGAAAGTATGTGGTATGTTTTTTTTTAACTTCCCAGTGAATTATATGCAAGCTTATATAATGCCTTTTATAATTATTTTGGTACCCAAAACTTTATGTTAAAAATTTTAACTTTACAAATATAATTTAGCTGTTGTTAGATGTGCCTATAGCTTATATTAGGAATTAATTAGTTCTTCAATTTAATGATTTTTGTACTTGGTAAGATCTGAAAGAGTGTGATGCCAAAAATCTAATCTATTTCCTTATATTAATAAAAAGGCATATTAAGGTCATTATAAGGTGTATGGCTACGGATGCATGGTAGAACATCTACTTAGCCTGTGGTCCAGTCCTCTGCAACAAGCACACACACCCAAGTGTGATTCAGATTAAAGCAAAAAGTGTTGTCAGCACGATATTTTTGAGGAGTGGTGGAAGTAAAAGCGACAAGAATGTTTGTAAAATTCTCTGACTAGATATGATCATAACTGTATAATTTTATAAATCTAATTAGCTATTCTTAGACACCTCTTGGGTTCTGCTATGTCTTTTAACACAGCCTTGGTAGTTCAAGTTTGGTCTTCATTTGACCTGTGGCACTTCTGATCATAGCAGTCAATGAGTCAGCCAATCTGAACATGTTTGTCTGACAGTGATCTTGTGCTCACCCCTGTACTGGAAATGCACACACACACACACACACACACACACACACACACACACACACACGGGATTGATAAGTTTCTGAGATTGTTAATAGGTTATATGTGATCATGAGTCCAAGGTGTATATTTAGTCGGAAAACTATTCATATACTCAGGAATATGAGCTCTGAAATACCAACTTAGTCGCGTCCCTTTTAACTTTCCCAACTACTTGCCAGTGAAAGTAATCACTAATTTGCTAAACCTTAGTCACTTGAGAGCTAAGATAACAGATCTTTTGAGAGCAGTTTCAGTGGCAAGAAAGTCTTGAATCTTTCAGATAGAAAGTACTATTAAAAACTTTGTGACAGTTTTGGTTCTGAATTGACAGCTATACAGTGGACTAGGTACTGAACTTTTGTGTGTGCACCGTTGTTCCTGTTTGGTAGGGCAAATGGGGAAACCAAAACCGAGTCACAGATGAGGCCATCAGAGGTCTAATAGGTTAGGCGCATGTAGTACGCAGCCTGATGCTTCTGAAGACAATGAGCAAATATGATTTTCCCTAAACCCTGTTAAGTTTACCTGTTAAGGAGGGTAAAAAGTCTTTTAAGATTTAAGTTGAAGCTATAGAGAAAAATAATGTAGATTAAAAGCCAAAACACAGATACTCTAAGCAACCCAGGAAATAGTTTTGTATGAATGTAAAAAGCTAGATTTGCAGTTTAACAGTTGAGGGACATCTTGATACCTTGATAGTTGGAGATATAAATGCTTCTCACCATGGTTGCACATATCAGTGATTGTTGATTAAAATGGTTACTTTCTCCCAACAGGGTCAGATAGCAGTTATTAAATAGGCAAGGATTTGTCATTTTTCTTTTTATTCTTTTAGGCACCATATATAATTTGGTATTACGTTCCCCTTTCTCTCCCTGTATTACATTCTTGGTGTCAAGCTTCTATTTAGTTCCTCCATATTTTTTTCTTCTAGGGACCAGCCTTGTTTTTGATTCCTCTAAACTCCTTATTCCCTTCATTCTCAGTCCAATTCTTTGCCACTTCTTATATGCTGTTACTGGGATGAGTACTAGACGTAAGGCCTTCAAGCTAACTGCAGAAAACGTAGATGGTAAAGGTGGAGATTCAGATGGTGATAATGGTGAGGTCAGGGTGATTAGTAATGTGATTATTTCCAGAGCCTATAGTTCTGACTGTGAGATCCATAGTCATGCTGCTTAGTTAACATCAGCATCATCTCTTATACTTATCACTGTGACATAGGCAATATTGAGTGTCTTGGACAACATCTTTCTTTATTGGTAAGAGACAATTAAAAATCATACTGTCTATATAATAGAATTACTGGAGATATTAGACAAAGGTATATTACATCATACTACCACTACTATTTTAATTATTATTTAGAAAACTCTTACTAGTAACTGTGGTGGCATACTAAGGATAACATGTTCTTGATCCCTTGCAAGTGCTATTATTTTTTGTAGTGAGGAAATTGAAGTTTGAGAAAATTATATAACCTGCCCACAGATCAATTTTTCTGGATTCAAATCCAGATCTGTATAAGTGTAGAATGCCCGTCTGCTCTTGACTAAAGCAAGGTGCCTCCGCGGGCACAGATCGGGTAGGGCTGCTGCTACCTTTCCCTGCTGCTACCTTTCCTTGCTGCTGTTTCAGTGGAACCAGAGCAGGGGACTTGGCTGGACTGTCTACAGGTTTGCATTCATATTCTGGCATTCATGTTTTGATTTGTAATCCTGAGCAATTCTCTACAGTAATATGAGACTTACATTTGTAGTCAATACCTGGAAATGACGGCAGCATTTTATAGAGTATAATAGTTCATGAGAACAGGGGTCTTAACTTATGATATGGATACTCAAAATAGGATAGAAAATATGAGTTAACTTTAAAAGACTTCATCTTCTAGCTGATGTTACTTGAATTGTATTTATTGTTTCTTAAAAGTGGAAGGCTTATTTGGTGCTTCCCTTAATATTTGAAGAAGTCCAAAGGCTTGGGGGCGCTGGCTGAGTTAGCAGCTTGGAAATCTCAAGTACTAAACAGAACAATAAGCAAAAACATTTAGTGAGCAGATGATTAATAATAGTAATAACAATTTGTGTGAATGATTGGGTGGGAGTGGATCTGATATTAAAATAAACCAACATTACATATTTAAAGTACATTGAACTATCCTGAGAATCAGTTCTAGCCAAGTAGATTGAGGCTTGGAAGGGACACACAGTTAAAGTTTTGTGTCCGTTACTGTGCACTTAGTAGCACTGATCTGGAACCTATATGACCTCTGGAAATAAGTGTCACAAACGTGATGTGTTTTATGGTTGTCACGTTACTTAATCCATTTTTATTAGGATGAAAGAGATCTCATTTTTGGCTGATTTCCACACCTGTAACAATTAGAATGGGAGGGAGAAGGGTTCCTGCAGGTGCTGAGAAGGTTTAGGAGGAACCTGACCAAGGGCGGAAAAGCCACAACAGTATCATTTCTTCTTTCCTTTTGGTTTTCCAAGACAGGGTTTCTCTGTATAATCTTGGCTGTCCTGGAACTCACTTTGTAGACCAGACTGGCCTGAAACTCACAGAAATCCTCCTGCCTCTACCTCCCAAGTGCTGGGATTAAAAGTGTGTGCCACCACCGCCAGGCAAATACATTTTAATAAGAATCTTTAAGTGAAGCACATGCATGCTCAAAACCCACTTTGTTTTGTGAGATAGTTTAAGAAGTTATTAGCTTCTTTTTCCAGGGAAGGGTGTTAGAGGTCTGTTCCAGTCCCCCTCCCCCTTCTCTGGAGTTTGCAGTGTAAGCAGGAGCTAGGGAACAGGAGCCAGGGATTAAGCCTGCTCAAGGGCTTCCTGGTAGACATGCAGAATTCCTCTAAAGGAACCTCCTGGTTTGGGGGACATGAATACTCAGCAGGATTGGTGCTACTAATAACTTCCTGGGAAACACTAGGGTAGGCTGAATTATGGTGATGAAAGCAAGTCCTCTATTTTAGAAAGATTTTCATACAGAATGGTTTAGAATTAGGAAACAAGAGCAGAGTTCAGCCTGGCAGCTTAGTCACTTGAGTGTTTCATCTGAGGGTCTAGATGGCTCTATTTGTTCTTGTTTGCTGTGTTTTTGTTCATTCTTGAAAATTATATGGGTGGAAAGAAGGAGTAGATGACCAGAATGATGCTCACATTATTGTTTTGGTAAAATAATTTGGAAAATACAGTCATTCTCTCATTTATTTTTAATTGAAATTAAAAAATTTACAAGTTTAAATTTTTTTGTTGATGGTATATTTGTTATTTTATTACAAATATCACATTTCTCCACAGAATGGGCTCTTTTCATGTTCAAGTATATTTATTTTAGTCAAACACTCAAGCTTTGTTATTCTATACTATCCTTTTACTAATTATCCCTTCATTGTGCCTGAACTTTTTATTGTATTTTTCTCACTGGATTTCACCTTACCATTACTATGTTTAAAATTTTATTATGGAACATTTCATACATCTATGATAAAACTTTTAGTTTATAAGACCATATGGCTTTTATTTAAAAACCTATCAAAGTAATTAGTGCACACTGATCATAATAACATGCATTAAATCAAGAATTTTTAAAATATTAGAGATAAAATATTTTAATTAACATTTAATTCTTAATAAAATGCATTATTGGTGTTTTTTATAATTGGTGGATTAGCATTATTCAAGATTAATACTCATTTCCATTCCTTCTAGTGTATATAATGTGAAATTTTTTTTATATAGATAGCCTTGAAAAGAATGAGAAATATTTTGTGGGGAGAATTTGTGGGTTGTATTCATGAACACAGTGATCCATCAGTTAAAAATATCTTTAATGATTTATCAGTGGATGATTCAATTGGTCGTCCTCCAATTTTAAGTTACAAGTTGGCAAGCTACTGGAGTTGCAGAAGAATGAGTAGTCTAGGACCATTCATGATCCACTGGCAATACTAATTGTCACCTTGTATCCTGTAAGGAGTTTGGTTGGTTCTCGCTACTCTCTTCAGAGTTTAGTTTGTCAGTGTGAGATGTGAGCTCTAATTGTGTAAAATGGGAGAAGAGGGCTGGAAAGGGGAGATAGGAAAAGCCTCCATACTCTGAAGGCACAGTCCAAAGTTGGCCTGCTTTAGAGAGGAGTACAAATGAAAGTGACCTAGGGGGGCACTTAATGTCCCTGTGCATTTCTCCTTTGGAAAGTCAACTACTAACAGGAGTTTGTATATTACCATTTGAAGGCTAGTATGCTAGAAAGCATGTGTTATGGGCTCTTAATTTAAAACATGTTTGTTTATTTATTTATTTATATTCCATTTAAGTTTTGGTGTGTTTTTTAACCTTGAGCCGTGCTGGCCCAGGTACATAGTAAATGTCTTAGGGTAATAACATGGGTCTTAGCTGCTTCCATACATCTGTTTATAAGCTGTCCTTCTTGAGCATATCTTAATGTATAAGTTCCCAGATCAGGATCAACACTGAGTTCCCTCTAACTGTTCCTCCTGTATATCTCATGTTAGTCATTTTGCATGGTCAATTTTGGCAAAGCATATTTTAAATAGATTAATATAAGGAATTTTATACAATTTTATAAGTAAACAGCCACAGATTACTTTTTGGCTCCTGCCTTATTTTTTAGGAGGTGTCAATTCAGAAAATTCTCATAGTATAAGAGATCTCCTGATATTTAGATTCTTTCTTCCATTTTACAAGCGGGAAGCCTTGGGTTAAGCCAGTAGCCCCAGGTTACAGAGGTATGAGGAAAGTAGACCTGAGCTTCCTGACTCCAGCATTACTTGCTGTGCTACCTCATACCTGCTGCCTTTGGCTAAATTGCATTCCTTACCCCAGTCTTACTTAATATCCTTTATCCTGTGGACTGACTAGCTTTGGGCTATTCAGCATTATTTTTTAAATAGAAAAGCGTTTACTTTTTCTTTGAGGAGTTTCCTAAAACAAAACAAAACAAAACGAATATGCCTTTTCCACTGCTGAATACTTTCTCCTACCCTGTGTTAGGGCTGGGCAAGCTGGGGGCCCTAAGCTCCTGGGCTGTGGGGGGAAGGGGAGGGAGACAGGAGGGGATAGTCACAGGTCAGAGTAGAGGTGGATTGGCAGAGCAGGGACTGGTAGGAGTGGGAAACTTACATCATTTCCCTGCAACTGGAGGCCCTACATTTCCCTGTGCGATAGTTCACTAGATTGGAAGAGATTCGTAAAAGAAAGGAAAGGAATGACAGGCTTGATGCTCCTGTTCATAAACCCATGCTATTAGATGAAACTGTCAATAACTAACTAGAAGCCGCCAGGACTGTCTGTGCTTCCCTCTCTCCAGCTCAGTTCCTTTCTGCTCCGCCCCATCCCTGCTCTCTGCTGCTCAGATCAGCTTCCTGCTTCTCTGAAAGCTGTTGTGTAGAGCTGGTCTGCCTTCACTGAAAGCATTATATTTGTAAGCCTAAGGCAGGTTTTCTATAAGTCTTGTTGGTTTGGTTTTCTTTGGCAGACAGATTGCGAGGAAAAGATTTTTTTTCTAAAAAAGAAAAAGGTGCAGGCTGAAAAAGCAAAACCATCATGAATTGTGTTGTCACATCGTGCCGGTGTTATAACCAGCTCAGTAGACTGCTGCACTGAAAACATTTCTGTGAGAGGTATGTGCTTGGAAAACGGAAAGGTGACTGACTGTTGGCCGTGGAGCGAACTGCCCGTTCAGCAGCTGCTCAGCTGTTGTATGATCGTAATTCTTCCTAGTGTTTTGATATGGAAAGGGCAATCATTACTTGAAACCTAGTGCAGTTAACTAGCTTAATGGTTAAAAAAAAATGTTAAATCTGTGTGTTCTGTCCCCACATCAGAACTTCTTCAGGCCTGGCCATCCTGGGTCTAGTGAAATTTAGGGTGTTAGTGCAGACTCTTTTGGTGGTGTTTGTCAGTAAACAAGATGATGATCTTTAGTACCTGTCTCATTATTTATGAACCACATGACAGAGATTAATGGGAGAGACTTCAAGTGGCCTAGAAGAAGCTTCAGACTCATTAGGAGCTTTCTGAACTGGCAGATGGCAAATGTAAAAGGAAATGGTTGATGCTTTACCATAGTCTAAAGTGGAAGCTTTAAAGTTCAGAGGGTGTATTACATGGCAGTGGAAAAATCTGGAGGTGTCACTAAAATTCGGAGTCATAGCTCATGACCAGTGATGCCTGGTCAGAGCGTTTTGAATACTCATGACTGTCTTTTTGAGAGCAGTTATGATGTTTTTATTACGTAGTCAAGGACAAGGATTATGAACAACAATATAACCAACACTGAAGGAACCTCGTGACATTTTACTACTTAAAATCAGGATATTCTATTACAGAAAATTTTAGAATATATCAAAAATAGGAAAATATATAATATTTTATCATGTGAGTGATTGGATAAGCTACTAGTGATAGAAACCATCCAAACTATGAAGTATTTTATGTTTGATTTTAATTATTTTTGTCAGGAAAGAAACTGAAGAGTTCTTAAATGTTGGCATGTTTCCAGTTAGTAATATTTTGTAATTAAATTATAGTTATTTCCGTATTATGGGGCACATGCTCTTGCACACCATTAGCACAGAAATCTTGAAACCTGTTGTTATAAATAGATGCTAAGTATCATAACCAAACTTAAGTTCTATCCTCTAGGAGAGTATTTTGTTCTTTAAAGGAGATTTAACTTCTCAAATATTTACGAAGAGCAAATCTTCATGCTCGTAGAAGATATTAGCAAGCTAAATATGTAAAAGGTTATAGGGCTGGGGGAGTGTTACTAAGTGCGGGGAAACTTGTGGTTCAGTTCCTAACACCAGAGAAGAATAAGGGAACATGTGAGTGAATGAATGAATGGTCCTGGGAAAAACTCCACTGACACCATACACTGACACCATACACTCAGTGTTTACTGTAGTCATTTTTATGTTCAGCTGCATGTTAAAAACCAAGGAGAGTGTTTACTACCGTTACCCAGTCTTTCTTTCCTCCAGAGGTTCTAAATTAATTGATTGAGGTGAAGCCGGGGTACTGATAGTCTCAAAATCATTTCCTCCTATTTCTAATTTAGTCAGAACTGTTAACAGTTGCATCAACTAAACACCCAGCTTCTGATACCGTCTATGTGGTCACCAGATCTGCTTTTGGTGTGTGTCCTCTAAGGTCTGAACTCTGTCACACATAGCCCTTCAGATATTCAACAGTCTTTCTTCCTCAAGGCGTAACTTTTTAAAAATTTTCCTAACTTCTTCAGTCTTTAGAATTCCTTCCCCATTTTGCTGACCCCCCCCTTCTTTGAATTGCCCTTGTTTGCCAATATCACTCTTAAATAGGAAGCCCTTGCTCTTAATCATTCTGGCTATCTGTGTGATGTCCAGCACAGGATGCGGAGGACAGAGAGACAGAACGGTGCTGTAGCCCCTTGTTCTGAACTATATCTAGTTGGGTGTTTAATGGTTAAGTTGACCTTGGCGCTTTTGACTGCATGAAGTCAGCTAAGGCTCTTAGCTCCTTTTCATGTGAACTATACTTAAATTAGACCTCCCCTATTCCATGATTGGAATCCTAGTTCTAGGATTTACACTTAGGAAACAAAAGACAAGTGGATCAGTTAGTTATTCTACACATCTGCATATATAACATGGCTGAACTCAGTGCCAGGTTTTTCTTGTGTGTGTATGTGTTTGTTGTTTGTTTATGAGATGGGTTCTTGCTATATACTCCAGTCTAGCTTTGAACTTGTTGATCCTCCTGCCCCATCCTACCAGATGTTGTGTGGATTACAAATATGTACCACCACTTGTATATGTAGCAACAGTTTAAAAGAGTGATCTGTGGGTTCATTTGGACTTACAATTAGTCTTGTTAATTAAGTCCATCTCTCCAGTGTTTCCTTCAATTCATTACTCAAAGCCTGCAATTCATAGTTAAGAATCCATTTGAGAGCCGGGCGGTGGTGGCGCACGCCTTTAATCCCAGCACTCGAGAGGCAGAGGCAGGCGGATCTCTGTGAGTTCGAGGCCAGCCTGGTCTACAAGAGCTAGTTTCAGGACAGGAACCAAAAACTACGGAGAAACCCTGTCTCAAAAAATTAAAAAAAAAAAAAAAAAAAAAGAATCCATTTGACTTAATAGCGTGTCATACTGTCCCTATTCAGTATATCATCAAATGTTTTCCTAAAACTAGATTTATTCTATCAAAATAGTCTACTGGACTACTAGTTTAACATGAAATATCAATAGGAAATGCATTTATCATAACATTTATATTTTTGTTACATTTACTTATTTACATGTGTGTACACTTGCATACTTGTGTGTGTAGGTCAGAGGATAACCTTTGGGACTTAGTTCTCTCTTTCCACCATGTTATTCCCTCAGTCAAACTCAGGTCACTGGGCTTTACGCAGGTACTTTTATCCTATGAGCCATCTCACTGGTCTTGTAAAAACGCAGTCAATGAATGACAGAAATAGAAAAAATGTTTTGTCAAGGAGCAGATGACTTATAGAAGGTCATTCTGTTAGTCTCTGCATGCACAGCTTGCTGTACCCTGCAGTGTTCCTAGTGTGCAGCTCGAGCACCCATTGCAGCTCATCAGGGTAGAATGGCAGAGAAACCTGAAAGGCAGCAGAAAGCTTCTCTACATTGACTCTTCACTTTCCTGTTCCTAGGTAATAATATTGAACCCACAACATTAGCATGTGGCCATTTGTGGATTTGGTATTCATTTACTCTTCTGCCCAAAGCAAAAAAGAGAGGAGTAATTATTGTTCATAAGTTAACTGCAAAGAATAATTTTCTTAGAAATTTGGGTATCTTGACTACTTTTCTTTGGAGATCTAGATAACCCCAATACCGCCTATCTTCCTTGCTCCCCTTACTCCCCCCTCATTTCCCCCTTCCTTGCAGTTTCTCTTGCCCTCATCCCCATTGGTATCTATACATATTCAGAGTTGGTGGGAGAGTAACACCAGCTTGCTCTGAGTGAATCAGCACGGAGAGCTTTTATATGTTAAGGCAGAGACATATATGGTCAGTCTTCACATTTGCAGATGAAGAAACTGAGGCATAGGAAGGGGAAGTTTTGCTGTAGCTCTGTATGTTTGCACAGTACTGACAGTACTGAGTACTTAAAACATTTAGTAAATGCTTGGTTACTACTATCCACCCCCATTCCTTCTTTCTTCACCTAGGAATTGGATTTTACCTTTCTTATTCCCAGACTCTGCCCTGGGGCACTCATTGCTTTAACAGTGTTGCAAATGGAACAGATTTTTCAAGAATACCTATTACTTTAGAAAAGCTCCAGTGATACAGTAGGAGCTCAGATAACCAGGTTTATTTTTCCTTCTCTTGACTTATAGGAAAATAAGCTCCTTTCCCCCTCCTGCTTTAAAAAATTGATTTTAAACAGTGCAGTAAAGAAGAAGAAAAGAGTTTCCAGAGACTAAATAGTCGTGAGCCCATCTGCTTACACCTCACCAGAATGGCCGCATCTTCCAGTGAAATTTGATGGTCCCACTGGAACATATCTGCTACTACCTGGCGGGCTACATCATCAGCAGTGACGGGCTTAATTACATTCATTGTACTGTATGTGTGGGGATCGAAAATATACTTCAGTACATTTCAGAAATATCTTCAGTGGCAGTTATAGAAACAGAATGGCTTTTAAAAAAATAAGTACATTTAGCCAGGCAGACCAGGCTATTCTTCAGTGTTTTGGCTAATTAGGTCTGATGCTATGTGAATCTTAACAATTTAGAAGCCTGTGGTTTTCTTGGTCTAAAGGTAGAGTAATTTGAGTGGAGTTGTTTTGAGCTTGCCGGGTCCCTCTGCTCCAATGGTTCTTCATCTCCATTTTCTACTTTGTAGCATATTTTGTATGGCTTGCCTAATACTTGTTTACTTTTACATGGCTTGTCTTCTTGTCTCATATCCTAAAATCCATTTCTATGAATACTTCATTGTTTTTCATACCTGTGCTTTTTAACAAGATTTTTTTATTTTCTGGAGGTGAAGATTGAATGCTTGTATTTTGTTTGTTTGTTTTGTTTTTTCCAGACAAGGTTTCTCTGTGTAACAGTCTTTCTTGGCTATCCTGGAACTAGCCTCGAACTTCACAGAGATCTGCCTGTCTCTGCCTCCTAGGCCTGGGATTAAAGGCATGCGCCACCACTGCCTGGCAATTGAATACTTGTAGAACCAGAAACTTTGTGTGGAAATATTATATAGAACTGTGCAGTCATAAAGCCTTGTGACAAATAGGTGAAGGTATGATTACTGGTAGAATTAGCTACCTCCTGAGCAGTACAAAACATGAAGAACTGAAATAACCCGTGAGATGGGATTTGGCTGTGTTCAGAGCTGTGACAATAAAGGGCAAGAACAAAAATCATAAAGAATTAAAACCTTAACCTGTCTAAGTAACTGTTTAGACAGTGCTTATAAACTGTTTTCTACAGCTTCCAAACAATTACTTTTTATATTATGCACTATCTCAGTCATTTTCCTGAGAATTAACATTATTAAGAGACTGGGTGGAGGGTATCACACTTCAGAAAGAATGTTGGATGTCTAACTTTAGGGTCAACAGAATGTTAAACGTTGTCTGTTCACAGGGAACTTAGGAACCTCTAAAACTGTTCATGTATTGTTTGTGTGCACATGCATATAAACAGCTGCACAACACATGTATGAAGTTGCCCCTTAAAGTATACTAAATGTCAAGGAATTGTAAGAAAATAGTGTACTGGTTGCTGAAGTATTTATAACAGGTAAAAGTCATGGTTAATGAATGATGAAACTTTTGATTAGAATTATTATTATTATACTTCATATTATGAAAGCTTCAGAGAAAGTCGATCATAGGTATCTATCAAGCAACACAAGTAAGACACCAAGTCAACAAATTATGACTTACATTTTGAAATACAATACATTGGTATTTACTATAAGTATGAAAAGTATCAAAAGTACCTTTATGAATTTTTAAAAAAATTTTTTTATTTTCAAGACAGGGTTTCTCTGTAGCTTTGGAGCTGGTCCTGGGACTTTCTCTGTAGATCAGGCTGATCCTGAACTCACAGAAATAGATCTACCTGTCTCTGCCTTCCGAGTCCTAGGATTAAAGGCATGTGCCACCATCGCCCGACATGTTTTCATTTGGTTAGGTTGTACTTGAAGTTGTATGGGTATCCTGTTCATTGTGAAACAAGGGTCTCTTTTAGGTTGAGGCTCATGAGACTGTCTTAGAGGTGGTGATGAGATTAGATATTAGGTTTTTTTTTTTTTTTTTTTTTTGGCTGGAGGTGGTAGGAGGAAATGCAATGCGCAAATAGAATGTCTTGAAGAAACCAGAATTATCATTCTGGCTAGAGTTCAGAAATGGGTCTGAAAAGTGGCGTGGTGCAAACAGAACCAGAATTTATGGGATTTAGTATGTGATGAGAAGGTTTATAAGAAGCAAGTTGGTAATGTTGAACATTTTTAAACAAGAGAAAAGTGTTTGGGGTCACATTTCATAGGGGTCTATTTAGTTTCTACAGGAGGATATCAGACAGGACAAAAGTGGACTGATTTACTGTATTTAAGTACTTGAGTATGTTAAGTTCTGTGGTTGCATATGTGATAGTAAGTGAGGCAGAATAAACCACACACCAACATGATCATTTTTGGGTGGGTTGAATGATATAGCAATATCTTAGCCTGTTCAGACTGGGTAATTTGTAAATAACAGAGGTTTATTTCTTACTCTTCAGGAGATGAAGCAAATAAGATAGTCTAGTAAGGTCTCATCTCCTGGCTCTGGATTACACTTTCCTACTCTGTACTTATACAAGCAAGGTAGCTCTTTGAGTTCTTTTAACAAATGAAGGCACTAATGTATCCATGAGCTCTCTGCCTTCCTGACTTCTTCTCCCAATGACCCTATCCTAAAATCCCTCACCTCAAGGAATAGGATTTCAACATAAAAATTTTAGATGTATGTAAGCCTTCAGATCATAGCAAGTGACAACTACAGAAACGGGAAGCCCCAAGAGAAGTACATCTGGGGCTTTAAGGGGAAACACGGTATGTTTAAATTCCAGTATTGAAGTGTCTGTGAGATAAGTAGGTTGAAGTACTCATTTAAAAGTAAAATATGTCTGGGCTTTGGAAGAGAGAAATGGGCTTGAAATACAAATTTGACAATCATCCGCATGTGATACCTGAAGCCCTCAGATCAACTCAGGAAAATAGAATAATGAAGGCTGACTGGGGAACTTCAGCCCAAGGCATTGCTAAGGACACAGCCTTCGGCACAGAACGGCATTTTGATCATTGCTTCTTACTAGTTTTGCTGTATTTTATGTTGATTGTTTATTGAGGTAGTTGTAGACTTACATGTGGTTATAAGAAAGAATGCCGATATTTCCTATGCCTGCCACTTGGGTTCCTCCCATGGTCACTTATTTCACATGGCTTACAGAGTACCTGTATACTACAGTCAACCTTTCCAGCATCCCAGGACCCCTGTCATTACCCATATTATAGACACATTCACTTCCCTTTTCCTTACTCCTTTACAACTCCTTGGAAACAATGTCTGTTCCTGTCTATATTTTGTCATTTCAAAACTGCTTTAGAAATAAAGTTACATAGTAGGTGAGTAGTCTCTTGGGACTGACTTGTGGAGTCAGACTACTTTCTGGAGAGTCATGTAAATTGTGTGTGTATCAGCAGTTTTATTGCTGACTAGTATTCCTTATTCTGGAGATATCATAGTTTATTAATTTTCTTAAAACATACAGGGTATTTTGAATATGGAACCATCATGAATAAAGATGCCACCAACATTCATGTACATGCTTTCGTCATTAATTAAATAAAATCTGTGTCTGTCTCCATGGATATCTGCTTACTTCAGTGCCATTTATTTGGAAAGCTATCGTTACTTTTCTCATTACCTTTCTTAAAAATAAGATAAGAATATTTGTGTGAGTTTATTTTGGGGTTGTCTATTATTTTATTGTTCTAGATGTTTCTGATATGCATTCTTAATTGCTATAGTTGCATGTCTTAAAATCAAGAAAGTTTATTATTTCTTTATTAATTTTTAATTGTTTTTAGCTATCCCAGTTCCTTTGGCTTTCTGTTTAAAATCTGAGAAAATTTTGGTGTATCTACTGCCTCTACAAAAATTTTACTGGGATCTTTTTTATTGGAACTGTTTTAAGTCTGTGTGTCAATTTGAACTGTCTTGGTATGTGTTTCTTGGACAATTGAAAAGTAATGTATATTTTCTGCTGTTGGGTCAAGTAAGTAGTCTGTAAAGGTCAATGAGATAACTGTTGATTGATAGATCACTGAGTTATTGTGTATGTTGATTTTCTGCCTAATTGTTCTGTCAATTACTGAATAAGAGTATTGCTGTTTTTCACTGTTGTTTGTTATAGGTTTGCCTGTAAATGGTTTCAGTTCTGTACATTCTTAATATTACTCGTGTTTAGGGTTGGCATATTTGTAGAGATTATGATCTTTTTGTCATGTATAATGTCCCTGTCTCTTATAATTGCCTTTGTTCTGAAGTATGTTATCTGATTAAAGTAGTATTCTTATTATATTTTGAGGGACCTTTATATACCATAATATTTCTTTTAATTTACTTTTAATTTACCTGTCAACGTCTTTTTTTTTAATTTTTATTTTTCCATTCAATTATTTACATTTCCTTCCCTCCTCCCAATCCCCTCGCGCTCCCCCACACCCCCTGCTCCCTCTCCCACCCTGCTGAGAGAGGGCAGGGAATCCTGCCCTGTGGGAAGTCCAAGGCCCTCCCCCCTACATCCAGGCCTAGGGAGCTGTGCATCCATATAGACTAGGGTCCTGAAAAGCTAGAACATGTCGTAAAAACAAGTCCCAGTGCCTTTATCAATGACGTCTCAGTCAGCCCCCATTGTCAGCCACAATCAGAGAGTCTGGTTTGATCACATCCTCATTCAGACCTGGTCCAGCTGGGTTTGGTGAGCTCCCATTAGAACAAGCACACTGCCTCAGTTGGTGGACCAACCCCTCGTGGTCCTGACTTCCTTGCTCATCTTCTCCCACCTTCTGCCTGTCAACTGGACCTTGGGAGCTCAGTCCGTTGCTCTGATGAGGGTCTATGTCTGTATCTCCATCCATCGCCGAACGAAGATTCTATGGTGATAGTCCGTCTTTTTGAAATAAGTTTCTTTTTTTAATTAATTTAATTTTTATTGAAAATTTCCACCTCCTTCCCTTCTTCCACTTTCCTTCCCTCCCCCTTCTCCCTCTCCCTCCCTCTCTAATAAATCATATAGTTACATTCCATTTTTAATGTCTACAGATCTATTTTAATTATTATATTTATTTCCCTTTGCATTTATTTTATAATTTGTAATATTTTTTTAAGCTTTATTTTATTGTGTTAGTGTTTTGCCTGCATGTTTGTGTATGCACTCCTTGCATGCAGCATCTGTTGAGGCAAGAAGAGGGCATTGAATCCTCCGGGACTGGAGTTAGACATGTTTTTGAGCCACCATATGGGTACTGTGAATAGAAGCCAGGTCTTCTGAAAGAATATCTGATTCACTTAACGACTGAGCCATTTCTTAGGCCCCTGTAATATTGTCTTAAATACTTTTCCATATACATTTAGAAACACTTTAGACAGTCATAGGATTTTATTATAATTTAGAAAACTCAAAAGAAGATTGAGGGCATCCTTACTATTTATGTTTTGTTATCACGTTTCAAGGTATTTCTTTTTCATATTCCAGTGTTCTTTCTTTTATTCTGTATGTTCATTGAATTTCTCTAGCTATCCTTTTAGGGTAAGTCTACTGTTAAACATTTTTCTGAATTCCTTTTTCTCTGAGTCTGCTAGTATCTTGGCATCCCAAAGGATACTTTTACTGGGTGTGGGATCCTAGGTTTGTTTTTAAGTCTTTCAGTATTCAAAAATTGCACAGCTTCTGTCCTCTGTGAGTTTTGATAAGAAATTTGTTGTACTGTGAACTGTTCTTTGAGAGAAGGAGAGATGATTAATTTCGGAAGTTTGACTATGAGTCAGTATTTGTGTGTGTGGAGAGGGATGGGATGTAGCCAAACATGGAATTTTTCCTGTCATTATTTTACAGTCCTCTTACTTCTTCCCTCCTTTCTGGATTAGATCTATTTATTTTTGTTCCACAATTTCCCTGAAGCCCTTTTAGTTTTTAAAAAAGTATTATTTATTTTTTGTTCAGATCGGGCAATTTTTATTCTATTATTCTTTTCTCTGACTTCTGTATTCAACTGCTAAACACATTTGTTAACTTACTTTGCTGTTCAGTTTCAGAATTTTTATTTGGCTCTTTTTTTTATATTTTGTATTCATTTGCTTCAGCCAAATTCACAGTTAGTCACTGGAGCATTTTATATTTAATCCTAACATGTCTCTCAATCTCGACTCTCACATTATTTAAGTGGAGATGCTCTTTGTTTTGATATAGTTTATGTGGTTGAAACCTGAATACTTTGATGTGTTTCAGTGCTGTGGCTCTCACTGAAATCCTTTCTGTAATCTCGGACAGTGAGCTAGCTGTAAGAAGAGCGAAACCATCTCATTATTGCATGGTGAGACAGCTTCATTCCCTTCTGTCCTCCAGTGACACATGAAGAAGACAGGGGCCCGAGTTACTGCTGTGCAAGGAATTCCCACCCTCTCAGGCTTCCATTGATTACATCCTTGCTAGAAAGGATATAAGGGCTTCTTCACCTTTGCTGTCTGTCTGACTTTTGTTGATGCGGTGGACTAGGGTGGGAAATGGGGAGTTACCTTACTGCTGCTAAGCAGTGGCCAACATTTTGATTGTCCACTAGGCTGTCTGTTACTCCATGCAAACAGACACAGAGAGGGAGGCATTACTCTTAGGTAGGTGGCTAGAAGTTCTTTGTCTTTTAATGGTCTACCTTGACTATATATGTGAATGGCAAGGTTCAAATCCCTAATTCTTACATGTCTTTCTCTGCACTGCTTCAGTTTGTGGGTTGTGGCTTACCTTTGTAATCAGTCAGTCAGTCAAGGGTGGAAGTCTAAGTGTTCTGTACTTGGTTTTATCTAGCAGTAGTAAATGTGGGGACACAGATTTTTTTTTCTTTTCCTGTGAGACGTTTGGCTTTCCTGCAATAATTATTAATCTTCTGAGTTGCTCCACTGCCTCTCCGTTGGTTCTTTGGCTAGGAGAAGCTAGTTTTATTGGGCCCTTGGGCCTTTGCTTTGTTGGCATTTCTGGATGATCAGCTTCTTCACTTTCAAGACTAGAAGACAGGAGGGAAAAAGAAAAAGGAAAACAGAGAACTCATCAGTGGGTTTCTTTTTAGAATCGTGTGTGCATGCGTGTGTGTGTGTGTGTTGATAATGGGAGTCATTATGTGGCCCAGACCGATCTTGAAGTCACTAGGTATTCTAACCTGGCCTTAAATTGAGAAGTCTCTTCTCTCAGCCTTCCAGGTGTATTGTCTAGCATTTTTTCATTGTATTTAGTGAAAAGAGTAGGGACACATACACTTTTCCCCATTATTTTGAAAGTGAAATCCCCTCATCTTTACAATATACCAAAGACTATAAAATCACTTTTATGGATAGATTTAAAAGAGCACAGCTTAGAATTCCAGGTGGAATTCTTAACATTGCAGTGGATCTTTGAAAGACAGAGAGATTCTCCTCTGGTAATTTAGATATCTTTCTGCTGAAGACCTGAGTTACCGCCTGATGACAGGCAGTGAGTGACATAGTGTTCTTTGATTTTTTCTCTCTATGTGCTATTTTGGTCTTGGTTTTGAGTGTACAGTGGAAAAAGAAATATATTTGGTAGGATTACACCTTTGTAAGTCATTTTCAGCACCATAGCAGTTCACTCAGTTCCACTAGCCTTAAGGTCAGTGGGCCAAATACACTCTAGTCAATCAGCTGAAGCAATGTATTCCTTATAAACGCCTTTATTCCTAAACATTCCAGAAACTTAACTTCTGTCTTTTTAAAACTTTGGGCATTGCCTTGGAAAAAAACCACAACTCAAACAAATAAATAAATAACAACAACAAAAAATAAAGTTTGGGCTTTGAAAGCTTTTTGTAGTTTAAGTTGTTAGTAAAGTTGACTTTAGCTCTATGAACGTGAATATATATAGATGCCATATGAAAGTAACACAATGTTAAATTTAAAGAAGTTTATTAACTTCCTTCAAATTCTTTCGTATTGTTCATTTGTAGTCACTCTATCCTCCTACCCTTACTCTTGGTAACCACTGTCTAGTCTTCATGACTGTGGGTTATTTTATGTCATATGAAGTGAATCATATGGTAGTTTGCTCTTCAAATTGACTTCTTTCACTTTATATAGTACCTGCGATTTATTCACGTTTTTGCATATACCCAGTCTAATTTTTGTATGTGTGCTGAGCAGTATTCCAGTACATACATAAACATACACATATATTCTCAAACATATACACACTTACATATACACATAGAGAAATACATTATTTATACAAAGAGGAAATTATCTGTTTATCCATCAAGTTGTTTTCAATTTATGGTAATTCTATAAATGCTTATATGTAGGTGTTTGTATGCCATGGGCTTTAACTTATCCAAATTAATATCTAAGAGTGGACTTCTGTGGTTACTAATAGCCACACTTTCCCCGAGTTACTGTACCATTTTATTCTTAAGTTCTTTCTATTGGTCTACCCTTTTCCAGAGTATTGGTCCTTCCTTGTTAAAACATCCTTAAAATTAAAGAAAAAATTTACGTGTTTGCGTATTTTTGCCTGCATCCATACACATATGTACCCACGTGTGTATCTGGTTCTTGTGGAAGTCAGAAGAAAGTGAGTTATAGATGGTTTTGAGCCACTGTGTGAGTGCTAGGAGCCAAATCCAGATCTTCAGCAAGAGCCCAAGTGTCTTAACTGCTGACTCATGTGCCAGCCCCATGAAAACATTCTTATAGGGGGGGCTTCCTCAAAAACGTCTGTCAAATCATTCTTATCTGTTATTTCTGACTGGTATCAGTTGATTGGCTCACTGCACAACTTAAGATCTTTATAGTTTCTTTTTATTTGTATTGATTAATTTTGGCTTTTATTCTAGACATACTTGTTACTGTGTTATGTAGACAGTGGAATCCTTTTAAATTATTCTCCGTGAAATATCGAGAATTTCCTTTCAATAGATAGTTGACTCAGTTAAATTGAGGATTCAAGTTCTGAGCAGTTCTCTGAAATTGTTCCCATATCAGTTCCCATGTCAGAGTCTGTTCAGCTTTTACCCACTTACTTGAACATGAAGTGGCAACTTTGAAATAGGATCATCTGTTTTAGAGTTCATTTTTCAGTTTTTGTATAAAAACTTGAATTATTTAGAATCAGAGCACACCTGCATGGTTGAGACCGAAAATTAGGAGCTTGAAGGAATCACTTTTCCGAACCCTTTCCTTTCTGCCCTCTCTCTAGGACCTTGTTTCTGATCTGTTGTGGTCTTTAATTACCATGAGGTTCCAATGCAGTTCTCATGACTGTACCTGTCTGGGGATAAGCAGTACATAGATAAGAGAACAAAGCAACAGGGGCTTGCCTCACCCTCTTGGGACCAGTGTTCCACCAATCAGATGAAGGCTCCCTCCTGCAGATTTTGTGTCTGTGGCTTCTGGTTTTGCTGCTTCCTCCTGCCACTACAGAAAGACCTGAGCCCAAACACACGAGAGAATTGAGAAAATGGTCCTTCAAAGTTTATTCTTCTCCTGTTTTCCAGTGACTTTTAGCTGCTATGTGCAATCTGTAAAGTTTTATAACTATCTGTAGTGGGATAGATAAGGCAGAGTGTGCTATTCTCTCATACACAGAAGGGAAGCCCACTGGGCTGGGCTTGCGTTGGGCTTTATTACCAGAAAGGAAGACCAGAAGGAGACTCAAGAGTTTATGGGGTTTGAACAGTTTGGAGACCCCTTTAAAGGAGGCTATGGATATGAAATTAGGTGCAGTGTTTGGAAGGGACTGTGAAAGCAAAGCTTAAGTTCCACTTATTTCAGTATGACCCTGCCTTTGTGAAAATGATAGCGCATAATTAAGTACTACTTATAGGTTGGGATTCTTATTTGTCTTCACTTCATATTCATAAAAGTGTAACATTTTTGATCCTGCTTTACAGGTGAGCAAAAAGATTTTCAAGCAGAGATTTTTGGACTTTAAATTCCAAAAGTAAGCTGAGCTTGATAATGCATATTTGTAATCTTAATACTCCAGAGACTGAAGCAGGAAGATTGACACAAGTTCAGTGCCTACCTTGGCTACAAAGTTGAGGCTAGTCTGGTTTATATAGTGAGACCCAACCTCACAAATGAAACAAAAACTTTCCATTAAGCACAAGCATACCAATTTCAATAGTGTGGAATTTGGCTGCATGTAGTACTCAAGCTTATATCCACACAGGGCTCAGACACCAGATTTCTTAAATCCACTTGTGGCTCCGCTGTTACCATTCCAACCTTGAGAAAATCCCTTAACTCACCTTTACTTCTGCGTCTGTAAGTGGGGCTGTAGAACCTGCACTTGTAGCATTAAATGGCTGAAACAGCATCTAGATGGAATAACTTCTGCTCCTGAGAGTGCTCTTTATCTACCATGGAGAACAGTGCATTTAGATGAATTATGTTGAACTTCTTGTGTTTATTAGCACAACTTCTTGAGCTCCTAAGACAGGTTATGAGAAAAAGATTTTTTTTTGCTTATAAATAATTTTTGGCCTCAGTGTGTGGGTGCACACCTCGCGGTCCTGAGTTCCTTGCTCGTGCTCTCTCTCCTTCTGCTCCTCCTTTGGATCGTGAGACTTCAGTCCGGTGCTCCAATGTTGGTCTCTGTCTCTGTCTTCTTTTATCGCCTGATGAAGGTTAATATTCAGGAGGATGCTTATATGTTTTTCTTTGGGTTCACCTTCTTATTTAGCTTCTCTAGAATGGGGATGTTCTATCGGGAACTCACCAAGGCCAACTGACCGGGGTCTGAAAAAGCATGGGACAAAACCAGTCTCGCTGAACATAAAGGACAATGAGGACTACTGAGAACTGAAGAACAATGGCAATGGGTTCTTGTTCCTATTGCACGTAATGGCTTTGTGGGAGCCTAGGTAGTTTGGATGTTCACCTTAATAGACCTGGATGGAGGTGGGTGGTCCTTGGACCTCCCACAGGGCAGGGAAACCTGCTTGCTCTTTGGGCTGAGGAGGGAGGAAGACTTGATTGGGGGGGGGGGTTTAATGGGAGGTGGTGGCGGGGAAGAGGCAGAAATCTTTAATAATCAAATAAATTAATTAATAAAAAAATAATTTTTGGCCATATTAAAGGTTTGGGAAATAGGCTGAGACATGATTATTGGCAAAATATGCTCAGATAATAAAACAGATATCTAATCAATGATATTTTTACATTCCTTCAAGCATCTAGAAATTGTCAAGAGTTTAGGAACTTAAATTCTAAATTTATTTAATGAAGTTTAAGAAACATTTTTTGCATTTTCCCTTTTTTATTGATTTTTATTGAGCTCTAAATTTTTATCTGCTCCCCTCCCTGCCTCTCTCCTTCCCTGCAACCCCCTCCCATGGTCCCCATGCTCCCAGTTTACTCAGGAGATCTTATCTTTTTCTACTTCCCATATAGATTAAATCCATGTATGTCTCTCTTATGGTCCTCATTGTTGTCTAGGTTCTCTGGGATTGTGATTTGTGGGCTGGTTTTCTTTGCTTCATGTTTAAAAACCACTTATTAGTGAATACATATGATAATTTCTGTGTCTGGGTTACCTCACTCAAAATGGTGTTTTCTAGCTCCATCCATTTTCCTGCAAAATTCAAGGTGTCGTTATTTTTTTCTTTTGCGTGGTACTCCATTGTGTAAATGTACTGCATTTTCCTTATCTATTCTTTGGTTGATGGGCATTTAGGTTGTTTCCAGGTATGAACATAGTTGAGCACATGTCCTTGTGGCACGATTTAACATTCTTTGGAAAGAAACACATTTTTCTAAGGTGGTAGGTGAAAGTACAGTAAACGTTTAAAGAAGAAAGATCATGTTCCTGTAACTGGTACGAGGGCTGCATTGTTCTAATTGCTCTATTTTTACTATTGTCAAGGCCATCTTATTTATAATTTATAAATCAAACTGCGATTTAGTACATATCATAAAGAGAGTTAAGTGCTATTTTGTCTTCAGACATTCACTGAGGACATAGCCTTATAGATGGGGGATGTGCTAAAGCTATACACTTTAATAAGACTATTTTATCTCACAGTTGTGTGAGTCAAGAATTTGGGAGTAGCTTCTTTGAGTGATTCTACCTTTATGGGAAGTCAAGATGTCAGCTTTCATTTTGAACCTTGAGTGGGGCTGGGGATTGTTTTATGTTAGTTCACTCATGTACCTGGTTTGTAGGAACCCATGTTAGTCAGCTTTCTGTCACTGTAACGAATACCCAAGGTAATAAGCTTCTGAAGAGGAAAGCTATGTTTTGGCTCATGGACTCAGAGTTTCAATCCCATGATTGATGGGACCTATGATGGTACATCTTGGCAGAAGTCAGTGGTAGAGCAGGAACACTCATCATTGGCACTGGAATGTAAAAGAAGGAGAAGATCATATGCTATCAAAGGGCATGGCCTCAAGACTGGAAACCTCCTCCTGGGCACTGCCTCTTAGAGTTTCACTAGCTCCTAGCAGCACCAGGCTAAGTATCAAGCCATTAATACATGAACCTTCTGAGTTGATTCCAGATTCAAACTATAGCAGTGTATTCCCATGGCAGTGATAGAAGTATGGCTTATTTGAAGATAACTCATTCAATTATTTAGAAAATAATGCATAACAGGAATATATGATTCATTTTTGTTTGTTGTCAAATCCCCACAATTTTCCTACTTAATGTCTTGCTTTATTTTTAGTATCTGAAAGGTTTTTCTTTTCCTTTTTAAATAAATACCCATATTAATATTAAGTATTTTTAATGAAATGTTTTTTCTCATAGTAATAACAAAAATATTACAGCACTGGAAATGCCTATCACATTACTGCATTTGGAGTCTGACTTTTCAATTAGTTTATTAACTGAGATGTTTTTCTTTTCACATAGGAATGAAAACTAGTCCATAAAGAAATGTTATCTAATACACTCATCAATCTGTCATGACACATTATTGATATATGTCTGTCTGTCTGTCTGTCTGTCTATCTATCTATCTATCTATCTATCTATCTATCTATCTATCTATCTATCCATATTTGGCCATTAGAGGGCTCCATAGTTTAAAATTTTCATGAAAAAATGTTCACTGTAGCAGTTTTAACTAGAATAACTAGGAAAGATATAATGTAGTCTACATTTTTTGAGTAAAATTGGTAGTGAGTTGAATCATTGAATCAATTGGTTATAAATGAAAATTAAATGCACATACACGTCATGTATGTTTTACAAGTGTTTTTGTATTGTTTTATTGGGATGTAAATAAGACATATTACCCAATTCCTTACATCACTTTTTAAAGTCTGATCCCAAAATATAGAACTGATTTGTTACAACTTCTTAGAGAAAAAAGTGAATAGGTGAAATTGTTATTGCTTATCTCTTGTTTATGTATCTTGTACAATTTTTATGAATAAATTTCTTGTATTCTTTTAGGTGATTCTTTTCACCTAGTTTAATGAACTCCAGCAATCTCAGTGGTATAATAATAGAATGAATAAAACAATAAGAAACATTTTGAAATTTCTAACTACAACCAAGAATAAGATGTTGCATTTGCCAATGCTTAACTTGTAGTCGGACTTTTTCTGTCCTGCTAACCAGCTCCCAATCACCACACAGAGACTACTTATTAATTATGAAAGCTTAGCTAATAACATAGACTTGCTCTTATAACTTAAATTAACCCATTTCTCTTGACTTCTTTGCTGCCTTTATTACCTCCCTCCATAGTGGTGACATTGCTAGCTTTGCATCTGGTGGCGTCTCTGCCTTCTTCTTCCCTCTGTTCTCTCTGTCTCGAAAATCCTGCCTAGCTATTGGTTGTTCAGCTTTTTATTGAACCAATCACAGTGGCATGTCTTTACACAGTGTAATCAAATGACTTGCAACATGTGCTCTTAGCTACTGTGGAAACAGAGTGAAGTAGGAGGATCCTAAATTCAAAGCCAGCCATAAAAATAACATCTATTGATTTTTATTGTGTTGAAAATTTTAAAATGTGAGCTGGGGAGATGGCCGAGCAAGTAAAGGTGATTACTGCCAAGTCTAAGGACCTGAGTTCCATCCACAGTACTGAAACAAAAGAGAAAGATTCTTGCCAAGTTGTTCTCACCTCCACACACATGTCATCCTTCCCCCTGCAAGTGAATACATAAATCATTTAAAAGTACGTAAGTGGTACAATTTCTCTGTTTTAGATACATAGTTTATGCTGTTTTGATCTGAAAACTTGCTTTCAGAACATTTCCTTATGTAAGTAGAATAGAAACAGACAAGAAAAAAGAGTTAGAAACTCAACATGTTAGAACCTAAAGACAGCATATCTTTATCATATAGAAAAATTCTATAGGGAAAGTCTATCCTGTTCTCAAAAACAGTATTTTTACTTCCTTGCTCTTCCCCACTTGAAATAAGTGTTTTGATTTTGTTGTAATTGTGAAGTGTTTACTTTTTAAATGTTTGATCTGAGCTCTGAAAGCCTGCAATTTCTAAAGCAGCTGCGCATGTCTTTCCCTGCTCAGATTTGGGTCTCTTCCTACTGAGCTTGCAGAGCTGAGAGTGCATGTTTTGGGACCTTTAGCTGAAGGCCCCCAGTTCTTGAGTAGCTTTGTCATTTAGCACTTCCTCATCACAGACGGAAACTGAAGTGCAAATTCATTGTTAATGAGGAGGAAACAGACACAAGTGAAATCTAGTGACAACAGAAGAACCCGTGTACCTGATCATTTGAAAACGACTCTGGGTGTGTGAATATGAATATATAAATGCCTGCTTTTTAAAAATAGTTGATAGCAAAGCATTAATTTAAAGTAAAAAATGAACCCCACAAATGAATTATTGTAGCTGGCAGTCCCTTCTTAGTACTGAGTGTTTACCTGCCAGACAGTAATGTGGAATGATTGTTTGGTTTTTAAAGCCACTGTTAGATAAGTTGGATAGCCTCAGAGCCATTTTCTACCTTCATTTACAGTACTCATTAATACACCAGACAATAATTGTCATTTGGGACATAGGATACTTAGTTATCTTTATTGTGGAATTTTAAGTGTAAGGAAATATTCTCTGTGGGGGAAAAAAATCTCTCAGGAGGGCAATTATAAAGCATGTTAATCCTACCAAGATATTAACCTCATGATCTTCAGTTCTGGGGTGCATTCTGTTCCTCGAAAGTTAAACTAAAAATACTCAAGAAGACAAGTTTCAAGAGGTAATGAGATGAAAGTGTGAGCCAGTGTCCGTAAGGTACAAATTAGAAAATAAATCCTTCATCAAATGTAAGTGACAAATCCTTTGCTGTCTTATAATTAGTTTCTTGTTCTTTGGGGACATTAATAAAATACTAGTTTAAAAAATACAAAACCCTTTTATGCACATAGGAAAGCCTGTGTGAATGATTTACCCATTTAATTTGTACTCCAGAGAGGTTTTCCTCTTATTTGTATAACTGATAAGTGTATCTATATCAATTGGTAGCTTTGTGTTCTTTTTTTTTTTTTTTTTTTTTTTGGTTTTTCGAGACAGGGTTTCTCTGTAGCTTTGGTGCCCGTCCCGGAACTAGCTCTTGTAGACCAGGCTGGCCTCGAACTCCCAGAGATCCGCCTGCCTCTGCCTCCCGAGTGCTGGGATTAAAGGCATGCGCCACCACCGCCCGGCTTGTGTTCTTAATATATAAAAGGGGTAGGAAGGCTTATATCAGTTACTGTAATAATTTTTTCATTTATTTTATGTGTATGAATTTATGTATGTGGACCATGTACATGCCTGGTACCTACAGAGATCAGAAGAGGGAGTCAGATTCCTGAAACTAGAGTTCTGGACAGTGAGCCACTATGTGGATTCTGGGGACAGAACCTGGTACTCTTTAACTGCTGAGACATCTCTCTAGCCTCCTATGTAATATTTTCTGGTAGAGTCTGTGGTCCATAAAGTGCCTTGGTTTCCAAAGGGCAGTTTAATGACAATAGTTAATAGTACTACTACTTGACTCTCTTGTATTAATCTTGCTTTAGTTTGTTGCAACAATGAACATAAGGCTATGTTGCTGAATTATATTAGTATGAAGTTGTATGTATGAAAACTTCTGTCTGTCGAGACAGGCATATGATCAATTCCTAGTTCCTTCAACAATTTGACTAATACTAATATTAACTGTGATATAAAGTGTGAGTTACCCGGATCTCCCTTTGATGTTTTTCTGTACTCAGAATAGACAGGGGTTTCCTAGACACTGCTGCTCTTAGGTATAATGGACTACAGGTGTCCAGGCCTCTAGTTCTTTTACTTTGATTTTTGAAAATTGTATAATTTTGAAATCTTTGGATCTCAGAGTTGAGGCCTCTGTTCTCTGTATGAGTTTTCATGTAATAATAACTCACTATATTTCTGCTTACCTATTTCCACTGATAGAGAAATATTCAATATCAACTCACTTTACCTTTTGGACAAGCTTGATAGTTATTAAGTCTTAATATTGAGTATCTCAAACTTCGTGCTAGAAACAGGTGCTAATTAAGTTAATTTTAAGCTCTGAAATCACTTTATAAAATTATGTATGCTGCCATTCTCTTATGAGACTCCAAAGAAATATATAAACAACACCTTTCCTTCAAACCTTCTGGTCCCACGGATTTCCATTACTTACCAGTGATCTGCTCCAGAGGCATTTTGAGTTCTTTACTTTCTCCTTTGACATCTGCAACACTGGGTAAAGTGGGCTTTTGTTTCTTTTTGCTGGAAAGTGTATTTGCTAAATCCAGCTTATTTTGAGGGACTGTACAAAGCTGATCCGTTTGCATCTTATTTTATATTTCCTTTCTGTTAAAGTAGGCACCTCCATCCTCTTCCATTGGATGCTTATTCATCCCACTTGGCACTATTTAGCTTAGATTGTATGTGTTACTTTTTAGTGTTATAAACAGATAAAATATCTGTGCTTACTTATAAATCAGTAGATTTATTTATAGTCTGCATACTCCACAGTTGAAGATTTTTCATTCAGATGAAATGTCTGTTAGTCTGCCTTGAATTTTTGTTCTGGAACTTCCAAAGAGAAACCCAGAGTTTTCCTCTTAACAGTGTTGCTCGTCTGCACTGCTGGCAGGCACATCATGCACCATGCTCAATTCTGCAAAATGAGCACACATACAGAGAACTTAGTAATCATGTTCAAGTGGTTGCTTTGGGTGGAAGGAGGGTAATCGGAATGGAGTGTGAGATAAAGAGAACTTAGTTCATTAAAATACTTACTTTTTAAATCAGTAATATCAGATTGTGTTGCAGATTTAACTCTAAACAAGAAGACTTGAATTTTGACCTTGAAGTCTGCTTTATAGTGTACTTAGAATGAGTCTCAAGTTGTAATATGACACTCTTGATATTCACTAGGTTCATTGAATCTAACTAGATATCAAAATCGGGATCCAACATGTTACTCTTCACTCCAAGATATAATTAAAGTTTGGTTATAGTTATATGTCACAGCAAGTTCTGACAGTTTCAGACCACTGGAAAAAGCTCTGTTGATGTAGATTCAAGATTGAGAAAAGTACATTTATTAGTACTTCTATCCTTCTTTCTTTTTTTAAAAATTCCTCTTACTGTCACTCTAAGAAAGAAATACTTTAGTTGCTTTTACGTAACAGTGAAGTTCGGAATTTTATTTATGTGTAAACCCTTGTATTACAAATATTGTATGCAGTGTATATGAAAAGAGCTTGAGTCATATGAGATAATACATGAATTTAATGAACAAAGTACTAGTATACATTAGTGATTTTACGTATAAATATTTATAACAATAATCAGCTCTTTGATTTGTTGTGACTATTTATATAAAAGCAACTCAAGTACTGTAATTACCTTCACAAACTACAGAGATTCCATTTAAAAGTATGTTCAAAGTTGGGTGTGACTTTTTTGTTTGTTTATATCAATCAATATATATATATACATATATATATACACACACACAC
This sequence comes from Chionomys nivalis, assembly GCF_950005125.1. Taxonomy (NCBI): domain Eukaryota; kingdom Metazoa; phylum Chordata; class Mammalia; order Rodentia; family Cricetidae; genus Chionomys; species Chionomys nivalis. Next base: position 52,159,242 of record NC_080088.1, on the reverse strand, counting down.
ACACATAACTTTTGTGAATACATTCCTTCCGAAGGTAGCATCTTGAATTCACCATGGGTTATTGTTATTTTGGAGTAGACTCCTCTTGTGCTCATATCAGGAATACTCCTGTGGTTATAACATGACAAGAGCAAGAGTCTTTCTGCCATATATAGCTAAAAGGTACAAAGATTTTTTTTTTATGGATAGTAGAGGTAGTAGAGGAGTTTTTGTTCTTTTGAATATCACAATATACTTAAAACATTTTCTTTGGCAGCTTCATATATGTATATAAACTGTCTCCATCTTATCCATGCCCAATCTCCCTCTTCCTCTAGAATTCCTGCTTCATACTTCCTCTTCCTGTGTTCATATCTTCTTTTTAGTAATACGCCAAGTCTAATCAGTGATTCCTTTACCTATATGGGTGTGGGGCAGTTCACTGGAGCATAAGCCTCTTACAAGCATCCATCAACTTCCAGTAACTCTTCAGCTAGGGGTGTGGTCTTGTGGGTCTTTCCTCCATTTATACTGGAATATTGACTGTCTTGATCTTGTTCAGGTCTGTATGCGGGTAACCGCAGCAGCTGTGAGTTTGTGACTGTTTATAAGACAATTTCAGTCTTCCTCCCCATTCTCCATTTCTTTCATATTCATTCTCATTCTCCCTCTCCTCTCCTCCCCTCTCCTCCCCTTCTTCTCCTCTCCTCTGTATTCCCTGAGCCTTTTAGGGTGATGAGGTGATAAAGATGTCTTATTTAGGACTGAGCTTTCATCTCTCACCTCCTCTTTGCCTGTAGACCAGTTATAAGTTTCCACATTAATTGCTGACTACTTAAAAATGAGGTTATCTGACCAAAGTTAAGAGAAGCACCAATCTATGAATATAAACATAAATATTTAAAAAACAGTTTGACAATATGGCTATTTAGGAAGACATCAGTAGTAAGTTCCCTCTAGGACCTGTGATCTCCCCAGTATGAGCCTTTGTCCAGATTTACGGTACCAGGCATGAATTCCTTCCTATGGAGTAAGCCTCAAATCCAGTCACAAAGTGATTGGTTACACCCCTAATGGTCATGCCACTATTGTACCATGGGTGTATCATGACTGGCCAGTTGATACTGCAGTATGCAGGATCTAGCATGGGTAAGACCATTGATGTCTTTTCTTCCCCAGCATCCTGTCTGGCACCTTCTGTACTGTGAAAGTTAGCCAGCAGAGGCATTTTTTAGTAAATCCTAGCTTGATTTCTCTGTCAACAATACAATTTTTTAATAAAAAAATGCACTTTGTTTAAACAAGATCACATAATTTGTGATTATAACTTTATATTTTAAAATTATCTGTATAATTTAATTTAGTAATAAAGGGAAATGAGAAAGACCAATGCCCTTTACTTTTTAGGACAGACCATTTCTTATTTAAAATAACATAAATTGCTGATTACTTGACTTTCTTTTTTATCATGTGACTTTTGACTAATTTCTTAATAAGAAAAGAAATTGATGAAGTGAAAGCAGCCATGGGAACTCTTTCTTATGTCAAAGGACGAGGTCTTGGGTAGAAGTCAAGGTTTCACCAGTGGGATTCACTTGTAGAACCCTTCCTAAAGGTACAGGTGTGAATTCTTAAAGTGTGTGTCGGATGGTTTGGCTAATTTACTTTCCAGCTTTGTGTGCAATGCCATAGAGCTAATGAATTTCTGTAAAGTACCTGGTGGTTCCCTGTCAGTATTGTAGTTCCCCAGGCGAGCTATGCTCAGGGGCCTTCGTATTTCTGACATAGCTGTTGGTGAATATGGTTTTATGCTCTTTCTAGAAGTGAAACTTAATCTGCCTTAAATGTGTAATTTCCCCTCCCTGAGAAGGTCAAAGGCACATTTGTGCAATTCATAGGCACATAAAAGGGGCATTCAGCGCCTCCCTGCCAAGCCATTTGTGTGGACTAATACCTGCTCATTTTCCACATCTACTTATAGAAATTCATAGTTCTACTGTGTTCCTTGAAACAGTAATCTCATGGAAAATGATAATTATGATAAAATATTCATATTATCAAATCAGTTAATGTATACTGAAATTGGTAGGAGTAAAAAGTGGCTACTTAGACTGGTCAGAATTAAACATATGCTGAAGCCACTGAAATTAAAATAGGACCTACAGGGAAACACCATTTGAGAGAGTAGCAATTCATTCTGCATGCTCTGAGAATATTTAAAGCAAATTTCAATGTTTTCACAGTATTATTTCATTGGGTGTTTTTCTATCTTCTGGTATTAACTCCATGATGAGATTACCACGACAATGCTTATTGAGACTCATTGAATAGTAAACACTTTGCATTTATATCACCTCCTGACAGTTCTGAACATGAGGAACTCACAGAGATCCACCTGCCTCTGTCTCCCGAGTGCTGGGATTAAAGGCGTGCGCCACCACCGCCCGGCTTTGTTTTGTTTTTTGATGAGGAATAGAGAACCTGAGAGACTTTGGAATTGACCCACATTTGCAGGATATGCCTCAGACTGCTAGACTGCTAGATTTAAGACAGTTCTATACAAGTGACCGTACCCTGCCATTTAGGAGATTGTGGGCACAAGAAAAGGTTGTTTTCTTATTTGTCTACATTTCATGTTCTACTTTCTGATGTAAGACTTTTGCTGTAGTCAGGTCTGCCTTCTATGTCTTCTAACATGTCTCGCAAGCCGTGCTCCTCGTATTGAACACTATTGCTCATCCTTTCCCTCTTCCACTCTCTTCCACCCTCTCTGACTGCCACCTCTATTTCAGATTCTACTTTTATCCATCTCCTGCATAGCATAGCAGTCACTGTGTGCATACCAACTGGTGTGTGTGCACATGCGTGTGCGCGCTCTCATGTACATGTGTTTGCATATGTGTGCACTTGCATGTATGGATGCACCAAGGTGGCTAGGCTGGCTGATAAGTGCACACCAGGGTTCCCTGGTGCTTCTGCTTCCCTAGTAGTACTAGAATTATAAGCCTCTTTTCCAAAGCTTGACTTCTTCTACTTGAATTCAAGTTCTTATGCCTGCAAAACAAGCATTTTGCTGGCTGAGCTATCTCCCTAGCTGACGTTCTAACTTTGAAATAAAATTGTTTGCTTACCATGTTATTATTTACTATATATTACTATATTATTGTGTGGCTTTTCTGTGTGCATAATTTATCAGCTATATCATCAGTATGACTGTTATGCATTTTATGCTAACACATAGTAATAGATCATTAATTTCTTAAACAATGGAAGATTACTCTTCTGTTCACAGATGAGTAAGTAGAAGATAGTTTTTAAAACACAATTTTGTAATTGGTGCAAAATTGCCATTTATTCTTTATGGCATTTCTGGAGGGCACTATTAGACAGTGAATGTAGTATTTTGCCAATACTAGCTAATATTTTCTGGAAACTTTTTGTAAAGTAAAGAAATGGACAGTTTTTGTAATTCCTGATAGATGTAGGGGGAATTTGTTTGCTTTTATTCTCATTTTTAGTGTTTCTTAGTGGAAAAGGTCTGGGTTATGAAGAAATGCCAGGGGATGGGAAGGTGACAAGATCAGATTTGCATGTTCCTTTAAAAGATTTCCATTCTTAGTATAGCTGACATTTGTAATGCCAGTTGAAAGCTGGTGCCTGGCCAAAAATGCTTGTGAAATAGTTGTGGTTTAGACTTCAACTATAAAAAGACAGGTAGGTAATAGTAACTGAAGGGGTTTATTTATTCTTTCTTAATGTTAACCACTCTCATGCATGCACACACATACATGTGTCCTGGAGATAATCTCTCTCCTTATAAAGATATTTTATTTCAGTGAATGGTTTAGCTGGAGATCAGTGCATGCCTTTTCTAGTTCTGGTCTGTGGTAGACCACAGTGACCCGAGGTATACTATTCATTGGCTAAAACTGCATAGCAGTGGGCCTAACAACCTCACTCTACATAACCGTGGAAAGCATCAGATGCTGTGATTCAGGAGGTTAGAAGAGTATATAGAATAGCGGGAAACACATGTACAGGACAGGGGAAACTTTTTTAAAAACAAACATGAATATATGTTACAAACATGAAAAACAGAGTTTAGAGTTTGTAGTTCACTTCACCTATAAACGTGCAGTGTACATGTAAAGGAGTAAATTGAAGAAAAATCTTATTTGTGTAAAAACTTAAGACAAGAAGTGTCTTTTAAAGAAAATCTGTGTTGAAAATAAAGATTGGAACATATATATATATTGTTTGGAAAATGGAGTATGCTAAGCAGATTTAGTGACTGTAGGCACTAGAACTCTTAGATTGTAGAGTGGGCTTGTTTTGGCTATTACAGATTATAGTGACTCAATAGAGTTTTTGTCTCTTTCAAATCAGAAACATTATTGGACGTAATAATTCAAAAACCTGATGCTTCATAGTCATCCTTTATCCTTTTTCATGTGTAAAAACATGAGTTTTCTGTTTTCAGGAGCTTGGAAAAAAAATGTTTCCTTTTGTACCAGGTTGACTCTATTGTTCTTGAGCTATATAAATGGAGAGGCCTCTGCATCGTGCATTGTAGCATGCCCAGCCATTTCTTTTAATTTGAGTATAATTGTTCCTTAGCAAATAATTGCAGTCCAGAATGACTTTTATTGAACTTGATTGAATTAGGGGTATGTATGAGAATGAGTTGGTTAGCTTAATCTATTATCCAGAGAATTGATGAAAACATCAGAAAAGCAGTCATTCATGGGGAATAAATATGCTTCTGTGTAAGTGGGCGCATAGTCACCTTGGGATCCTTTCTGCACTGACTGAGTAGTAGCAACATTGGGGTGCTTAGCACAATTTTGGCTTAGAAGCTTTTTGTTTTGTTTTTTGATAATATACTTTTGAATACTATGCTGGACATTAACACTAATTAGAGGTCTGTCTCAAGGTAAGAAGTGAGACCTCACATTTTCTAGTATCACAAAATTTTTTCAATACACAGTTCCCCAAGGGCTGGACTGTACCAGAAAGCTGTTTACTTCAGGATATTTCATCAATTGATTAAGCTATCCTTAGGATAGGTTTGTCACTTGCGCTGTGTGTGATAAGAGGTGAATAATATATATTTAATAGATGGTGTTTTCACTTGCTATGATAGCTTCTCAGAGCATATCCATGTTAAGATGTGTTATATCAGGGTTGCTCTGGTAGGCAGAATCATGGGTGTGGAGCAGAGGTCTGGAAAATGGAAGGGGCACCCATTGAGCCAATTGGAGCTGACCATGGAAAAAGTTAGAATTTTGAGGGGGTGAGTAGGCTTGAAAAGAAGCCTAAGTAGGACCCAGAAAACACAGGTAGATACTTGGTTGTTCAAACAATAGCCTACTTAGGCTTTGAACTAAAGGTACAATCAAATCACCATTGGGTTTGCTTGCATGAGGGCTGTTGTCCCCCACCCTCCCTCTTTCTGTGTGTGTGTGTGTGTGTGTGTGTGTAGGTCAGAGGATGATTTGTGTGAATCTCTTCTTTCAACATGTGGGTCCTGGAGATGCGACTGAGGTCTTCTGACTTTGGTGCCTTTTATGTGCTGAGCTATTTTTCTGATTATAGATTTTTTTTAAAATACTGTTTTAAAGTAATTTATATATCTTATGAAAATATAGACTTTTATACCACTTATTTGTTCACTTTTGGAGATTGTGATGTTTACTTCCTAAAAAACATTATTTTGAATATATTCATGTATATCTAAATCATTCATTCTTATATATATACATATAATATGAGAATATATCTAACACATATAACATTTGCGCTATACATATACATATAATATCTCCTTTGTAGTTAGCTTAAAAATAACTGGTTTTCCCACTTCTAGCATTCCCCAGTTATTTGTCTATGGTTTGGACCCTGTGAACTTTCTCTTTCTTAGCATGTCCCTCAGTGTTTAAGTTCAGGTCTCTTTTAGGTAGCCATGTTGGTGAGACTTCATGGGTGTAGCTTCCCTGACATGGCTAGGAGACACACTCTCACTACAAGCTTCCTGTTCCTCTGGCTCTTAAAATATTTCCATTGTTTCTTCCACAATGGTCCTTGAGCCTTAGGTACAGGAATTGTGTTATAGATATATCAACTGAGACTGGGAACCCCAAACTTAGTTGTTTTCTGCATTTTTTTTTATCAGTTTTATATTTCTGTAATGGTCTCTTTCAAAAAGAGAGATTTCTTTGTAGGTGAGAACTACCCTTATCAGTGGATATATTAGAATGTAGTTAGGAATTATGGTGGTTTTTATCCAATATCAAGGAGTCAGCCCTAAGATCATCATATCCATACAGGTTGCATCATATAGAGTGAGCATGTTGTGTTTGTATATTTAGGAATATATGTCTGTGAATAGTAATAATTAAAAAGAGGCCATTAATTTGAGATAGAACAAGGGATGGTGAATAGAAGGGGTTGAAGGAGGGGAAATGATATAATGTTTTAATTAAAAATATGCCAGGCGGTGGTGGCACACGCCTGTAATCCCAGCACTCAGGAGGCAGAGGCAGGTGGATCTCTGTGAGTTCCAGGTAGCCTGGTCTACAAGAGCTAGCTCTAGGACAGGTACCAAAGCTACACAGAGAAACCTTGTCTCTAAAAACAAACAAAAAAATAAAAATATTATTAAAAAATGACTGATTTAAAAATTTTAGCCTTATTTTCAAATATCTGGAGATGACTCAGTAGTATCTTGTGTGAAATAATATGAGATCATTTAATATTCATTATTTCCTCTGCTAATAGCAGTGACAATCATCGATTTCTGACAATAACTTCATTGAATTATAGCACATTTTTTTGATTAAAGAGCCATATTTTACATATCCATGTTGACTGATTAAGAAAAAAAGCAAAAAACATTTAGATAAGTCATAAAATAACTGATTAAGAAGCTCTAAGTAAGTAGTTAATATTCAATATGTATAGTATCTTTCCTTTTTAGTTGAGTATAGATTTATTACCACTGAAGCAAGCTAGAAATTGTTTCAGAAAGAACATGAAATAACTGATTCTTTAACAGAATATGATTTCAGAATATGTCTGTACTTCTGTTTAATCTCTGTGTAATTTGACTTCATGTTTTGTTGCTGATTTGACTATCTTCCATTTCCTTAGTTTTTTTTATAGTTAGAAAAAAAATTTTTGTTCCAAGTTTGATCTGTGCCCCTTACCCTTAGCTGTTTTCTTTTTTGTTCATTTGTATCACTTTATTTCATTCATTATGTTTAAATTATTCAAAAGAAGTCAAAGACAGTACCACAGAATTCAAGTTTCTCTAGCTGAGTTGGGCCAAAAAAAAAAAGTAACTTGAATTTAGTGCGAATGTCAAATTCACAGTTTCCTACCTAGCAGGAGGTTTGTCTGTAAATGTCCATTTCATTGTAGCCAAAGTTGGGGAATTGACTGCCTATAATTCTGAGTCTAGGTAACTTGACTCTGCCTTGAGTAATGTAGGGACTGTCTTTTTAATATTAAAGTCAATGATAAACAGTTTGGGTCATTTTCTCTAAAAACCAGTGGTTAACAAAGGAATATTTGCTCTTTTATCTGGGATTTTTTTGGCCAAAGGAGATGTGTCGTCTTTGTTTGAAAGGTCTTTGTGGCTCTCATTTTAACCACTTTGCTATGTGTCTCCCACAGAATCCTGCTGCATCACAGAAGCCGGAAGTTCTGATGTTCCATTGAAATCACAATGGAAAGTCTTGACTTGACTGGTAAGAGCTGCTCTGGACATGCATCTTTCTTACATACCTGGAAGCAGTGAGGCAGTCAAGAACCATGTGCTATCAGAGCTGGTCTCAGCCTTTTCCCATTCGATGGATTCACCTTCCATATTGATCCGGGAAGTGTGACCCTTGTATAATTTCTCATGTCAGTGTTTTTGTGTGTAACATTTTAATCTTCATCAAGTAAGTTAAACTTCTTATAGAATCATGAATTTTAACTTTGCAAAATCTCTTGTTTCATTACAGCATGTGTTATTGGTACAAGTCAATCTGTTGAAGTTCGACATAAATTGCACACCTAACAGATACCTAAGTGGTTAATCTGTCTTGAAGCAACTTTTCATATAGTATTAACCTTAGGTAAAAGATGAACCAGCAGCCATTATTACCTAATGACAATCATATACAAGTGTGTGGCTGTACCACTTAAAGTATGAAAACATTTAATAAAGAAAGTTTGGGTTGTAAAATAATGTACACATGAAAAATTGTATCATCCTTCGAAACACAATCTGTCCTTTTGTACAAAACTTATTTTTTAAACTTTTGCTTTAGAAAAAAAGTTCTTTATCAGCTTTAAAATACGCCAATAATATTTTAAAGTTAGTTTTAGTAATAATGATATTATAGTTTTCCCAGTTTTGGAATAGAGTATATGATTAGTAGTACATGAATACTGTGTGAATAGATGTTTTAAGATTATAGAAATTAGTGTGAATTAACATAACCAAGTATATTGCATAGTCCTATCACAGCTTTTAAGAAAGATGCTTACTTAACTTTTCAGAATTTTTTCTTGTTCTAAAACATTTTTGTAGCCTATTAAATGTCTAAAATAATTGCATCTACTTTACTCTTTGAAGAAGTATATTACTGGATGTTATTCTTATGCTGGAGCATAAATATATTGCTTTTATCCTTTTGAATGTCATTTTCTGGATATAATACCTAGTAAAAAGCATATAATCTTATTTAATATATATTTATTGTAAGCACATTTAAACACCAACAAAATCTTAATATGATTAAGAGCAGACTTTTGTTACTGTTTTTCCTCCACCCTGTACCATCTTTTAAGGTTTCATTTTTACTGATATAAATTCTGGCTTTGAGAAGGCCAATCTGAACACAAGCTTTTACTGAGTTAGTAGGCTACAATATGGGATATTTGAGAGTTGATCGGAAAATGTTCTGTATGTTTTTTATTCCTAATCCAAAGGAGAATTTAGGGAGGCCTAAAGAAAAATTTGTGTCATACATATAAGTGCATATGTAAAAAATAAGGCAGGACATTTTATTTTACCTATTCAGAAAACTAAGCCATAAATAGGCCATTTTATAACAAGTTTGACTAAGTAGTCATATGATCTTTGATTTATGAATGAACTAATTTTTTGCAATAAAAATATGTTACAATGACTCTAAATAGAAATAGTAGACAGAAATTTAAAATGTTGATAAAGTTTAAGGTGAAATTTAATTGAAGATATGCTTCTAGTGTATATTTATGTGTGTTTATGTAATCTTTACATCATAAATATAGTAATAAGAATCAGAAAAGATGACATACAAAATCAAGAGTAATCTAGGAATTGACAAATGGATGTCAGGGTCTAGTAAATTGAGAAACATCAGTCAGCTTAGACAAAATTATCTTTTGTTATCAAGTGTCTTAGCCAGTGTTGTATTACTTTTATATACTTTTATATAAAAGAGAGCATTTAATTGGGTGCTTGCTTGTAGTTTCAGAGTCTATTCTCATTATAGCAGGGAGCACGGCAACACACCCATAGACATGGTGCCAGAGAAGTAGTTGAGAGTTAAACCAGAAGGCAGCTGGAAAAGGGAATGACTTTGGAATTGGCATGGGCACCTGAAACCTCAAAGCCCACCCCTAATGACGCATCTCCCCGACAAGGCCACGCCTCCTAGTCCTTTCAGATACTTCCACTCCCTGAGCATTCAAACAAATGAACCTGTGGGAATCGTTTTTATTCAAACCACCACATGGAGTTCCCAAATTTTCATGGTATCTTAGGGTAAAAGTTATTTTCCTTTTTTGTTCACAGTCATAGCTACTCATGCTCTTTATTCAGGGAACGAAACTGAAGGAGCGTTACCTTATGAGACACAACCTTAAGGTTGAAAGAAAAGCAATTGTAGATTCATAGCTTTAAAATGACTGTGTGGAGTGATCTGTGCCATTGTCTTTCATATTTCATTGCCCCAAACAGATGACTTGGTCAAAAATGTTTATCTGGGAGTGGCTTTGGAAGTGGAGTAGGATCAGGTGGGACAGGTTGTCTGTATGTTCAAAATAACCCTCTGTACTTAGGTTTAAAATTACAATAGGCTTAAAATTCCAAGCAGCCCTTCAATAGGTGCATGTGTTTAACATAAATTACCTGAGCACAAATCCATTTGTTCTGTGGAATACTATCTCTGCCCAGTTTTAAGAAATGAATCGCTGACATGATTACTTATTCTTTTTTGTTGTTTGTTTTTCAAGATGGGTTTTTCTTTGTAGCGTAGTCTCCTAGAAATAGCCCTGTAGACCATGCTGGCCTCGAACTCACAGAGATCTGCCTTCCTCTGCTCCCTGAGTGCTGGGACTAAAGACGTGCACTGCTGCCACCCAGCTACTAGTTCTTTTATATTTGAACTTTAGACCTTTGCCCATCACTTTCTCACATGCACATATAACTGAGATTATTGTCTAATAAGTACTTTGAAAATGAACAAGTAGTGCTGTGGACTGGACTATCTGCAGTTTGTATATAGATTTGGGAAAGGAAAATATGCTCATAATAGTTTATGACTTAAGTTTTATAAGTTATTAAAGCTTCTTTTCAAGTAAGGATTCAAATATGTATCCTAGGCTGATCTTGAATTCATGATCCTCCTGCCTCAGCCTCCCAAATGCTGAAATTAAAGGTATGCACCATCTCAGTGTTCTTCTGAATTTTGCTACCCTACTTACAATGAAGAATTATCAAATAAGAGACAGTAAAACCTACACTGTGTGAGAAATATGTGCAGAGTTGTATATACTGCTCTGTGTACCTAGGTGTCACCCAGATAGACATGTACCTGATACTCTGCTTTCAGCATTGTTGGTGTTGCAGATTATCAAGTAGGTATACTATAGAGAAATCAGTAAAGGTTTAATATCAGCCGTCACTGTCAACCCCAGTAATGCCAGACCTCTTCCTATAGCAATTACTTTATTGAGCAGTTGAAGGACAGAAACACACAGGAGGACTCTTTGAGTTCATTTGGTGAAGTGAACATTTAGATGGATGAAAAGTTTCAGGTCTGAGGTTTAGTTTTTTCAGTTACAGTGATAACATTGTCCTTTTCTTTTTGTATTTTCAATTAGATTAAAAAGTAGTGGGTACTCCAATAGTATTTTATGTGTACTTCATTTTGTTGTTTTCCACCCACCCCCTTTTCCTGTTGTCATTTTCCCACCTAGCATTCACCCATCTACTTTGTTAGTTGTCTTCCCCAACTTCCTTCCTTATGCATCTGTCTTTTCTTCTAGTCACTTGGGCCCCTTTCTAATTTTATCTTTTATCTAGTGTAGTATTTACTCACGCCTGTATACCTGTGCTAAGAGACACTGCTTTTCTTTATTCGCTTCGAGACTGATTCACTATTTAGAAAACACGAGGTAAATCTTTCCAATAAGATTATTATAATAGATCCTGTTGCTAGTGAAGGTGTTCCACTCTGTCCATCCGTCTGTTCGTCCGTCCGTCCATCTGAAACATTTGAGTTTCTAAGTGCCTCTATACTTTAGATTGTTTTCTTTTTAGTGCTTATAAATACATATCCTTGTTTGAGCCTGAGAGATGGCCTAGTGGAGTGCTTATGGGGCAAGTATGAGGAACTGAGTTTGGTGTACACTTAATAATCCAGCGCTGGGGAGCCGGAGATGGAAATTCTTGGTGTTTTCTAGCCAAACAACATGTCCTAATCAGTAAGGTAGTGAGGTTCCAAGATGACATAATGGCCCTAAGTCAAAAAAAAAAAAAACAACACTGGAGGTTGGCCACACACACACACACACACACACACACACACACACACACACACACCGAGCAGACCTGCATACACACATGTCTACGTGAATGTGAACCCACATGCACACATAGTTTTATAGATTGCCAGCTTCATAATACTCACTGCTGCTTCTTGAAATTTAATAGGCATAGGCAGAAACAACAACTTAGCGTTATATGGATCACATTTTTGTGTTTTGTTTCTGAGCTTTAGGATAATTTTTAAAATCACGTGTTGATTCTTGTGACCAAAGGACCCTAGACTGACCAATCTGAACTCACCTGGTCAGTATTAACAGACCTGACACTCTGAATCCCACTTAGAGATTTCAGTGACCTCTTTACAAAGGAATGTTATCAATTGCATTTATAATGGGTAGCGTAGACTCATGTGCTGAAGGTGTAGTCCCTGAAAGGTTCTAGAAACCTTGTGATATAGGATCTAGGTGAAGGACTTTAGGTCATTGGGGGAGTCTCCTTGGGGACTGTATCTTAACCCTAGCCTTTTTTCCCTCTGTGCTTCCTGGATACCCTGAGGTAAGCAGCCTCTGTGGCCCCACACTCTTGCCACAGTGATATTCAGCCTTGCTTCAGGCACAAAGCAGTGGTTAGAGGTTACCTCAGAAACCTTAGACCTAGAGTGAATACTTCCTCTTGAACTGTCTTTCTTAAGTGCTTGTCATGATAAAGGGTCTGACTAACACAAGGAAATAAAGAGAAGCTTAGAAGGTTAAATTAGAAGCCTTGTGTCAGTTGGCTAGGATATTGGGTGAATTTAAAACAGGGAACTTTGGTGAAATATCAGATATAAGAGATCTTAAAAGAATGCCAGGGTAAGTTTATTCTTTCCCCTCTAAAGGTAGACAAACTACCGAGTAGTTTTAAGCAAACGACATTGATAGGATTGAGCAGTAAAGAAGTAAGGACTGGTAAAATTGGTTTGGGGGCTTTGGTACTGTCTTTGTTCAGGAGAATTCTGTTCTGTGTTGTTGTAACGACACTGTCAGATTATGAAGTCTGGATATAACTTGAGATATTCAAATCAAGTAAGCCTGTAGTTAGAAAAATAATCCCAGGTATTACCGAAAACTGAATTTGAAAAAGCAGCATGTTGTTAGTAAAACCTGGCCAGTCACTAGAGGGCAGAGAAGCACTGTTCTTATGCCTGATGTGAAATTTTTTGTTTTAAAAATTGCTGAACATGATAGAAGGATAAATTGATGCAAACTGAATAGAAGTTTCTTTTTTTTTTTTTTGTATTCGTATTGTCTTGTAAAATTCAATGACATGCTTCCCACTGTGCTGAAGGAGCTTTTCTGGCAATTGCAGTGACTGCTTCTCAAAGATTATGGTTGAGTGTTAGTGTTGCTCAAGAGGACCTACAAACACTGATGGTTACAAAGGGTGTGGTCGTTTGTACATGGAGTGTCCTGAAATAGGACTGTAGTGTATGTAGATGGTTAGGTGCAACTATGAGACGATTCTTTATCGTTGTCTCTAAGAATTCACGAAGTGTGGTATGTTTTCATTTTCCTGATCAGCTCAAATATGTCAAAGTCGTAAAAGCAGATGAATTAATTCTCTTTCTAAAATCTTACCTATCTATCTGTCTGTCTGTCTGTCTGTCTGTCTGTCTGTCTATCGAGACAGGGTTTTGTCTGTGTAGCTCTGACTGTCCTGAACCTTACTCTATAGACCAGGATGGCCTTGAATTCGGACAGCCATCTATCTCTGCTTCCTAGGTGCTAGATTAAAGAAGTGCACCGGCCTAAAATTTTTATATTTGATCTGGTGACTTCACTCAATTTTGTTTCTGTTCTAAATTTTCTGGTTTTTTCTGATATATTTAAAAATATTCTTAGTAACATACCTTCTTATTGTCCTATAGGATAGAAAAAAATTACCTTAAAGTAAGTAGAATTTGAATTTTATTTAATAAAAATTTGTGTTTATAGGATATACCTTTCTAATAGAGACAGTACAGGATATCAGGAAAAATACTGAATTTTGGAGTCCGATTCGGCGCTCTAGTTTTTCATTTGTGACCTTGGGCAAATCACATTACCTCTGATTTTCATATTCAAAATTGGAAAAATGGTATTTTATTGTCGGAGGCCAGGTTGCTTTGAGCGTCGTGTGTGGACCTGGTGAAGATGAGTGTTGTTGGGTAAAGGTACACGATCAGGGAAACCTCAACAGTTGCTTTTAAACAGTTGATTGTATTGCTAGTTTAGTATGACAAGGGCACCACCACTTCATAATAGTACCATAAATGTGGACTTCAAACCAAACCCCAAGTTATGATTACAGACTTCTCTGTCTCTGATTTTCTTGGCTGCTTAATCCCTGCAGCTCTGACTAACTCCCAGTTCTGTATGTCTATCCTCTGATTATCTTTGTGTTTCCCCTCTGTTTCTCCTGACTGTCTCTGGTCTTTCTCTGTTTCTCCTGTCCCAGGCACCCTAAGGAAGACCCCAAGCCTCTAGCAGATGATATCATCTCCAGCATGTTATAGATGTGAAGGATTCCCTGGGATATTGAGAAATACCAGAGGCGAATTGTTCCACGGTAGTAAGTCAATCAGCATTTATATAGTGACTACTGTTCAAAGTACGGCTGCTGATACCTTGGGAGAAAAGTAGTAATCTAGAGTTCAGTGCAAAGGACACAAGTTTTTCTTCTCGGGGAATCTGGTAGGTTGGCCCCACATGCAAATGAAGACAATTTTAAAGCTGATAAAAATCATGTAAATGAGTTGTATTGTTTGTATGCTAAAGGGACATATGGTTAATGAGCAATCAGGTGGTATTAGCCAGATTTCTCACATGAGTTTAAAATGTGAGTTTGAAATAGGAATGAGAGAGCAGTAAGGAAAGTGTGGAAGTTATTTCTGCAGGCCTTTGGCTAGTGTGCTCACTTGTCTCAGGGACTCTGTTGGGATGGTAGTCAAATGAGCTTGATAAATTTTGGCCTAGCAAAACTTAACCTTTTATTCACTTAAAGGAGTTAGGTCAAGATTGCTGTGGATGTTTGCTCAGCATTAGCTTTTCTCCAAAAAAAAGTGACAATACAGAGCTCACTTATGATGAATGAAAATGTTAGCTGTGAACCTCTGAGACAGTGTGTGCAGAAAAATGGGTATGTTTTGTACAAATTTCTTCTTCAATTTGAGTTGAGATAGTGACAGGCAAAGGGTTTTTTGCCCACTGCAGTGATTTAAACTTGACTGTTGTTTGCCTCAAGAAAGCTCTGAACCCTTGAGCGTGACTCCAGGTGTACTTGCCAGTCTCTCCATTTATGTCCGTCACTCACTTTTCATTTCCTTAGCAATTCTTCTGGTATCTATTACGTTTTTATACAGTTCATTCCAACTTTAATATCCAAAGTTGTTCTTGATCTTGTGATATGAGTAGTACTTAGTGGTCTGTAACTTTAGCTGACAGTATCAATGTTTTACCACTGTCAGGCACTACTTACGCATCTGCATTCTGAAACTCCCGCAGAGGGTACCACGGTTTAAACTACTAGGGCTGCTAGTACTTACATAGCTAACAGTTGTTTATTGAATATAGAGAGGAAAGTTGTAAATGCAGTGTGCCCTCATATATCAGTCCTCTGCTCCGCAGCAATCATTTCACTAAATGATTGAGTATTGAAAGTAGTTCCGCTAGTAGGTGGCTGTGTTAAAACACAAGCAAATAAATAATGTAATCTTGAACTTCACTCTTGAAAATTACGTATCCTAATTAAGATGAAGAATAGTTGCTGTTGTCCTGGCTCTGTGTCAGCAGCTGGAATTTGTAGACCTAACTGGGCTTTAGGTCCCTGTTTGTATCACAGCAACCTGCTTAGTTGTGTCTCATGACCATAACATGCAGGTCATACATTGGACTTCCCTTTCGTTGCTTAGGATTGGTTTGTTCTAGAGAAAGAATACATTTTTTTTTCTTTTTTAAAGCAAGTATAATAAATGTCTTGACTTTCCTACTTCATCAGCACTAAAGCTTGAGTTCTGCCTTCTTGCCTCTACTTCTTACCGCCATCCCTGTGGTTGTGACCAGACTGATCCATCCTACCCTTTTGTACTTGCTGTACCACTTAATCCCAGGTCTTTTCTCACACTCCATTGACCATCTTTTAATTGTATTAGACTTCCCTGGAGGTGATGGATCTGTGTAACTGTTGCTGGAAGCAAGCTGTTCCTGACTTTCTGCTCTGGTTCTTCCTCTAGCGACTCCTGCTGAATGGCACAGAGAGGCCAGATTCCTTTTCTTGGTACCCTCCCTCTGCCTTCTCACGCCTATTGAAGCTTGGGTCTTACAATTCTTATGTGACGTAGTTTTCAGACTTTGTTGGTAAGCTCCTCTGAACTAAGCACCGAAAGTAATGATGCCACAGACCTGGCTGCAAAGGACAGGGCATACATACCCCAGCTTTCTGTATATCCTAAACATCTCTGCTGGGGTTGAGCTCAGTATTTGACCTTTAGCCCAGATCAAATAAATGGTTCCCTTTTGACCTTCAGGGTCAGAAAATAATTTGATCTTATTAGTGTTATTCGTCTGCTTTTAAAATCCCCATGTAAGTCTAACAGTGTTTACATTAAAGAAAAAAATTAGGTAAAAGGAGAAATTTTAATATACAAAATGAAAAAAGATAAAATATTTAATGATTTATTTTTAATAAAATTCACCTATATCTAAATCAAGGTTGGAATTGAAAAAATCGTCTTAAATTTTTTAATACCCATTTTTTTTTAAAATACCAGATTACTTATTATTAAAAGTATAGTTGTTACCTCCTACCTGTAGCATTCATGGACTGCAAACACCTGAGATCTGTTAGACTATATAGGTCTGAGGATAAGAAACCAGATAGCTATCATACTCCTTTACCATCTGCTTACTTAACTAAACTCTGGGAAAACATTTTTCCAGGTGTTCTGTTTTCTAAAGATGTGGTTAGCCATCTTAACTGAAGAACACGTTAGTTTTTGTTGCTTAGGAATGTAAGGAGAAAAGCATGCCTTTGTACTTGTAAAAGAAAAACCAGGAATTACATGAATTGAAAATTTTACTGATAGGAAAATGCTTTTGCTAACCACTCTCATATTGTCTCTTTGACTAATGTAAAATGTTTGATCTATTAAGTATGCACATTAATATTTCAAATTATCAGTATAAGTTTCTTTTATACTATTAATTCACTTAGCACTTTATTAATTTAGTTAGACTTCAGAGTGCGTTGCCAAACCTACAGCTGTAATTTAGTATTCTTAATTTAATGTCTTCTGAAAGAGAGACATGGTCCCTGATTTCAAGCAACAAATATTAAAAATAAACTAGTAGTATTAACAGGTTGAAGTATTCATAAACACGGTGGAGAGATTAACAAATATATAAACTTTTGACAGAAAATTTTCTTTCTGAAGGAAGATAGAAGTGCTAAATTAAGAGTAAAATTTCAGTTATGTATTCAGTTTTATTCTAACTTCATGGCTGTTTTACAACAAACCTGGAAATGAATATAAAGGCCCAAAGTTGATCTGTACTTAATTATTCAAATAATTATGCCAAAATCAGATTTACATGTATTATTAAAAAGCATTTAGTAAAGTAGTTTTCGCAGCCTCATAAAAGTTAGCTGTTGCTGGAACAATATTCATTTTGTCCAAGAGTTCACATATGGGTAAGAAAGCTGTGACGAAAAGTGAGCAGTAAATCTGTTTTCCTGAAGTTAATTTTCCAATATGTATCCATTTATTCTGCTACTTGGAAAATCCACATTTCTAAAAGGCTGACTAGGCATTATTGAATAAAAAATAAATCATGGACAACAGAGAAGATGGCACCTTAAGGCTGATCATTGTTCTGGGAAAATCAGTGTCCTCAAAGATGATTGCCTGGACACCAGCACATTTGAAAAAGGGTTTTCTTCTGCATGTCTGCCAAGCTGCTGCCTCCTAACTCTCTGATTGTGTATGTTTCTTTCATACTCAGCCAACTGACACTTAACTTCCTTTCTCTCTGTCTGCCAAGTACTGTGTTTCCTTTGAATGGTGGCATCATTGCCCTTAGGTTAAAGTCTGCTTTGAGCTTAGAGGAATTTTGGCTGCTTTTGAAAAATCCATTTATGGTTATTTGCTGTTATTTAATCCTTACACGGCACCTATAGATAAATTTGTTATAATTAGGTAGGTGGCGGTGTTGCCTCTATAAATCTTGTGCTGTTCAGTGAACTGGGTGTTTTATCACTTAGCAACCCGCAAGCTTCTAAGAAGCACACTTGACCCAATGAAACCAGTGCTTTGGGAATCTGAATCAGACAGCCTTTAGATTTAGGGGTTCCATTGGGAATGGCCAGCAAGTTCCTACGAGCTGTCTCCATCAACCTCCTATTGAGGACATAAGTATGTGAAGCTATGCTCTAATTTTTATGTGGTGGCTGGGGATTGGAACTGAGAACCTCATGCTTGTCTGCAAGGCCTCTCCCTTGCCTAAGTGTTTTTGACAGAATTGATAAGAATAAAATGAAACTTATTTTTGAATGGGATGATAATCTTGGTTTAACTAGTTTGCACTTAAAAATAGACTGTAGGGGTTTGAAGAAGTAAAGTTTAGTTTCTGATACCCAATGAATTACCCTTTACCAACACTGGCAACATGTCTATCTTCTACCTCTGAATTCCTTGTACAAAGCATTCTGGAAGGCTTTTTTTCCTTTTTTTTTTTTTTTTTTTTTTTTTTTTTTTGGTAGAGATAGATCTTTTCTTCCTTCTTTTTAAAATATTGTTAGTTTTTTTTTTAAATGTTACTTCTTTCTAAAGGTGATTTCTCCTAAAACGTGGTTGAAGAATATATATATACACACATATATACATATATATTTCAGATTGCTGTTTAACTCTTAAATATGTTAAATAGATGCCTTTTGTTGAACAAATATTTTTCTTTCTTTCTCTTTATTTTTGCCCCTTATTTTTATTTCTCTTTGTACAACCTGAATTTTCTTCAACAAAAGTGGCATTAGGTTTGTAAACAAGATGCAGCTGTCTTGAAATATGTTCATTGTTTCAGCTGGGCATCCTGTAGTTACCCAACAAAAGTTATTTGATTTGGGGGTAGCATCAAGAAATCAAAATAAGCATTCACATTCAGTTGTGGCAGCTCTAGGCAGTGTCTGTGCCTATAACTACAAGTCTTATCATGGGTAGCGCATGCTAATGTTGAGCTTTGCTGAGATTTGAGCTCACTGTTGAGACTGTTAATAAGAGAGATAAGAAACAGAGACCAGTATCCCTTCTGAATGTTTGATCCCCAAAGGAGCAGTCAAATCTTCATCTCAAGATTGATTCATGAAAGCTTACATCAGTTTATAACTAAGATGAGGGATAAAAATCTGTGTTTGTTCTTTAGTGAAAAGAAGTGAGTACTTTTTTTTTTTTTTTCGCCAGAGGAAATAAAAGAATGAAATGGACAGAACCAGAAGCACATGGAGAATGATGTCCCAGAGGACTTTTAGGAACTGCAGAATTGAGTGGAGCAGTAAAAACTATTCACACATTTTATTAGATCCATATAGAGCTGCAAACTGATGGTCTCTTTGAGAAGCCAGTGTTGTAAATATTTAGATAGGAAAAGAATATTAGGTCCCCAGGGTAACTGAATGTTCACAATGGAAGAGTGCATTGAAGTAACAAATAATATATTTAGAATGCAGTATATATAAGTGGTTTCTCAAGACAGTTTCTCTGTAGCTTTTTAGAGCCTGTCCTGGAACTTGCTCTGTAGACCTGGCTGGCCTTGAATTTACAGAGATCTATCTGCCTCTGCCTCCCGAGTACTGGGATTAAAGGAGTGTGCCGTTGCCACCCCGTGAAATCTTATATTTTCAAAGCCTTTTTCTTGTGATTCTTCATCTCTGATAGCCAAAGAAAGATTAGTGTATTTGGGAAAGCTTTAAACACCAAATCCTGACTCGTACTGGAACATTAGAAGTGCCGCCTTTAGTTTGCCCTGTCTCAGAGGAGTGTTCTTGTGGCTGCGCTGTGGAACGGAGTATTAGCACAGATGCCGTGGGTACACTTGTTGAGACCTTAAGGACCTCTTCACCTGAGCTTCCTGAGTACAAAAGTGATTATCTTACACATTCACCTATGATTCAGCACAGATTATAGAGGAAAGATTGTTCTTATGTTTGAATTACAGTCTGCAAAGTAAATATTGGTAGGATTGATCTTTCCGTATAAAAACCCTCGACGTGTACTCTGAATGGAAGGGATCTTGGATAATAAGACAGCAGTTAAACGTGTTGTTTCAGGGAAAGACCCTAAGTGGGAAGCATTTGGTGACCCTTTAGAAACTTCATTCAAAGTTCATGTTTTTGAAATTGTGTTGTACTGTGGGCAGTTCTTCAAGATGACACCTAAGTATAATGTTGAGTTTCATAGTGGCTGAAGTAGTTGAGTCCCGTGAGAAGTAGCTGAAATGAAGGAGAATTAAAAGTATATCCGCTGTTGTATTACAGTCCACAAGAGTAGTGTACCAAATTAATTTAACCTTTCTTGGAAAATATTAGGTTCTTATGATACATTTAATCCAGAAATGTTCTCACATAGTATTTTTCTTTTTTATCAAATGTGTCTGTCATAGCAATGGGTGCCCAGTGCATGTAGGGTCTCATATACTGTGACGAATACTGAGAAGAAAATAGTTACAAGGAAGAGAGACTTATTTTGGTCCATGGTTTCAGAGGTTTAGTTGACTATGAGCTTGGTCTTATTACTTTGGGCCTGAGGCAAATCCAGGTATCTGGGTGGAGGAGGCTGGAGGCAGCAGAGCTGCTTACCATAAACCACCTTGTCAGCAAAGAGGCCAGAGGGGTGGAACAAGGTGTCTCTGTAGGATGTGCCCATTAGCCTACTTCCTTCAGCTAGATCTGATTTCCCACCAATGTGCCCATTAGCCTACTTCCTTTGGCTAGATCTGATCTCCCACCACAGCATTCTATGGACCCATCACAGTTTAATCTGTTACTAGGTCAGAGCCCTCAGAATCCTGTCACCTTCTAAAGACCATAACTCCAGGTGGGACCAAGTCTTTAATATCAGACTTTGGGGAAGGGACAAATATCTTGTATCCAAGCTCTGATATACATTTATTTTTAATATCCAAAGACTCTTTGCCATTTTAATAATACGATTTTAATGAAATAGGATTTTTTTTTTGTGTGGAAAATGTCAATGATTTACTTTTTTCTTTTCACTAAAGTTGCCCTTAAAATTATATCTTTATGGTTTTCTTAACGATGACTAAAAAGGAATTTCAATATTGAAATTCTCAGCCATGAACTTGTTCTGCAGCTTGAGCAGATTTGTTACTTTTTTATCTGAGTTTATTTCAATGAGGAGGTTAAGTTAGGTACTCTAAGTTATTCTGACTCTGATTCTGTGATTGTTTTGAGTAAAGAATGGAGTTTTAGTTTGTTTTATATGACTATAACAGAGTGCCACAATCTGGGCAATTTATGAAGAAAATAATTTTTTTCTTGGTCCTGAAGCCTGAAATTCAGGTCAAGATGCTCATGTCTGACAAGGACCTTCTCTTTTCTTTATTCTGTGGTGGAAGGCGGGAGGGTGAAAAGACCAGGTGTACTAGAGAGGACTGTCAAAAACAATTGCATTAATTCTTTTTGAAGGTAATGAATTCCCTTCGTTAGTAATGGCATCAGTCTAGTCAGTGAGAATTTGAAAAATTCATTTGAAAAGTTCTTAGTCCTACACTTGAATTGGGAATAAGTTTCTAACATGGAGTTTGAGGGTCAGAATAAAGCTGTAGTTTAAGTCCACATAAGTATAAACAGTCTTTGTGACTCCAGTAGACGATGGTAATAGAGAAAAGGAGCCTCACAGTTTTTAAATTAAAAACACATTTATTTTTAAAGTTGTAATATAGTTAAATCATTTCATCTCTTCTTTCCTCCTTCCTACCTCTTTATTGTACTTCCTGCCCCAGATTCCCTCAAATTCATGGTCTCTTTTTCTTTGTTATTGTTGCATAGGTATATAACACAACATGCTACGTCTGTTAGTGTGCTTGTATGTATATTGGTTCTGGAATGACCACAGTGGTATAACCACAAAATGTAAAGTTAGTTCTTATTTAGGAAAAAAAGTAGTTATACTTATCTGATGTAATTTGACTCAAATCATTAATACCACTCCTGTTTTCCACAAGAAAAATAGAGCTTATTGGTACCTTATCTTTAATCCCTTTAAATTATAAATTAATGGCAAAGAGCCTGGAAAGAGGCATCATGTGTACTCTCTGGGTGCATAACTGGTGCTAGAAACGTCACCTGTTAGTGTGACTTTATTTTTTAAATAAGTGCCAGTACCACCTCTGACGCAGAAAGATGGATCTGAGTGTCCTACTGTTAGTAACTCACTGTATCACTGGCTTTTTAATTTGT
The DNA here is from genome assembly GCF_950005125.1 of Chionomys nivalis. Lineage (NCBI taxonomy): Eukaryota > Metazoa > Chordata > Mammalia > Rodentia > Cricetidae > Chionomys > Chionomys nivalis. The sequence continues at coordinate 52,136,969 of NC_080088.1, read as the reverse complement.
CACAGATTCCAAGTTTATCATAATTAAATAAAAAGATCCCTTTTGCACTGAAATGTTGAACTTTTATATCAGTTGAAAGTTCTTGGACAGGAAACCTTTGCTCTAGTAATGACTTTGGACTCTGGATGTTCAGCAGGATGACTGATCCAGTGTATTGCTGCCAAGTACGAGGAAGACATGGAGAAGTGTGGTGTGTAGAGTTGCTTTGACTCACCCTTTCCTTTGGCAGCGACTGCAGGCCTGTGGCAGCAGTACAAAATCTGTGTACTTGCCCATTTCAAAGCTGCTTTTCTTAGGCTCCCAGAGCAGTTTGTATAGAGATGGGGCCAAAGTAAGATGTCTACAGACACAGTCTCAAAAGCAATTCACATGTAACTACAAAGGACCCCTTTGAGATTTGTGTTATCACTATATTCCCCAGACTTCTTTTAAAGCTGTTGCAGAAGAATTGTGTTTGGGCTGTGCCTAATAAATCTTACTGAGCTGAAATCTGCTGTAGTGTTTTCCAGATTCCAACTGTAGGATTACTTAGATTTAGAGGGGCTGCTTCTTCCAGGACCAGATGAAGTGAACCTGAGTTAGCGATAAGTAAGATATCCAAGGCATTCATTTGCCTGAAGTTAGTATTTGCATCTGAATTACAGATTTTCACTCAATGTGCTTATTTACCATCAAAATCTGGTACTGTGAATATCAAGGCATAAATTCTAAAATAACAATCAGGATTTTAACCGTAATGTGAAAGTTAAATACAACTGTCAGCTGCTCCAAAAGCTTATAGGAAGACACAGGAAGCAGTCCAAGAAGAAAGAATGCGTGGTGTGTCTCCACTTTCTCTGAAAGACGGTGGGAGAGAAAAGATGTCACTTTAGAGGAATGTTAGGACTCTTCTCAAATAATGAGGGTGCATCCATGAATCCTGTGTGTGGGCCCGTGCTTCCCAAGCACCCCTGAGGCTGCACTGCTCCCACAGCTACAGTAAATCTAAGGACCATGTTGGTGGAAAACAGAAATGGCTGCATATGCCCATTTAGTGAACAATACAGATTCTCCCTTTTATAACTGATGGGTTTATTGTGGAATGATACCTCATCTCCTTCCTATGGCAGTGGTGATGGAAGACAACATAGTAAGTCCCTTATTTGATTTTCAGATCCACCTAGGTAGCAGTTTCCATGAGGACCCTGTAAAACCAAAGTGTAGAACATCTAAAGGATGATTTTAATGAAAAAGAATAAAAAAGTCAGTGTGGCACAGTGGAAAGAGCTCTAATCATGTGATCAAGAGACAATGAGCTTAAATATGCTGATAATTAAATCTGCTCAGTGCACTTTAGCTAACCTTTGACATCTGTGGATTTCTTTTTCTCCCTTTGTAAATTAGGTGGTACCCAATAATTGTATCTGTAGTCCCATCTTCTATAAAATGAATGGTTTCACTTGTAAGAGAATAACTCCTTAAGCTGAAACTGTTCTGCCAGGTGTAGCAGTAGTAACAAACGCAAAGTTCCTGGGGAAATGCGTTCTGACAGGCTGCATACAAACTTGTCAGAGTAGAGTATCTTTCAAATTAGTCATTAATTTTTGTATTGCAATGTGAAAATACTTTAAAAATGTAAAAAAGAAGCTTATATGATGCACCACCTTTAAAAAAAATGTAACAAAATTACTGCTCCCTCCCATCCTAGTTTGCTCTCTGTTGCTGTGATAAATGCTAGGACCAAAAGCCACTTGGTAAGGAAAGGGTTTGCTTGGCTTACATGTCTCAATTAGAGTCCATCACAGAGGCAAGTCCGGGTAGAAACTCAAGGCAGGAACTGAAACATAGACTGGAGGAACACTGCTTACTGGCTTACTGCTCATGGTGTCCAGAGGTAGCACCACTCATAAGTGAGTGAGCTGGACCTTCCCACGGTAACCATTATTAGGAAAACCCCCAGAGACTTTCCTACAGGCCATTCGGATGGGTCTGGTGCCTCACTTGAGATTCCCTCTTCCCAGATATTTCTAGTTTGTGTCAAGTTGACAAAAACCAACCAGCGCATGCTCCAAACCTCTTCTGAAATAAACAGAGCTCAAGTATGGACTATAGCTGTGATAATTCAAGTAATTAGCACTTTTACCTGATTAAATCTAAATGTAAATGCTTGTTTGATTTATGGAACGAATCATAATTGAAATAACTCTTTGGTCTGTTTTCTCAGCCATGTGTGTTTATGCCGTGCTTCCTTTAGCATTAATTTCATTTTAACTGGTTGATTTGTGTTTCTGCCCTGCCTGCTGGTACAAGAAGGCTCTGCAGCTGTGCTCTCAGACATGGCAGCACTGTTAGGAGGTCCTGCTGCTTTCCAACTTTCAGATGTAGTTTGGTTAGTTCCTATGGCTTAGAGTAACAGTAATTACCTGCCTAATGTAATTATAGTTCTTTATAATAATCTCATAATATTAGCACTAGTAAATAAGAACGTGTTTGTTAAGTCGGCTTTCCTTACAAACTATATGTGGACCTTGATTTGTCTTCTGGGCATCTTAAACTGATCTGTTCTTGTCCTTTGTGATGGTGGTAGAGGTTCAACTTCAAATTTAATATTAATATTGCCAATTGCACGCGCACCTGTGTGTGTGTGTGTGTGTGTGTGTGTGTTTGGTATGTTTTAGTCCAGCTAAGATCAGTAATTGGTGAGGAGAAACTGTAAGGGATGGCTACTTCCTCATGTGGAGAAACTTTTTACAGGATTATGTCATCGGAATTTTAGTGTGCATGATCCGAGAAACTTTACAAAACATCCACTAGATGGCACCTTATTATTGTATCCTAGACTTAGCCTGTGGCATTCCTGACTAGAGGGTGAAATTTAAACAGAAATTGTTTTCTCAGAATCTTGGTTGTTAATGAAAACAAGGGTTTGTGTAAACTTTAAAAATCACTGGACGGTGAAAACATTATCACAGCATTCTTGGTAGCGTGTGTTCTATTGGGAACCTGCTTTCCTAATCGTTTTTATATTTGCTATAGTTATGAAATCATAGAAAAATAGAAAACTGGTTATGACGATCATCACTTAGTCTTGGTTTCTTCAGGTGTTGAACATTGTGCTTTTAACGGATATAGCTTATATTTTTTTATGGTTCTGAAGTTCTTTATTCTTTCCCTTTCAACCATGTAGCCTAGGCAACCCCCAAACACTGGATCCTTTTGCCTCAGCCTCTATTCACTAATGGGATTCTAAGAGAGTGCAAGTATGCTTAGCTTCAAGTTCTTAAGGTTTTAAGTGCCATTGGCCTGATCTTTTGGAATATTTCCTATTCATTTTCCAAGTTATCAATAAAAATAGTAAGAATAGTGATGATGGACGCTAAAAAGAAATCCCACACTAGCTTAGAATTGAGTATAATAAAGGATTATTTATTTAGGGGTAGACTCACAGATCACAGTCCTCTGTACAAACGGGGAACAGGAACTGAATCAGCAGCCAGAAGAGAGAAGGAACGCATGCTTTACATGGGCATTTATAGGTTTTCCTACAGCATAATAGTACCTACAAGCTTAAGGTTCAGCCTTGTTCAGCCTGTTGCAATTTTAGAGTTTATGCTTTATAGAGTTTTATACCCAGACATGTTTTTGTTTTGTTTTATTTTTGCATTGTATGCTAAGGGAAAGCTAGAAATATTAAAATTATCAAAAAGGATAAAAAAAAAACTGCACTCACAATTCTATTACATAGAGGGAATGTTATAAGCAGAGTATTTATTCTTCTTCTGAGCTTTAAAGTCAAATATTTATTATGTATTTTTACAAAAGATAGAGCATAATTGGTCTGTCACATATGGTCTGTCACTTTTCCCACTGTTTATTTTTAATGTCTGTTAACAGCAAGTGTCAGTTGTTGCTGGTGGTTTCTTTGTGTTGTTTTTGAGATTGAATCTTACTTGCAGCTTGGGCTGGCCTGTTCTGGCAGTCCTCCTTCTTGGGCTTCCTGAGTGCTGGGATTGCAAGCATAGCCACCTTATCCAGGCAGATTTTAGTTAGTCTCCCACTATTTCTATTTAGCCTTTTCTCCTCTGTCTTCTCTTTCCTACAGATTTTGACATATAGTATATTGTAGTATTTACTGATAACATTAAAACATTAAAAGCAGCAGAGACGAAGCTGAGGTGATACTGTCATGAGTTTGATGCCAGCCTGGGCTACCTGGTAAGTTTCAGGCCAGTCTGGGAAAGAGTAAAGACCCTGCCTCACGCAGCAGCAAACAATCAGCAGAGTTGAAGCTGGCACATCCAGCTGTGGTTCTTAGGAATACTGATGCTAATGAGGCCAATAGCTCGTAGTTGCTAATTGTAACTTATTCAAGTTGATTTGATTGTTTATGTTCTCCGATTAATTGTAATGATAATTACAGATCTCCATATGCACTTATTCTGTGGAAAGCCACAGTTCTAAGTAGGGATATGACTAGGACTGAAGATTTCTCTATAGAGACTGCTGTTTCCTATTTTATCTATAGGATTTCAGGGCACAGAAAGATTGGATTATCCCCCAAAGTAAGAGTGAGCAAGGAACCCAGGAACTCAGCATGGAGGTTATGGATAAGAGAAACGCAGGAGTCTGTGCTGTTAAGTTTCAGCTCAAATCACATGAAATACCTGGATATAGCCAGCTGGAGTGGAGCAAGTAATCTGGGGTTTCTTTCAAAGACACATTTAAGAACATGGTCTCTAGTTTCTGATGTCTTTTTCTTTTTTTCTTAAATTTTTTCATACAATATATTTTGATCATATTCATTCCCTTCTTCCGAATCCTCCCGGATTCCCCCACCTCCTTACTCACCCTACTTCACGTTCTTTCTCAAACACACAAGGCGAACAGCAAGACTATACCAAAACAAGGCATGAAACAAAACATGCACACATACACAAAAAAAGTTATTTTGTATTGGCCAACTATTCCTGCATGAGGGTTGTCCTGGAGTGCAGCTGATAAACCCTTTAACAGACCTTTAAAGAAAACTGTTGTTCCTTTTCCAGCAGGTATTGATTGTCAGTAGCTTCTCCATTGGGGTGGGGCTTTGTGTCTGTTTCCTTTCTCAGTGCTGGCATTTAGCCTGGTTGTGAGCCTGTGTGGGTCTTATGCATGCTGTCATGGTCTCTGTCCATTCATATGTTATCAGTCCTCTTATGTCAGGAAGTGGTGTGGGAAGTCCTTCTGTATATGTGTTGCTTTTATTGGGTAATGAATAGAACTGTTTCAGCCAATGGCTTAGCAGAATAGACTAAGGTGGGAATTCTAAGCAGAGACAGAGGAGAAAGTAGGCAAAGTCAGGGAGAAGCCATTTAGCTTCCAAAGGAGACAAATGCCTCCACTGGAGCCCACTGAAACTTTGCCGGTAAACCACGAGCCTCATGGTAAAATATAAAGTAATAGAAATGGGATGAAAAATGTAGGAGCTAGCTAGAAATACGCTAAAGCTATTGGCCAAACAGTATTGCAAATAATATAGTTTCTGTGTGATTATTTTGAGGGCTGCTGAGAAACGAACAAGCAGCCTCCACCTACAAGGAAGGCACTGTTTTCTTGGAGTCATCTACCATGTCTGACTCTTAGAATCTTTCCATTTCCTCTTCCTCTCCCTGAGCCTTGAAATACACACACACACACACACACACATACACACACACTTTTTTATAATGATGTATTTATAATGATGTATTTATTTTATGTACATTCGGGATTTATATACTGCTTTCAAAATGGTGCTATATTTCTTATTGAATGTAAGATTCTAAGTTACCGAGTTCCTAAAATAGATAATCTAGATTCCAGTTGTGCATGGCACAGCTCAAGTCTTTCTTTGTAAGGTGGCACAATGTAAAATTTTTGATATGCAGTTTATATGACAAAGTAGTAATTCGAACAAGATTCAGTCTCAGATTTTGAGGGGCCTTTTGTTTGTTTTGTTTTTCAAAATAGGGTTTCTCTGTGTAATCCCTTGTCCTAGAACTCACACTGGAGACAACATTTGCCTCAAACTTGGAGATCTACTTGTCTCTGCCTCCCAGTGCTGGGATTAAAGGGGGTCTTAATACCACCCAGCATTGAGGGGGCTTTGATACCACCTTTTCTCAGCTTTGTCTGGGTCATAACTGCTGTGAGTATAGGAAGTACATGGTTCCCCAATTGCATAAACATTTATTTAATGGATATTCATTAAACATATAATGTGTCCCAGGCATAATAGCAGCAGGCATTTGCTGGTGAATAAAATCCAACCTCTTCAAAAAGGGCAACACCGAAAGCAGGTCTTTTGTATTGTCCGGCCACTTACTTTAGCATTGTGTTTATATAAAAAAGAAAAAAATTTAAAACAGAAGGCCTGTTAGCTACTAATAATTATATTAAGCTTTTATCTGAGTTCCAGAAGTAAGGAAAGCCTGGGAGGAACCAGAGTATATAAGAAATAAAACTTAAGAGTTCAGCTGCTTCCTGTTGAATCAGTATGAATAGTTGTGGCTAGAAGATGGTGAAACACAGACAAGGGAGCCCTGCTTTTAGGTGACAGATAAATGAAGAGTCAAATCCTCTTTGTTTGACTACATAAAGCTTTTGATTCTTAGAAAAGTCTGGAAAATGTATACCCAGAGTAGAGGTCGAAAAGTGATATACGTGCACAGTAACATAAAAGTAGACTTTTTCAGCATGTCTGAGCTCCCTATTTTAATTGGAGCTGAGATAGACAAATACACCATTTTTGATTATATCTTTTCTCAAAATAAAATGTCCCCAAATCTAAATAGGGTTTTAAGAGTCCAGTATTTCTAAAGAGACCAAGGAGCACAAGTGGTACTAGTCATATAAATGGAAGAGAGGTTTCCATGTAAAACGAACATGTTGATTGGTGAGAGAGCTGAACTGTGAAGGCATTAGGGCCTGCTGTACCTGACAATGTAATTACACTGTTGGAAGAAAGAGCAGAGAGAAGGCCAGTGTTCAGTCAGAAACCACTGTTTATATAATATTTAGAGGAGATGATCTGTGCTTCTTTTGAGTTAGGTCTTGTCATACTTGTTATTTTAGGTCTCTTTATTTACTGACAGGTCCTTCAGGCTTGCTGCACACATAAGTAAGGAAGCACTAACATTTCAGCTTTCATGCTAAGTCATTGTAAATTATTATAATTTAAAATGGAGATTTGCAATTCTAAATAATAGATTAGAATTTCATTGCTCTTTTACAGATTTTAGAATGGCATTTCATATTTTAAAAATGACTCATCAGCTTTGCATTGTTCTGTTGGTTAGTCACCCCCAAACTTGTGAAAATATTATTTCCCAGTAGGTCTTGGAGTGTGCATTTATATGCGTGCTACTACCATGACTAGCAGAGGGAAAAGTGTTCATTACTTCCTATAGTTCTGACAAACATGGCATCTCAACAGTATAAACTCTAATGATGGTGGTATTAATAATGCTGATATATGGCATTCCTGTTTTATGAAGAACAAACCTTTTTTGATAGCTTGTAAATAAACACAAGTAGAAATATTAACTGAGACATTTTTATGACGTGAGGATTATAAGCAATCATATTGTGTAAAAAAAATACTAAGCCAGTCAAGGACACAAGGATACAGTGAATGAACTCTGTATTCTTGAAAATAACTGAGCAAAGGAAATTGTAATATTGTTTCTAAGGGGAAAACCCTGCTAAGATTGCTTTAAAAAATAGTGTTAAATTGTTTTCAGAATTGTAATTTTTATATATTAGCTGCTGTAGTGATTCCCAGCTAGGTCCGACCACCCTCCAGGAAGTGCTTAGAAACTTGTGAGACCATATCACAGTGATGGGATGAGTAGGACTTGCTTCATCCTGAGACTGGAGAAGGGACCTGAGGGATGTGGATGGAGCAATGAGTAAAAAGGTCCTGCCTGTACAGATTGATCCCTCCCAGAATGGCAGTGTCCCCACTGAGAAATACTGGTTTAGCATAGTGTGTATAACTAAGTCAGGCTGAAATAGTAAGTGGCTGAAAGTTTCTACCACTGGACACGGAGGGTGCTTTCCATGTACATGATCAATAAGGCAGATGTGTGTAATCCTATTGAAATTCTGGAAATTTACATTTAAATTAGTATTTTACTATGATCTGTGTGAGTTTTACTTGGTTACTTATCTAAGGGTCAGTTTTACTCCACTGTGTCACAGTCAAGCAAATCAGTGGGCAGGAACAGCTGTAGATTCCCCAAATTTTATATCTGCAGGCCATAAAAGTGAATCTAGACCCGAGGAGGAGGCCTCAACAGCAGTAAACCATGTTCTCAGCAGCTGCTGATCATGCTAGCACTGCAAACATGCTATAAAATGACAGCATGTACTCAGATTCTTCCTAGCCGTGCAGTGTAATGAAATGTAGTGATTCTCAGGAAGGACAGGAGACCTATAAATGTACTACATGTAAACTAAGTTCACTCTTCTTTTAAAGTCACAGTTTTAGTACTTTCATGAGACATTAGAAACGACTGAAAGATTTGAGGTGCAAAACTTTCTTACGGAAGAAACATTTCTTTCCACATCCTCAAGGTTACACATGATTCAGTGTTTTCTTCAACTGTCTCTGACATTTGTTCCCTTAGTTGTTTTGAGGACAGTTCAAGTATTCAGCACTCAATGAATGCACTCTTTATAGTAGTCATGCTTCCACTGAGTGTGGAAGACAAACCTGCAAACAAAAACTTTCTGTCCTAGGTGATAAGACACTATCAGGCGCTGTGTGGATGTGATACTATGGGGTGAGGGACTCACTGCAGCAATCAACCCTAGTTTCTAATCAAGGTCTGGAAATCGCATGAGTTATGGAAATGAGGCAGAACAGCATTTGTGCTCTCCCACTGCAGCCCAGAACATTGGCTAATAAGCTAGGATAACTGTGGCGTAAACATAGACAGTGGAGTTTTAAAATTCACTCTTAATTAGACTGTGATATGTTGAGTCTGTTTTTTATTTCTGTATATAGTTAAGTAAATGCTTCAGTTCTTAATACTCAAGCTGCAAACTTTCCGCAGTAATTGAATCACAGACAAAAAAGGCCCATTTGCCATAGTTGCAGTAATTAAGTAGTGAAGCAGTTAATTTTGAACAAGTGCGAAAAGATGTCTCATGGTCACAAAAGATTGGGAAAAGAAAATGACTTTCCAAGGCAGCATATTGATTTGGCACCTTAGAAACCTGATACTCTGTCCTGCTGAATTACATTTAAATTAATTGTTTTTAAATTAACTTGCTAGTTTCACTGTGTCTAAGTCAGATGAGAATCATACTCGAAAGCACGAAGGAAGCTAGACATTACCTACAGCCCACTGACTAGCCCATCCGTGGCTCTTGTGAGCTCCTGGTGTTTAGCTGCTTCATATTTTCTTTAAGCATACATGCACATCTAGTTTGGTTTCTTTTAAATTGGCATCATGGTAAATAAGAGTGACTACAATGAATTCTGTAGGAAAAAAAATTTGCTGATTTTTACCATCAAATTTTGGTGTATTTTCTTAGTTTCTTTCTGTTTTTCTGTTTCTCAAAGGTAGTGAGGTTCAGGTTGTTTTAAAAAGTGAACTTTTGTATTTTATAAACTCCTTTCTTATATATTTTATATGTCTGTAAAATCTCTGTCATTTAGTAAGAATGGATGGTGATGTTTTCTTTTTCAGCTAGAAGAAAACTTAGGGTACTATATGGATTTATAATCACAGTTTACTGTAATGATGTCAGAGCCAGTGGCATATGCATGACCTTGTCAGGTTATCATTCCTTAAATTTGAGCTTCACTCTGGTGACCCACATTATATGCTCACACCTGAGGTGGCTTTTGTTGCCCTGCTCTTAGTCAGTCTGTCAGTGTGCTGAGTGCTGACTTTGTGGATGAATGTCGAAAGTAAAACTTGCTTTGGGGATCATGTTCAAACAAAACTATCTTTTGATGCGATGTTATGTATGTGGGATGCATGTGCATATACATATGTGTGCCTAGTATTTGGTGCCAGTGAAGACAACTTAGGTGTAGTTTTTAGAGTATCATCTACTTCCACCCCACCCCCATTTTGGTACAGGGCCTCTCAGGGGCCTGGAACTTGCAAAGTACCTAAGCTGGCTGGCAGTGACTCTTAGGGACCCTCCTATCTTTACCTTCTCAGCACAGGGGTTACAAGTAGCACCAAAACAGCTTTCTTTTCTTTTCTTTTCTTTTCTTTTCTTTTCTTTTCTTTTCTTTTCTTCTTTTTTTTTTGAACATGGATTCTGAAGATCTAACTCAAGTCCTTGTATTTTCAAGACAACAACTTATTGACTGAGCTGTCTTCCCAGCCCTGCAAACGCCATCTTATGAGAACAGGCAATACTCTACCCACCAAGTGCAGCTAGGATTTCCAGTATGTACAGATCTGTTAGTTCTACACTTTGTAGAGTGTGCATATGTTTGTCTTTCTTTGTATGTGTCCGCATGAACTTCAAAAGCATAGTACTTTCCCATGAAAAAGTTCTTTTCAGACCAGTTTCAAGTGGTGATGAGAAGTTTCAATCAAGGATTACAAACTGTCCTTGTGATTCATTAGAACCTGCTGTTTCTCCTACTAACAACTCCAAGGGCTGCTTGTTACCAAAAATAAGAGCCTCCCTGTTAGTGTATGATGTTAGTGTCTTTCCTTCTCAAATTAAACTTGGAAATTCTTACTTATAAGCAGTGACTTTTGGATTAGAAAATGTTTCAGTAAATGATATAGTGTCATTTATAGTCTCTAGTAGGTTAAAATGGACTGGGAATAAAAGGAAGTTAATTGGCATAAGATAATTGTTATAAGATATAAGATGGGTTTTGTTGTTTTATTTTTTTATTTGCCTGATACATGCCTCTGTGAAGGTGAACGTGACGTTACAGACAGTTGTTAGCCGTCATGTAGGTGCTGGGAATTAAACCCAGGTCCTCTGGAAGTGCAGCCAGTGCTCTTAACCACTGAGCCATCTCTACAGCCCCCAAATAGGCTTGCTTTGTAATGAAAGATGCATATCATTATTAGACTTCTGTTGTAATAGAAAATGTGAATGATTAAGACTTTCAACTACATAAAACATATTTAACTATAAGACATTAAGGTCTTCAAGCTTTTTTTACCATTACAGTTTGCTATAGTATAAATCCTTGTCCCACATCCCACAGAAGGAAAGGTCTCCCTGTGATCTTATGGATGCTTTTAGTATGGTATGCTTTTGTACCTCCATGCAGGCAGTCCATCCAAGGAGTAGCCTAGATAGCTAAAACCTTGTAAGTCATGTGTCCGGATTTCAAGGAACATTTGCCCCAAACTTAGGAGTGTGATACCAAACTAAGCCATCAGTGTCAGCAGTGAACAGTAAGAGAAATGCTTTTCTAAGAACAAAGATGTATGCATTTGGCATTTGCTCAAGAATAACATTGCATGAAATTATAGTTTTTTTTTCCTTTCTCCAAGTGGAACATTTTCAAATTCTTATTTATTTATTTATTTTTATTCTTTTTTAATTAAAATTTCCACCTGCTCCCCGTTTCCCATTTCCCTCCCTCTCCTCCCACATATTGCCCCCTCCCCCCACTCCCCTTCCCCTATTCCCACCCCTCTTCTCCTCCCCCCACTCCATTCCCCCTCCCTCTCGATACTGAAGAGCAGTCCAAATTCCCTGCCCTGTGGGAAGACCAAGGACCTCCCACTTCTATCTAGGTCCAGGAAGGTGAGCATCCAAACAGGCTAAGCTCCCACAAAGCCAGTTCATGTATTAGGATCGAAACCTAGTGCCATTGTCCTTGGCTTCTCATCAGCCTTCATTGTCCGCCATGTTCAGAGAGTCCGGTTTCAACCCATGCTTATTCAGTCCCAGTCCAGCTGGCCTTGGTGGGCTCCCAATAGATCAGTTCCACTGTCACAGTGGGTGGGTGCACCCCTCGTGGTCCTGACTTCCTTGCTCATGTTCTCCCTTCTTCTGCTCCTCATTTGGACCTTAAGAGCTCACACCGTTGCTCCAAATTGGGTCTCTGTCTCTCTCTCGATCCATCGCCAGATGAAGGTTCCGTCCAGATGGAACTTCTCAGCACCTACACAGGGACACCTGGTAGCCCAATGAGCCAGGGACAAAGGGAAAAAGGAGGCAGGCAGGGTGGGTCCAGGAGAGCACAGCTGACCCTGCAGCCCTGGCAGCAGGAGCCTGCGCTCCCTCGCGGGGACCTTGAGGCCTGCCTGCTAGTCAGGCACTCACCACTCTGGGTGGGTAGCCTTAGTGTAGGAGCAGGAAGCTGATCCAGAATTATAGTTTTAACTGCAGTGTTTTGTTGTCTCTCATCAAAATTGCTCCTTAGTCTGTCTCCTGCCTTTCATCTTTTTGTCTTTGTTTCATTTTATTTTAGACTAGGGAATAGGGTAATGCCATCAAGATATAGTGATCCCCGATTTGAATTGCTTTAAAATACAGACAACTGGCTAGGTATTTTGAAACATGGCTATCATGGAAATATAGTTTAGGGTCACTAAATGCCTTCCTCATGGCCTCTGCCAAATCAGTACCTGAGGTCACAGTGCAAATTATAGAGAAAATGAAGAACAGAGAAAAAATTTATAAGCTTTAAGAAGTATCATACTGTGTAACGAGAGGCCACCAGAGTCCTGGACTTTAAGGACTGACAGGAGACAGTCTCTGCAGAGTAAAGATAATACTTTGTCAGTTTGACAGCTTCTTACCCTGAGGGTATTTAATCAGCTGCTTTCTCAGAAGACTGTCGGGTGGTAATGTGTGCGTCAGCTTTAAGGTAGTTGCAGAGTCACACTTGGACAACATAAGCACAGTGAAGGAAACCAAAGGAAAGGAGAGAGGGGACATTTCAACCAGGATCAGAACTGATGCCTGAGATTCATGCATGAGATACCCTGTCTTTTCTCATCCTTCTCTTCACCAGCTCTCACCAGTGTTGGTGCTGGGATAATTCAGTTATCCTGTTGTGAGTAATGGACCCTGATTTCCACTTCTTGGTGACTTACTTTCATGAACTGTAAGTGACGTCTCCTGCACATGACGGTTCCTCATGCCCCAGTGCATTTGACTAATACTCTGGGCAGAAGTCCCAGAAACCACGGACTTTTGCCATTCAACCTTCCCGATTGTTGTCTTTACAGATTTCCAGCTAAAATTCTCAATGCTGGTTGTTGTTCCTACCTTTTTAACCACAGGGTTTGATTATTTCTGCTTCTTGGTGTCTTAAAGATATTCAGTCACAGAACAAGGAACTTTGACAACTGCAAACTGTCCTGGATAGACCCTTTCTTGCCTGCTTCTCTCATTAGGGTAATAGAATAAAATTACCCCTTAGGAGCTTTTCCTGTATGGATCAGCTCATTTCAGAAGCTGAGTGGGAAGAAAAAAACTAAGCTGTTTTTTTCGCCATCTTTTATTATCAATATACCTGGTAATTTTTAACATTAAAAACAATATATTAGCCGCTTGTGTCTCACTAAATGATACAAATTCAAAATGCTCTTAGGTTTGTAATACACTAAGACAAATGTGTCTATGTCTATAGTTTACACGTATATCTATATAATGACCAGTTGGGTTTTTTTTTATTATTTTTATTTTTTTTTTTTGTTGTTGTTGTTTTTTTTTTTCGAGATAGGGTTTCTCTGCGACTTTGAATTCTGTCCTGGAACTCACTCTGTAGACCTGACTGGCATTGAACTCACAAAGGTCCTCCTGTTTCTGCCTCCCGAGTGCTGGAATTAAAGGCGTGTGCCACCACCGTCTGGCTATAACCAGTTGTTAAAAGGGACCCATGTTTTATATCAGTTCAGAGACTGAAAATGTTTAGTTTAAAATGTCTAGTTTACTGTGGTATTGCCTAACTGTAATCCCAGAACTCAGGAGACTGACAGGAAGATGACCACTTCAAGGCTAGCCTGAGGGGTATGGACAGTTTGAGGCAAACCCGGACTATATAATGAGAGCGTGTCTTAAAACACAGACACACATGCCCATATGCACGCACACACTCATAGTTCTGCCTTTCCCTCTTACAGACCAGGTTAGGAGGTTTTTAGTGGGGTTTGGGCCATGAGCACAGCCCAACACTCTGCAGCTTTACTTACTTGCAAACTTCAGCTACAAATGTCTGTGTCCCAGGAACCTAAATCCAGAAGTGACTGGAAGACAAACTTTTGCCTTGCTTCAGTTCAAGCAGTAGTGGTTTACAACTTTAATATGAGATAGCTATTTGTGTTCTTTTTTGCCAGAGGACTTTGCTCTCATTTTTGGTGTTAGAAACTGAACAGTCATTTCTTACTGTCTCCGTGGCTGTGTGAGATAAGTCTCAAGGCTCATGGTTATAGGTTGGAAGCGGTGGATCAAGGCCCCTCATGTTTCCACGTGAGATGGCTGTCACGTTAGCATCTCCCTCTTCCCAGTACACTAGTTTTCTTTATATCACCTCACACGATATTTGTAGTAGATGAGAAATTGGAATTGGGGTTCCATCTAAGTTTGGTAATATACCTTCAAGGTGAACCCTAAAATTTTTTGTAGCTGGTTTAATAGACTCCTGGGCTAGATGGAAAACACTAAAACAAGTCTTACTAGTAAGAGAACTTATTTGAGTTTTATACTAATTTTATATATGATCTATTTTTATTTTATATGTAATAAAGAATAAAATATAGCCCAATAAAATGACTAGGTTCTATTAATATTTACTTGTTTTAAAAAAAATCATTAAATGAACTTATGGGTCATTTGATAATGAAGCTCTTAAGGTAGCGATTTCATCATAGTTAAGCTCCTAATGTTAATTCAGGTGGGGCTGAACTATACTGCATTGCACACTCTTCCCTTGTAAAAGGAAGTCTCAGGTTAAAGATGATAGAGGTCGTTACCATTTTTTTCTTTTCTTTTCCTTGTTTTTTGTTTCTTACTTACCCTACGAGCTCCGTGATCTTTAGAGGACACAGTAGAAACCTTTTAGAGTTTAGTTCTGTTTCTAAAGGTGCTATAGCAGTAGTGAACTCCTTCAGTCACTTAGACCTGGCAAATGCCAAATAGCAGTGCAGTATTGCGTCTGGGCTTCTTGGGCTCCAGTCCTACTCATACAGTGTCCCTGCTTTGCTGGCAGTGACACTGGACAAGTTCCTCTCTGCCTCTCAGTTCCTTACATCAAAACTTTGCCCAATATAGTTCCTCTTTCATAGTGTCATTGCGGGAATTAAATAGTTTAAAAGTTAGTGTGCTACCTGCAATATTGGTAACTGGAGAAAGAAAAGCAAAGGTCTACATACTCTTTCCTAGTCATGTTTTAGAATTCTTATTTCAGTTTTTGCTGCAAGTCCACCTTTATTTCCAATAAAAATGCACTGTTCTTCCCTAGCCTTGGAAATAGCAAGGACTGTAGTTGCCACCAACACACATATCATAGGAAGCCTTATTAAAACATTGGAAATTTTTTTTTCTTAATACAAAATCTAACTTTAAAGTATCAATAATTAAAATATAGCTCAGTGAAGATGTGCAGCATTCAACATTGTAGCTAATTTCTAAATTATAGAATCCACTGTTAAACCAGGAGGAAATGTAAAAATTGTGGAGAAAACTCATAAAAATACCATGGCAAAAGACACATCTATACAGATAAAACTGCAGATAAACTTCCATGAGTATAAAGGTTGCTGAAGGAACTGTGTCTGTACCCTCTATGTGTGTGCTGTGGGGTGTAGTGGAGGATTGTGTACAGGGAAGGAGGTATTCCCTACTACACTTCAGTTGTAACTATGGTTACAAGGCCAAATCACAGCATCAGAGTGATGAGACTTTGGGGTCAGTTAGATCAACTTTCTTTTTTAAAAACTTTTATTTATTATTACTCTGTGTATGGTAGGGAGGAGCAGCATGGGGAGAAAGTGTGTGTGTGTGTGTGTGTGTGTGTGTGTGTGTGTGTGTGCATGCCTGTGCGTGGAGATCAGAGAACAACTTTCCAGAGTTGAGTCTCTCCTTCCACCCGGGATTGTGAAGATGGAACTTAGAGTCATGAGGTTTTCAGAGGAAGCACTGTTTCCCACTAGCCCTAAAACAGCCTTCTGAGCTCTGGAAGCCCTTCCAGTTTTTTTACTCTATCAGGTTACTGATTTGTCACTGGGCAGGCCTGATACTGGATCCTTTTCTTTAGAGCTAAGCCAGGATGAACGCAGGTATTGAATGTACTGTTCGTCTCATGGTTCTCTGCTTCTCTGCAGAAAGGATCCCTACAAGCAAGGAAATGTGTGAAAATCTCAGGATGTCTCTACATGTTTCACATGATCCTTGACTGCCTTTGACCACATTTTCTTCTTCCTTAGAATTCCTTTCCTAACACATCTTGCTAGTTTGTAATTCAAATTTGAGATCCAGGAAATGGCCAGCCACCTGACTCCCTTCCAGTTAGTTCAGCTCTTAGCAAGTTGCAGAACCTACTGCAGTCTTAGGTTACAACAATTGTTTTTGTTAGCATCCCGATGTGTATAAAGAAAAGCCAAGTGGAGCTGGCAAAGTTTTACAGTGGCCGAAAGGTCTTGGAACTAGGTTGACAGTGGACAGTGCCTTCAGCAGTGTGGGGAAGGAAGTTCAACTGTTAAGGGTTAAGTGGCTAAATTCAGGTTATCAGAGGGAATAAATCTGAATTAATTCTGATGAATGGATTCTGGTCTGAAATCTCCGTTGGCTTCAGTGTCTCTGAGGTGCCCACATGAGGAGATGGCAGCATTGTGTTATATCCTCCGCATTCTCTCTTGGCTTGGGCCACATTTGTCTCTCTCTATTACACGCTGTCTAGTTTCCCAAATGCTTTTATTATTATAAAGATTCTATCTTACCAGTGAATCTTTTATTGCCTGAACTCATCTTTCATAACTAGTACCATTTCTTTTAATGTGAGTTCATACCCAAAGGTTGACATGGGATGGAGAGGTCTGAGCAGGGGCTCCGTTAAGAGCTCACCTGAAGAACATGAGAATCATGAGAGGCAAGTTGCTTGCAAGGCTCGAGAAGCAGTGTTCTCTTCACTCCAAGATAAAGCTTGCCTTCCTGTTTGAGAAAAGCTGCAGCATCGTATAAAATGTTTGTGACATTTGCCATTAGATTATGAATAAGAATAGGCTTGATGTATTTTCCCTCTTAGATTGTTTGTCATTTATGTTCCATTTTTTTTCCAAAATTTCACTCGAACTTAATTTTAATTTTAAATAATTCTACTAGTGTATATTAGTTGTACAAAATGATCGGTTCCCATGTAATGTTTTACACCAGAATATAATATATTCTCATTCTATTACTCCACCTCTATTACTCTCTCTTGTCCTCCTTCCTCCACCACCTGGTCCCCTTCCTATTCCCAAATAGTCTTGCTCGCACTTTCATTGTTTATTTTCTTTAACTCCAGACTCCTCATATGAGAGAAAATATGTAATACTTATCTTTATGAGTCTCGCTTGTTTATACAACATGACAATCTCCAGTTTCCATTTGTTCCTCAATGACATGCATTCATTCTTCTCTATGGTGAGTTTGTGCCCATATATTATTTCTTTATCCATATATCTATTCTTAGTATATTTTAAAATCTAGTAAATATTAGCTATATCATGCTCATGGTGGCTCACACCTTTAATCCCTGTAGTTTAATAGACAGAGATGGGTGGATCTCTGAGTTTGAGATCAGCCAGGTTTACATAATGAGTTCCAGGACAGCCAAGGCTAATTATTGGGACCCTGTCTCAAACAAGAAAACAAAATTATGCTATGGATTTTTGCTTTTTTACTTAAAAGTGTTTGCAGTAAGCATGTGAAGCTGCATGCTCCTCTGGGATTATATGCTAGGCTTCCCTTCCCTGCATTATGCCTGTGGCAATAACAAGCTGTTGTGATATCTATTAAACTGTAAACTATTTACTGTGTACAATACTGAATTTACTTCAAGTACTGAGAATTCATGATGTTTTTCCACTGCACCTATCATAAAAATTAGATGGAGATTCAACTTCTCTCCATCAATAAGACACTTGACAGATTGATTGAGTACCCATGGACTATTATTCACAAGGACATCAATACTAACAAAAGGCAGAGTACAGATACATGAGCTCTCCATTCTTGAGTCCTTCTCCCTCCCCCCACCCCGCCAGTGTATTCAGAAGGCTAAATCTATGTGATGGATGTTGGTGATTCTCTCTCTTTTTTTTTTATAAATATTTATTTATTATGTATACAGCATTCCTTCCATGTGTGCCCACAAGCCAGAAGGGGGCGCCAGGTCTCATTATAGATGGCCATTAGCCACCATGTGGTTGCTGGGAATTGAACTCAGGACCTCTGGAAGAGCAGTCAGTGCTCTTAACCACTGAGCCATCTCTCCAGCCCCTGTTGGTGATTCTCTTAAGTACTGATAGTTACTAATGAAATGCCCCCCAAAAAGCTTTTTGAAATGGTGATAGTTTTCTTTACAAAGTAAACATTGATTAAATACTACAGTCCATGACAATTTAGATGTAAGACACTACCTGTGTTTGTGGTTGAAAGTGCAGAGCATTTAAGGCTATGGCAGTCAGTGGCATCTGAAAGATACTAAAAATCTCTGTATGCTTCTCTCACTGAACTTTAAAGTAATTATGTTTTTTCCTACTTTGCATAATTGAATAATGATATGGACATAAATGAATATAATATAAATGTTTTACAGATTACATAGTGCTATAAGATTACAAGGTAACAGGTAAAGCAGCAACTGGAGGTGTCAATGGCAGTTTTTACATATTATAAAATATATTTGGAACTTAATGAAAGGCACTCAAATTTCCAATTATAAGGTACTTTATTAAAATTAAAAGTTTCAAAATCGTGTCAGAAAATGACCTAATTATCTATTATATCTATCTTTGACAAAGTCAACATCAGTTAGAGCCTTTGGCAGCTGTGGTCCCTGTTGTATGTGTCAGGTCAAGAACTCTTGTGATCTTGACAAATCAGTGTCTAAGTTGAACACGCCCTCCTGTGGTTCCTGCACACATTGCCTCTTGGTAGTATGGAAAGAGACTGGATACTCCAGGTAGAAAGGAAAGAAATCAAGGAGCAGTCATCTCAGTAGACTAAGACTTGCTTAAGGGGAGAGTGGTGCAGAGTTTTAAATCCTTGAGTTTAACTCTTCTTTGGGTTGCCTGGGAGCTTTCTGTGGTCTCTCCCCAGTTTGCATGGCTCCTGAGTGCAGCACAGGGAACATCCACTCAGTATGCTAGGAAACATTGTTTTTCTCTTCAAATAATAAGTTAGGAGATACAGAATTGGCCAGCAGAGGGAGCAGATTTACCTAACCTGGGCAGTGAAAAATGCTTAGTCGAAGATGCCTCAGTGAACAAGGATGCTTGCAGGCATACTTTACAGCGTTCTCCCACTGTGTACCAAGAAGACAGGAGGCTGGGGCCCTGGGTTGTAGTGAACCTTGTGTCCTTTATGTTCTCACTTTGCAATTGAGAATTTTTGTTTTTCTTTTGTTTTGTTTTTGATTAATTCTGCAAAAAGAGTATTTTAAAAAATAAATGCCATACATATTATTTAGAAAATTAAAACACTTCTTCAGTATGAAGCCCTGGAATTAGGGTATCTTCAGGTCAGAAACCTAAAAGGAATTTAATTTGAGAAAGGTTTCATAAAAAGTGAGTTGTGAATGTTTAGAACAGGATACTGTTGGAAACAAATCTTCAGGAAATACTTCTTGTTTCATGTGTTCTAAACCAGGAAATAGAAATATATTTAAAAAAGACTTGCCAAATGTGAAATATAAAGCAAATGGCTTTCTGCTGAACTCTAGTTCTTCCAGTTTTGTGAGTAAATGCGTATCCAGGGTTGTATTCTGAGCACTGGGCAGTTTAAAGGTGAGCAGCACTTTACCTTAAATCTGGTATAGAATGAGTTAACTCCAGGAGGTCAGAGCATGAAAAAGCTAAGGCACTCAAGGTGCTGAGTCACTCATCAAGATACTAGAGTATTCGAAAAAGAAATACAGTTCTTTTCTATCTTTGAAAAATGAGTACTTTTTTCCCTTTGCAACTATTTAGACTGAGAAATTTTGCGTTGAACAGTGAAATAAGTTAGCAGTCATGAAATTATAGCAACTAAGTCATATTAAATAAAAGCAGTTCTTTTAAATTTTGATCAGTGTGTGTGTGTGTGTGTTCATTTTTGAAAAAAAAATGTGTAATTACACCTTAAAGTGGAAGAGCACACATAAACTACAAAAGATAAAGTGGTCAGACTTCAGTGATAAATGCAGAGAAAAGGACAGTCTCTCCTATGAGATCCGAATTACTCATTAGCAATTATTCTTCCATCATGACTGTTACATAAAAAACAATTTCCAAATAAAATCACCAGATATTTCAGTTTGGTGATTTGAGTGGATGGCTACTAGACATTTCTGAATTGGGTCACACAGCAGGCTTTAATGTAGATAGACTAATTAGAAACGTTACAAAGAAGTGAGAACAAAGAAATATGGAAGGAGTCACCTGCTGGAAACAGCCTTGGATTCCTTCATTAAATACTTGTTTACGTAGAGTGTGCCAGACCTAGGAACTGACTTGGGGAACAAGTGCAGTTCCTGCTCTGTATCATGGACCCTGTGATGCAGAGAAGGAAACAGGATGTTCTGTGTGGCACATCACAGCAAAGCTTCTTAAACCTCTTCTGTTTGCAGCACTTTTTTTTTTAACCCAAGAAAATTTTAAGTGCTCTTTGGTATCTAGGTATTTGAAATAGGTATACAAAATAAATATTTACTAATAACAAATTGTAAGTAAGTTCATTTCAAAGCCGTTTTTGGTATACATATAATTTTACTATTTATTAATGATAAGAAAATAGTGATGATATATATATATATATGTATATTTTTACATAATTAAATTTTGGTTGATTAATACTGCAGAATAGTGTCATAGTATATTTAAGTATTTTCAGAGTTGATTTATTTTATAATTGTCAGCATTAAGAATGCCATCTTGTCTGGTACAGCCCCTTTGGATATCAGTATGGCAATTCCTCAGAAAATTAGGAAACAACCTTCCGCAAGACCCAGCAATATCACTTTTGGGTAGATACCCAAAGGATGCTCAATTGTACCACAAGGACATGTGCTCAGCTATGTTCATAGCAGCATTGTTTGTCATAGCCAGAAACAACCCACAGTTGAATAATGGATAAGGAATATGTTGTACATTTACACAATGGAGTACTACACAGCAGAAAACAATAATGACATCTTGAAATTTGCAAGCAAATGGATGGAGCTAGTAAACATCATATTGTGTGAGGTAACCCAAACCCAGAAAGACAGTTATCATGAACTCACTCATAAGTGGTTCTTAAACATAAAGCAAAGAAAACCAGCCTACAAATCATAATCCCAGATAACCTAGACAACATTGAGCACCCTAAGAGAAACATGTGGATTTAATATACATGGGAAGTAGAAAAATTCAAGATCTCCTGAGTAAATTGGAAGCATGGGGACCATGAGAGAGGGTTGATGGGGAGGTGAGAGGAACGGAGGGGAGCAGAGAAAAATGTATAGCTCAATAAAATCAATCAATAAAAAATAAAATAAAGAATGCCAGCTTGTATAAATATATAGGAGATAATGATAGAAATATGCTTAGGGGACATTTCAGAACTTGTTGGAAATTCTGTCCTTAATCTCAAGCCAAAAAATTCATTTTTTAAAAAAATAAAATTTAAGTTAGCAACATAAACAATACTTTATAAAAAAAATCCAACATTCTAATAATACAATCTAAAGACATGCTAATTTGATACTTAAATCTGAGATGTATTGATAAGAGAATGCTAAAAGATTTTTGTTTTCTGTAATTGAACCGTATGTTTATATATGAGCACAATGCATTTTATGTACAGTAAACACACCACAGTTCCTAGCATTGGTGATTGAAGCAGCATGTTTGTTTATACTGCATGCTATGACATGTGTAATACAAAGTATGTACACTTTGTGTCCAGAACCAAGGCTGTGGTGAAGTAACATTGTAACATGGTGAGCATTGCCAGAAACAGCTTGGATTCATTATGTACACCATTGATTTTGAATTCATTTGGTGATTCTCTGTTGAGAAACCTCTTATTGTTGCCAAATTTTTCATAGCAAAGAAACCTTTAGCTGTAAAATAAATCAGGGACTAGGCCAAGCGGGTCTCGTATGTTATGTAAAGATAGGGGTTTGGACTTATGCTTTAGTATTTTAAGAGGCTGTTTAAAAAGTCCGTCGGCAGATTGATTTGTATGTAGAAAACTGATATCATTGCAACGTTAGCTGAGAAGACCAAGCTGATGGAAAAGAGTGGAATATATGTATGAAGTAGAAGGGGCAGATCTCGTTAAGAAACTAGATGTTGGGGGGTATATAGCTATATGCAATAATTTGTGAGAAAAAAGCAGAAAAGATAAGTATTTTCATATATAAATGTATGTTCGTAAGAAAAACAAATACTGCATATAAAATATTTCTGAATATTTGGGTAAAGGTAAGAGATACCTAGTTCCTAGTCGCTAGGATTTGGCATACTCCTCAGGGGTGTCTCAGGCAAGGTAACTTACTTGGGAGTCTAGAATGCATAGTTGAAATATGAATCAGTGAATTAGAGATGTGAGGGTCTGTGACATGGTTAGGAAAATCTGCATGCTAGAGAGCAAGAGCGGCTCTATAAGGAGCTACTGCTGCTGAAGGTCACAGCCGAAATCAGGACCACGTCAGTTCACCACAAGCTGAGCACTATGAACAAATGCCTGCCAACCAATTCTGCATAGGTGCTAGCTTCATGGCCTTTGTATAGTTGGAGACCTGTCTGTCTGACCTGGGAAAGACCAATTTATACAAAAAGAAAAAAAGACTTGGTAAAGGAGACTAGGGAGGGATTCAGAGAGAACTCTCAAAGAGGGACTATGTATAGACTGAAGACAAAGAGATTGATGAAGCAAGTTGCCAACAGTTTGTCAAAGAAACTCAAAGTATAATGTAGCTTGGGGTAGCAAAAAAGGAAGACTGAAGTGCAGTTGGAGTAAGGGCAGGGGTTGACCTTGACTCTGCCTAAGAAGAAAATAAGTTTGGAATTAACCAGGTAGGAATTTGACATGTTAAGCAGGAAGCAAGGACATTCGTAGAATGTGTCATATTGTGGCATGAACAGCAGTATGGAAGATGATTCAAAACTGAGACCTAGGTTTGCATTCAAGCCCCATCATTTGTTGGCTCCATGACTATGGTTTTCATTAGCTTTGTCATTTACAGTTGCTAAGTAATGATTATAGCATCTTTCCCCAAAACTTATATTAAGAGTTAAAGTATTTGGTATGTAGCAAATGTTCATTCAATAAAGTTTACTGTTATTATGAAGTAGTATTCATTAATGGTCAAGAACCAGATTTTGAAACTAGACTTCCTGAGTTCAAATATTTTCTCTACCAATTATGTGTTTCTGGTATGATTTATACATATCATTTGTAGAGTACCAGATGTCAGTATTGTCGCCTTGTACAGCATAAATCGATCCTACTCATGTGACATGTGTCTAGTGAAACTTTTGTTAATTTATAAGAAGGACAAAACATGTCTGTATATTACATGTGCCTCAGTTTTATTGTTTCTATCCTTTAGACTTGTTGTCAGTTAAGTGTTAATAAGTAAAAAGCTCTTAGCATGTGGTGTGTAGGAAGCATACATGACTAGCTGCCATTATCGTTATTTTTCATGCTCATAATAGTAATAGGAACTGGGGAGAAACACATTTTCTGTATGTATGCTTGCTGGCCAGAAGAGGGCACCAGATCTCATTATAGATGACTGTGAGCCACCATGTGGTTGCTGGGAATTGAACTCAGGACTTCTGGAAAAGCAGTCAGTGCTCTTAACCTCCGAGCTATCTCTCCAGCCCCGAAAAACACATTTTCTACAAAGCACATTGGGGGTGATAAGACAAGCAAGTAAGTGGTTCGCAGGTGAGCACTGAAGACCAACCTCAGATTGCAGAGTTTTGAGGAAATGTGAGGCACAGGAGTAGCCAGAAACCCTAGAGCTGGCCTGGAGAAGGAAGGTGGTCAAGAGACTCAGAGCTTGGGTGTGAAAGGTCAGTACCAATGACAGGACGAGAGCCCCGGTGAGCCCATTCCCACAGGCTGTGTTTTGAGAGAATGAAAAGCAGTTAACAGTGGCCACAGAAAGGAATAAAGGAACTGGAACGTATTTGTAGACTGATATTAAAATGTGTGTGGCATTAACTGTGACTTACTACATCTATCATACTCCCTTGCTAACTTATGTCTTTTTTCTCTCCTCCTCTTGCAGTTCCTGATTGTCTTTCTGCATGTTTACTTTCAAGCTTGCTTTCTTTTCGCCAACAGAACAACGTAGAAGATAACAAAAACAGAGAAGTCCTTTCTGTGCCCACTTTCCACCTATTCTCTAAGCATTACTTTTTGTCTAGCACAGATATCTCTGCTTTGACTGTGTAGTAGGAGACTGTTCGTTTGTTTCCCATCCGCCCAGACCAAAATAATCACACAGAAACTATATTAATTACAACACTGTTTGGCCAATGACTCAGACTTATTTCTAGCTAGGTCTTACGTCTTGAATTAACCCATTTCTATTAATCTGTGTATTGCCATGAGGCTGTGACTTTCCGGAAAGGTTCCTGGTGCTTCTCCTTCGACAGCTACATGGTGTCTCTTTGACTCTGCCTACTCTATATATCTCTTCCAGCCTGTCTATATTCTGTCCTGCCATAGCTAAAGCAGCTTTATTCATTAACCAATAAAAGCAACACAGATACAGAAAGGCATCCCACATCATGACTGATGGGGTAAAACACAATTGGCTGGCACAGTCATTACTCTAAAGTTTTTCTGGAGAGAAATTCCCATGAGGGCATAATATTACATACACTGTATAGAAAAATATTATCATAAAGTCAAAGGTCAAAAACTACAGTATAGCCTATGTGTAAGTGTGGTTAGTTGGAAGTATCAATGACTGGAAGACAGGAGGCATGAGCTGGAGCCGGTGCAGTATGTGAGGAAAGCTGGAGCAGAGAGGACAGGGCCACGGGCCCCAGACATGGAAGATCACATAAAGCACAGCACAGAAGCTGTGAGGAAGGGTTGGAGAGAAGCAATGGGGAAGCGCAGATGACAGAACAGAGGCAAAGAATGGGCTGAATGGGAGTTACAGTGAGTGAGGTTGAACACCAAGGACACAGACAGGTCCGAACTGTGCTGGTGATTATGAGGAAGAGGAAATACCTGTGACCGTATTTTCTTGTGCTTCCTCTTGTCAATGTGATAATGATTACCTAAATGCTAATAAATGCATGTAAATAAAAACCTTTTGTAATATGTAAACTAAAAGACAATTTTTAAAGCCAGTTGAAGAGTAGCAATTTAGGTTGCAAATTCCTCTACAAAATACTAGAAAACGTGATCGTTACATTGGGGCATTAGTAGATGGTGGGAATTACAGCCCAGTACTCTATACTAGGTTTTCACTATACATTTCTACCTGTGTCAGATGTTTATTTACTTATTAGGTATGTAAAAGATTAATAATGATAAGATGATAATAAAATTGAAATATTATAATAAGATAAAATAAAAGTATGGATATAATGAGAACTTTAATACATTTGGTAAAAGGTGTGCTGTTGGTGCAATATAGATGTGTCGATAGTCTCTTCATTGGCAGGCACACTTCCTCCAGTGGTATTTATTTTTTTTTAGTTCAAACTTATTTGCCAGTCTGTACCACCACCCTAACTTTCAGTAAATGGCCTGTGGTCCCTCTGGAGAGCCCATGCTGATGTCTTTCAGAAGCCTGAATTCCTTCTGGTGCAGTTTGCTACCATTGTCCAAACATGGTTTTTCTCCTATCTTTCACTTGCAGATTTAATGTCTTTTCCATCTTGACTAAGCACTTACATTTTGCTGCTATAGCTTGTAGTTTGAAGTGTAACAACAAATGTGGCATACGTTTCTCTTTTCATCACAATTTCGTGATTTGAAAGCTCACTGTTATTATAGACTTAGCAACTTCTACATAGAATTTTCTTCCTGATGGGTTGAGAACATTCACCTTTTCCCTTAAAGGAAGAACTTCACAGCTTCTCTTTCACATAGACTTTGCATATCTGAGTTGCTAACATCGCTACTCACTCACTCGTACCTTTCCTGGAGTCATTATTAAAATGAAAGTTGATTGGAAGAGGTGGGCCCTCCCGAGTCTGGCTGTGTATGATGTCAGCGGTAGCTACCAAGTGGACTAATACACAGGTAGTGTCACTGAACCATTGTCTGGTTTGTATCCAACTGAATGACACACTATTTCGTCATGCTACTTTGAATGGTTTATAACTTAAAAATAGTTTATTTCTGGGATTTTTCTCTGTAATTTTTCAGAGTATACTTGGCCACAAGTAACAGAAACTAGGGAAGTGAAACTGGGATCAAAGGAGGCTTGGAGTGAAGAGTGTTGGGCTTTGATTCAGGGCTCCCACACTAAAGTCTTGGAAAGGAGGGGCTATTTGACAGCAGTCTTTAAGAATGAGTAACAACTTAGACAGAAAATGGGATTTCAGGGTAAGAAGGAGCAAGGCTTCAAGGTCGGGACATTTGTTGGCCTCTACAGAAGCAAGCCTCCTGTGAAAAACTAAGAGAAGACTGGTTCAGATCACGCACCAGTGATAGAACTGCTACTTCACAGTTGCTTTTTGGCTACAGAGTAGAGAAAGATGTGAAGCAGCCCCATCTTCATTCAGGTTACAATGTGTGTTGCTAACATAGTTCATGAGCCTCCCCTATTTTCTCCTGTGTCTGAGATTCCATCCCTAGGATAGGGATAGGGTTTTATTAGACATCAGGAAAGTTAAAAGGATCCTGTGCTGCCGAAATAATGTTTTAAAGAAGGATGTGTACTGATGGTCTGCGCTATAAGACAAGGCG
Organism: Chionomys nivalis; assembly: GCF_950005125.1. Lineage (NCBI taxonomy): Eukaryota > Metazoa > Chordata > Mammalia > Rodentia > Cricetidae > Chionomys > Chionomys nivalis. The sequence continues at coordinate 52,109,903 of NC_080088.1, read as the reverse complement.
ATAGAAAGACTGAGAGGATCTTTTTCAAACATACTGTCTTTGACTACAAACAGACAAGGAAATGATACCTCTCCTTTTTCAGTTTTTGAGATTGGAGATACTGTCTGCAGACATATGGACTACTAGTGATTGGCAGAAGCCTGACTTTTCTAAGCAGAACCTTAGACTATTCATGAGTGGGTAGATGTTGCCTGTTAAAACTGTGCTGTCTCTCTGGGATGTGGAAGAAAGTGGTGTGCTGTGCGGACACTGAAGGAGAGCCTCTGGGTCAGTGTTCTGGGCACTGTTAGCAAACTACTGTTGAGTTTTCTCAGGAGGAAGGACCTATCTGGTGACTAACTTCACAAGTCATTGACTACAGAGGGGGGCATCTATTTGAGGCCTGCTAATAATAAATCTATTTTCCCTACATTATTTTCTTTGACTGTCTTTAATGTTGTGTTGTTGTTGTTGTTATTGTGGAGTTTTGCTCATGAGGCAGGTCTTAAGTGAGTAAGTTTGAAGAACACAATTAACTGAAGTTCTCTCCACCATATAAAATGTCAGTGAGGAATTTGGAGAGATTGTTCAGTGTTAAGAGCCCTTACTACTCTTATAGAGGCCTTAAGTTTGGTTCCCAGCACCTCACAATCACCCACAACTTCAGCTCAGGGAATCCAGTATCCTCTTCTGGCTCCTATGGGCACCTATACTCATGCACACACACACACACACCTACCCATCTACACACATACACATAAATGAAAGTAAGAAAATATTTTTAAAATATTCAGTACAGTGAGTTCACCCATAGAAAACACACTGGTGGCGTTGCTTTTTGTAATATTAAATAAATATTCTGTGCTTTGTATAGAGGTCTACATTACTTGTCAGCCTCAGCAGCAACGTTTTGTTCTCATTTAGTCTTTCAAGTACTGAGCCCATTGATCAAGTAATCTACCATTGATTGTCTTACAGTCACAGAGGATAGAATAACCCCTGTTTGAATGAAAGTTTTTGCTTATTTATTTATTTATTTATTCATTCATTCATTCATTCATTCATTTATTTTTTGGTTTTTCGAGACAGGGTTTCTCTGTGGTTTTGGAGCCTGTCCTGGAACTAGCTCTTGTAGACCAGGCTGGTCTCGAACTCACAGAGATCCGCCTGCCTTTGCCTCCCAAGTGCTGGGATTAAAGGCATGCGCCACCACCGCCTGGCCTGAATGAAAGTTTTTGGTCGCTTCATTTATTCCATATAGATTGCCAGCTGAATCTGTTCTCATTTGAGAAACAGCAACCAGATAGATAGATAGATAGATAGATAGATAGATAGATAGATAGATAGATAGATGGATGGATGGATGGATGGATGGATGGATGGATGGATGGATGGGTGGGTGGGTGGGTGGGTGGGTGGGTGGGTGGGTGGGTGGGTGGGATAGATAGATAAAATTGCTGTTCTCTCACTATCAAAATTAATAAAATTTTCACCTTCATGTAGAAGATCAGTGGTAGCACCACAGACTTATGTCTTCTTTGCCTTTGTCCTTCCTACTTCTGATTCTTCTCTTTATTTCTTACTGTTTTTGAGAATTACAGTCAAGATCATCATTATCCCCTATGGTTTTACCTTCTTCTTGTGGTTTGAAAATAGACTGATAGGAAATTAAAATCTAGCTTGTTTTATTAGATAGTTATTAAAGCTGTAAATTATCGAAGTGTCCAGTTCACAGCTGGAGGTGTTTTGCACCTTTAGATTGCACTCTCCTGATGCTTCCATCTGAGATGCACTACTTGTATTTTCATCTCTCGTGAGTGCCGAAATTAAACGTCCTGCTTTGTTTCTGACACTGTGCTGGGGTTGCTGGCCCTATTTCCTCCGCTCCAGGTGGCTGTTGGTTTTCACCCACCACAGGCCACCTTGGTCAGTGTGTCAGAGTCGGACAGTTTTCTTTCCCCTGCCCCACTCAGAAGAAGGATATCGGAATTCAGAGAAACGGAAGAGGTGGTGGTTATTGTGAAGTCACCATAGTATATAAAAACAGTGGATCACTGCCACAGTTAATTACTGGGGTTTGTATAGCTGTTGATGCTTACACCTAACTGATTTCAGTACTTTGGTATGACAGGAGACAGACAGACAGACGACAGTGTCCTGAACCATTATGAAAAGACTCAACAGTAGATGAGGGTGTATTTAAATTAATATAATTCACAGGAAAATGTGGTGAAATGGCCAATATAAATTCATTATGTGTATTCTGTGTAAAAGAATTATTTTTGAAGTTATCAAAAAGAAGGTATAGTGTGGACTGGAGAGATGGTTCAGTGGTTCAGCACTGGCTACTCTTCCAGAGGTCTTGAGTTTATTTCTCAGCAACCACATGATGACTCACAACCATCTATAGTGGAATCTGATGCCCTCCTATGGCATAAAGTGCCAATGGAACACTCATTCATATACATAAAATTTAACAGATCTTTTTTAAAAAAAAGGTACAACAGCCAAAATCATGAGTACTATATAAAAAGAGTAAGAACAAGTAATGCAGGATGAGAATGAAGGTGAACTTTAAACTACATATACTAGCCATTAATTTGATTCTTGATATTCTATTTTATTTATGAATATTGACTTATATATACACAGATATATAATAGACCTCTGTTTGATTCAACCAGCCTCATAAATATTCAAGGAAAAAAACACAAAACTCACATCTGTGCTTATCTTGTACAGGATTCTCCTTGTCATTAATCCCAAAAATGTATGGTAGAGCAATGATTCACACAGTATTTACATTGTATTAGACATTATAAATAATCTAGAGATGACTGAAAGATAGGGAAAGATACTTCTGTATGTTACTCAGCTTTATGTCACTGGCAGAATAAGATGAAGTTAAAGAGGGAAAGATCATTTGGTCATGCGCAGGCTGTGATCACTGACCTCATTACTTTGGCCTGTAGTGGTGGTACAGTACACAGTGGTAGGGGCAGAAGACACTGCTCACCCTACTGCAGTCAGGAAGCAAAAAGAGATGAAGGGGTAGGGTCCCCACATCCCCTTCAAGAGCATTCTTTCAAAGATTATCTTTTTCTGCCAGCCTGTAAAGTTCCATCTCCCCACAGTACCATGAGCTGGAGATCAGATCTTCACAACATTGAGCTTTAGGGAATATTTAAGATCTACATAAAACAGTGTGCTTGTATAAAATACTTTACTATTTTATGAGAGATTTAGCCATCATAGGATTTTAGAATCTGTGAAGGATACTGGAACATATGTTTGTATGTACAATAAATGCTTATTATACGTAAAACTAATAGTATAATGTGATTCACAAGTCTGGGTACTAAATTCATTTTTCTAAAGGCACTGACAATACTTTGCTTTCTCCAATTGATTAAATGCCTAACTGTATAGTTTCCCATTGATTTCTTTTACTATTAAAATATGTGTTATTTCATAAAATATTGGGTCCCAAATATGGGTTTAATTACCACTCAGACAGCTTATTCTGAATGATTAATAAACCGCAGAAGCAACCATTTTCTTTACTTTCTGTATGGCAATGGTATTTTTGGAAATTGGGCTCCTGTGCCAAGCTTTATTTGTAGATAAAATTGGAGTTGTTAAATGGCCTATCAATTCACAAGAAATCTAATTTTTTTTTTTACTAAGAGTGTGCCAGATTAATAGTTCTAGTCGAGTTTTCAATAACTTCTTGTGCTCCTAAAGCAGCCACACGAGTCATACAATTACTTCATTCAGCAGAAATTCTTGCTACAAAAGCCACAGGGACACCATGTTGCTTCCTCCTCCCCCTCCCTTTCACTTTCCCTTTCCTTCTCTCCCTTCCCCCTCCCAGTTCTCTCACTTTCTTCAGCTTGCTTTGTTTTTGGCCTAGTGATAGATGGATGCATACTTTATGAAGGTTTTTTTATCAAAATGAAAATTTTTATTTTATTAAAATACGTATTTTATTGCTATCTTCAATGAAAGACTTATTTCACTGTCCATCAGCAGTGAGCTGGTTAAATAAATTGCATTGCACTCATTTTATTACACCATTTTTATCCGATTGAACAAGATGTGTTAATCTAATAGAAAGGGCATGATGTATACAACTTTGGAACCATGGAGATGGCTCGGTGGGTAAAGGCTCTTACACGTAAGCCTAATGATCTGAGTTGATTCCTAGAGCCTGTATGGTGGAAGGAAGAACCAACCCCTACAAGTTGTTGCTCACTACCCCAACCACATACACAAATAGGAGAATTTAAAGGGTGCTGAATGATGTAGTTCTTAAGACTATTATAATTGGTTAAAGGATTCATAAGAAGTTAGAGAGAGACAGTGATTAACAGAATAGTGAAATGGACTTGTGTCTGTATAGAAATTTAGTATGGATAAAAGTGTCATTCTTGGGAAATGAGGAGAAATCTAGATTCTTTAAGAAATGGTACTGGTACAGTTGGCTAACTATTTACAGTAATTGAGTAAACTAGATCCCTACTTTACTACTTTTATTAAAGTGTTTCAGTGTCTAAGATGAAGTCATACAAGTTCTAAGAGAAAACACTAGTGGGTAGCTTTTGGCTTTAAAGTGAGGAAAGCCTAAGAGTGATTCAAAATCCAGAAATACAGAAGATGGATGAGTTTGCCCGTGCTATGTTATTTACAAGACCTGAGAACAGGGTGGGATCTTGATGTTTTATGTGCATGGACCCAAGACTGTTTTAACATGGTGTCTGAAGTTCAGTGGCATTATATTGCGTGCATTGGATTGGCTGAAATATCCATGGAGCGAGATGAGGAAGTGTGTTTGTTCATAATTGTCAGCCTGTGTCCCCGAACCACTTAATGTTTGATAGCATTTCACTATAGTGCCTGAGTTTTACATGAATATATATGAATAGTAATCTGTATTTTACATCAAATGAATGAGAAATTATAAATCAGAAAAAAATGAGAGCATATAAGAAAGTACTTAGTTAACTTTTAGGTTCTAGGGTTGGTCCTGTTGCAAAATGACATACATGCTGTTGCAACCTACAATACTTTCATCAACTTTTTTCAAGTCATTAAAAATAATGGAGAATTGAGGATCTAAGGATAGTGTGTCACAATTATAACCTGATTCTCTCTTAACTATTTAAGCCAATTATACATTTAAAAATTGTAAATATATAATTTTTTTCCTTTTTAAATCAAGCTGCATGTATGCTAGAGAGATGGAAAAAAAGCATGTGCTTGTTTTATTTGATTGTAGATAGGTGACAGGGATCACTCTGCTTTGTGATCCACAGTGTGTTCACACACCAAATGCTTGGAAACTGCACAGGTTTTGAAAAATGTATTTTATTGTATAAAATAGTTTTATTTTAAATCTAAAGCAAGTATCAAGTGACTTTTAGAAAGCATTTATTTAATATTGCAAGTACATATTTATCTTAGTATAGAATGTAAAATTCATGACATGACAGAACGTGTAGAGGACCCCTCTCAGAATCCCTCTGCTCTCCCAAATGTCATCTTTCATCAGGTCTTGTGTTAGGAAAGTGGGAGACTCTATTCTGAATAAATATGAACAGGATAATGTAACTGATAATCACCTAATAGCTTATTTAGGTTTTAAGTTTTGAAGTTATGGAGTGGAAAGAAGTAGACTTATTAAGGCAAATTTTTTAGCTCAATTTAGCCCATTAAAATGAATGCATGATTATGTACTTATGATTCTCACTGAATCCAGCAAGTGCCTAAGCTGATATATAATTTAGAAATTAAAATTATAACCCAATGAGAGCTAACTGGACAAAATTAAGTAATTTTAATCAAACTGACTTTGGTTCATATTCACATTCTTTCTATCTTTTGCACTCCTGCCCCAGGACACAGTGATGAAAGGCAGTAATAGAAATAAAGAACATTCATCAGAAGGAGAAGGGGCTGGAAAACGACCAAAACGGAAGTGTCTTCAGTGGCATCCGTTGTTAGCCAAGAAACTTCTTGATTTTTCAGAAGAGGAGGAAGAAGACGAGGAAGAGGAAGATATTGATAAAGTAAGCCTTCCATTAAACCATAGATATCTCAAGTATATACGTAGGCATGAATCATTTTCTAATATAATAATTTTATGTCTTCTAGGACTCCTAAGTTTAACTTTCATTGTTCTTTCTCACAGTTTAGAGTAAAAGGATTCCTTCTCTATCAACCCACTGTGATAACAGAGATGCAGATGGGGCTCTTCGTGAAGCTTAATGTCCTCACTTGGTTCCCCTGTCTTTGCTTCCAGCCCAGCCTTGCCTCTTGTTGTTAGACCATTTCAGAGATGTTCTTAGTCTTCATTGCTGTGGCCCTTGTTGTATCTGACTGTACTTAATCCCCTCCCCAAAGTCTCTGTGGCAATATTTCTTCAAGTTCTTTTCTGGAACATCCCTTTCCTATGTATGAACAGTTAGCTCTAGGACTTGGTATAACTGACTTTTCATTGTTTCAGTAAAGAACTACATCCTTGAAGACTTGGGGCCAAGACGTTGTATTTTAAAGTCGGGATTTCTTCTTAGCACTCATAAATATTTGCCCTGTGGTTTTAGCTGTGCACTTGTTTTGACCTCCCTTCTGCCTCAAAAACAAATATGGTGCCTGGCTCATGGCAGAAACACAATATATGTATATATTTATGCTGAGTGTAGGGACAAAAAGCATGTATTTGTCACCACAGATTTTACAAATATATGGCTTTGGTGTTTTTCAGGCTGTTGACATTGACTCAGCCATCTTTTTAATAAAAACAAACATCTAGCAGAACTCATCTTTTTATGAGGAATGAGCTCATTCTCACTGTAAGCCATAATATCGACATTAATCTGCTCATGAGACATGTTTCAGTGCCCATTTAATTTCAAGATTGGTTTTGGAAGGGGATCTTCAAATCATGGCACTCTTGTTTCAGGAAATTGCTGACTTTATGCTTCGTTTGACTTTTCTGATTCATTTGCTCTGTTGATTACTTGGTCCTTGAGGTTGGCTCCTCTTTCCATGACAGCATCCCCTTCTATTTATACAGCTTCCTTCACCTCCGTTCCTTCCTGATTTCTTTCAGTTGATTTTCATATATTACTTTACCCTCAAATATTCATGCTCATATCTGGGTGTGCAGTTTGGGAGACTGAGTCAAGAGGATTAAGAATTTGAGGCTAGCTTTGTAGTAAATCTTGTCTCAGCAAACACAAGTAATTTGTTTCTGAGCTTGTAATCTTGATCTCTGTCTCCATCCTGGATTTTTATCCTGAACTCTGAGCTCATATTTCAGACTCTCTGTCTATCTATCAGTCTGTCCCTCTGTCTGTCTGTAGCTCTATCTATCTATCTATCTATCTATCTATCTATCTATCTATCTATCTATCTATCTATCTATCTATCTATCTATCTGTATCTATCTGCCTATTTAGTTTGGGTGTGTTCAAAACTAAGTTTCTACTTTTCTCCTCCAAATCTTCTATATTTTCCCTTTCTCAATAAAGGCCACTGCAACATTTTCATAATACTTATTTCATCTAAATTTCCCCAAGCTTCCCCTCTTTCCATCTATCCACAAATCCTTTCAGACGTTCCTTTTATAACATGTTTTCTATGTGACTTTTTAATATCTCTTTTGAACTCTCTTTGTGCAAGCCACCACTATTTCTAGCAGAGATTATTTTATTCCTACCCATTTTTCTGCTTCCATGCTTCTTTTGTATTGTCTATTCTGCAGAAAGCACTCACAGGGATCCTTTGAGAATGGAAGGCCAGTCATGTCACCTCCCTCCTTAACAAGGGCAGGGATTTTTTTACTCCCTGCTCTGTTAGAACAGGGCCTGGAGCATGGCAAGTCCCAGTAAATAGTTGCTGAGTGAAAGATTAAAGTCATTAGATCCTTTTATTCTGTCTTAGAAATGTTCCTGTCTCCCCTTTATTCTTAGAAATTTTACTCATTTATAACTTGATCATTATCCCACTGGCAGGTGTCCACCTAGCTAACAATAGCTACTTCAAATGCAAACTATCCATCACTATTTATTCTGCCTTTCCCAGGATCATTTTTCAATTTTCAAATCAATTTAAATGCCAATCACTCTTGGTTTTATCTTGAATATTATTTCTGTTCTCATATCCTATTCCTGTTCCTCTTGTCTGGATTTCTGCTCTTTTTTTTCTGGACATTGGAAGTAAGCTTTTAATTGACTTCTCAAGGTTTGGTTGCTTATGATTTTATTCAAAAGAACTTGTGGTGTGCAGTACCAGCAGGAGCTCTTTGTTTAAAATACAAATGTCTCTTGCTTCGGAAATTTACTCAAGGCTCTACATTTATTTTAGGCTCTTGTCTTGTTACTGCAACAAAACACCTGACAAAAGCAACACAAGTTCCAGGACATGTAGTCTGTCATAGCAAGGGAAACACAGCAGCAGTGGTAGGAGGCAGCTGTCACAAGCTCACAGTAACGAGAGAGCATTAGATGTTCTGCTCCCTTCCTTTTTTTGTTCAATCTGGGATTACAGCTCAGAATTGCTCCACCCAAATTTTAGGGTGCATCTTTCCATCTCATTTAACCTAACCTAAGAAAGTCCTTAAACAGAGATGTCTAGAGATTTGTTTCTATAGTGATTCTAAATCTTGTCCAGTTGACAGAACCATCATATCAATGCATCTAGCTTAGGTACCTGTATTTAAGAGATGCTTGGTAAACTAAAGTCAGCTGTTTTTTATCTTCATTTTCTTTGGTTTATAAATTTGCTCACTTTTCATTTGATTAATTTAATGAAATAGCTATAATATTAGTAGTAGTTAAGGATTTTTTGTGACAGTTTGTTTCAAATCAGTAGCTGGTGTATGGGTTTAAATGCCCACTTATCAGCATGGCATAGCACATTGTTCCTGAAATAGTCCATATTTCTTATTTACTTACTTGACAAACCTTATTATCATTTTCTTGTACCATAGAACTATGTGTGGATGCTCGAATGAAGCTTCAGGCCCCAATTCTTGCTCCTCCACACCTTCCAGCTGATCAGCCAACATGTTCTGATTCAGCTTTCAACACCTTTATTTATAAGAGGTTATCAGTGCATTGCTTTGTAATTTATTTGTCTATATGTACTTACATAATGAATTTTATTCCTATCTTTTCCTTAGCTTCATAGTTTCAAAATACCAAATAAATGTCCTTTGAAAATTCAGATAACTGCTAATAATTATATATATAAAATGAAGAAAAAAAAATCTGTGCTCTTTATTTTCAAGTCAGCCATAGTTTCAGGACTTTATTATTTCCAATTTGCTATATTTGCAATATTTACTTAAAAGTAGTAACTTGTGACTGGTAAGATGGCTCAGAGGGTAAAGGAACTTACCATGCAAACCTGGCAACATAAAAATTGATGGAGAGGACCAACTCAATGAAGTTGTCCTTTGACCTTTACAAGCGTGCTGTGTCAAGGGTATCAACCTCTTATCATACACACAAACACATACACTCTAATAATAATTTTTAAAAATGGTAAATTTGAATAAATATTTTCCTTCTACAGTTTTGTTAGCTGTTGCCTGGTAAATATTGTATAAAAGAGCACAGTTGCCTTCTAGTTTTGGTTCTAGCACTTCTTGAGAATTGGCTAGAGATATGAACTTTTAGGTCTCACTTCTGAGCCAAAGAATCAGAAACTCAAAAACTCAAAGCCTAGCAAAGTTGGTTTTTTTTTTTTTTTTTTTTTTAAGTTTTATTTTAAACAAGGCCCCAGAGAGTCCAGTCTAGTGAGCATCAGAGCTGCTGCCTTTCTGTGTAATGCAGACTGATGACTACCTTGAGCCTTCTTGGCTTTGACTGTAGAACAAGTAATGAAATACATGAACTTACACAGTCTGGATTTCTGTACATGACTGCATTTGTTTCTAGGAAAATCTCAGAATTATACTTCAGTTTTAGAAATACTGCAGTCTCACTATTTTCTGAGATTCCGTGATCACAGATGTGCTTCATGGAATGTGGTATAGCACTCATTTGCTGGAAGCACTCTACAAGAAGTAGAGGAGAAAGATTAGACCATAGGTCAAAGTGTACGAGGCCTGAGAATTACTGGATTCAGAAGGGCAGTGAGTAGACAGATTCAGTACTGTATGGAGGTCCTTGCAGACATTGAACAGTGATAACAAAGTGCTTAGAAAAGAAAGATTTTAAAAATAAGGTGACTGCTTAAGCCTATGGGAATTTATCCTTATTGCCCTAACATCTTGGAAGATAAGACTGATGTTTACAGGATTAAAGATGTTTTATGAAGTTCTTTTAAACAATTATGTTAAATACTTTATGTAAGAAGCTCTTCTGTGTCATGTGCAAAAGTCTGGGTGTTTTGTATAATTGCTTTTAATTATATTTGCTTTCATGATAAACTTTCTCGTTATTAACTTTCTTCAAAAAGTGGTACTTTTTGAAGAGCAGAAAGAGCTAAAATATATGTACTTTATGTGGATATAATTAATCTTGAGGCCCATAAACCACAAAATAATATTTTGTTCACTTAGCAATTGGCTAAATGTTAATACCAGATGAGTTGGCCTCTGTAGTTATAAAGGTAAATAAAAGACTTTTATCCCCAAACGGTTCACTCTTTAGCGAGAGAAAAAAGGTAAGCAGTATCAACACAATGTAATACATGGTGTAATAGAAATACATACAGATTGCCATAGAAACTAAACAGGACACATGTAAGTTAGCTATCATCCACCAAGAGCAGTCAATGATTTTTTAAAAAATTACTTTTTCAGTTTCTTAGATGTTTAAATAGAGCTAAGAAAAAATACAATTACAAATCAAAAACTGATTGCTAAATCAAAATAGTTTGAGTTGTGTTAAGTATATGACTTTTGCTTTGGTTGGTGATAGGTTCATCTTCTTGAGGCGGATGGCCTAGAGCAAGATGTTGGTGAAACTGAAGACGATGAGTCACCAGAGCAGCGAGCTCGGAGACCAATGAATGCATTTCTTTTATTTTGCAAGCGTCATCGCTCTCTTGTCCGACAGGAACACCCAAAGCTTGATAACCGAGGTGCTACCAAGATACTAGCTGATTGGTGGGCTGTTCTTGATCCAAAGGAAAAGCAGAAATATACAGACATGGCCAAGGAGGTAGGTTGCAAGGACAAGGTGTGACAGTGATTATGGACACCCAGTTCCTTAACTCTTCCACAGCAAATGTGCAGCAGACATTGCTGACACTGTCATCTTCTGTTGTCATCAAATGCCATTGAAAAGATGACAACCTCAGGTTCGGTTTTTCACAGGAATATATTATGATCACGTTATGATGTTAAATAACTAGTGTGTATGTGTGCGTGCGTGCGTGTGTGTGTGATCTCAGATTTTTAAAACAATTACCACAATAAGAAAATTGGACAAAGATTTGTATGCCTTCTAAACTATGTTGTGTTTTGAATAAAAACAATTTTTGTAAACACTTTTTGTAAACAGAATTGTTAAGAGAGATGCTTTGACTTGTTTCTGTTCTGAAAAATAGTGCAGCATGAAGATTTAAAACTAATATACGGATGAATGACAATAGAACAGGGTATACTGTGACGTATGCATGCTCACAAAAACTGTGAACAATAATAGTTGGTGAGAAACATTTCCACATGGGAAGAATATTAAGAAAGGTGGCACATTCATTCCAAAATGATAGCAGTAATTAAATGTCTTCAAAAGTTCTGTACTATATTTGTTTCTACATTAATATGGGATCTATAACAATCATTGTCCACATGTATTATGAGTGGACTTAGTTCTAAATGAGGCATAGGTACTGTATTTTGGTTAAGTCTGAAAGGAATAGTTCTAACATTATTTCCTTAGAGTTTCAACTTGCAAAAAATTTTCATTCATGAAAATCCCTGCCACCCCATTAACTTCTGAGGGGAAAAAAATGAACCAGCAGGGGATAAAATAATGTAATTGTAAGATATTTTATTAGACATCTCAGTATGTGTAAAAATAATGCCTTCACTTGACGTGGTTTTATTGAGTTTAATAAGGAATCCTGCAACATAAAAATTTCTTTGAAAACATACAGGGAAATTTGAATCCAGAGTAAATGACTAGTGTTGCTGTGTAATTAATGATCGCAAAAGGCTTTAGGAATTTACTAATTGTTCAAGATAGACTTTTAACTATGCTGGGCATCTATAAAACTTAAAATCAATTACAGCAGCTTACGTGATTTTAAATGTTCCAATAGATTTCCACAAGCCTAACAGTAATTAACAATAAACCCTTCTCATTAAATAGGTTTATATCCTTTCATACTCATGCTTATATGATAAAGTAAACAATTATCTGGAGCCTCACAGTGAGCTGCATGTGCTTCCTATAATTAAACACTTGAGTTTGATTTTGGACAACATGCAGCATATTGCCAATATAGTGTTTGCCTCTTCTTAAATACAGCTAATTTACAAACCCAATAGGTGGCCACTTTTAAGAGGAGAACCTATTATTTTTACACAGGAAATCCTTTATTAATTACTTAATTAGCTTCACAATATTTGCCATTGTGGTACTATAATGAAATCTGTTTAGGTAGCCCCCTGCAGCCTACAAGTGGAAACCAGAATGTCCCACGTTGCATCTTGCCTTGTTTATAGTTACTCATATAAAATATTGTCTCATTTCTACTCCATAGTCTAATCGATTCAGCTACTTCCCAAATTATCACACAATTGGTCTCTAGTGGTTATTTCTTTCAGCTTATTTACTTAGTGTTTCACAGTTACATTAAAGTGCATGTAATCGTGTTGAAGCCTTTTTTGTTAATATTGCAGCCTTAATGGGAATGTCAGTTCAGTCAGCCAATGCTTATTAAGAAGTTTCAGTACTCAGATTTTATGGTAGTTAGTAGTGATACAAAACTAGACACAAAGAAGCCTCTGGTCCCCAAGCCCGGGTCGTTTTGAAAACTACTTCAGGTATAACTTTTCAACTTTGAACCCTCAATTTTGAATATTTTACTAAACACATGACATTCTTTCAGCACATGTGTGAATATGAATGCTTTACATTTATTTGCCATCTGAATCCTTGCCTTTATTAGAGTGAGAATTTACCCACAGGGATAGCCTCAGAATGTGTCCTGAGGCATTTTGGTTATTGTGCAAGCATCGTGGTTTATTTACCCAACTAAGACCTTTTACTGCACAAGGCTGTGCAGTCTTAGGAAACCATTATTGTGGCATGTAGTTGACTAGAACATTAGTATATAGTTTGTACTTTTCTCTTTCTGATTTTAAAAGAAGCATATCTTTAAAAGATGAAGTAGCAATACAATTTTTCTTTTTCTATTCATGACAAGTCTAGGTTTCTGTGAAGGAAGTACAGATTCATATTCCCCCCTCCCCAACTCTGTATAGATTAGCAGCACTTCTCCCCTGTGCTCTGTACAGGTTATAACTCCCCAATACTGGTTAACACCACTTCTTCTCGTGCTCTGTATGATTAGACCCCCCCCCCCCCCATACTGGATAACACCACTTCTCCCCGTGCTCTGTACAGACTAAACCCCATCCATACACACACACACACACACACACACCAAGTACTGAAGAAGTTAGCACCATTCTCTGCTGAACTCTGACCTGGTTGTATGTTGTAATTTCTGCCTGCTGTTGAGGAAAGACCCAGCTTTAACAACTAAGTATGGAGGGAGTTCCTTCAGCTCCTCATGGTGGATATGATTATAAGAAAAAAATGTGTGTTAGGACTCTTTGGTCAAATTTCAGATAATTTTCTGTATAATCAGTCAACTGATCTGGTAGATTTTACTTCATATATTTGTAGCAGCAGCATCTGTCTTTGGTTGTTCAAGTATTCACAGAATGTCTATTCTAGAATCTCACCAGGATCGCCATCTCTTTTCATTCTGCAGATCTAGACTGTAAATAATAACTAGAAACACTAGTGGACACTGAGTTAGTACTCCAAATGCAACTGAAATTAAATAAATGGAGAAAATGTTTCATTAATATTAAGGTACATTGTAGATCAAATTTCCATTTACGTAATGATCTGGAAAGCATTTATTGTTTGAGACCCCATTTTAAAGCATTAACATAATAGATTATTGCCTTTTGTTATATAATAATACCATTGTCAGATATAAAGGAGGTAAAAAAACGGTGACAGAGGGAATGCATTTAGTGACAGTACTGAATAACAAAAGAACAGCAATTTCTTTTTTGTTATTCTAACAAAATACAATAGTGGTTAGGGCCAGGAAAAGAGTGTCAGCATTACCGAATGCCTTCTATCAGTGCAGAACTCTCTGTAAAGTAAATTTACAATAGATTATTTAATCAGCTGGAAATTTGTAGGAAAAGTTGAAGGCCATAAGGTGAATTTTGATTTTCATAGAATTTTGAAAATCAGTATTTTAGCAAAAGTCTAGATATGTGCGATAATTTTTCATCAAAATCTTAGGATCAATAATCTGTGATTGATGCTCATGGAAGATAAATGAGCTTCCCTCTCCCCTCCAACCTGGCCCTGGATGTCTGGATAGATGGGGCCTATCTCTTGAGGCCTTTCGCTCCTGTGATGATGGATTTTGTCCAGCTGGTTGACCTACATGGCAGTTATTACACTTGGCTATTTGCTCTGGACTGTATACCAGGTCTCCCAGCATTACTTCTTTTCCCTGCCTCCTTTGTAATCTCTTTTCTAGTAACCTTGTCATAACAAATGACAAGCCTTTCCTGTGTCTCTTAAAAGCTGAGTCAGATCAAATGATTGATGAAGGACCAAGTTCCAAGGACATACAGGCATCTTTGCTTTCCGAGGCTGCTCTTGCCTCTGAACTTTGTTGCAGTCCATAATTTGTATTGGTTTGGTGTTTTCTGTAAATAAATTTGTGGTTTTTTTCCCTCAGTCATTCACAATTTTAGCCCTTCTGATCAGTATATACTTGACTAGGGGTCTAGTGTTGTATCTCAGTGATAAGATAGCTACTAAGCATGTCTGAGGCTCTAGGTTCAATCTCCAACAACAAACAAAAGCTAAAAAATAAAAGTGTTATGTGTGTGTATTGAACATTTATATTGAGTTTAAGAGTCTGCACAATTCATATTGTGATTTAGAGTATTATCCTTCATAGTAAATTGTCTAAAACGTCCCCCATATTCCAGGCCTTTCTCTTGGACTCATAGGAAACTTGCTGTTCTGTAGACCCATTGCAAAACCATTTTTCATGCTTGAGTTAGGGCAAGGATTGTAGACCATGTGTAAACAGAAATGCTTGTAAGGTAAATTATGGATTGGAAGCTGCATGAGAGGAGGGACTCTGCTTGATTCCCCCTTTCTGTTTCCAGTGTCTAAGAAGAGTGTCTTTGCAGTGAAGGTGAAGAGGATAGAGACAAGAGGATGAGAATGATTTTAAGTGCTGATTGTTGGTGCCTTATGCTATCTTCAGCACTATCATAAATTAGTGTAAGGCGGCCTTCATTAGTATCAACTGATAATTTATCAGGATGACAGTATAATTTCCATTATACTTGATTTTTACTGAAACAGATCATTAAGTGATCCTTAGCAATGTTACTAGTGAAGGATGTGTCAAAAAACTGAATATGAAGAGAAGGGCACTCTCAAGGAGCAAGAGATTCGGGTACTAATGCCATCTAGCCTCTTTCACAGCTGGTGCTTTCTGCTTAGAAAATTTTACCTACCAAAAAAAGATGATTTTATTTCTCATGATAAATTTATTAGTAAGTTTCTTTGAACATTCAGTTACTGGCACACCTTCCCCATGCACCTTTTATTGAGGCATGATAATGATGCATGTGTCTGCTCCTTGGCTTTTCACCCCTGCCTGCCATTTATCACTTTCTACCATCAGACAGCAGGCAAGGTTATTTGTCTGCCTCCACTTAATATGTAAATTCCCCATTTACAAGAATTCACTGTGGTAGTATGTCTTCTTATGTCAACTTTGATGTTTCCAAATTCATTCTGCTATACAGTTGTAAATTCATTTGGTGCTGACCTAGTGTCTCATTTTACTTCTTTATTTTTATGAAAAATAGAACTAAACACTAGAGTGGTGGCTAAGTGGTTATAAGAGTCCTTGTGTTCTAGTGTTCCCAACACCCACACTGGGCTGCTTACAACCATCTGTAACTACAGGTTACTGATGCCTCCAGTGTGCAAAATACTCACACACAGACACATACACATAATTCAAATAAAAGAAAACTTTTTTAATTAAAAGAGAAAAATATTCCTAGACTTTAGGGGCCTATGTGCTTTTTTTACACACACACCCCATATGTCAATAGGTAAATTTATATGTTATACATAAAATAATTTCAGAAAAAGAGTTAAGATAGCATTGGGATAAATATAATTCTTTGTTAATTAATACTACAGTATTACCTACATTATAGCTTTTATTTATGTAGTGGGAGCATTGTTTAGATTAGGTATTCTTTCCTTATACCTTTCCTCAAAATAGTACCTTTTACCCCTTGTCTAAAAGCAACTTGGAGCTTAGAACACATTACCATTGTAAAAGGCAAGCCTGCGAGGATGGAAGAATTGTGTTAGATGGTCATGGGGGTGTACGCCTATAACCTCAGTACTTGGGAGACTGAAGCAGAGAATTGTGAATTCAGAACCAGATTATATAACCAAATTTTTTTAAAAAATGTGCTAATAAAATAATCTGATAGTGATATTTAAAGAACATATAGGAAATTTTTTTTTAATTAAACAGTATAGCTCTGGGAAGGTATGGACGTTAGGAAAGAGGTAGTGGATTTAGAAGAAGGGATTAAAGGGAGGAAGCAACAGAAAAAAAGGTGAATGTAAATAAAAAGCTTGTGATGGATTGATTACAGTATGTCACATCAGAGTTTGTTCATCTCTGTGTGCCCACTGAAAAATATTGGCAGTTATGTTGTACATCATAGGTGGAGGAACTGGAGGTGATGCCCGTCGGTTACTAAGTGGAAATACAGCTTGAGCCCAGGTGTATCATGCTTCCACTGCTCTTCTGCTTGCCCTGTGTCTAAGAGTAACCAGAAAGTTGGCCAGCTAGCCTGCCTTGCTCCCTTTCTACTTAATCTTGGTTCCTTTTCTCATAATTGAGAATTTTACTTTGTGTTAGCCTTAAAGAACACTAAGGCAGAGATTTAATTTTTGTAAAACTATTCTTAGCAGGGTAAATTAACCAGTAAGGGCACAATCTGGCTGCTGGTCATGGTGTTAACTTGTGCTCTGAAATGTATACTAAAGTGTCCTTTGAAATAGGGGTTGTGGGCTGTAGAGATGGGGACTGAGGTTTGATTCCAAGCATCCATATGGAAGCTCATAATCACCTCTAGCTCCAGTTCCAGGGCATCCACTTTTCTCTTGTAGCCTCCATAGGCACCAGGCATGCAAGTGATGCCGCAACATACATGCAGGCAAAACAGCTATTTGGGAAAAAAAAATCACACATGTACACACAATTTTTAAAACTTTAAGAGAAGAAATTGGTGCTGTGCACTTTTGACAGTAACCCGAAGCGTAGATGGTACTGTGCTGTCCTTTAAGGCCCACAGAGGACACTGCGCTATGCTAAATGCCTGCAGCTTGTTTTATCCCCGCCTTTTCCACCCTCAGAGCCCTGGGCTCTTTCTAATACAAAAGCCTCCTCTGCCACCAAAGTCAGGCAACTTTTAAAGAACAAGAACAACAAAAAGAGTAGAACATTCTGAGTGTCTGATTCCCATATTCTCGGCTCACAAGTTAGATAACTCCACCCTGTCTCTAGATCTTGGTGCGTGACACTGTCATCTTCTCTAAGGAGAGCCACTGAAATCATGGAATGTGGTTTTCTCAGTCATAATCTGAATGAGGGAGGGAAAAGGTAAATGTTGTTGAACTTCTGGGTCTGGATGTTAATTAAGCCCTCATTTGTTTATAGTATAAAGATGCATTTATGAAAGCAAATCCTGGCTACAGATGGTGCCCTACTACAAACAAGCCTGTAAAATCACCAACACCCACTGTCAATCCACGGAAGAAACTTTGGGCCTTCCCATCTGACTCTTCAAGAGATTTGCCGACCCCCAAGAAGGCAAAGACAGAAGAAATTCCTCAGCTTAACTTTGGAATGGCTGGTAAGTTTCCACAATTTGCACCTGTTCTTAAAGGACAGAACAATGCACCAAGTGTTTTAAACAATTAATACAATTTTGAGAAGACCAAAATTTTTGACCAGTATGAAACTCTGGCAAATATGTAGCGTATCATGAGGTATTAGGACATGGTATACAAAGAAAGGAAGACATGCAGCCAAGTTGTACACACTGTGGAGATCCTGATACTGGCAGTATGGAAACATCACAGCAGTTTGGAGCTTGTCAGGAAATTTTATATTAACAAAATAAGCTTGTCCCTCTCTCCCTCTCTTCCCTTCTCTCTCACACACACACCTCCTCCCAACTATTAAGCAGAGCAAGACTGGAGTTATGGGTATTTAAAAACCCACAGTTACTTAGATCATCTGAGTATCTTATCCATGAACAAATCCATCCAAATCTGAGATGAATCTTAAAGAGAACCCCCACCTTACCCCTCCTTCGATCCCCATTAATGTTCACCTTTAGCAAACTTAAAATTCCAGATGGTGCCATTTGCTATTTTACTCTTTGGGTGGTAAGGAGTGCTAATGCATTTATGACCATGAAGTAAAACATTTACATTTTTGCCCAGAATGGCTGGATCTTTCCTCCTATTGAGTGCAACCAAGAGAGGATTTTGCCAGGAAGAGATTGGGAGGTTGAATAAGACAAAAGCAAGGAAGTTCGTGCTGAGCTTGAGTTTCTATACCATATTACAAGAAAATATTTTTCAGAGTCCTAAACCGTTTACAATATTGGAAGGTTAATAGGGATGCAGTTGAGCCATACTGTGATTGTAAATTCTTTTAAATGCCTAGTAGTTTGCATAAGCCTTCATAGTTCAATGGTGGGCTCATAATATGAAAAGTACGTGTGATATAGGATGAATGCCTGAAGAATGAAGCAACGTATGGACGTATCTTTGGGAAACAAAGCCTTCAGGTGATTGTTGAGTGCAGTGTGTGTAATGTAATTCCAGAACAGTTCCCAACATGTGTCCTGAAAACCCAAAGCAGAGCTGTTCCTGTGTTAGCTCTCACTTTGCAGTGTTAGCTTCAGCCCACTTGGTACTGGTCTTTGTGAAATGTCTGGACTTCTCAGATTACGGTGGTTTGGTCTGAGACCAAGAGAAGATAGATTGATGGCCAAAGTCAAAACTTGCTTTGATTGCCATTTAGCGTCTATTGCTATTCTCTCAATTCTAAATTTGTTACTTTGTGTAGAGTTTTCATTTTGAGTTTTCTTTAATGCAGTTGTTCATCACAAACCAAACTATAATTGTATGTAAATTATAGAAAGTGTGTAAATACATTTTTAGTAATAATGTTTCTGACATTTATTAATTTACTTACCTTTTACCTATAAAAAGAGAAGTAGAATCTAGACAAATCAAAACAACTATGAGATACTATCTTACACCTGTCAGAATGGCTAAAATCAAAAACACCAACAGTAGCCTTTGCTGGAGAGGATGTGGAGTAAGGGGTACACTCATCCATTGCTGGTGGGAATGCAAACTAGTGCAACCACTATGGAAAGCAGTGTGGCAGTTTCTCAGGGAATTTGGGATCAACCTACCCCAGGACCCAGCAATACCACTCTTGGGAATATACCAAGAGATGCCCTATCATACTACAAAAGTATTTGTTCAACTATGTTCATAGCAGCATTATTTGTAATAGCCAGAACCTGGAAATAACCTAGATGCCCTTCCACGGAAGAATGGATGAAGAAAGTGTGGAATATATACACATTAGAGTGCTACTCAGCAGTAAAAAACAATGACTTCTTGAATTTTGCATGCAAATAGATGGAAATAGAAAACATTATCCTGAGTGAGGTAACCCAGACCCAAAAAAGATGAACATGGGATGTACTCACTCATAATTGGAATCTAGACTAAGAAATGTGTAAGTCAGCTTTAAAAAGTAGTATTCCTTGAAGCAAAATACAGGAAAGAAAAACACCTTGATAAGCATTTGCCTCAAGAAATAAAGACCTGTGTCATGTGTTGGAATTTCATGACCAGAGCTCTCTCACTGCTAGTCATGTCCCTTTCAACAAGATGAAAGTGAACCAAATTACCTGTGATTAAAAACTGGTGTTTAGCTATCTGAACAAAGGCAATACAAAAGGAATTTTAAAGGTCAGATTAATGCAGAATCTAGTCTGTTTTATTCTTGTTCATTTGTTCAATGGTCCTTGGCACTCTACATCTCATAATTTAGAGAAACCCAACTTTGTCAAATATATGATTTTCAAGGAAGGAAAAGTATGTAGAATTTGATATACTACAACCCTTCAGTAAAAGCAAAGTGTTCTACTTCTGTGAATGTATTTTGATAGTTTTAAATAGCATTGTGTAAGTGATAGAAAAATGATAGTTTCTTGGCGTATCCTTTAGGATGAATAACAAACTTCTTACAAAGTCACATTTGGTATATAACTTGGATTATCATGTAGCTGTATTCCTATTTTTACTTTGTAATTTGAGTGGCACATTTTTATCTCTTGAATGCTATCACTCAGCCCTGGTTCCTAGGATGCCAGCTGCAAAAGTTTCACTCTCAAGCATCCTAAACACTTACTTTCTGCTAAATTCATTTCCCCCTCTTGACTTATACTTTTAAAAAAAATGTATGCATCTATTTTATCAGGTACAGTAGTTCTTAAAGTTAAGGTTTAATGGGAAGTAGACACTTAAAAGCACTGCAGGCCTTTGTTTTACCAGATTAGCCAGTGTTTGTGTTCTGTGTGTGTCCTCCTGCATGGCTGCCTACCAATGTTGGGCTTTCTTTTTTTTTTTTTTTATTTTTTTTTTTTATTCTTTTTTAATTAAAATTTCCAACTGCTCCCCGTTTCCCATTTCCCTTCCCTCCTCCCACACATTGCCCCCTCCCCCCACTCCCCTCCCCCATCCCCACTCCTCTTCTCCTCCCCCCAGTCCATTCCCCCTCCCTCTCGATACTGAAGAGCAGTCCAAATTCCCTACCCTACAGGAAGACCAAGGTCCTCCCACTTCCATCCAGGCCCAGGAAGGTGAGCATCAAAACAGGCTAAGCTCAATGTTGGGCTTTCTAACTCACCATCATTTGATGACATGTTTTTCTCTCTGATTACCTCATAGATTCCTTATCTTTTATTCTTTCTCCTCCTCTTCTCTCTCTTTCTCTCTCTCTCTCTCTGTCTCTTTCTCTCTGTCTCTCTGTCTCTCTCTCTCTCTCTCTCTCTGTCTCTGTCTCTCTTTCTCTCTCTGTGTGTGTGTGGCTGTATTTATGTCTATCTCAGAACCTTTTCTCAGTTAAAAAATTTATATATAAGGTGTGATCAAAGTTGATTCCTGAGATCTCAAGGCAGACTGAACAAAGCTGTACTTCAGGGCATACATTTAGACAGAAATGTCTTCTGGCAGTCTTACATATCCTCATCCTAAAGCTAAAATGCATGCCTTGAGACCTGTGTGAACCAGAGACAGGTGCATTCCCGCCTGCTCTTTCATTGGTGCTTTCAATTTTAAAATTTGAGACAGCCTTAAAGAGTAAAGGTCTCTGATGGAAATATAACCTGGAGCAGAGATCTACCACTGGACTGTTTAGTTATCTTTCTGTATCAGTTTACTGTTGAAAGAATTAAAGCAAAAGAGTTGGCTAACCAGTGGGGAGGGGCTTGTCCTGTCCCAACTTAATGTGGCAGAATTTGATGACTCCTCATGGGAGCCCTTACCTGTTGGGAGGAGTGGATGGAGGGAGGAGGCGAAGGTGAGGGGAGAGGAGGGGTGGGAGAATGTAAAATGAATTAAAAAAATTAAAAATAAAGTTTGCTAACATAAACATTACTTTTAAATCTTACAGCTATTGTAGCAAGAGCCTGATATGCCTGAAGATCTATAATGTCTATAACATATCTGTTATTTTTAATTTATTTTGGAAGTTTTAAGGAGATTATTTTT
The DNA here is from genome assembly GCF_950005125.1 of Chionomys nivalis. Taxonomy (NCBI): domain Eukaryota; kingdom Metazoa; phylum Chordata; class Mammalia; order Rodentia; family Cricetidae; genus Chionomys; species Chionomys nivalis. Next base: position 52,087,779 of record NC_080088.1, on the reverse strand, counting down.
TAAAAGCTCACTAGAATTTGGAGGCCACTGTGAAATTTCTCTGTCCCGTGTTCCCTGATAGTCTAATTCTTTTGACCAAACCCGATTTCACATAGCAGAAATAACAATTTCAGATTAAGTCTCAAACTTCTCAGAAGACAAACATGAGTATGCTTGGATTAAAAAAAAAATTGCATCAAAACACCTCAATTTTGGAACGAAGCCTTGGGAGAAAGGAAGTTTGGTAGATGATACTTACGATAACAGCTGTACTCTTGGGGAAAGTGTTGTGCTGGAATGGTGGAGCAGTAGCATTTAAAAGGCCAGGTGTAGTGGTCATGTCTGTTATCCCTGCACTTAAAAGACTAAGGCAGGGAGAGCATGAGCTCTAGTCGAGCCGGGCTTCATAGTAAGATACTGTTTCCAAAAAAAAAAAAAAAACAAAAAACAAAATATAGAAAAGAAAAAGGGCTCTTTAAAGTATGTGCATTAAGCACACATGTACCAGGTTATATAAGAATGAATTTTGTCATTTTTCCATAAAATTCATATGTGCGTAGTTTGGATTTCTGCCTTTATGAATATCCTTTTTTATTCTGTATGGTTGTGTGTACTTCATGCTTCTGAGTTGATTTTCGTTTTTGATCTTTAGATCCTACTCAGATGGGAGGCCTGAGCATGTTGCTGTTAGCTGGAGAACATGCTCTTGGAACGCCAGAGGTAAGCCAGGCCTTAGTCTTCATTGCTCTTCACACTGTGCATTCTGTGCATTCACCACATAGATGTCTGCGTTTTGTTCACCTTGTTGCTGCAGTTCCACCATATACAGCTCACTGAGAAACTTTACTTGTGCATCTAATGTTTTGAGGGTAGCAGAAGTAGTATACATGAGCCAAAAGGGCAGACACACAACTCCACTGCAGAATCTGCAGTTGTTTGAACCTAGGAGTAAAAACTACAGTACTGTGCATTTGTTGTATTGTGTCATGGGTGTGTAGATTGTATCCTAAATAAGTTCACTTGGTTCAACACATTCCCTGTTTGTATCATGTTCTCATTTAGATGTGCTAGTGGGAAGCCAACAATAAAAATATGAGACTGTCTGTCTCCCTTGTCTCTCTAGTATCTGAGTAAATTCCAAACTCCTGTTTGAACATCTGGAATGACAGCATTACAAAACTGTTTCATCCTTTAAAATAGGGAGAGAAAAAAAAAAAGGACCCAGGGCCCTCAAGACCTTCTTTCTGTGATCTAGTTATTAGTTTGCTTTTTCTAAACATTTTTAGACTTGATTCTGCTCAGCTGTGGCAGTTAACCACACATAATTTGCATTTGTGGCACCTTCTATTTTCTAGACCCACTTAACATAGATCAGATGAATTAACCTGCAGGTCATGTTTTTTTTTGCTACATTCTGAGTCTTCGGATGGAAAATTTCCATTCAAACCAACATAGCTGTTTGGGACAAAATAGCAAGAGCTGTCAATATTCCCATGGAAAATTAATCTAGTAGCAAGCCTATCCCTAACATTATTTATTACTGCTATGGAAACATACTGCAAACATTTTCCTTTCTATTTTCATTTTTTTTTTTAGTTCAGTTTTATTGCAAGCCTGTGCTGTTTACTGCTGTTTTAAACTTTGACTAGGCCATGTAGATTACAGTTAAAATCTACTCAACTGTACAGGCTATTTATACTATGGTGCTGTTGTTACTAACAGTTTTTTATGTGGGATACAACATGGTTGAGTTTATATTAAATTTAACAAATTTATTTTTTTCATTTTAATGTAGTAAAAGTATTAATTTTTATAGAAGTATTTATTCTGGTGTGCAAATCTTCCACTGAAAATCGTATACATGTGACTGCTTTTGCAGCTCATTACTGAGCGTGTTTCTAGCTCCTGATAGCAGCATTGTGGACATCATTTCCATCCCTAGCTCATAATATGACCTCCTAAGGGCACAGCACATTCTCTAGAATAGAGTGGTCTAAGTATTCCAAAGGTGGATGTGAACAGAGTTGATCTTTCAGCAGTCTGACTCATGACCACTGCAACAGTCAGCATTACATCTTCTCACAGATTCAATTATATTTTATTCCCAACGTTTTAGCCTTCTTTTACCACTTCAGAACAAATATAAACAAATGATCCTTGCAGATCTTCTGGATGCTAGTAAGAAAAAGGAAATTAATTTACTTTGCTTAAAATTTTACCACTTATGTGTAAGCAGAGATTGCACCATCATTTCCCGGCCACCCAGACCCAAATAATCACACTGAAACTATTAATTACAATACTGGTTGGCCAATGGCTTAGGAATATTCCTACCTAGCTCTTATTTCTTAAATTAACCCATTTCTCTTCATCTGGATATCGCCATGAGGTTATGGCTTACGGGTAAGATTCTGGCAATTTTCTCCTTCAGAGCTACATGGCGTCTCTCTGACTCCGCCATCTTTCCTCCTCCTCTCCCACTGCTTGGATTTCCCACCTTGTTATATTCTGCCCTGCCATAGGCCAAAGCAGCTTCTGTATTAACCAATGGTAATAAAACATATTCATAGCATACATAGCATACAAATGGGGAATCCCACATCACTTAAGCTGTTTTTAGTAAGTTCTGCTTCCTTTAAAAAACATAGCATTTTGTGACACATGGTGTAAGCACTGCAGTGATAGTGAAGTGGAAGCATTTTGAGAACTCTACAGATGAAGAAGCAAACAGTGCAGGAGCAGGTACCTGTAGCAGTAGTTACATCCTCAGGAGTCCAGCTTTGTGTTCTTGTTCCCTCCCCTCATCTCAGGAGACATTTAGGTCATTCCTGAAAATAATCCTGAGCTATTAGAACAGTAAAATAGTAAAAACTTAAGTAAAATATTATCTCCAAATACCATCAGAGAGCTTACTTTTAGAGACCAGTAAGCTTCAGTTAGTCCATAGATTTCTACCTAATTATTTTTTATTGCAAATATGTATGTAGACTTAGTAAACAGAACTTCTATATAGACAGATTATCCTAAGATAAACACAATAAATATGTATTTAGGTTTTCCTATGAAAATTAAGATAGAGAACAATTCAGAAGTTTTATATTTTTATATTGGAATAATAACTGTGAAATCTATACTGTTTAGTTTGACTAATCAAAGTGACATCTTACAGAAATTCTACCACTGAAAGGTATAATCACAAAGACATTCAAAGTGACATGAGAGAGTCTTATTTTGAAGTAGTCTTAGAGGGAAGGGACTGTCTTTTTCCCTGGCCTGAGATTTCACCACATTTACAGAGCTCTAAAGAGAATGCTTTTTTAAAATGTGGAATTTAATATAGGAAATAGATTTTCTTAAATAATACAGGTATTTTCTTTACTGAAATGATAGATTTCTGCTGAAAAGTTTCTATGGCCAATGGTGTCATAGGTCTGCTTGGTGTACAGACAGTTTAGTTTCTTGAGATGTCAGTGAGCAAATTATATTGATGTTTGCATTTGTTTTCCTCAGTCTTCCAATTCTCAGTCATCATAATAGATCTATGGCACTATTAGTTGGGCATTTTGTGTACTACTGTTTCTGAGCCAAGTAAGACTGTTTGCTCTTGGCGTAGTAAGCTGGAATCCTTACCAAATTGAAAGGGTAAATATAAATCTGATGTTTTATAGTTCACACAAATAATAGTCTTCATGCCCATATTATATGTAAATATTTGAACTATTTGGAACAATTTCTTTAAGAACAGTATTTATTTTATAGAATTTATTGATTCGAGAAGAAAAATTGATATACTGAACAGGACCAAGACAGAAAGGAATGAGTCCTGTCTCAAAACACAGCAAGTCTGTCTCTGCTGAGTGTTTGTAAGAGGCACTAGAAATGCCCCCATCGTAGTGGAAGAAATGGAAGGGTATGATAGGACATTTTGGCAAATTAGTTAAGTCAGAAGTCAAATCTAGTTGCTTGCGCAGTAGCACCGAAAGATCTTCTTGAGCTGTAGAAGTGAACCACTTTAAACAAAACACTCGAGATTTAAGTGAATTCATTGTTTAATTTAAAGAAGCAGGAAATAAAAAGGCAGAAGGAACAAAGTAATATTCTTTTCATCAGATTCTTGATTGAAGAGGCAGTTAGAAAGTTCTTAAATATGGTATCAATGAGTTATTGGAAGATAAAAATACAAGTAAGGCAAAATATTTTATCTAAAATGGCTAAAAGTAATCTTAAGATAAAGTTTTCCATTATTTGTGCTAGTCTGAAAAAATGTAAAATTAAACTAGAATTTAAAAATAAAAGCAGGGGGTGTTAAGATTCATAGATTATATGGAAAGGACAAAATGTAGTTGGATTAATCTTGGCAAGGACATTTGCTGTTGTACCCAAGTGAGCAACAGTCATCTTGGCTAGAACAGAAGGAAGCAAAATGGAAAATAAGAGTGGTTAGGAAGAACGTTCATCGCTGCTGAGTGAAGGCGTGTCTGTTCAGTTTAGTAACTGAAGCCAGCATTAGCAGTGTATGAGATTTGCCTTAGACTTTGGGTCTCTAGTTTCTGAATGCTTAGTGGAACAAATAGATATGACAGTATATCGTTCCCCACTTTTTGCCTTGCCTTCCATCCTGTCCAGAGATGCGAATAATGATGCCTGAATCCTCTAACTCTGTGGCTACTGCAGAGATTAATTAAATAAAGCCTGTAAGGCATTTTTTACTCCTTGAAAATTCGTGTAAGTATACAGGATCATCACCATAAGTTATTCTAGGCATTTCATATTTAATTCAAAAGCTTAAATTATATCTATTAGTCCTGCAGGCTGCAGTGTGCTTTGCCATCACCAGTATGCATACATCCATCATGCACACACACCACACACACACCACACACACACACACACACACACATACACACACACACACACACTTCCTTGTTCATTGAAACCTGGGAAGAATTTAAACTTGTAATTTGCTCTCTTTGTCATCATTAGGTGATCAAGAAAAGATAATTTAATTTAGATTAGCTAAGCTAGGTAAGCTAGGTCAGTAGAAGAGGAGCTAGGCCATGGAGGTGCACCCCCTTTAGGGACCTGTCCAGTGAGGCCGTACTGCAGAGAAAATGTGCCACCATTTAGTGTGTTTAGTTGGATGAAAAATATTCATGGAATGTCTTTGGAGTGTAAGGCATGTCAGGGAATAGACCATATACACATACTTGCCCTTTATGAGGCTGATATCTATCTCTTAAGGCCCAAGTTTTTAAAGAAATCTAATCCTTCACATGAACTTTTGACTTCATGGAGAATCCTCTTGATTTTCATTTTCAACTGACAATCTGCCTGTTTATAAAAGAAGAAATGAATGTTTGATTGAAATTTGGAAGTGTTATACTTCGTTTCTTGAAACAGTATTAATCTTTCACCTCCTTCATGAGCTAAATAGTTCTCTTCCCTAACCCTTAAAATACTTGCTGTCACCATAATATGTATTTTAGAATCTAATTTTATTTAGCTTTATTTTAAGTTAATGATAAAAGTTTTATTTTTTATTTTTTTATTCATTTACTGTTATTAAATGGACCTTAAGGAACTTAGGATGAGGAATAACAAGATTTTGACTGAATACTGCTGAGCAGTTAACTATTACAGCTAACTTTCATATAATACTTCTTTCTTTCAAAGTGCTACTCTTCAAAGGGTAAGAACAACACCTCCTTAGCAATCCTGGGAGTTAAGTTTTGTCTTCTTTATGAATAAATATTAAACCATTAGGCGAGGGACCAGGGCCAGTAAGGTTTAGTAATTACACACTACGTTAGCTCCTAGCTGCAGTGGCAGAACTGTGCGGGCACTACAGCAGGTCTAGCCAGTTTTTGTGTAGCTCCTAGGAGACTTGGTGATTCAGTTCCACCTACCTTTCCTCGACTCTGATGTATGTCCTGTGTTACCGATACTAGAGCTAGCAGCAGCCACGGAACAAGACATTTTGAGATTGCTTTAAGCTAGACGTAGGGCTAAGCCCTTCACATTGGTTAACTCATTTTGTCCACCTGTAGAAGGAGCAGCAGGCCGCTTCCCGCCACCCGGCTCCCGCACAGCTAGCTTTACCCAAAATAATTACACGGAAACTGTATTCTTTTAAACACTGCCTGGCCCATTAGCTCTAGCCTCTTACTGGCTAACTCTCACATCTTGATTAACCCATTTCTAATGAGTATAGCACCACGACCAGGAATATTCTTAACCTGCATCCATCTCGGAGAGGAGAGCTATAGGTCTGCTTCACTTCCTTTTTTCTCCCAGCATTCTGTTCTGTTTACTTTGTCTACCTAATTTTCTGTCCTATTAAAGGGCCAAGGCAGTCTCTTTATTAACCAATGAGAGTAACACATAGACAGATGACCCTCCTCCATCATCCTCCCACCAATCCTATGGTGTCAGTTCCTTGTTGCATTCTCCATGGCCATTGAATGAGGAAGTCATAATACTAAGATTTAAACCCACTTGATTTCCACTAAATGAAGAAATATGCAAAACCCGAGCCAAAGAACAGTTGATTGCACTGATAGAGTTTACATGATTCTATCCCCATTTTTGAACACTGAATTCTAACTTTGTTTAAATATTGATATGGATAAAATGGAAAGTTTTCACTTTTATTTCTGATATCAGTGGAGTGTGAAAAATTCTTTTCTTACTCACCAGTACAACTTGAGTTAATTTGATATGTGCTTTTCTTAGACTAATCTGCTTGACTAGTCCAGGAGACTTAAACCCATTAAATTCCATTATCTTATTTCATCTCCTGGTCTTTACCTATCATAGCTTTTATCCTCTTTTCATGGGTTTATAGCTTCTAAATACTCTGTTAGGATATGTGCTATGTTTGAATTCTACAGTAAAAGGGAAGTAGGTGCCCAGAGGTTGGTTTGTTTCTTCCTCTTTACAAGTGCCCCCTTTATGTTACTTTGTAAACTGTTCTACCCATCTTGCCAAGCAGCCCAGCTTCTTCTATCAGTAGTGGGGCACAAAGCACAGGTAGTCAGATCCTTTTCCCTAATCTGTGCTTGGAGTCATAGATGCTTAAAAATGGCAAGAAGACAGAGTGGCTTCCCAGCTCATCAAATGAGGAAATTGAGGCAGAAAGATGCAGTCCTTTGTCTCAACTTTTACTACCGTTGCCTGTATAAACAGGATGGAGTTTCCTGTGCTCTTTTATGAGCTTGGCTGCACCGAATGTGATAATAGGAAAACTTTATCGATGGAGTGGAGACAGGCTGCTGCTGGCCTGGATGCCCTGAGTGAACTAGGTCCTCCCACCTCTACCCCTTTTTACCAGATGATACAACAGATTGTAGGAATAGCACAGGACCCTCAGGTCTGTAGCCTAATGCTAGTGCCGTATGCCATTGTCAGACATTCAGACACACTCCTCTCATCCCCTGAAATACATTCCCTGCCGCCACTGAGGCTTCCTTCTCCTCTCACTTCTTTCTCAGCTTCCCTTACTATAAAGATACAGGTGTAGTCTGGCCCTTCTGCTGAGGCCCTGACATCCTTCCAGACAATTACTGAGGACTGGCAAGTGCTATCTCTGACTTAATTGGGGCCCTATGTCTTTGCAGCTTTATTTCCCCTACCTGCTAATTGGTCTCCTGCCTCCAGTCACTCCCTGCCATGGTTGTCCTGCATGCCTCTGACATAATTATCTAACTGCATATCTCTCCTCATGCAATTCCTCTAACCAAAATCCTTAGCTAGCCCTCTGTTTCCTCCAGCTTAATTCCCAGACAACACAATTCCACTTTTGTCAGCCTGATTCATCTCCCACTATGCGTGTATGGCATCTTATTCTTTACCCATACTGGGAAAGTCACCATTTCTCAAAAGCGCAGCCAAGATTTACCTCTGTGCATTCTCACCTGCCATGACTGTCATATCACTCTTCCTTTGAGGAAGAGTCTGCCTTTCTTTCCAAGTATGTCTCAGATATTACTTTTAACTCCCTCCGCCCACACTATAAAGGATTTTTCTCTGTGCTCCCAAGGACCCTTCTAATATGCTTTCACTGTTTATTTCTGCAGTGTAGCTATCCTCTTCCCTTGAACTGCAAACAGACTAAGACTGAAATCATCATTTTATTCCCAGTTGTACACTGGATGCAAGTGGCATTTGAACTTTCTAATGGCATCAATTCTATCTGGTACCTAGTGTTTATTGAACAAGTGAATGAGAAATAAACATTTGAACTGGTAAGAGTAGGAACATGTGGTTGATCTACAATGTGCAGTTGCCCCTTTGCCGACTGTGTGTTCATCACAGTGCCAAGCAGCGTGCATGCAGCTCTGCCTTTGTGCTTTGCAAAGTAGGAACAGCCGTTGATAATACTTAGCTTCCTAAGCCGCTTGTAATCATAACTGGCTCAATCATGCTGAACCTGTGATTTCTCACTATCTGATTGGGTATTGTGGGAAAAATGTTACTTTGTCATAATTTTTAATTATACTCATCATTTCCCCTCCTTCATTATTGAAGCTAAATCAAAGTGGGTGGCGATTGGGTGTAAGAAGATTTGAATGTGTACTTATGCAGAAATCCCTGTAACTATTTTCTTTTTTGGGCATAGAGCAACACCTAGTGGCTTTATGTATTATTGCAGAGACTTTATTGAAACAATTATTTATATTTTCTTTTTTTGTTTAACCATAGCTTATTTCTTTTCTCTAAATTAATTTATAAGAATAGATGCTGAGGAATAAGTGGTGATCCATAAAAATCATTCTCCAATTAACAAAAATAATTAGAGTGTTTTACATAGCATTTTATACATTTCATAAGGTCTGGGACTGTAATAGGACCCCTTTATAGGAAATCTACCTTTCCTTATAAGTATAGCATTTTCTATTCATACAATATGTACATTTACCATATCATAGGATCATTTTCGCATTTTGAAATCTTTAGATAAAAATGCCTAACGTGTATCACATCCAATTTTACTTTGTTTGTAAGATATTCATACTTATCTTGGTGACATGAAATCATGGTTACAAATGTAAATTACTACTTTGAATATATACATTCTGATGAAATTTTAATGGGCAATTTACCCTACCTTAATTTGTTCTAGATAAACATTTACATCAGCTCTCTAGTTTTCCTAAAAACTGCATCATTTCCCTTCATTGCTTATTGAGAATTACATCTAAATCAAAGGGAGAATTTAGGAAGAGCTGTCTGTCCTCTATGCTCCTGGCATTATTTATTTATTTATTTATTTATTTATTTATTTATTTATTTTTTGCAACTCTTTCCCCTTCCTTTTTGTCTCTACTGTAAACCTTCATGATGCTTCTCTTCTGCTTTGACTAGGGTCAGGTAACCAAGTCACTAAGTACATAATTTAGTAGTATCCCAGTCCCGCAGGCTCCTAATTTTGTGCTGTTTCCTTTATGCTTTATTGACTACACTCATTCACAAATACCTACATTTTAAGAAAGGACATGGTCCACTAGAGCAAAATGCAGATTTAGTAGTTCTGTTTGTGCTCCTTTAGCCACTAGGCAGCCTTTACTTGTTCTTTACTTCCAGGTCACACATAAGAGAATGGAGTCAGTCAACAGATCCTCATTGTGCATCTACTCTGTCTGCTGCATGGTTAGCACAAACACACATGCTTAGACTTCCTTCTTGTGCCTGGTCAGGCACACTTTGATAAGTTCTTATGCATGAGCCTTCCATTAAATTAGTTTTATAAAATCATTTATACCAAAAGTTCATAAAGAAAATAGTTTAACTTTTAAACTTCATGATTTGCAATGATTTTACAAGTAAATAAATCTTTGTGGGAGGAAGTTTGAGAAAGAACATAAAGTTGAGTGGGTGGGTAAGCAAATCTGGGAGGAGTTGGGGTTGGGGAGAAACAACCAAATATGTGAAAAATATATTAAAAATGATTAAGTTTCATTTTCTTATTGTTAATATGACTTTAAGCCACCAGGGCAGTTTTATTCCTCAAAGAGTCATTACCTCTCCCACCTCGTGGAATCTGAAGTAAGAATGCACTGATGTATTATTTGTAATGACATTGTAGACAGCAACAGGCTGCATGTATGATTGCATCCCATGAGATCATATTAACTAATGATGTCATAGCTGTGATGTCACACAGTTCCCAGAACTTTGTTAAATTGAGCTACATCCCATGGTCTTTGTTGGCTTGCTTATCTTGTTTTTAACCTTTTTGTTCTCCTAAAGTAGGATCTCATTAAGTTGCCAGACTGTCTGGTACTCTTTCTAAAGCCAAGGCATGTCTTGAACTTGATATACTACTACCTCTGCCTCCCAAGTAGCTAGTAGGATTACAGATCTGTGCCAGGAGACCTGCCTAAATGATAATGTATTTTGCTGCAAATATCTCTTAAGGTTTCTGTTTTGTGTATATTTTTATTAGAATTTTATAAAGACACTACATTTTTTTTAGTTTCTGCCTTGATTTTTTAAATCAAACTTCATTTCCCCAGATATCCAGAAGGTAAATGCATAGGGTTTCTTTATTATTCCTAAATTTGGTTAGACATTCCATGCAAGAAGAAAATTTCCAAACCTTTGTGGCTACTAATTTGAGGGTTTATTGGCTTTCTTTTTAGTGTGCTTGGTGTCTTTAGCTTGTTATCTTTGGTGCAGTTGGTGGTACATTTAGCACAACATGCTTAATAGTCAAGTGGTGATAAGAGAGGTAAGCTTGCCCTAGACGGCAAATTAATTAAGGGTTCTGCAACTTCTCCATGATACTTATCACTGGAGGAGTCTTCATAGCTCTTTAAAACATTCAAAGTGACCATAAAATTTTCAAATACATGTTCCTACTCTACAGCCTGTAACACCGTTAGAAAAATACCTTCCTCTTCAGCCATCAAGTGGAAAAGTTGAGTGGGAACACACACACACACACACATGTTGATGTGCATATGTGTGTGTGTACATTTGTAAAACTTCTGTTGCCTTTTCCTTTAAAGTGAAAAAAAAATTAGCTACTCTTCCTTGAAAACCTAACTTCATTATTCAGGAATGTAGGAGAAACCCACTGATTTGGGGACTTAAAAGAATACTTCTCAATTTTTATTTTTCCTTCAGTATTTTTTTTAAATAGGGTCTCATGCATCCAAGGGAGACCTTAAACTTCTGATTCCCCTGCCTCTACCTCCTGAGTGCCACAGGCATTTGCTACTGCACTCAGTATAATTCCACAAATACCTCTTAGTACATTGTGCCTAGGCAGTTTGGAAAATAATGTAGTAACGGACCCTGGGAGAGGATTCATAGTAAACAAGTGTGTCTTGTGATGATGAGAGCTAAATAAAGGGGGATTGAGTACTGAGGGTGAGTGTCAGGTACCTCTGTGATCCTAAATTAATTTCATCTATAAAAAAGGGGGAGACTTAGTTCAGAATAAAGAAATCTTCCTTCACTTGAATTCACTACTGAAATGGTTATGTCTCCCAATACATATATTTTTATTTCTTGCATAAAATTAAAGAGGTAATGTATATTCTTGGAAGAATCCTGGGGAGATACAATTTTAAGTGTCTATTTTTTAGTAAGTATTGTTAATAGTGAAAATAACAAGACAATAACAGAATGCTAAATGTTCACTAGTATAATATCTTACAAGAAGAGAATGTTTAGGTAGACCCTAACCTTCTTAAGATTAGGGCTCATGCTATAAACATGTGAAAAACCTGGTAAATAAGAATTTAACTTTAGTTTTATTTTCCCAGAATTATCCTGTCAGAGAGAATTTGTGTTTTTGTATTGCCTGTAACAGGAAATGTTGAGGCAACATAGTGCAGGGGAAGAGGTGTTCTCTGATTGTGACAGGAAGCCAGCAGTAAAGTGCTAATCTCTGTGCACATTCTGAAGGTATCATGCTTCTACTAGCTCTTCGATTATTTGCCACTTGAGTGGTCACTTGCATAGAATTTTGTAAAGTGTATTAGTTATTCTTTGTTGCTGTGATGAAATATCATGAGCAAAAGCAATTTGCAGGAAAACTTAATTTTCGCTGACAGTTCCAGAGGGCTAGCATCCATAGTGGCAGGAAGGCATGACATGCCAGCAGAAGCAGGAAGCTAGCCGATAACATCTTTATCCGCACACAAGAAACAGAGAGTAAACAGGAAGTTGGGCAAGTCTATAAAACCTCCCCTATCCTCTAGAAGTTTCCATGGCCTTCCCAAACTGCACCACCAACTGGGGACCGAGTGTTCAAATACACAAGTGTGTTGTAGATGTGTCCCATTCAGGCAGCACTCAGCAATTACTTTTTTGTTGGTGTTGCCTCAGTTGTTAAATGGTGAGGTTGACAGTGCTTTAGGTGGCATTTGTTTGTCTGCTGTTGTCATGATGCTCACTCTGTCTGTCTGTCTTTGTTTCAGGCATCGACTGGGCCTTGCCGGCCTGATATTTCAGAGTCACCTGAGTTGCGTCAGAAGTCACCATTGTTTCAATTTGCTGAGGTAATGTTTGCATCTTATACTTAATTAATCAAGGAGTCATTTATAAAGCGAGTTTAAATTTGGGCTAATGACAGCAAATGAAAACAGCAAAGAACTCTACTCAGCTCAATTAATTATAGACAAGAACATATAATCAAACTTTGTAACAGGTAAGGGACTCCAGGGGCTTTTAGTTTGATTGGTTTTGAGACAGTCTCCTTATAGCCAGGCTGGTATCAAACTTAGGATCCTGCCTCAATTTGCCAACTGTACGGATTACAGATATTCACTTGTGGTATTCTAGAGATTTTAATTGAGAAATAAATACATATTTATAGAAGCTTGTTAAGTCATACTAATTGTTATTATGATTAAACTAGAATGATTATTAAATCATACAACACATTGATTGATAAATCCAAGACTGAACAAACTCAGGATTCTTACCTATGCATATTTGTTTTTGTTGTTGTTATTGTTTTATACTTGCTTCTTTCCTAACTTGATATTGTTTTTTTTTTTAATTTTTTAAATTCATCTATTTATTTTACATCCTGGCCACAGCCTCATCCCCAAATCCTCCCCTCTCAATTCCTTTCCCCCATTACCCCAACCCACCCCACAATCCCCTGCTCTTCCATCTCCATCCAGGAAAGGGTGAGTCTCCCATGAGTATCAACAAAGCATGGCATATCAAGTTGCAGTAAGACTAATCTCCTCCCCATATAGCAAGGCAACTGAGTATGAGAAATAGGATCCCAAAAGCCATTAAAAAGAGTTGGAGATAGGCCCTGTTCCCACTGTTAGGAGTCACATAAGAGGACCAAGCTACACAACTGTAACATATATGCAGAATGCCTAGGTCAAGTTTATGCAGGACACCCGGTTATTGGTTCACTCTGTGCAAGCCCCTATAAGCCCAAGTTAGTTAATTGTGTGAGACTTCCCATGGTATACTTGACCCTCTGGCTCCTACACTCCTTTCTCTTCCTCCTCCATAGGATTCCCGAACTCTGCATTTGCTTCCGTCAGTTGCTAACTAATGCTTCTCTGATGACAGTTGGGTCAGGCACCAGTCTGGTCATAGGACACGGCCATGCCATGATATTATAGCGTGAAGTTTGCCTTTGCCAGAGTCTTACATCATAGGACAGAGCTGCTAGCTCAATGTCCGTGTCAAAAGCAGAAATTAAAACTCCTTCTGAAGATATCTCCATTAATCTTAGAACTCAATATGAACTCTCATCTCCCCTTCCAACCCCAATATTTAAGCCAATTGTTCTGCCTTGATCCTTGAAATTTTCCTTCGTTTTCCTGTCCTACTACAGTTTAATACAGGACAACCGTATTTTTCAGATGTCTGTCTGTTTGCATTGGTACCTCCTGCTAGTCCTTTGAGAATATCCCTAACTGCTTTGCTTATATCACCAGAATGTTATATATATTTATTCACAATAAATACCTATCTCTTCTGTCTTTGAGGGCTGGAATGAGTTTGGAATGTTTTGAATATTGATTTCTGCAAGGACTAAATATAATGGAGAATTCATGCTGTGGTCCCTTTACAACAGTTAGAGATAAGTTGATTGAGGGTGGGCCTAGCTTCAAGCAGATATGCTGAGTGAGTGGTCCGTGAAGCCCTAATGATAGAGTGAACTCTATAAAGTTGAGATTTTTAGCACAGTATGTGCATGTTGAGGCCTCTATTCCATATAGAAGTTTCCAAAGAGATCTGTGTCAGTATATTTCTTTAGAAGACTCTATTTGTGTCACTAGCTAAAATCATACTTTATAGCAACATGTATTTATAAGAGTATCTTTTTGTTTATAAGAGTATCCTTTTGTTCATTAAATGCTTTTCATAAAAAACCAAATGGATTTTAATTGTGATTCTATTTGGTTTGCTATGTGACTCAATTCCTGAAGAAATACATTATAGGTTAGGTTTTCCTTTTATATGAATTGTTCGTTTTTTTCTTAATTTTTATGGATGGCTAGTTGGAATGAGAACTATTATTGGAAGTAAATCCTACTAACTTCATAATTCCCAAGACTTGAGGAAAATTCTTGTAGCTTTGCATTTGTAGTTTATCACACTTGGACAAAGTGTGATACCTGGGACTTAGAGAATTAGGAACTGAACCTAGAAAAGTTGCTCATTTTCAGCTTAGAATGTCTTCAGACCACTTGGCTAAATTTTATCTTTTTATGATGGTCTGTTTTTTGTCTAGTTGATATTTATTTTTAAATAGCTTATCTAATTCAAAAGATGTGGTACCTTTAAATTTTTCCTGGTGGCTTCAGTAATAAATAGTATCAATACAATAGTCAGGCAGCCTTTTTATTAATCTTCTTTCTTTCTTGTATATCACCTTTGATTCTGTGCCTACATGTTACCATAATGTTTTCTAGCTTTTCTGAAAGTCATTTTTATGGTTGAAGAATTGGGATCAGGGTGCATTTACTGCTTAGTAAGTACTCTGTGACGAATGAACACAGTTCTCTTCAGGTACTACAGTGGGCTGAGATGATAATAACGCAAGCTTCTGCTCACTTCCTCTCACTTCATCCGACTTTGTAACTGAACTTTATCCACTCTGGAACAAAAATTAATAACTGAATTGTTCTTTAAAAATTCTTGTAAATATTTTATTCTAGCCCTCAGAGCAGTTTGAGGGTATCACTGTTACTCGGTGAAAACAAAGCAACATATGGTATTGCAGAATCATCTATGCACTGTTAAATGCTGAAGTATGCCTGTTTTGTTTGATGAGAGGCTACACATGTCACAACAGAAGGAGATCAGGGCTGAGGAGTGTCTCAGTGGGTAAAATGCCTGCCACATAGGCATGAGAAGTAAGCATGAGTACTTGCCAACTATGGGAGACACGGACAGGAAAATCCGTGGGGTTTGATGACCAGTCAGTCTCCGTGAAACACTGAGTCTCAGGTTTAGTTTTAGATGCTTTAAAAAGTAATATGGAGGAGAATGATTGAGGAAGACAACCAGCATCAACGTTTGTCCCCTACATGCATGTGCACATGCATGTCTACACACAGAGAAGGAAATACTTTTGTATTTAAACAGTTATGTCTTGGTCTGTGCCAGACAATACATTTTTAGGAATATTTATTTCTCATCATAATTCTATAAAATAGGCACTATCACCATCACTAATATACAATTGGAAAAAGTAAGTCTTGGGAAGTTTAACTGAGGTCATATACCTACCTGCTAAGTGGAAATGAGATTAAAATCCTGTTACCCAGACCCTACTTCCATGTGCTTCTACCACACAGTTTGAGAGATGCCTCTATACAGAAAGTAGTTTGTAAGGTGTAGGGAAGAATATGGCTGTATCTACTTAAAGCTTCAAGCTTTTAATACTGTATTTTCCCCCTTTTGTGGAGTGGAAGGGGTTTTAAGACAGTTTTTCTGTTGTAGCCCTGACTGTTTTGGAACTCACTCTGTAGACTTGAACTCAGATTTTCCTGCCTCTGCCTCTGCCTCTTTAGCGCTGGGATTAAAGCCATGTACCACCATGCCTGGCTTTAATAATGCTGTCTTTAAAAAAAATAATTGAAATGAAGAAATTCATCTGACTCTGTCTAATGTGGCTGCTTGATATACACTGGGTATTCTTATAAGTTTCATCTTTCGAAATGAGCCAGACTCTTTGTTCTTTACAACCATTGTCTTCCTGTATCATTTGTACTCGTCTTTTAAGAGGGATTTAGAATGGCGACTCACTTCTGAATCTACATGGAAATACATGGCAGAGTCTAGTAGTACGATGTAGTAAAGTATCCTCAAACGGTAAGCATGTCTTGTTTCCTTTTAGATATCTTCAAGGACATCCCAACGTGAGGGTCCTTCAAAACAGTGTCAAGCATCAGCTCTGTTTCAGTTTGCAGAGGTAAAGGCTTCGTTTCTTTATGACTATTATGTTCAGAAATCATGTTCATCTTAGAAAATGCTGAAAAAGAATCCTATTATGTTGGACTTTAGGCATGCCCCTTCCATTACTAGCATAATATACAGAGTATTTATGACCTTTTTTTTTTTTTGCCATTGTCATAATCATAGTCAACTCAGCTCTGGATTTCATAACCATTTTAAAAGCATTCGTTAGAGTTCATTCACAGCAGTCACCAGTGATTTGTTTATTTCATTTTACCTTCTTAATTTACTTTAATCTTTTTAAAAAAAGCAACAACAACAAAAAAAAACCTGCTGTCAATATGATTGCCACAAGATACCAGTTAATTGTCTCCAGTAGCAAATTTAGATGCTGTAATTGAGGAATAACTTTCTCAAAGCAAATACAGTGTTGAATATGACTTGTTAAATTGTCACTATGTAGCTTTCCACCAGATGTAGCTGCAGCCAGTATTTTATTATTAGAGTCTAATCCTTGGCTCTGCTCAGGTCAATTTTCGCCGGATCTCCAGTTTCGTTAGCTTGTCATCCAGATAGCACACACCAAACACTATTTAGTGATTGATGTGCTTGGTTTGCCTCAACTGTGTGCTCGTCCCTAGAGAGCTCTATGAGAAATAGTAAGATGGACACAGATCACAAAAAAGCATCCTGTCTGCTTTAGGTCCTTGTACTTTTCATTCCAAGAAAACTGCATTATCAGAATCTAAGTAATGTTTTATAGAATCGAGAGAAAATGATAGGCAAGACTGTTCTGTTTAATATTGATGTATCAAATCACTGATTCATTTGAGTAAGGAGCACTGAGTATAAGAAATGTAAAATGATATCCTTTTGGCAAGGGAAAGCCTAGCATTTCACTTTGAAAATGAGAAAAAATTACTTTCAACTCTTATATTAAGAAAAAAAAAAGCTTCTTCATCTTGGGATACTTCTGAGACTCATAGCAGCAGCGGGCCTGCTTCTGGCAGGCCACTCAGTTGCTTTCGTTGCTGAGGACTATTCTGTCAGACTAATAACAAATGCAAAGTATTATTTCATGGAGAACAATTTGACGAGTCTAAGCACATTAATATTTCATTATGATTTTCTATTCTGATAAGCAGACTGTTGTTTTCATTGTCTGGGGGGGAAATAGTTTTGTTTAATATCATTTCCTCACTCTTTTCCACCCATTTATTGCAGCTAAATATTTTTCAAAAGTTTAAAAGAATGACTGTGTTGTTGGCTTAATTTATTTTTATCATTCCCATCAAGTTTTTCTGAAGCATTTCATAAAAGATAGATTTGTTTGCTGTATATTCTGCCCAATCAAAGTCTTCATCCTGTAGCATGAATTAGAAGGGTGTGGTGGCTCATCTTTGATATACCTGATATTCACATATTAATTTCCAAAAATAGTCTACTTAATATGAAGTGCCGTTGTGGAAGATCTTGACTAAATGTGTGTGTGCCTAACTGCATGATTAAGTGATACTTACAAGATACCATCATCAGATCCATTAGCAGCCTCTGAAGACCAGGGTCAGTGTTGAAGGATAAAACTGATAGTTGTAAGGGCCACTGTCCTGTGATTCTGAAGAATGAAATCAGTGAATCTCCTAAAGGAAGCAATTTGTGCTCAGTGCACTCCCCCATCAAATGACAAAATTTGGTCCTTGCCTCTCAGTTGTACTGTTTTTCCCACACAGAACAAAAAAGTTACTAGAGAGTCTTCAGGGATGCATTGCTAGAGGTCACAGTGCTGCTTAGCAGCATTCATCCCCAAAGTCTTTCGGTTGACACAAAGCATCTGTGGGATTTCAGGAAGCTTAAGATTGTTAATTTGAAAATTTAGCAGGAGCTGTTTGAGGGAATTGTAGCATAAGTCATGCATGATGGATAACCCTGCCTGGATAATGTGAGCAAACACAACTTCTGCTATACCCCCAAATCTGATGCAGTCTTCTTCCCACTTCAAGCCCCAGGGAACTGATCTTCTTATATTTTGCATAAGATGGTAATATAAGCCATTTTAATTTTTGAGCAAATTAAAGTGTGGCACTTGGAGTTATTTAACAGTTTGTGCTACATCTGCTTTACATAAGAGAAGTCTGTGCTTATCTAGAGATTCATAGCAGGTCTAGTCCTTCTCCTTATGATGGATGAGAATACTAAGTTTCAGTCTAGGTTTTTAGCGTCTGACTATACTGTTAGCCTAGTTGTAGGCCGGCTCATATAAGGCTAAACCAGAGTTAACTAAATGAACTAATAAAAGTTGTCTGCTGAAATCTGTGATAAACACATATATTGTAGTAGAAGTAGAGTAGGCTGTAATCGCAGTGATGATATGTCCCTCTT
The DNA here is from genome assembly GCF_950005125.1 of Chionomys nivalis. Taxonomy (NCBI): domain Eukaryota; kingdom Metazoa; phylum Chordata; class Mammalia; order Rodentia; family Cricetidae; genus Chionomys; species Chionomys nivalis. Next base: position 52,069,032 of record NC_080088.1, on the reverse strand, counting down.
GTTTTTATAGTTATTTCACAAAGTAGCATCATCTTTTATTGTCCTAATTAGTCCATAACAAAAGTTTTCATGCTTTAAAATAAGTCAGTGTTTCCCATAAGGCTTGTTGAAACACAAAGGTTCCTAGACTCTACTCCTAGGACTTCTGATTCACACAGTCTGAGAACTTCCACCTGCAGCAAGATTCTTTTCAGAAACCACATTTTAAGGCTGCTATTCTCCAGTTGCTACTGACTTGCAGTGTCTTAGTGTTATTGTTAGTGAACTTTCTCATACCTGTTATTTTGTGAAGGAAGGGTGGAAACAGGAAGGGCATAGTGTTTGAATGAAAATTACCATTTATATTTTCTGAGGTGTTCTCGCTCCTATTGTTACCTACTTAAGAAGGGAATCAGTGTTTATATATTTAGGAAACATTTAGCTCTGTAAAAGTATTTAATTTTTAAAATATTTATAAAATTGGACACAAAGTATTCCTAGAAAGCATTCTTGCTAATTTCATTTATAAAATCTTCAGAGGCATTTAACTATGTGTTCTCTTAGAAATGGGTTATTTATCGTGAAGTATAATTAGCAAAGAAAACGCTCGTTAAAGGTTCTGGCTATATTTCCTTAAGTTTAAATGGTTTTTGTGTTTCTTTTCTTTTTTTTCTTTTCTGCAAGCTCTGGATTTCCTCATTGAACACTAAGGAGGACTTTTTTCCCATTTTTTAACCAAGTGTAATCACTATAAAACCTGTTGAAATTAACCTTCATTGAACCATGGCTCAGTAAAGCACTTCTTTCTTTTTAATAGGTTCCTTGTGAATGTTTATATTAAAGGAGAAAAATAATATTCGTGCTTTATAAGTCCTAGAAAGAAATACAGTGTAAAGATTGCTTGCCCCCATTGTTAGTCTCTTCATTTTGTTGCTCATGTTTCATCTAGATTCATCTTAACCCCTCCCTCTGTGATTCTAAACTCTGATGTATTCAGTTGATCAAAATGAGTTCCCTATTGGCATTGTTGATGTTCAAAGGTAAAGTGCCACATCACTTACTTTAGATCTAGGTCCTGAAGACTGATGGCGGAATATAAAGTCAGAAGGGAGCTATTGTTTTCCATTATTTAATAGGTCTAAAAGCCATGGACAGTGCACACATTCTCTGTCTGATACGTGGCTGGCTCTTAAACCTAATATACACCTTTGCATTGAAAAATAACATACTTACTAAAAAGACACAACCAATCTATTTGATTTAGACAAATTGATTTGGACATTAAACCTTTCCTTAGAAAATATTTACCCTGCCAGTATAAGTAGAGTCGTAATCATACCAAATTTAAGGTTCTGTCTCAGTAGGATACAAGTCATAGGTACAAATTTAGGGCATTCATTTTCATGATTGAATACTTAATATATTACAAAATATTGCATTTCCATAAAAATGCCATATACTTCACTACAACTAATCACAGGATATACTGTGGGGTTTTTGGAGGCATTAATATTTCTTTTAAAGTAAGCAATACCAGCTATCCTCATATGTCCACTTGTTTTTTGGTTTATTTGTGTAGTACTTATTCATTTTCTTCCAGACTAGTGTCTATAATGCATTATAATTGCAAAAGATTTCACTATCTCCTGATTTGACTCTGATCTTTACCAGCTTGTATACTCACACGCAAACGGAAACATGAAGGAGGACTCTAACATCCAGAGTGATAATTTTTCCTAAAATTTTTTTTGCATCTCAGATCCTATTTCACCTCTTTACTTACTAATATACCCTCTTTCTATCCTTTATGAATGGATACTGTTTATCTAAATTGCATAATAGTGAAAACAATAGCATTATCAGATTGACAAACACCGTACATGTTGAGGAAAATAGAATTCACAGTCACTAGCATAGTATACAGTACTCTCTAGCTACCAGAATTGCAATCACACTGATGGGAAGGAAGCAGCTTGTAGGCTAGTCATTGGAAAACAGACATTGATAGTATTGTTTTTACTTAAATGGAAACATATGTCCCTTACATTGAAATTTTTTAGTAGGAGTGAATAGTAACAAAATGACAGATTAACATTATATTGCTTATTCTTGAAATCAAAGCCATCATCACAGATGAAATTATTAAAATAAAATGTATAACATAAAAAGGGAGTGGGCCCCAAGAAAACTCTGAGAAAAACTATTATTTAATAGGATCAGTGTAGAAAGAAGCCAGCAGAGATTAACAAAGAATGGCTTTAGAGGTCCGTCTCCAGTAATCGAAGCCCCGAGAGGAATTTGCCAAAGGAGAGATCAGCATGTCAGGTGCTGCGGAGAAATCTAGACAGATGCTAAATTATCATATGTCCAGTCTTCTCCCAACCTCTGAAAAAAATACTTCCCTCTCCAAAATAAAACAAAAGAAAAATGAAAATGAGGTATTAAAAAAAAATGCTCAGGGAACATAGTAAATCATTCCATGAGATTTTTGCCAAGAGAATTTGGAAGCATGAACCTCTCACACACCTGCATCTTTAGAAATCAGGCTTTTGCCGGGTGATGGTGGCGCACACCTTTAATCCTAGCACTTGGGCGCCAGAGGCAGGTGGATCTCTGTGAGTTTGAGGCCAGCCTGTTCTACAAGAGCTAGTTCCAGGACAGGCTCCAAAACTACACAGAGAAATCCTGTCTTGAAAAACCAAAATTAAAACAAAATAAAAAATAAAAATAAATAAAAGAAAAAAAAGAAATCAGACTTTTAAGCAACTTTGAATATTTTATATATTGTCATGTAGCTGTGACTAGGTGAATATCTTCTCAGAGATTTAGAAAAATCAAGGAGCTGTCCTACTATGTAAGAAACCACTTCAAGCCTACTACTGAGCAGTGCATTCACACAGGGCAGGGGACCCCTTAGTGTGACCTATACTGCAGGAGGCAACAGATTCAGCAGAGATGAAGTGCAGTCAAGGGACAGAAACTGTAACAAAAGGAACAGCAGAGGGAGCTGGAGGAAGAAGTCCTGAGATGGACCTGGGAAGTGCAGCCCTTTCCGCCATGTTTGTTGTCTCTTGGTGACATTTGCTCACACAACAAAGTTGATAGTTTGCACATTATGAAATTTTATAAATTGTATCCTTGGACATTTCATCTCTATAAACTGTTCAATTTCATTGTGTAACCATGTTTTGGAATGGCACTAAAGTGTTTATATTTGCTGGTGATCATGATAAATCATAAATGTTGACTGTTATACCGACTGTTGAAATGAACTGTGGCCTCAGAACCCTGCTGGTTCTCAATATGAAATCTAATCTCTACAGTATAATACTGGGCAAGCTTTCTTGTATTTTAAAGGGAAAATAAATGAGGCTCAGAGTCCTGATTATTTGCTTAAGTCTACATTGCAGAAAGTAATGAAGTCTGGCTGACTCAGAAGCCATGACTCCTACATTATATGACCCCAGTTCAGGAGACTGATATTTACATTCAGCGTTTTAGTCTTTAAGGTACTGAAAGTCAGTAATAATAGTATGTGAGCTTTTTCTTAGTCTACCGAGGGGCGAACAACTAAATTCAACTTGATATTAATAGTTAAGATGTAGTATGTATCAGTGAAAACTTGACTAGTGGAAAAATATTCCAAATTTCAGAAAGAGTGAGACTCCTTAAATTATCTTCAGTAGAATCAGATGTGATTGCAGTGAGTTTATTAAAAATGTAGCATCTAGGAGGGAAAAATTCCTTATTACTTCCATCAAGTAGACTTTTAAAAAATAGCCCAGATAACATATTAAGTATGTGTTTCTGTGAAGGGCTCTTGTTCCGTGGGTATTCTAGAGAGAACCAGTGAGCACCCGATATGCAGTCTGTCCCTGAGTTGACACAATTTCCTGTGGGACCTATGTCACTGCAAGTTACTGAACCGAATTGTCTTCTAAGCCAAACTGAGAAAACTTTATAAAGACTGAGAAGAACTCAGAATCATAGAAAGGGACTGTGCTTAGGCCATAGCTACCTGATCCCATGATGACTTCTCCATGGGAGGAATGCTGTGTGCATGTCCTTCTGAGTAGATAGATCTCTCTTCCAACTCTTACTGAGGTTAAAAATTAAAAATGAAGTTTTCATATGAAAATAACAGTGTTTTTCACTTACAATATTGCCCAGACACTACTTAGCCAAATCTGTAAAAAAGTTTGCAGTTAGTATAATACCATGTGTGCTGGTGCAACCCACACAGTACGGGCAAGTGACTGTACCCCATAGGTTCGAGGTTCATTATTAGTCTTTGAATTCAGTTTCTTCATGGTGTTCTAAGGCAGTCAATATTTTATATAAAATTCTTATCCTCCTCTTGCTCCTGTCATATTACCTGTCACATGAGTTCTTCCCATAGAGAACCCACATATTTCTTTTAATTGATTAGTAAATGGAAAATAGTTCCATATATCTTTCTACTTAGCCAATTGATGAGTTAGTTCTTAAGTAGAAGTTAACATGCATGTCATGCTAATGTTAAATTTAGAGCTGGTTATATAAAGGATAATATTCTTGTCATTATATGTCCATCAAAGCAGCACCTATTTTTTGAGGAGCTCAAAAGACTCTCAAAATGATTATTCCAGATTTGATCTAGTTAATGCAGTTTGGTAGTTAGGAGTAGTGTTAGCCCTGCAAAATTAAGAAAATTCCCATATATATGAAAGCAAAGATTCTGGTATCAAAATTAATACTGTTTATGTGATTTTTTTGTTTTTTTTTTTGTAGATTTCTTCAAGTACTTCACAGTTGGGTGGCGCTGAGCCCGTGAAACGCTGTGGAAATTCTGCACTCTTTCAGCTGGCAGAGGCAAGTCATAAGAAATTAAGATCTGCAGATGTAGAAATCACAAAATAATGATGATAGTGTTTCTTAAACTGTGCTGTCTCACCCGTGACCATACATAAGCTGTATTTGTTTGCACTAGTGAGAGGACTGCCTTTAGTGTCAGTGAATGTTGCTACTAAAAGTCGCTAAACACTGAAAAAGATTGTCCAGGGATATCATAAAAACTGTTTCATGGGTAAATTTGTTTTTGTTTCTCAAGACAGGATTTCTAGTATAGCTTTGGAGCCTTTCCTGGAACTAGCTCTTGTAGACCAGGCTGGCGTTGAACTTACAAAGACCCGCCTGCCTCTGCCTACTGCGTGCTGGGATTAAAGTCGTGCACCACCACTGCTGGTTTTGTCTGTGTTGGGTTAGTAAGTTTAAGGTTTGTGAGGTTAAATAAGACCACCCTGAGCTCCAAAAATAGCTTGTTATTTTTCATTTCTTTTGACTTTCTTCATTCACTTCTAAATCTCTAAAATGCATCACTTTTAGTCAGAGTGATTTGTGTGTATGTGAAACATTCAAATGGCATATTCTAAAATCCGGTTTTTTAGAGTATCACTCACACATTTGATGTGACATGCCACTATTACTCCATTGGCAAAGAGAAAAATATGTAGAAGTTGCCATAAATTGTAGCATTTCTATCCTGCTGAGACCACTCTGCCTACAGGGAATGTGTGGCAGGATTTCAACACCAGGATCCTCAGTTGGTGTACTCTGATGCTAAACTTTCCTTCCAGTGAGCTCCCTCTAAGTTCTTTTGTGAGTGGCATGGTTCTTTTATAAATTCTTGGCAATTTACTGATCTTAATGAGATCATATGTCATTTTCTCATAAAAATATGAGAGTTTGATATCTTTAAATTGATATCTTTAAATTAGGCTTTTAAAAGCCAAGCCAGGTACAAATTAGGACTATAAGGCCCTGAAACAGTAGCAAGTAGATAGACTGGAACTAATCCATTGCATCAGATGCCAAGCTTGACATAGTTCTTAGGCAAAAAATCCAGACCCAAAGAGAGGACTGCGAAGACCAGAAACACTGAGGAAAACTCGGAAAACAGCAGGGACTGGTTCCAAAAGAGAATAGTAAAGGTCTTCTTTAAATACAGTCAATAAAGAGAGTGCCTTTGGAATTTGGCATGCAAATGAATCTCAGTCCGGAGAAAGACAGATTATGAGGTTATGGATTTCCCAGGCTCTAGATTCTCAAGATAATTTACTTGAAATGACCTTTTTTTTTTTTTTTTTTTTGAGTAATATGGATGTCTGGGCCATCTGCTTTTTCTGGTTATATAATTTCTCTTTGTGTACACACCTATATAAAACTATAAAGTATTGAACAACACCAAATATCAAGCAAGCTAACTTTCCATATAGCATTTATCTTTATTAAGCCATTTTGGATGGTACCATATGAGCCTCTGAGATGCTTCGCTGTGCAGTGCTGCTAGAGAGGAATCTGCGTTGTCATTTCCTTTCAGTCATGAGAGGGATTTCTTATTAAATCAAAGCTCATTAGAAAAAAAGCATTCTTCTAATTTGTAGGGATGCATCCCAAATATGAAACAGATGCTATGGCTTAACAGATGCTTGGATGCTCGTGTCATAATTTAAAAGGGAAAAATTACCGAAATAAGCCTATTTCAGTTACAGAAAATCAACTTAGCAACATTTGACTAAAAATATGTGCTTCTGATGAAACTCAGTTGCTGAGAAATCATTTGCCAAGATCTTTGTTATTATTTGTGCCACATGAATCTGATACCACATCATGAATAGTGGGCTTTAGAAGAGCATTCCAGTTGCTAAGTAAGCATCAAATGCACTATAAATGAGCCAGCATGGCCAATGATCACCAGTAGATTAATGCTTTCTTCCATTTTTGTCCCACTTGTAATTCATAGTCTTTTTTTTTTCTTTAACAAATAATGTATAGTCATTTCTGGTACCTCTGAAATGCAAATATAGAGACAGATGTAAAGTTATACATTCCAAAGTGAAAACTGTCAAGGAAGTTGTTCTGATTTCGACTGGACCCTTCTCCTATGACCACCTCCTATATCTTGACAGGCCTCTCATCACCACCTCAGCTCCCAAATCATCCTAGGGATGATATGTGGAACACCATGCCTTTTCTCTCTCCTGAAGATAGACTTATTCTCCATTCCTTACCCCGCTCTGTCAGGAAAGTGAAGACAGCTCTACTGTTAAAGATTAAGAAAGGAACATGGAAGCAGTATATTCTTATGGTTTGGTGAGAAACAAGAAATGCTTTAGACATAAATGTTTTGTGACATCTTTTACTTATCTGACCAAGCACAAACAAAACAAGGGAGCTGGCAGCAAGGAGATGTGGAATGGCTTTCACTATTCTTAGTTTTGATATGGAACCCAAGGGTGAAGTAAGTAAATAGAAAGTAGATTAGTTTGATCAAGCAGGAGGCCACTGCAGACTAATAGGGAGGGATTGGCAGATGGAGAACCTGGGACAGTCACATCAGAGAAACAACTAAGATGGAGCTGCCTTTGCACAAGCAGTTCTGAAGCAAAATGTGACACCACCTGGATTGTGCCCACACAGCTGTTTTGATCAAAATACTTAAAACTGTGGTTTAAAAAAAAACAAACAAAACAAAACAAAACAAAAAAACTTGAGTCAACTTCCCTTCCCACCCTATAAGACCCATTCTAGCCTGGAGGCCATATCCCTCCCGATCACTGACTGCCTATCTGTTCAGTATTTCAAATATCACCCTGCCTTAGGCATTCCTTAAGAAAGTCCTTGAGACATAATCAGCAACAAATGAATAAAGCAAAGATAGTATAGTAGTTAGTTATTCTGATTCTGCAGCCGAACACTTGGGGGAAGCAACTTAGAAGGTTATTTTGTCTTGAAGGTGCAGGCCTATTGGAGATATCAGCTTATTTTGTTACTGGGTGAGGACTAAGGCTAGGTTATAGCCTCAGGGCCCAGCCTCCAACAACCTATCGCCTCCAGCCAGAGCCCACCTCCTGAGCATTCTGTTACAGCTTGAGACAGTTCCTAGACAAACTACAACAAGCCGTTCTACTTCTGCCATATATTTCCAAAACTAAGGTTTTAGTCCTCCTGAAGGACCAGCAGCAAGGCTCGGAGCAAAGTACGAGCTCCTTCTGCATTCTTGGGCCAGAACAGAAAGAGAAACAGGTGAGCAGATATCCCAAAGCTAGGGATTATTGCTTACAAGAAATTCTTCTACCTTGGACCTGGGTGGAGGTGCCTACCACCAAGTGTAATAAACCTGAAATCAGTCCCCAAACACACAGAATGGAAAAGAGTCCCTATTCCTACAAGTTGTATACACACAAACACAGTAATAATTAATGTAATAAAGTTCTAAGACATAGAAGGAGCAAAAACCATTTTATATGTATGTTTATTGCCATACTCTGTGCCTCCCTCAGCAGTCAAAAATAATGTGGAATGGTAGCAGGAGGCAGACATTTGGATTCTCCGGCACTGTCAGTTTAGGTTTTAAAAGGTGAAGGCCCTGATTGGAATGTAGATATTTTTGTATGTGGAGGTGGCCACATGTTCATATGTGCTCAGTTCACATGTGAACACACGTGTGGAGGTCAGAGGACCTCAGTTTTTATTCCTCCTCAAGCCCAGTCTACCGTGTTGTCTGAGATAGGCTCTCTCACTAGGGCCAGTAGCTCTCTGCTTAATGTTTCTCAGCTCTGGGGTTACAAGAGAACCACCTCACCTGGTCGTTTACATAGGCATTGGTGATCAAGCTGAGGTTCTCATGCCATCTATCTGAACCCACAGCCGGTAGCTTTTAATGTCTGAAAGTGACCCAGAAATCCTAAGACTTGTTTCATGTATTTTGAAGGCATCTATCCAGCCAGGAAGGCAGTTTTCTGCTGAGATCAGAAAACTGAGAATACAGTGCTCTTTGTTCAAGCTTCCGTGAAGTTCATACTGTTCAGTTAATCAGTTCCTTATGCTGGCAAGTGCTAAAATGCATTGTTTCCAGTCATTTTGAGATTAATTAGGCTAATCATCTACAGAGCAGCGCAGCAACCTCCCTGGGATGACAGTTGGGTAGGAGAGGTGCTGCAGTTTGGAGATGCTCTGAGGAGAATCAGAGATAGCTTTATCTACACTTTTTTTAAATTCTAGAATTAAAATATCTGTAGCACCAACACTGTCTGTAATCACTAACTCAAACAGACAAAAGCATTTCAGGGCTTTCTCCATGTCAATAATAGTGGGGCTGCTGAAGTGACCTACCCTGTACACATGTTCAGCACAATGAGAACTAAAACCTGTAAGCCACCGAAGATCAGAAGTATGTAGAAAGTTGGTTTCTTAGAAAGTGGCAGGGGCTGAGCCTATGTCTAAAATCACTGCTGTGCATTCTGGTAATTTTTCTGAAATTACTTCTACTACTGAGTTTTGTTTAACTTATGATAATGAGTGCTATTTATTATCTACTATGTGTTAAGCACAGTCTGAGTACTTCATAATTCTCAAATCTGTGTTCGGAGACAGGTACTATTATCGTTCCTGGTTTTCCTATTAGGAAACCAAAGAATGTAGAAGTTCGGCAAGTTCACTTAGTAGCTTGCTTATGGTCATGTAGACAATAAGAATCAGAGTCTAGATAGGAACCCAGATACTTTGTCTCTCTAGACCATGTTCTTAAAGTAGGCATTTCTGTCAGAAGCTGAAGGAACAGTATGTTGTATTTCCCCCAGATAAACCTGATAGAAGATAAAAAAAACTATTGGAAAAGTTTTCATTAACTATATTTATTAAATAAAAATATAGGCATTCTCCGAAGCTTCAGCATCTTTTTATATTCTTTATTGCTGTAATGATGTATAAATTAAGTAAAAGGTAAGGTTCTATGTATGCTATGAATACCATTGGTTAATAAAGAAACTGGATTGGCCTGATAGGGTAGAACAGAGATAGGTGGGGAAAACTGAACTGAATGCTGGGAGAAAGAAGGTGGAGTTGAGAAGCCATGTAGCCCTACTGGAGACAGAACGCCAGAACTTTGCCCAGTAAGCCATAGCCTCATGGTGATACACAGGTTATTAGAAATGGGTTAAATTAAGATATGAGTTAGCCAGAAATATGCTTAAGCTATTGGCCAAACAGTATTATAAATAATACTGTTATTTAACAGTGTTAAGAGCACTGACTTCTCTTCCTGGGGACTCAGGTTCAATTCTCAACACTCACGTGGCAGCTAACATCTGTAACTCCAAAATCTGATACCCTCACACACATGCATGCAGGAAAAACACCATTGCAACTAAAATAAAAATGAACAAACTTTTTTAAAAAAAAAAAAACAGATTTATAAACAATATCCAAAAATGAGGCCAGGCAGTGGTAGCACACGCCTTTAATCCCAGCACTCTGGAGGCAGAGGCAGGCAGATCTCTGAGTTCGAGGCCAACCTGGTCTACAAGAGCTAGTTCCAAGACAGGCTCCAAAGCTACACAGAAACGGTAACTCCATGAATAATCTTGCTTAGCTATTCTCCCTCCAATCCTTTTAACATTTCCCATTACTGCTAATGATTAGAGGTACTTGACTGAGGTATGACTAGACATACGTGTTCTGTATGTATCCTGAGTGTCCGACCCTCCCAGCCACCTCTAGCCCAGAACATAAAGGTGCAGATCTTAGCCTAATTTCTCATTCTGAAACTTGAAATTTTACAAGGGAGCCTTTTATTTAATGTTGGTGTCTTTCTTATCTTTTGATTCAAGTCTCTAGTCATTTTAAACACCTCCTATAACTTTTCTTCTCACTCCAAATTGCACCAGTGTATTCTGGGGGGAATTGAAATAGAGAAATGTTTTTAATAACTGCCGTTAACAACTTCTGAGAAGATATCAGATGGCCATATGGTACCACAACTCTCACCCATCCAGAATCTGTAATTTTCAAGGAAATAGTCAGTGAAGAAAATATTTAAATTATCAGTTCACCTGGCCCAGTATTTTCAGCCAACCAAAGAGAAAATTGCTTAACTTGGCCAGATTTCAGTGCTCAGAGATATATAGATCACTGTTCTGTGACGGAGAACAGTTTCTCCTGCATGACGGAGAGTCTGATTTTCTTAGCAGCAATGCTGTCATTATTCTCAGGAACCGCTGACTTTGTATTTATGTTAACACACAAACACAAACACCCCATTCCGGTTTTAATTAATTACAGAAGAAATGCACATCTTAGAAAATGTTTCTAACTGCCATCTTAGAGTTGTATCTAAACTGTTTGGGCAGTCAGTACAAAATGATTGTAAATATACCTTGACTGCAAAAACATTTGTTTTGTTCTAAAAAGCAGAGATTTTGAAATAAAACCGATTAGTGGCAGGAGGTCTGTTTGCACACTGTCTTGTTTTTAACTTAGGGGACTGCTTTATAGTAGACAGTAAAAGACACAGTCTAAGAAGAAGAAATGTGGCCTGTCTTGAAGCTGCCTACCACAGCTTTGGGCCAGCCAAGAGATGGCTGCTGTGGCATTATTTCTAAGAGTTTAATAGTTTTCAATTCCTATTTTATTGTCATTTAAGGCAGAATAAGAATTGGATCAACATCTTAACATTTGTTAAATGTTAAATTTGTAGTGTCTGTGATTCAGAGATAAAAATTAGATGTGGCATAAATTTATTATTCTCTTAAAGCCAGTCCTCCATAACAGACCCCAAGCCTAAAATGTGTTCTTACCTAGACTACAAAAGGCATTCTCTCTGAGCCCAAGAACATGAAATACAATCTCTTCACTGCGTATGTTAGCCCCTTCAGAAGTGATACTTAGTTCTTAGCATCTTGAAGAAGATGATAGCCTGTGCATTGGTCTAGTACATTGTCTATGAGGATCAGACTCACTATTTCAACTTTTTCTTTCCTTTGAAAGGAGTTACATTATCTCCAGCATACCATCTCTAGGCTTTTCTGATTATATGGAAGTCACAATGTAGTTTCTGTTGATGGAAGGAACTTTTAAATATTTGTGATTAATTTTTATATGTACTCTTGGGACATTCTTGACAAGAATGCTGTGATTGTCAATTGAGGCCTGGCAGTAGCGTGATTATAATTAGCATTGTTTTTAGAGACTCATAAAATAACTTTTCCTAGTTTGAATTAGAATGCACTTTAGACTCATAAATTACCAAAGGACTAATGAGCATTCAATTTAAAACAATATCTGTTGAAAACCTTTTCAAAGATACGAGCTTATTCTTGGAAAAGAATACAAAGGTGGACAGAATGCATTCTGTGCCCATTGAGTTATAGCTATTGAATAATAGAGTAGGACCTGAGGGAACTGACAATAATTATCAAATATTTATGTCCATCTTTAACTTAAAACATTAACATTTTAACTTCTTTGAATGCTGCCCTAGGAATTCCATCACTGGAAGGTGCCCTCATGATTTCCTGTTCTCACTTTTAAAGAAAGTTAGTGCTCAATTTAAATTAATAATAGAAGGATAAATTGTCATTTACCATGTCTGGCATTGTTTCAAGGCCAGATTAACAATCGACTCTCTATTAGGGGCATCTTGACTAAATTAATAATAGTCATTAATTCTGTATTCCCCACAATGCAATTTTGTTCCCTTGAGCTCGCATTGCTTGATGTTCTTTTTATGCCTGTTGTATGGCTGGCTACATGCATGTCCATGCATGTACGTAATGTATGTATGAACATTTTTAAATCTAGGGGTCAGTAATTCTCTAGGAGCAGGAAGAAAAAACTTAAATTGGGTTCAGGAAGATCTTAATTTCAGAAGAACTTTTTAAAAAATGCATAACTGTGATTAGTTTTTGTGTAGCAGTTTCCTCTGAGATTGAAACATTCCATTCTGCATTGATAATTTTTTTGTATGTCTGAACATTCCTAAGCTCCACTGAATTGTGGGTGCATACGCCCATAGTAGATGTGAGTAGACATACACATACACAAAAGTAAGACTGGACACTGAAGAAAAGGCTCAGCATCTAAGAACCAAGTTGCTCTTGTGAGGATCTGGCTTCATTCCCCAGCACCCATATGGTGACTCAAGCCATCTTTAACTCTAGTTCCAGGGGACCCATCTCTGTGGGCACTAGGTATGCATATAGTACACAGTATGCAGGCACACACATAAAGATAAATAATTTTAAAATTTTTTTATTGATTTTTATTGAGCTTTACATTTTTCTCTGCTCCCCTCCATGCCTTTCCCTTCTTTCCTTCAACCCTCCATGCTCCAAATTTACTCAGGAGATCTTGTCTTTTTCTACTTTCTACTTCCCATGTAGATTAGATCTATGTAAGTCCCTCATAGTGTCCTCATTGTTGTCTAAGTTCTCTGGGATTGTGATTTGTAGGCTGGTTTTCTTTGCTTTATGTTTAAAAACCACTTATGAGTGAGTGCATGTGATAATTGTCTTTCTGTGTCTGGGTTACCTCACTCAAAATGATGTTTTCTAGCTCCATCCATTTTCCTGCACATTTCAAGTTGTCATTATTTTTTTCTGCTGTGTAGTACTCCATTGTGTAAATGTACCACATTTTCCTTATCCATTCTTTGGTCGAGGGGCATTTAGGTTGTTTCCAGGTTCTGTCTATGACAAACAAAGCTGCTATGAACATAGTTGAGCACATGTCCTTGTGGCACGATTGAGCATCCTTTGGATATATACCCAAAAGTGGTATTACTAGGTCTTGAGGAAAGCTGTTTCCTAATTTTCTGAGAAATTGCCACACTGACATCCAGAGGGGCTGTACGAGCTTGCCCTCCCACCAGCAATGCAGAAGTGTTCCCTTTACCCCACAACCTCTCCAGCATACGTTGTCATCAGTGTTTTTGATATTGGCCATTCTTAGAGGTGTAAGATGGAATCTCAGAGTTGTTTTGATTTGCATTTCTCTGATGACTAAGGATGTTGAAATCTCTTTAAGTGTCTTCCAGCCATTTTAGATTCCTCTGTTGAGAGTTCTCTGTTTAGGTCTGTACTCCATTTTTTATTGGATTATTTATTCTTTTGATGACCAGTTTCTTGAGTTCTTTGTATACTTTGGAGGTTTTAAGGAACCTCTTTGCAGAATGGAATGTTTCAATCTCAGAGAAAACTGCTACATAGCAACTAATCAGTTAAAATTTTTTTAGAGTGTTTCTTAAATTAAGATCTTCCTGAACCCAAATTTATGTGTAGGTTTTTTTTCCTGCCCCTAGAGAATTATTGAACACTAGATTTAAAAATAAGAACAAAGCAGATAGCTCATCAAAGTTCTGTCATACTGCTTGTGGAGCTCATATAAATGTCATTATTTCAAGTAATAGAAGCATCCTTCATTATTCTAGCATATGTTTTCTGTGACATAAGACTCCAGAGGAGTATTAGCACAAAACATTGTTTCACTGTGTTCTAGATACTATGAGTTCTGTAAAATCCTAAGGCAAAAAATATTAACATCTGTAAATTATAGTATAGGAACCTGAGGCCCAGAGAAGTTTAGGGAAATCCTGTGGATAATCTTACATAATAGAATCCCTTCCTTCATCAGCAATACCAATCTGTGTCAAAGCCTGTGTACAATTCTGAAGTCTGCCCCAGAACCAGCACCTTGAAACTACCCCTTAATCCCAAACTTGCTCACCCCCAACAGGGGTGTTTACATCCATGTCTGTCCCCAGGTTCTTTTTATATCACATAGAAATACCTAGTGTGATGAGGGAATAAATATTAAAAACAACAAATAATGGAGTTGAGCGGGTTTTAAATGGGAAGCACAACAGAATGAGGATACATTAGAATCAGATATATCGTTTAGACCAAAGGAAAACTGAGTTTCAGAAATAAACCAGCAAAGTAGCCTTGAAGTGCGACCCAAAGTACCATGGGATTCAGTCTCTCTCACTCTGTTTCTCCCTTTCCACTCTAGTTTTGCTTTGTTATAGTTTGTCTCTGCCCCTGTAGATCTCATTCCTGTCCTGCTCTTCCTCTCTCTGTATATAAACACACACAGTACGTACATAGCTGAGTAAAAGAAAGAGAAAAAAAATCTCAATTCTTTTTATGATTGATAACCTCTGAATATATTTATAAAATATATTCTATATTTTTATGCATGATAACCCCTGAATATATATTGTAGCAGAATATGAACTGTGTAAAGCAAATAACAAAGGAGAAATAGAAAAGAATTATATCAACAGTTTAAAAGTACTCTAAAATATATTATGAAAATCAGTGTGTAAATGATTTTTGCAAAATTTGAATGCAAAATTGGCAAAAAAAAAAAAAAAAAACACCCTGCTGTTTTCAGGGGTTTTTTTTTTAACTAAAGAAAGAAATTGGCTAATCTAAATTAGAGGGAGCAAAGTTATCATAAAGATCCAGGAGAGAGTGAAACTACGTAATTATTGTTTTGTGTTGTTGTGGAGAGGGAGTAAGGACAATGATGTTCAAATCAGAACATGTGCATGAAGAAAGGCTCATGTGTGGTAACTCTGGATCGACCTGGTGGTAGGATAATAATTTGGGTTTCCTACATAGAAAAATTCCACTGTAGGCTATGGCAAGACCTTGCAAATGAGATTTGTCTCACTTTTGGTAACCTTTGACACGTTGTAGAAAACAACTCTAAACAAAATGGGGAAAAATCATTCTAACTTTCAAAGAATAAGCTTCATTTATAAATGTAGGCTATTATTTCATGGAGACATTTAAAACTGTAAACTTGTAAACAAGAGGGTGAAGACTGGAAATTAACAGTTTCCCTGCCAAAGGCCGTGGTCACGGGTGCTATTCCAGAGTAGGTTTGCTCTGTTCTCTGACATCCCAGCACCTGCCGACTGCCTTCTTCTGTTCCTTTATGGTCCCCTTCTACTTCCTTTGAGCCACTGAGAGACCTTGATGGGAGACTGAGGAAGGGAACTGGGGAGGAACTGTATGCTGGGAAAGCCAAACACCATTCTTCCAGGGACCAGCTGCCTCTAGGGAGGCCCCAAACCTGGCCTTTGGGTTTCAGGAATATCTTCTTACCCCTTTTGCCTCTGCCATAGCCTTCCTGCTGTTGCTAACCCCTGGGTTTCCTTGCCTTTTCCTGTTTAGTTGTTGTAATTTTTCATGAGCTGTTATAATAAACGCGTTCCCTGCATGGAGGTCTCTCTGCTAGGTATACCATAAGTTGTTTCTGCCTACTCATTTATATCGACTAAGTGCATAAGCCAGCTTCATTTTCTATTTGCTGTTGTTAATATTGTTTACTTTTCTTTTTAAAGCTGAGAGAATGTTGTTGTCATTGTTGGTATGCAGCATGCAGTGTCCAGGGTTCAACAAGACTTTTGAAAGCTAATTGTATGCCTTCTGAGCAGAATAGGAGATGGAATTATAAGACATTCTTAGATGGCTGAGGCTTATTAATGTTCAAAACAAAGCTGATGAAGAGTCTGGAAGATCATCAGAAGGCTGTGTCCTTGTCACTGTCCTACTCAGCATTGTTACTGAAGGTTTAGGCCAAGCCATGAAAAATGTGTGGCTGACACAGTGCTGCTGGAAGATAATTCAAACTTCGATAGTGTAGGGTTTACAAGGAGAAACGGGAAGTCATTCACCTAGGTACTAGGTATATAACATAAATTTTTAAAATATAGAATTGAGGTGACCAAGCTTCCTAGCATATTACATGGATAAGGAAATCTGGGATTTGTAGAAATCAAAGTGTAATACGTTTAGGCAAAAGGAAAGATTTCATCTCTGGGCACCATTAAAAACCACCTAGTATCCATGCTGAGAGTTGTGTGTCTTTTCTGGTACTGCATGAAGACTGAGTGTCATTTAAGGAGAGTATTGCCACATTGAAATATCTGTTCTCCCCAGTCATTATGGGGCTCTTATAATTAGCAAGTATTTTGCCTCATTGGTTTTTTTTTTTTTTGCTTGCCTCGCAGAACCCCAATCGAGGTTATAGTGTTACCCACCTGTCAGACTCTTTTTGCTCCTATGAGTTAAATCTAAGCCCTTTGGCTCACTGTATAACTTTGGGTAAGCTCCGATGTTTGGTTATGAACTCAGTTTTATTCAGTAAAATCTAGTCTTACTTTAGGAACTGTGACAAATAGGATAGTCAGTTTTTGCTCAATATTAAAGTTCTCAAACAAACCTGCCCCCTCACACAGAAATGTTGCCTGTCTTTGTGCAGAAGTCGGTTAACTCTCAGGAACACTGTGTAAAATGAGCCCTATATTGGAAAGAAGGTTCTACTAGTGACTCTCAAGTCTGGGTCAGATTTGGGTTTTGGTCAGTGAGCAGATTTGTGATTAGTGGTTTTTAATAGAAGAATTTGTTTTACTTTTATAATTTTACCTCCAGCAATATAATTGTATTTCTTATAATTTAGGACTAACACACTCTATTTGAGGAGGGTGGGGGTAGCTTCTAAGAGCTTAAAATAGGGAAGTAAAGCATAACTAGTACTTGGTGTAATTACCTACACAAGAAATATTAGGCTATTTCCCAGAATATGTCCCCAGAGTGAATGTCTGTATGTATTCCATTTCATTCCTAGCTTAGGATCCTATCAAGGGTGATAAGGAGAATCATTTTGAAATATATTGAACAGAGAATAGAGTTTTCAAAATACTATTAGGTTTGCTAAGTTGAATCTGTGCTGCAGATGCAAACTGTTGGCCTAGCACTGCAAATGCCTCTGCTTAGATGAGAAAAGCCCCTGACGTGACCTATGAAAGGCAACCAAAGTGACAATGGTGAAGGAAACCTTACATTTATTTTGAGAATGTCATTCTGAGCTACTTCTAAAACTAGTATATGGAGCCCACATGGGCTAATTTATAAATAACTAGGGCTAGAATAGTTGAAAAGGAAATTTATGTCAAAATTCGCTCATTAGAGTAAAATATGCAGGGAAGAATAATTATGTCAGTGTTTCAGCATTAACATAAGTTAACATGTGCTTCAGGCGTGTTTCTGGTTCAGTACAATAAAGGGAAGAGCCCAGTGTACATGGTTAGGTACTAGCTGAGTTTTAAAAGTTAACATACATGAGTCCATAGAAAGACAGCTCTGCACACCTCTTTCTTATTTCACATCTTCCTGGGAACTGTCTGAAGTACTGGGCGCTCTTACCGTGTTTTTCATTGTTTCTTAAAAAGTGGCAATATCTGCCTCTCCAGAAGTTCCTTCTTAGTCCAAATGTTACAGAATTCTTTCACCAAAGTTTGTGATATATTCAAAGTACTAAGGGGGGGATGAGAAAAAGGGTGTCTGATACTTAATCCAGTGTATTACCCATTCAAAACTGAGTTTCCCATCTGTCGACAGTCCTAAATGATAGTTCTGTAAGACAGACCAGCTTCCTGTGCTGATTTTGTGCTGACTCAGCAAGCCCTAGTGCTCTTTGTCTTCCCATGCTGCTAAATTACATATGTTACAGCTGCTTTGTCCTATGCTGCACTTGACCACATCCGCATCTTCGGCCTCTTGGTAAATTCCTCAAACATAGAAACCTAGCCCTGTTGTTTTTGATATCATTTGTGTCCTCCTTATGTGTTTATGGGTGGAAACTGGGGTATTGAGATGAAGGTAACAGCTTTACCCTTTTTTTTAATGTGTAGTACAGGCTGGCCTCGAACTCGTGATCCTCCTGCCTCTGCCTCCTTCAGCAAATCCTACCAGCATGTGCCACCACAACCAGCAACGGCTTTACTCTTAAATGTCCTAGATGTGTAAAGAATTTTTGGTTTTTTGAGACAGGGTTTCTCTCTAGCTTTGGAGCCTGTCCTGGAACTAGCTCTTATAGACCAGGCTAGCATTGAACTCACAGAGATCTGCCTGTCTCTGCCTCTTGAGAGCTGGGATTAAAGGCGTGCGTCACTGCTGCCCAGCCAATAAGTTGAAGAAAGGTGTACATGTATAGTAAATATGTAGTTTATTATAGACTTTGTTCTGTGTACTTTGTGCAGTACATATTCAAATGCATGACTATTCAGGCAGCAAAAATACAGTAAGTGTGCTACAAGTAAATGTGATAAACCACTTCTGACAAATAGTTTACATTGTTTTTTCTCTGAATCTACAGCTAGGTTCAAAGCAGATTAGGATTTTCACCAGACAAGATTAAAATAAAAAAGAAGAAAAAGAAAGAGGTTTTCAGAGCTTCGGTGTTTCTCTAGCTCTCTGTTGGCATCTATAGACCTGTAATGCATGTTTACTAATTGAAATTCATTGAATCATTATAACATTTCTAATTTCAAGTAGATCAGTGGAAGTTACTGCTGTTTTCCTTATTCTCTGGGATGTGGGGCCAAACATCAGAACAGAGTGCGGGGATTATACTGACATAAGTATATCATCTATCTCACTTAGCCTCACAAAAGCCTCCAAGATAAGATCTATCCAGTTTATAAAGTTCTCGACAATTAGGAGTGAAGTTCTGAGCTAAACAAGTTTCCAACTAAGAGCCAAGTTTGTCTTTAAGCTCCAGAATACATCCTCTATCAAATCTAATTTTCATAAGTTCTGATGATGCTAGAAAATTATTCATGGATGTTTATCTATAGTTCAATGAAGTTAGTTTGGCAGAAGTGAGCTGATTATTGTAAATTTTGGAACTTTTCTTAATTTCTAAAAGAGATATAGATAAAAAGTTTTGATTATAAAATAATGATGTTTGGTGTTTTTCTTCTTACTGTTGTTTAGATGTGTCTGGCATCAGAGGGGATGAAAATGGAAGAAACAAAGCTAATAAATTCAAAAGAATCAGATGATGGAAGAATGAAAGAGATGGAAAAGGGGAAGGAAGAGAGAGACATAAAAGTGGAGAAAAACAATGAAGCTGGGTTCCAGAAAGAAGCAGAATTTGAGAAACCATCTAAGGGAAATATAAGGGAGTCTAAGGACTTCAGAAACTTCGAAGAGCTACAAGTGGATAATGTAATGGCTGTAAAATTGGAAGACCCCAAAGAAATGAGAAAGGAACCAGAGGATGATCAGAAATACAGCCACTTCCCTGATTTTTCTTACTCTGCCAGTAGCAAGATAATAATTAGCGATGTCCCCAGTAGAAAAGATCACATGTGCCACCCTCACGGAATTATGTTCATCGAGGACCCCACCATGCTAAACAAACCAGAAAAGATAAAAAAGAAAAAGAAGAAAAACAAACTGGATCGACATGGAAGTGACAAATCCACACCCAAGAAGACCTGCAAGAAGAGGCAGTCTTCGGAGTCCGACATCGAGAGTGTCATGTACACCATAGAAGCTGTTGCAAAGGGAGACTGGGGTGTTGACAAGCTTGGAGAAACCCCAAGAAAGAAGGTCCGCACCTCCTCAAGTGGCAAGGGAGGCATTTTGGATGCCAAGCCACCAAAGAAAAAGGTGAAGTCAAAAGAGAAGAAGGCTTCCAAGGAGAAGTGCTCAGACATCATCAAGGAGTCACGACCTCCGGATTTCCTTACTATTTCTGCCAGCAAGAATGCTCCTGGGGAGGGGCCAGAGGGCATAAAAGCAGAGCCATTGACGCCCACAGAGGATGCACTGCCACCTAGCCTACCAGGGCAGACTAAGCCTGAGGACAGTGACTGCCACAGAAAAACAGAGACCTGTGGCTCCAGGAAATCAGAGAGGTCTTGCAAAGGTGCTCTTTATAAAACCCTGGTGTCAGAGGGCATGCTCACCTCCCTGCGAGCTAATGTTGACAGAGGTAAGTGACTTCTATAAACCTGAAAGGACTACCAGGCCTAGCAGAGTCTTCCCTTTAGACCTATTGAAAAAAAAAATCATCATGAACAGTGGAACATCAAACTAGTCCCTTGTGTGAGTCGTTCATGTGTCATATCCGTTTCACTTTACCTGTGTACCTCCTAGAAAGAACACTTAAGGAAAGGTTTGCTTTGTTTTGTAAGTAATCAGGATAAAAAAATTCCAAATTACTACTTTTTTTTGTTTCTCTGTTATGGGCTGGCTTCATCAGTTTTAAATGGCACAGTTAGCTTAACTACTTAAATTGATGGAATTTCCTGAATGACATTAATAAATTTGGCAGAATCTTTACCTGTAGGCTCCAAAAGCAAATATCCTATCTAGCTCTTTTGTTGGGTAATCAAAACTAAAAATGAAGTGTTATTTAAAGCATGGTAGCCTCTACACAGTATTTTATCCATGTTTGTTTTATTTTGAAGCATCTGCCTAGGGAACTGTTTCTTGGTGGACTGTATACAAATAAGACCTGAGTAGAGAGAGCTTAGGAGGATGTAATTCTTCAGGGATGTCTTCAGTGAGTCTTGAGAAATGTAGAATTAATATTGTCTATTAGCCACAGACTCGCACTTGAGGCTGGTTCTCAAATGGACTGGACTGCTTACTTCAGAGGGAAGATTGTTCTCTACAGTTCCCTGATTAGAAGCAGTCCAACCTGAGTCGTTCCAGGTACTGATAGCTACAAATAGAATCATGGAAACGATAGGTAAAGGGGCCAGGAAGTCACTTGCGAAGGACCTGAGCTAATTTCTGGCCCTAGTATTCTGAGCAAACCCCTTCACTTGGGTTTCCTAGGGAAACGGAGCTCAGGAAAAGGAAATTCCTCTGATCATGAAGGGTGTTGGAGTGAAGAGAGCTGGACATTTAACCAGAGTGGGACCAGTGGGAGCAAGAAGTTTAAGAAGAAGCTAAGGGAAGACTCCTTCCTTGGGTAAGTGCCTATGAGCACAGGCAACCTTCACTGCGTAACCTAGTATGGCAAGAGTGTTAAGTAAGCCTGAGGTACTAACTTTGTTTTGTTTTGTTTTGTTTCTGTTAGCCCTTGTCTTAATAAGCTCCCTATTGAAAACAGATCAGGGGTCTTATTGATTCCTGCTCTTAACCAGCCATATGAATTGGTAATGTCATTTGCACTTTAGCTATGGTACAAACTACACACATTTTAAGCTTGGGCCTGAGTTTGATCAAGGTCCACCACAGTGCAGTAGTGAAATAACTGTGGATATTTTGCTATCAATTACTGGAACTCATGTTGCCATCTGGAGCCTAAGATGGATTTTATTTGTATATTTACATTTTGCACATTTTATGCCATTGTTTACATTTTAGTGTGTTTAATATTTCTAAGTATAGGTACACATGTTTATAAAACAGTGATAGCTCGACAATATGAGGTAAATAAATTATGCTATCCTTATAATATTGGTGTATTTAAAAAACCTCCTGTTACTCTAAGAAAAATAATTCTAATATATATTATGTATTGAAATGTGATACTGAGGAAGCAATGGCACATATCATTATAAAATTACTTAGGATTATTATTTCATGATTGCTGTTATGCCATCACACCTAAAATCAATCAATATAAAGGGTTTTGTTAGTAAGTTAGTAGAGATGGTCCTTGATATTGGTAAGAAAAGTATGTACATATTCACTTGTGCTGTTTTGAAAGTCCTTTGAGATTTCACATTAGCCTAATTTGAAAAAAACACATTGAATACAAATAATTCTCCATATTTTTTATATTTTTAAAAGTAAGCATTAAATATATTGTACTTATTCATAATATTTCATTTCTGTTTGTGGAAAACAGAATTTTTTTTTGTAAATAAAGTGCTTTAAAGTCTGGTTAATTCTGAGACTTCAGGGCATCATAGAGGGAAAAGGTAGAGGCTTATGGTACAAGATTATCTTAAAATACATATATTTCAATATTATATTGAAATAATATAGTTAATAGTTTTAGTACTAGTATTTTAAAAGTCCAAAGTATTTCAAATTATCTTTATGTACTTTATGCTTAAGTAATGGTATGAAAAGTCTCCATTTGTTGTTCCTAAATGATACTTTCAAATGTAGGATTCTTTAAATTTAAAAAAAAAAAATGAAAAAAAAAAGTGATCCTAAGACATTTCTAGATAATACTATGCATATCACAAAGACCTTCCTGGACTATGTGAGTCTGACTACCAAGCCAGGATAGGAGGCAGCTCATGACAGACAGATATAGGGAAATAAAGTAAGCAAGCATGAAAGCTGGGGAGGTAGCTGAACTGCTGAGTGTAGCTGAGCTGCTGAGGTGTTTACCATTGTAGCATGAAGACCCAAGTTCAATCCCAAAACCCATGTTCTTAAAGGAAGAAAGAAAGGAAAGAAAGAAGAGAGAGAGAGAGAGAGAGAGAGAGAGAGAGAGAGAGAGAGAGAGAGAGAGAGAGAGAGAGAGAGAGAGAGAGAGAGAGAGAGAGAGAGAGAGAGAGAGAGAGAGAGAGAGAGAGAGAGAGAGAGAAAACCTTGTCATGGTAGCAAACCCAGCATTAGCAAGTCAGAGACAGGTAGATCCTGGAGTGCACTGGCTAACTAACTAGACTTAATCAGCAAACTCCAGGCCAAATAAGACTCCCTGTCTCAAAGAAACCAAAATGGATGACTCTTAAAAAAATACCTGAGGTAGTCCTCTAACTTTCACACACACACAGACACATACACATGTGCACACACTCACCAAAGTGGTAATAATAAGCAGCAAGCTTGCCAGTGAAATTGATGATTCCACTCTGAGCAGCCAGGCTAGCTGGCATGGAGGCATATGCCCATACCAGCTCTTTGAAAGCAGAAGCATGAAGATCATGGGTTCAAGGACAAAACGGCTAAATATGGAGTTCCAGGTCAGTCTCAGCTACACAGAAGTACCTTGTCTCCAAACCTAACTTGATCAATTAAACTGCCAAGTTATAAGAGATACCTCATCATTGCTGAGAAACAGGGTAAATGCAATAGCCTTTGAAAATCTGTCTCAGGAGAGTCATGGGTATGGGAGTACGTATCTGGGAAGTCTTCCCCAATCTTTCCATTTCCTGTCTCCCAAGCTTCTGTAGCTTCACCCAGCTGTCGCAGTGTACCTTTGTTAGTAATTCTCATTGAACAAAAGCCAACAGCTAGCCTAGGATCCAGCAGGCATGCTGCCATTGCTGTGCGGGGCCCTTAGAGACAAAACCATCCCAAGGATTCCCTGCCTTTGCCAGTCATTTGTGGATTTCATTTAAAGTGGTATTGCCTCTCTTGCCAGCCTTTCAAAACTGGCTTTACTTTGCTAGCTGGGTGTTGTTCCTCATTAGTCAACACTCTAGAATTTCTTTCCTAGCATTCAAATTTTATATACTTTCTAAAATTCGTGTATGTTTTAAACAATCACTAGTCAATAATTTTTAAGACTCCACTTATAATACTCTCAATATATCATATGACCTGTAAACTTGCTAATGCATGAGCATTCATATGAATTTTTAGAATGAGACCTATCTGAGTAGATACACTTTGTGTCTAATTTTATGAGCCTGAGCCACGCCAGTAGAGAGAATGTCAAATTTTCTACTTCAACCATTCTGTATTTTCTAAGGAGTGTGGATTTATATTGATGTCTTCTCAAGAATTTCCAAAAAGGTGGGTTTTTTTTTTCCCTTCATGGATTTTTTTTAATGCCCTAATTCCTAGGGACCCTGTTTTCAAGTTGAAGTACCTAAAAATATTTCATGTATCAGTTTCTGTTTAAATATTTGACCATTTGCTAATTAACTCCCCTCTCTCCTAATAGTTCGGCAAAGCTGGATGAGGAATTTGAAAAGAAATTCAACAGCCTCCCTCAATATAGTCCTCTTACATTTGACCGGAAATGTGTATCTATTCCAAGGAAAAAGAAGAAGACTGGAAACATGTCCTCAGAATCGACTAAAACCAGCAAAGGTTAGCTGTGGCCGCGCCTCTGATGCCCTTCCACTAACTTCAGCTCCCTTAGAGAGTTACCTTGATTAGAGTTAGAATCAAGGCAGTAGGGAGGTAGAATTGCAGGTTGATTTCCAAAACTGTCTTGCTCTACTTCCTTTCTCCTTTCTTTCCCCTTAATTCTCCTTAGCCTCTCTCTTTGCATCATGTCTATACATTTGCTCTTAAAGATGTACTCAGGTGTCTTACGCATGGTCATGTGGTCATGCTGCCACTCTCCAGAGCTTTCTGGGAATTTTGAGATTTTGTTGAGCAAAATCCACTGACTGAATAATACTTTTATCTGATGAGTCTGCAAGAGAACAGGCTCTGGAGCTGTGCAAACCTTCTTTTTGTCTGAGAAGCAGACACTGTTACTTACCATCTGTATAGATCCAAACAAAATAAAACTACCTAGATTACTCCAGTAATATACTTTAAGTTTGAAAAAAGTGCTTTGTTTACATTTATGTTTTCAAGAGCATCAGGTTCTCTTTCTGTGTCAAGAATCTCTTCAAATTATCAGTGTGACTTGAGTAGATCTCAACACTCAATCAGGGACAACATTCTCATTTAAAGGAACTTTTTAAGGATGTTTGCATTTTCAGTGGTCTCAACACCTGGACAGCTGTTGACATGTCTGTCCTGTGTGGCAGACCCTGGGGCATGATTTGAATGCCAAACATGGTTTCCAGTCAGGCCCAATGAAGAATTGACCTTCCCAGAATCTAAGTATTGCTATCAACAAGAACTTGTCTTTTGATTTTTCTTTAGGCCTAAAGATTGGTTAGGGAAACTTTTTTCTAGTGATGTTCCCCATAGTGATGTCATTTCATGAGCTGTCCTGCCACAGACAGGAACTGGAGAGATGATGCACAGGAGTGGCTAAGCTACAACTGCTTCGGGGTCAAATTGATCAGGGTTTGGTAGATGAGTTGTTTGTAATTATCTTGCAAAAGTGGTGACCTGTTTCCTGCTTGTGTCAAATCAGATTTAGTCCCTGATTTTATGGATTTTGAGGGAATATTTAAGATATTTAAAATATGGAAAAATGCATTTATGTTTTTTTCTCTAATAAAAGCTAAACCATTCTCCCTCAAAATCTATAAACCCTTTGCACACTGTAATTGCCATAACAAAGAGGGAATTACTTTAGGATATGCATCTCAGGATATTCTTGAAAGGTTTGTAAAATACCCTGCTTCATAATTAAAGGCTGAGAGGGACATAAGAATAATTGTAGAATTACCCATTTCCTTCTGTGGTTACTAAGAAACCCAAAGAATAAAGAATTAACCAGGAAATACAGCATCTCCAGCCTTTCTTATCTGAGAAAATCAAATAGTGTTCTGTGGAGACCTTCTAAGGTGGGTAGGAGGACTAGAGCTGAAGTAGATCTGTTGACAGGCAGTTGAACACCAGAGACAGCTATCACACGAAACGACAGTCTTTGTCATGGAGATTCTTAGGAATAAACCATGTAGTCCATGGGGGCCAAAGATGCCAGCTGTCTTGAGCCACCTACCGCCCTTTTTGGCTTTAAAGATGCTGACAAATACTTCACAAGCCAGTGAAATGGCACTTACTTGAATGATGTTCAAGACACATTCCTAATTCGACTCCTTACAGTTCAAGACATTCGTTATACAGCTGTGAAATTGCTGAATTATCTACCCTGGAAAGTACTGATAGATTATTTTTCGAAAGCCAAAACCCTGAAGTTAGGATCCATTTTCACAAAACCTTTCTTGGTTGTCTATTACATGCGTTCTCCTCTCCAGCTAAGATTAATAGTATTTCTTCAACGTGAAATAGCTCTTTGTAGTTTTGCATTGTGCTTCATACAGCATCATCTTAACTTGTTCATTATACTTCTTGAGCCACAAAGCTGCTGGTTCTTCAGTGGTATGTGAGAATTGTATATGTGGGAACTCTTCTAACTCTTTTTAGATTATACTCCATGTTGTGTTTTATAAAACAAAATGGAATTAAAATAAAGCAAAAATTAAAAAATATATTCTAGTTAGCAAGCTGGAGAAATAGTATTCATAGCCAATTTGCAATTTGGCATTAGCGGTATACTAGACTGCAGGTTATTAATGAAATTATCATACCAGCTGTGCTGTAATTGCCCGATCTTTAGGGGATAGAGAGATTGTTTTCTTAGACTCTAGACCCTTTGCACTTTTGCATAATGAGTTATTCAAAACAAACACTGTGTATGAGATCATTAGTTCTTCT
This sequence comes from Chionomys nivalis, assembly GCF_950005125.1. Classification (NCBI taxonomy): domain Eukaryota; kingdom Metazoa; phylum Chordata; class Mammalia; order Rodentia; family Cricetidae; genus Chionomys; species Chionomys nivalis. Next base: position 52,042,165 of record NC_080088.1, on the reverse strand, counting down.
GTAGGAGAGCATGTATCCACGGGAAACTCATTTTTTTTCCTTCTTTTTCAAGGCAGGGTTTCTCTTGAGTAGCCCTGGCTATCCTTGAACTCATTCTGTAGACCAGGCTGGCCTCAAACTCAGAGGTCTACCTGCCTCTGCTTCCTAAGTTCTGGGATTTAAAGGCTTGTGCCACCTCTACCTGGCACAAGCAAACTTGTTTTTAACCCCAACAATTTCCTATTGACTGAGTTTTCTATACCATCCGGTTCCCACAGTCATTAAGTCCCAAAGAAATCACACAGAGGTCTACATTAACTATAAACTGATTGGCCTAGTAGCTCAGACTTCTTATTAACTCTTATAACTTATATTAGCCTATTATTCTTTTCTATGATAGCCACATGGCTCAGTACCTTATTGCTTCTTCTGTGGCTGGGACAGGACTGTGGAATAAGCTTTCTTCTTCCCAGAATTCTCCTGTTCTTGTTGCCTGCCTCTACTTACTGTCTGGTTGTCCCACCTATACTTCCTGCCTGGCTACTGACCAATCAGCATTTATTTAAAATATAATTGACAGAATACAAACCATTGTCCCACACCAATTTCCTATTTGTGTTTTTTCTCCTTCATTCATTGTCATTCAACATTAGTTTTTTCCTGACATATACTTGGTACCCCCTTGGGTATTTGTGAGTTCTATGAAGTTTTTAAAGGAGAAATTACTATCTATCATTTTATACTGAGGCGTGTCTCAGAATGACAGTGCTGACTTGGGTTTACTCTTCTATTTCCCATTGAACTCAATGATTCTTTTTTCCTTGCTCTCACTTCCTCCTCATGATCTTCCCATTCTTTCTGCCCCATCTCTTATGCCTACACCTTACATTGTAAGGAATGACAGTGACTGCCATTTCCTGCAAGTGGCTTTGGTTTATTTTGTCATGAGAGAACACAGCATGATGATTTAGGAAAAGAGTTTCCCTTTGCTTCTAAGAACAAACTCTCCAATAAATTGTGATCCATTTAGCTCATAGTGCAGTTCAGCTATAGAAACCCAATCTTGCATTGTTTTCCAGGTTATCTCTCTGTTCTTTCCTTGTGATTTTGAATGAAAGCTTTATATCATGAGTCTAAGTTAAACTGTAACTCTAAGAGGGTTTACTTTTGGAACATCAATTTATCAGTACTGATAATATATGAAGTGTTATTTACAATAAGCCTCAGAAGTCAGAGTTCTAGGAAAACCATAATTCTCTTCTTTTTTAAAATTTTTTGTTTTGTTTTTATTGAGCTATATATTTTTCTCTGTTCCCCTCCCTTCCTCTCCCTTCCCCTTCTACCCTCTCCCGTACATGTTGCCAATGTACTCAGGAGATTTGTCTTTTTCCACTTCCCATGTACATTAGATCCCTGTATGCCTCTCTTAGGGTCAGAAAACAGCAATTTTCTAACAACAGCCAGGTCCTGTAGAAAACATAAATTGAGTTCAAGTTGGAATGTGTTTTAATTAGACTCTGTCTTAGTCCTTGACTTTTCCTTATTCTTTATATCTGTGCATATTTCTTTGGCCTTTGTCTGTAGATGGAGCAGCGGGTCGCTTCCTGCCACCAGATAGCTTTACCCAAAATAATTACACGGAAACTGTATTCTTTTAAATACTGCTTGGCCCATTAGCTCTAGCCTCTTACTGGCTAACTCTCACATCTTGATTAACCCATTTCTATTAATGAGTGTAACACCACGAGGTGGTGGCTTACCGGGAAGGATCTTAACCTGCGTTCATCTTGGAGAGGAGGGCTATTGCGTCTGCCTCACTGCCTTCTTTCTCCCAGCATTCTGTTCTGTCTTTCCCATCTACCTGTGTTCTGACCTATTAGGCCAAGCAGTTTTCTTTATTAATTAACCAGTGAAACAACAGATAGATAGAAGACCCACCTACATCATTTGTCAAATATACTGCTGTTTTGTTTTCCAACCCACATTACATTTTAATATTAAAGTTAAAAATGGTTACATGGGGAACTAGAGAGATAACTCAACAGTTAAAACACTGACTGCTCTTTGAGAAGACCTAAGTTCCCAGCACCCACGTGGTAGCTTACAGCCATCTGTAACTGCAGTCCCATGGGATCTGACACTCTCTTCTGGCTTCCATGGGGATTGCTTGCATGTGGTACATAGTCATAATGCAGGCAAACCACACATATACAAAATAAAATATTAAAAGTGGAAAAGAAAGTAATGGTTAAACAGAAGCTAGCTAGATGTTACAACTGCTTAGCATATATAAAACACTAATATAAAATTTAATCCAGCTACTCTCTCCTCTCCATAAGATGGCTAGGAATTTTTTTGTTTTGTTTTTAGATCATAGTGTTAATAAAAGAAACGGTTTCACAGAGTAGAAGCTAGAGTCTGCTGTTTGAAGTTGATGACACTTTCCTTCTGTGAGACTGAGATCTGAAGATAGGTAGGCTAGCCTCTCCTGCTAGGAGGTTGTAGTTCCCAGTTTAGGCAGAACTTGGTCATTTTCCCTCAAACTGTTTGAGTCTTCATTGCTGCCAAACTTTCTCAGGAAGATAGTGGCAGCAGATTTGCATCTATAAAAGGCAGACTATGATGAATTTCTTTCTAATTCTTATTGTGTTTATTTTGGTAAGTTATAATCTTGTGAGTATACCCAATTTTACTTATTTATATTTTATTTATGTTTTTAATTCTCATTCAAAGTAATGCATTTTATAACAGTATTCTCACTTATACTTCATTGAGCCTCTTCCCCCAACTCTCCTCTCCCTACCTTACAAAGTCTTGAGTTCCTTAATCATGGGTGTCTAGCCCAAGTAAGTAGCTCCACCCCATTCATGAATCCTAACTTAATAGTTTGTGCCTGATATACTTTCCAACTTGGATGAATGGGTATATCCAACTTACTCAGATCAATGCCCAGCAGCTGGGAGCAATTTTCTACAAATTATTGCAAAGGAATTTATTGATTCATTAGTTATGCAACCAATACAAAAATGCCAGCCTAGTCTTAGAGGAAAAAATCCTTATGCTTTTATATTGATTAGAACACACAAAATTATAGAACCTGGGAAAAATTACTGGCAGTAGAGTTAGACCTGGCATTTGTGATATAACAGTTCAGAAGAGCAGGTTTGCCTGAGTCTTACCTCTGACCTTGAAAAAGTTACCAGACCAAGCTAACACTGAAGTGACTTCTGTGTCCCTGCAACACATGCCCAAAATGTCCATTTTCCATGAGACCCTGAGCATGAATGCTTTGGAAAGGCCATTGTTAAGATTTCAGTGTCAGTGTTCTTAGCCTCTTTGCTTGTGGTAAGTTGAAATGCAATGCAAAGGACTGATACAAGTGTGACCTGAGTCACTTACATAGCAGCGCTGTGCTGTGTTGACCTCAGGAGGCTGCACTGATGCCAGTGTTCTCTTAAACAGTTTGGGACAGAAAGAAATGGAGTAGGAGCCTCAAGTGCAGTGCAAGTGAAGAACAGTTATCTTTTCTTTGTTTTCCGAAAGATTCTCGCTGTAACATTTTTTCCTGTTTTTCATTTCCTTCCTTTTCTCCCCATTTGTGCTCTCTTAGGTGTTAATATAACAAAGGAAACAGATACTACTAAATTTCCTTGTATTTCCTATTTTCTATCATTTTTTAACTTTATTTTGTTTAGACAGCTTGTCAAGCACATGTGCCATACTGGTGAGCAGAAATGAAATTGTTCATTTATTGACTCCTAAATCGTTGCTTTCCTGTGACTGTGATTAGATCTTACTCATTACTTTCCTTTCGTGTTTTTGTCAATGTCTTTGAAGAAGCCATTGTTTGTTTACAGTATTTATAGTCATCTTTGGGGGATGGCTCAGAGTAAGGAATTTTTAATATAAGCTTATGTAAGCTCTTTATACACAAGCCTCTGTGTGTGTGTGTGTGTGTGTGTGTGTGTGTGTGTGTGTAAATACGGGCAGATTCATCTTTAGCTTTGTCCTTAACTTACACTTCTTAGATTTCTCTGATATGAGTCTTTTTCTTCTATTCTAAATCATCCTATACACCAAATCAGTCTGTTTTTGTATCCCTTTCCATGTGAGCCATTACGTTATAATTCTCACTGGTAAATTAGTAAGGTCTTTGTGCGCCCAGAAGTCTCAGAATGTTTATTCTGCTTTCTCCTATATGTCATTCAGGTGTTCCAGCCTGCAGGTGCCTGGGTTTTATAAAATCCAGGAAACAATGCTTGCAAACAAATTATGGAGAACATTGCTAATATCGATGTCGCATGTGTACATGACAGGTTTTACTTTATGCTTGTTAATTTACTTTTTCCTCGGTGCTTCTTTTTTTCTAAAAAAGCGAGCATAGAAGTATTTTCTATTTTCATTTCAAACCACTCCAACTAATTCAGAAGTTTTTGCTATTGGTTTTTTAGAAAAATGATTTATGATCATAACATTTGCAAAGATTTATGGTATCAATGATAAAAATACTTAAAACATACGTTTTAATGTTTAAAATGTTTTTTAAATTTTTAAAAATGCATTTAAATTTTAAAAATACATTTATCACACATTCGTGCCTATTAGTGCTTTGTTCTTTATGAAGTGAATCTTTTCTTGTAAATCTGTCCTATAGTAAACTCTATTCTAGGTATTCTGATTCTAACTGTGAATAAAATCAAAGAACCTGCTGCTATGGAGGTTTTATTATACTGGAAAGACCAAATAAGTAAATAAGTGCCAGGTAAACAAATACATTATATGTTTGAAGGTGAAAAGTGCTATGAAAAATAAAAGATTGGTAGAACAACTACACAAATGATCAACAAGGAAAATGAGCACTTGAACAACATTCAACCAACCAGAACTAACAGACACGACCCAACACTTGCAGAGTGTGTATGTAGAACACTGTCCAAATTTGATGTGTGACAGGCCATGAAACAAACTGATAATTTAAAATTAAATTAGCAAAGTATTTTCTTTGACTATAGGAGAAAAAAATTAAAAATCAGTAGTAGAAAAAATCTTAAATGGTGAGATGAATGCAAATGCAAACAACATTAAAATGGGAGGGATGCAGCATGAGCTGAAGAGATATTTACTCCCCTCTGAAAGAAGATCTGAAATCAGTATTGTAACTGGGCTTTCCCCTTGGGATTAAAGAAAGGCAAACCCAAATTGAAAGGAAGCAAAAGGAAATAGTAAACATTTTAAAAAATTAATGACATGAAAAGTAATAAAGAAAATGTCAGAGAAATAACAAAACCAGTTCCTTGAAAATTGCAACAAACATTTAACTAGATTGTGACCAAAAACATTATTAGAATCTGAAATGAAACAGGACATTACTATCAACTGAACATAAATGAAAAAATATGTAAATACCAAAAACAGAATGCCATACACTGGTAAATTAAATAACATTTCATAGGAAAACATGAACTACTGAAATCAACAAGAACAGACATGTGACTTGTCAAGAAATCTAGCCAGCAGTCAGAATGTGCTCAGGATGTCTGGAGTCCAGGCCCAGATAGTGCCACCAGCTAGACTCCACCAGGCTTTTAGGAAGAATTGCCTGCATTCATATGGAGCACATATATACATATACACATAAAAAACAAGGAATCAGTACCAATTCTTCACAAACTTAAAAATTTAGCAATGTCAATACCTATGACTCACTCTAACATCAAAGACATCACAAGACATGAAAATTGCAGCCTATTATATAAATATGGATGTACAAATCCTCAACCAACAGTTTTTGACAGAACCATCATGATAAAGGCATTCACCAAAGCAGGGGAAGAAAGATTCGCTTAATCCTCCTGATAAGTGACATCCATGTTATATTAGCAGTAAAAGAGTAAATGCTGTCCTGTAAGTATCCAAACAAGACCAACTTCATTCTCACATTTCTGTTCAACACTGGAGTTAAGTCTTTATGACTTCACATGAACAGAGAGGATCATTAAATAAACCATCAAAAGCTCAAGTAGCAAAAGATAACACAGATAAATAGATAAATTAGACAGTATCAAATTAAAATGTTTGTGCTTTAAAGAAAAACGAAACGATATCTTACACTATGAGAGAAAAGATTTGTAACTTATACATCTGACAGTGGGCTTATTATTTCTAAAAAAAATTCTTAGAACTCAACAATAAAAATAACAAAAATAGGAAAGTGATCAGAGTATTTCTTCAGAGATATACAAATCATTATTAAGAAAAAAGTTGTCTGCTACTGAATCTCAGTAAAATGTAAGTCATTATCACAATGAGAATGATACTGCTTCAGATCTATTGAATGACCATGAAGACTGAAAGCAATAAATGGTAGAGATGGTGGAGCGCTTGAAACCCTTATGAACGGCCAGCAGGAATATAAACCTGTGCAGCTGTTTCAGTAAACAGTAAATAGTGCACACTGACCATGTGACCTAGCACTTCTACCCCTAGGTATATGCCCGAGAGCAATGCATACATACATCCACAAAACACCTGTACATCTATGTTTATACCCAACAGTATAAACAAAAGGTGAAAACAGTCCATAAATTCATCAGTCCATAAACTGATCAAATTGGGATAGCCATACAGTGATATCTATGCTTCCTGTAGCACAGAAGAACCCTAGAAATGTTGTGCTGAAACTACTTGTTATATTGCCCGTTTATATGAGATTTTTAAATAGGCAAACCTGTGGAGATAGAACGTAGTTCAGAGGTGGCTTATGAGTGGGGAAATGCAGAATAAGATGGGTAGTCGCTAGCAGGTGTGACATATTTGAGGTGATAAAATCTTGGTTGATGGAGCCGGGCGGTGGTGGCGCATGCCTTTAATCCCAGCACTTGGGAGGCAGAGGCAGGCGGATCTCTGTGAGTTCGAGACCAGCCTGGTCTACAAGAGCTAGTTCCAGGACGGGCTCCAAAACCACAGAGAAAAACCAAAAAAAAAAAAAAAAAAAAATCTTGGTTGATGGTACATAAATCTCTAGAGGGCAAAATACTAACTATACTTTAATTGAGTGATTTATTTGGTACATGAATTATATTTCAATATAGCTGTTTCTTTGTGCTTGCTTTCTAATCATCTGAAATAAAGGGTTGTTGGGAAAGTGAGATCACAAGTGATGGGCATGAGGTTGGGCTGCAGCTTTGCATGGGACAGTCTGGAGGAGTAAGCAAGCCAACTTTGTTGATGTTTGGGTACAGGCAGCATTTTTAAACAGACATAACAGCTGACATAAAGATCCTTAAAGTAGGATTGAAACTACATGTGCAGCTAGAGGGTGGTGAACAAGGATATGGGGTAACAGACTAAACAGTTCTCCGCATCTCATAGGACCGTGTTTGTTATGTGAGGCTGCTGACATTTTAAGTACACAGAAATCTGGCTAGAGTGATGCATTTGTGAGTCACCAGCCTGTGGCTGGTGATGACAAATAATCACCGAAGAAGTGAGAGTAGAGGACAAGCAGCAAATCTGTGTTGTCCCCAACTTGGGTGCCTAGTGAGAGGAAACAGAGGCAAAGATCCATTAGGGAAGAGACAAAGCAAAAGGCTTGATCCTAGGAACCCAGTGAAGGAAGTGTTGGAGGTAGAAGGGTGTAATCCAAGTGGGCAGTCATTGTGTCACTGGACAGCCCTGTGCAGTGAGAACCATCATTCGGCTTTCATAGCCTTGGGTTGTAGTGACCTGAGGAAACTACGTTTTCTTGACTGTCAGGGAAGGGTTTCACACACAACAGGAAAATAAAGTTGTAGGCAACCCCTCTGAGGGCAGTTTTGCTACAGAGGATTTAGGGGAAGAGGCACTAACGGATGTGGAAAGTTTGAGCAAATGCCAACACCTCTTTTGTTTTTTCATTGGAAGGAATGTTTGTACACTGATGCTCAAGGAGGAGGATGGTCTAGAAAAACTGACCACATGGAAACATTGGTAGTTTGCTGCCAGCCGGAAGGCAGAGCTTGCCATAGACACTAATAAGTGTGAGATGCAGGAGGGGAGCCTGTAACACTTAAGAGCTTTTTGATCCTCACTCCAGCCCTGTGAGTTAGGCACTGTGATGATCCCCATTAACAGATGAGACAAGAAAAGCCATGTAAAATTATTCAGACATGAAGATCTGCAATGCATAGAAAACAACCTGCTTCAGGAAAGATGCTGTTAATTCTGATCCTTAACTGGAAAACAGCAGTTCCATTTTATCCAAACGGACTAAAACTCTGAGATGTCTCTTTAGCAAATATACTTCCGTTTTTAAAATCACCACCACCAAACCTCTTCCCTTCCTAGCCTCAAGAAAGGGCCAGAAAGCTGCCTAATGCTCTCAGGTCAATGGTTATCCTGAAAGTGCTTTTCCTGTGAGATCAGTTTCTTAGAGTGAGACATGCATTCCATCCTTTCCTTTGTGGCCTTTGGGAATCTAAAGTTAAAGCCTTCTCCATTTCAAACCATAATCTCTCTGCTGTTAGCTGATTATAGTCTGTTTCTACCCACTATATCTATAGCATCCTCCCAGGGAGTCCCAGCCCTAATGGAGGCTTTTGCCCAACACATTTCCAGGGAAAATCTCCCTGAGTTTTAAATAAGCCTAACAGAACGGGCTGAGCACTTGCTGGCTGACTGAATCTGCAAGAGAACACTTCTTGCAACTCAGTTTACTGACTGCATAGAAGGGAGGAGGGAGTGATCATTAAAAACAACAAAACGAAACCCACAATATTGTTGTGTGCAACATTGTGAACTTAAAATATATTTATAATATTGTCTGTAGGTCCTTTCCAGTCCCAGAAAAAGAACTTATTCCACAAAATTGTCAGCAAATATAAGCACAAAAAGGAGAAGCCTAATGTTCCAGAAAAAGGTATTGGTGCCTCCCCCTGCATTAAGGTTTCTTGGTCACCTCCGTTCCAGATTCCTCCTTGAGCAAAGCTTCTGCGCACATCTTTTCCTCCCCTCTGCTTGCTCAGTGCCATCGGCTCTCGACTTGGCGTCTTCATCTTTTCTAGACTCCGCAGCTATGCAAACCTCCATCATTTAGATTCCTGCTCAAGTCCATTCCTTGTCTCTTTGATCATAGTTCCATATGAATCCTAAAATCACGGTTTCTCATTTACGTTTGGTGCATTTTATAATTTAGTCTTCTGGGCCTCTTAGCCATTTATTTTGTTTGGCTATTCTTATTTTTCTCATTTGACAAGCTTTCATACCTTGACCACATTTTCCTACTTCTTAAAATCCTACAGTTTTATAGTCTTGTGAAAGTTCAGCCATTTCTATACTTTCCCTGTTAATTAAGAATTCTCACAACCTTTTTTATTCTACTCCTAAATTGTAACGTCTTTTCCCCATCTACGCTTCGTTGTTGGCTGGAGTTTTCAATCTCCTTCAGCCACAGAGCTGCTATTTCCAGAGGGCATTAGAAACTTGGGCACTCTGTCACCTCGCCCTTTCTGAACATCCATTGCTGTTGTGGGCTTGATGGACCCTTGACCTCTTCGGGGTTCATCTTAAGATTTCTGTTCTCATAACTCAAGACTTTCATTCTTACACATAAAAGATAAGTCCTCACATCTGACTCAGTACAGCTGTGTGACCTTAGAGGTGGGTTCTCCTCGGTGTCCTGCATGTCAATGTCACAGCTACCACAAACCTGCTCACCCGAGGCTTATTTGCACCCTTATTGCATGGCTGTGTGTGCAGCATGTTAGGCTTCTTACTGCGGCTTCTGCGCACTGTGTATGGATGTATGTGTCTGTATGTTCCTGTACCTGCAGCCTTTACTTATTTCGGTTTCATCTCCACATCAACTTCTGCCATTACATATTGATGATCTGCTTTCTTCTGCTTCTAGTGAGTAAACATAATATAGGTAAAATGTCAGCGTTTGTTATTTCATTTTACAGATCTTGAGATTGTGTTGATTAAAGTCAAGATATTGTCTAACGTATTTCACAAAGGACAGAATTTGCTTATTTTGGTCCATATCTTATGTAGTCTCATTTGTTTATTTGGCAAGTAGTTTTGAGAATAAAATAATTGAAGTTAAATCCTGTTTGATGTGTATGTTGTTTCGTGTTAAAGGCACTGTGCACACAACCGTGTTCAGTGCTGTGTATATCTGCTGGGAGTAGAGCTTCATTTCTACTTTTCTGTCCTTTTAGGAAGTGGGGATAAATGGTCACACAAGCAATTCTTCTTGGATGCCATTCACCCTACAGAAGGTAAAAGAAACAATATGTTATTTAATTATACATGGTCTAAGCTAAAAATGGAATAATTTTACAGTCTTTTAAAAATTCAAAATTTATGTCGGTTCAACCGTTAGACTTGTGTGTTCACATTGAGATTATTTATTATTTTAAATCAAAACTGTTTAAATCAGACAGTATGTTGTGTGGCATTTAGTTTGATAAAAGGAGATTTGTAGCCTTCAAATCAAATTAACCCTTTGTAACTATGGTGCAGGAGCATTGCAGTCAGGAGCGAAAAGTGGGGTCCTCCTGACTAACTGAGCATAGCAGGCTAACTGTTGTCCCTCACATGTCCATTTCCCAGAACCTCTAAGTATGTTGAAACAGAATTCACCTGAGGCATATGCATAGTCTAGTCCCAGGTCGTAGTCAGAATTCACCTGAGGCATATGCATAGTCTAGTCACGGGTCGTAGTCAGAATTCACCTGAGGCATATGCATAGTCTAGTCCCAGGTCGTAGTCAGAATTCACCTGAGGCATATGCATAGTCTAGTCCCAGGTCGTAGTCAGAATTCACCTGAGGCATATGCATAGTCTAGTCACGGGTCGTAGTCAGAATTCACCTGAGGCATATGCATAGTCTAGTCTCACAGGTCGTAGTGCAGATGTCACCTTTAAATTCCCACACCCCACTTACATATAACTGTCATTACAAGCATAACTGAACCCTTGGGTAGGTGCTAATTTCTGAGTTAAAGGGCCTTCCTTCTCTTCCTCCACCTGATCCTCCCCCGCACAGAGACATACAATATGTTCATTATAGATATTTTTTTAAAGACTTAACATTTTTAGCGATTAGTTATGTTACTTCACTAGAGCTGGGTGTGTTAGTGCATCTCTGCATTTGAGAGGTGGAGTTTAGGAGGGAGTTAAATGTTCCCCTCAGCTACACGGTGAGTTTGAGTCTCAGTTGGGCTACATGAGACCTTGTCTCTAAAAATAAAAAGGAAGTTACTCAAAAAGTCAGTGGTATCTATGAAATATTCCAGTTAAAGAGCTATTTGGAAGTTTTATTCTCTTCGTATCAACAAAATTGAACCTATACATAGTGAACCACCTAGTACAAATGAATAAATTGGGTCAGGTGTAGCTGTGAGCCTCTGTAATCCAACACTCAGGAGGCAGAAGTAGGATTACAACAAGTTTAAGGATAGCCTGGGCTACAGTGTGTTCTAGGCTACCCAGAAATTTGCTAAATCTAGAATGGGTACTTGATTGAATCCAACCCCTTCCCCAGCCAGTAGTGTGCATGTCCACCTGTGCCTGCGTGTGCTGAGCTCTCTCAGAGGACAGCAGGTGCCCTGCATCACTCTTCACCTTCAAGACAGGGTCTCTCACAGAATCTGGAGCTAGGCTGGCAGCCAGGCAGTCTCAGGGGCCCTGGTGTCTCTGTCCTGCACAGCAGGTGCTCTTAACCCACTGACAGTCTCACCAGCCCCCCAAGCCCACATCCCTTAACTCCATAAATACTGGGAGGGGGACAGGCAAACACATTTCATAGTTGGCTAAATTGCTTAGCAGAATTACACATTTTAAAAATATTTGTCCAAAAATATTAAAGTCTGATTTGATAATCAAACTGCTTTGATAGGAACAGTATTAAGTAAGCCACGTCTGCTTTTGTCATTTTACTTTTTCTAAAATTCCAGCCTCGTTTCTGCTGGCTGACCCATTATTTCACATTCACAGCTTAACTGGAACACTATTTCAGCCTAAGTGCAGGCAAAATAAAATATGAATTATACCTTTTCCAGCATTAAATCCTAATAGTCCCTGACTGAAACACCTCTTCTTGTGCATTTTAAAAATACCTTCTACACAGATTTCATAATGGTAAGGCACTAATGAACTGTCAGAGGAATCTGAAGGTGTCTGAGCTCATGTTACTCATCACTCGAAATGATGTTGTTTTAAGTTCTGACCCCACAGAAGTGCAGAGTGCGTGTATAGATTGAAGTGGAAAATACACTTGCCATGAATTAGGAGACCCGTGTTCTCAGACCTGCCACTAAGTAGCACTTTTTGGTAGGACAAATTGCTTGATCTCGTTATAATTTACTCTGTATTTGTACAAAACTCATGTAATTCATGTACAGAGCATAGGAATGACGTATATGCGAATACATAAACTTTAAGGTCCATGTTTCTCTCTCTCTCTCTCTTTTGTTTTTGTTTTTCAAGACAGGTCTCTCTGTGTAGCCTTGCCTGCCCTAGAACTCATGCTGTAGACCAGGCTAGCCTCGAACTCACAAACCATGTCCCTGTTAACACATGGTGACTCTCCTCTGGTGTCTTACGGGTGCTGTGATATGAAGCGGCACACCAGCAGCTCTGGTGTTGTGTCTTGTGTGGAGGTAGAAGATGCAGTCAGTTTTAAGTATCCTATGCAGTCCCCAGTCTAGTAGAAGTAGAGTTGTTGTTGATGTATAGTAAGCAGAACTTTGGAGACCGTGCTTTGAAAGGTATCTGTCTTTTACTTATAATAGAGTCCAAATCCATTTTACATGACCAGAAAAACAGAAATCAATTTCAGCATCAGAAAATCGCTAGTAATTTAAATGGACTTGTGTTCTTATTTATTTTCATGCCAGCCCTAATACTTGCTTGTCCAGGAGGGAATTTTGTGAGCTATCCGGCCCTTAGCCATTCTTACACCTATGGCCATACAATTGCTTCTTAAACTTTGCTTTGCAGGATGTAAATACAGAAAGACATGGATGAAACCGTAGTACAGGGTACTTTTAGCATGTATCAAAAAGAGCGGAGTGGGGGGGAATGTCCATGGCCTAGAGCTGGCAAGGTTTTCTGGTCAACTTAGAAGACCGTAGCCACCATGGCATATGGTGAGTAAAGCTGTCTAATTCCACAATGATGGCATGGTGCTAGTTAATACCTAGTGACTCCTAGAGGGCTTTTTTTTTTCATTATTGTTGTTATTATTATTATTATTATTATTATTATTATTATTATTATTGTATGTTGGTAGCAACCCCATGGGTGTATCAACCCCAAACATTTGATACAAAATTGAAAAATCAACTAAATCTTAAAGAGGAAAGAAACCAGGATTCTCTCTGCTTAAGCACTTTGGCCATTACTGTTCCATTTCTCAGACAAATCTGTCAACGTTTAGCCCTCATTTGATCCACTGTAATCCCAGCATTCAGGAGACTAAGGCAAGAGGATTGCCTTGAACTTTAGGGCAGCTTGAACTATATAATAAGTACCGAGTCGCCAGGGCTACACTGCAAAATCTCCGTCAGAGTAGTTTTTTTGCAGTGTGTAATACAGTTACAGGAGCCAGAGGGGTGGCCTATTTGTACAAGTACAACTTTAGACATGATCTATTCACACAGCCTAACTTGATCTCTTTTCCTAAGTTTGGAACTGTTACTCTGTAACTCCAGCAAAGTCTCCCAGGACCATAGATCTCCCAGCTCTGACTCCTTCATTCCATTCTCTTTTCTTTAGTTCATTCAGCATCTGACTTGTTTTAGTTCATGGGAGACCAACCAAAGGCAATGAGATTTCAGATAGAGCCATAATGATTTCAGTGTAACTTTGACTCTCCCAGTTGAATGTAAATTCCTGATTCTAGCAGCCTCCTGGGGTGCAGTCCAAGTGCAGCACTGTTTTCCCAAAGAGTACTCTCCACATTTGGGGAGTCGTTTGGGAAACAAAGCAGTCTCTTACTGCCAGCATCCTAATGTGGCTCCAGGAGTAAGCTGGCATTATCGCCCTCAGATGATGCACTCCACGTGTGCCGTGGTTTTTGTCGAATGTGGAAACCAGCCCTGCGGACTTGTTCCAGTGTGCTTGAGTCATTTTGTGTGCTCAATTAAAAGCCCAAAGAGAAATGACTAATATGCTTTTGGATGTCAAAGCCTTCCTTTTCTCACATTTCCGTTTGCTCGAGTGGGGGAAGAGGGGCTTGATTTTCTCCCTGAGCTGTTTTATTTTGTGCCCCACATGCCCTACCTCTCACTTGTTTTGCTGTGGGTTGGTGTAGCTGAATACCGTTTTGTCATAGGCACTATTTGTTGACTCGCCCTTTGCTTCCTTCATCATTTCTTCTGTCTTAGGAGACTCTCCCCGAGGGCTGACCTTTGCCTGGGCCATGTTCATGGCTGAATTTTCTGGATTTAATCCCAGGTCAAAGAATGAGGCAAAACCCTTAGCTCTACTCTCTAAAGCCCCAACACAGTCTTAATTCCATACCTTTGTCAAGTGTGAATGATCCACAGAGTTCATGATTCCTTTTAGATCTGGTAATGGGTTTAGATGAAACCCCTTCTGGGTAAGCACTGTAGCTTCCCTCTCGGGCACTGACACAGACTTCCCGTTCACCTAGTCTGTAACTTGTTATTTCTTTACCTTCCCCTACTAGGCTGACATCTATAATTGAGTGTTGCTGATGCCCTTTCTTTGCCTTCTTCCTCCTGTCTCCTGTGGACTGAATTCTCCTCCCATACCCGGTCCTTTAGCAGCCAGGCCTTTGGTCTTCAGCATGTCTCTACCAGGTCATCTGGAAGAGACTTTAAAAACAGCAGCTACTTAGTAGGATGTAATTACTTCAAGGCTCATCAGTGACAATCAACGAAAACAGTGCTAATCCATAAGTGTCCTTCCCACTTGAGACCCTGGAGCTGACTAAGAGGTTTATTTTTCCCTGACATAACCCTTACCTTATTATAGATTGTGGCAAAACCATCCTTTTAGGTCAGAGTGTCTTCTTTAGAGCTAATCTGGCCCAATTCACATCCTTACATGGAAAGATCATGGTCCCTCCCACAGTTAGTGAACTCTAGTTCAAGAGGAATCTTGGTGCCCGTGACTGTAGTGGAAGTCAGATGACTTCTCATGAACTGCTTGCCTGTGACTCTTTTTCCCTTTGAAAGGTGAACTTTTCACCTTTCACCTTTGGAACTGTGCTTTGCCCTTCTTACCACAAGGTCTAGATTTAAAAAAAAAAAAGTAGAAGTAGAAAAGTCAAATTGATGTGCTTTTGGGATGGTCCACCAATAAAGCAGTGACGATATTGGAGGGATGAGCAGAATTCCCCCTAGCTAGAGTGACAGGTGAGGCCCCTGGATTAGAAAGCAACGAAGCTGAAGCTTATGAATATGCAAGAGATATTATTTGATATTCATTTTAATTCAGGTTTGGAGGTTTGGCTTCTTTAAACTTGTCTAAGGCTTTGAGCTTTAAGGCTATATAGTAATTAAACTTCTTTGAGGTATTTCTAACTAAATTGTAGTGTTTTTTTTAATTAGAGCTTTTATTTTTACAAATGTTAAATATATACTGCCATTGGCTTATGCTAAGAAGTGAAGTACCAATAGTCTGAGCCTGAGTGCCTACCATCAAAACTATTCCATCCTTGAACTTGGGACTGAGTCTAAAATTGTAAGAAGGCTTTTTCTGATTGTGGGTTCTATACTTGAAACAGTGCTTAGAAGCATTGCTTAACAGGTGTTTGGGGGTATTGTTAAATTGGTAATTGCTGCCTTAAGCCTGTCCCCCACACAGTCGTGGTATTGCAATACTGAGATATTGATACAGGGGCAAAGAGAAGCTCATCCTCTATTTTGATGTAATTGGAGTGATTTTCCCATGTGTTTGGAGTGTGAATCAGTCTTTTTATTTTAGGTGTCTATAAAGGCAGGGGACCATAATTTACACAGCAAAATACCTTAATAATTTATAGTCTTCCTTTTACAAGGCTATATCTAAAATCTCTAAAAAATCTAGATTAAAATTTTCACTTTCACTTGCAAGAGTATTTATACCAACAGTGTTTCTAATCCCTGAAGCTGTTCTTCAGGATTTTCCTCTTTATCTTGCTCTTCTTATACTGTATGTTTAGAGATTTTGTTTGTTTGTTTGTTTGGTTGGTTGGTTTTTTGAGACAGGGTTTCTCAGTGTAGCCCTGGCTGCCCTAGAACCCACTCTGTAGACCAGTTTGGCTTCAAACCCAGAGATTGCCTGCTTCTGCCTCCCGAGTGCTAAGATTAAAGACCTGTACTACCATAGTTTAACAGAGTCAGTGCCTACCTCAGTTCTATCTTCCAATTTTATACTCTTTGTTTGGTTTTCTTAGTCTTTGTCATGTCAAATTGTGATTTCCTGACCTTCTCTTTCCTTTGGCAGAAATGATTTCTTTGCCTGCCTTTAGAAACTGGATGGCCATTAAGATGGATAGGAAAAATGCTTAACTTTTTTTTTGTCCAAAAACTTTCAGGCCAGCCACTGGCATTAAAAAAAAGAAAGAAAAAGAAAACAAAGTCCAAATTATAAAACTTGATTGTTTTTATTTTTTTGATCAATTTATCTATATGTATGGGCCCTTTACCTCCATGCATGGGTGTTTTACCTGTGTATCACGTTTGCCTGGTAGTCATCAAGGCCCAAAGACAGAACTGAATTCCCTGAAACTGGAGTTACTGAGGGCTGTCATCTGCCCATGGTTGTTGGGAATCAAGGCCAGGTCCTCAAGAAGAACAGGCACTGAGCTTAAGAGCTGAGCCATCTCTCCAGTCCCATAGTGTGTTTATTTACCTTTTAATGTTTACTACACTAGTAACTACATGTTCCTTTTTTATTTCAAAATAAGGGGATGGGAAGGAGGAATGCCTAAGGAAGTAAGTGTGTATGTAAGACAAGTATTCCCATGTAATCAAAACTAAAGAGCACTTTAATGGCATGCACCATCCTTACTCTCCATGCGAGAGTCACTGAGATTTCAGTCCTGTGTTATTAAATGATTTATTGGTTTTGCAATTACAGCGCTAAAATGCAGCCTCTCCATGAACGGTGCTTTATTCAATTATGTCATTAAGCATGTTCACTCTGCCCTAGAGTTAGGATTTCATTTGCCTGCTGACTCCACCAATGCCTGCCCTATCCGTGGTGAGAAATCAGTATGCATGAGAAAAGTTTAAGCCTCACAGTTTTCTTTTCTGCTCAGGCCAGACTGGTACTGAAAGGTAAATGTCCCAGCTGTAAATGTGCATTAAGAAGCACATGTTTAGTCTCTGGGTCTTCAGAAGACAAGAAACTACTGCTAGCACCCTGTCCAACTGAATTGGCCTAAAGGAGCTCAGAGAGGTTCCCTGATCACGCCCAGGACTTTGATCTCCTGGGATCCAGGTGAAAGTGCATACATTAACACCTCTACCCCACCCAAGCCTGCCAAAGATAGTTGACAGGGAAAGAAGGAACTGGGGATGTAGCTCAGTGGTGGAATGCTTGTTGGTCAGAAATAATATCCTGGCTGTATTACTTCACACCGTAAAAGGGATGAGGGGATGTATCTGAATCCTGTGAAGAAATATGTCTTTTCTAGAATGGTGCTGATGCTTTGTGGTTTGGTATATGACTATGCATTTATCCTGTTTCAGCCATATTTTCAGAAGACAGAAACACCACAGAGCCTGCTTATAAGATTAAAAATGCCCTATCCATTCCCAACACTCCAGAGCCAGCAGCAATGCAAGAACCTTTGGTGGGCAGCCAAAAGAGAAAAGCAAGGAAAACCAAGATCACACACCTTGTCAGGACTGCAGATGGCCGAGTATCACCAGCAGGAGGTACCTTGGGTAAGGATCAAGATCTTTAGGTCAATGTCCTGAGAACCAGCAGATGTCCACAATGGCTACATTGGCCAGCAAGTAATTATAAACCAGCCAATTGTCGTCTCTCAATGAAAATCCTGCCTATTTTGTATCTTTTTATTGGCCTCCACACATGCTCTATTGCATGCTCTAAAGTCGTACATAGCTGTTTCTCCAAGTGTGTGTCTGACTCCCTAGAAAGGAAAGGTAATCTTTTGGAGTATTGGCTGCTTTTCCTCAGCATGCCCGCCCCTCCACCCAAACAGTCTTAAGTAAATTCCAGGAGAGCCTAGATTTTGAAAGCTACTAGATGAGTTTCTGTAACTTCATGGTGTTCTATTCATGTCGCTACAAGCCAGATTATTAGATATTCAAAGCAGTGAATTAAGGAACCTGAAAATGTATTTAACACTTTCTGTAGGGCTGATTCGGAACACTAGTGGAGCCCGAGAATGTATCTGGAAATCTTGTTTTCTGGTCTAAACAGACAGCAAAATTACCCACTTCCTGTCTTAGCTTATAATCTACTTGTTTCCAGTGGAATTTTCTGAAAGGCTTGAGGTAAAGGGTAGGATGGGGACTGAACATTCCCTGAAAATCTTGAGGTGCCATGCTAGCTAGGCACAGTGATCTTAGTTGTTGAGTTCTAGCAGGCCTAGCATTCTATTTGATCTGATTTGGGTTATATCAGTATTTGCAGATAGGAATTACTTGCTGAGTTCAAAGTAGAGGGCAGGGCTGGAGAGATAGCTCAGTGGTTAAGAGCACCTACTGCTCTTCCAGAGGACCTGGGTTCAATTCCCAGCACCCATATGGTGGCTCACAGTTGTCTGTAACTCCAGTTCCAGAGGACCTGACACCCTCACACATACATGTAGGCAAAACACCAATGCATATAAAATAAAAATAAATAAAAGAAATATACAATAGGGCAATCATTAATTTTGCACTTTCCTTGTATCTTGTATTTTTAAATAGTTGTTAAGTCCATAAAGCAGATTACAACTCCTAGTTTTAGTTTCATAGCAGAGTGAGACTTTGAAGAAGGGAGTTCTGGGTCTGAATGAGTGGGAGGTCAGAGTGAAGACTAACATCAGTGTTGGTTCAACGGGTCCATCCTCTCTTCACTTTCTAATGTATATTCTGATCAGTGATTTTTATTTTTCTTTATTCATGATTAGCTCAAATTTTGTTGTATAAAGTAGTAGGTGCCATAATGACCTCTTTACTGATGTATATAGTGTGCTTTGATCACATTCGGCTCCCATTACTCTTATCTCAAACCCCAACTGATTCCCTTTTCCCAAATATTCTTTCTACTTTTTGTTTTATAGATTGTTATGTCCTTGTTCATTTATGTCCTCATTCATTCTCATATGTAGGAAAAAAGAAATTTTAGGAGATACTCCCTTTTTACATAGGAAAACAACATGCCACTTTTATGTCCTAATTATGACAGTCATATCTTTTATCAGTTGTTTTCTGTATTTAAATATGATGTTTGCATAATGAAGAAAGTATTCTTTTGTATTTTTATAGGTACTAGAAAGTCTTTTGTCTTTGTTCCCTTGTGTCTTTTGAACAAAGTCACAATATGGGAGCTCAGCAGGACTGATTACCTGTTGTTTAGTCTATTCTACCTGTTAGAATTACATTAAACCCCAAGTCCACATTACCATGACAGTCTATGCTATGGCTTCTTGAGAGGTGCATATCCATCACAGAAGTCTCTTGGGTTTTGTTTTGGTCACAGTTCACTTTTTTTCTTCTGACCCCAACACTGAACCATTCTTTGACTCTGAACAAAACAGACTTTTTCTTTTGTCGGCTTTTGGGCACAGTCCGCAGTTGGAAGTTGGCATTGAGCTTAATGAGAGTGCTTTATTATCTTAGAGGAAGATGCTCTGGATGAGCTTTGCTACTCAGAAGTGGCAGACGTGGACAGGAAAGATAGCTCCCCATGCTGTCTGTCACAGTGCTTCCTTAGTACTCTTCTCTGAGTCATCCGCCTGTGATGGATTTCTCTTGTTTCAGATGACAAACCAAAGGAGCAACTACATAGGAGTCTCCCTAAAGTGACTGAGACATACTGCAGTGATGATTGCTCACACAATACGGTTGAGGAGCCACGGAGCAGTACTCCGGAAATGCCTGCTGTGTCTGCATTCTTTAGCCTCGCTGCACTGGCTGAGGTTGCAGCCATGGAGAATGTGCACAGGTGAGTGGTCAGACGTGAGTGGAGGAAGCCGTGTTGAAACCAGCCAGCCATTTCAGAAGTGATTGCTGTTTTACACACAATGTTCTGGCTTTCGTACTGAGTTCAAGGGCACCGTTATTTATATGAATTGCTGCAAAGTATATTTGTGAACTAATAGTGTGGTAAACATGAGAGTCAATGGCAACCAAGTATTTTATCTTGAATATTGTAGTATGCTAAACTATTTCTGTGAAATCCCTGTGAGTAGAGAAGCAGTATTCTGTAAGCATCCTGGGGTCAGATCTTGAAGCAGAGGTGTGAGGGAAGGACAATACAGTATCCTGAGCATAATCACCCTCTCTCACTCCTAGCATCTGTTTTATATAAATTGGGAGTGGCTGTATTTATTAATTTTCTGATGCTATGATAAGACTCCATGACCAAAGCAACTTCTAGAAGTTGGGCTCTAGAAAGAAGCGTTTACTTGGACATACAGTTCAAGAGGGATAAGAATCCATTATGGTGGGATTCATGGCAACAAGCAGCAGGCATGATGACAGGAGCAGGTAGCTGACAGTGCCTTCTCAACCATGAGCGCAAAGTGGGGAGAGGAAATAGAAATTAGGGAGAAACCATAAGCACTCTGAAAGCCCTCCCCACGTCATATACTTCTTCTAGCCAGGCTTCATCTCTCTAAGATTCCACAACCTCCCCCGAACACCACTCACTAGGGACCAGGTACTCAAATGTCTAAGCCTGGGGGAACATTCTTCATTTAAACCACCGCAATGGCGCACATCTCATGGAGATGTTACGTGGATGACTTGATGCCTTAGTACTAAGGATGTTGGTAGCCATAAAATATCCCCTGTCAAAATACTGTGGGTGCACAGTAAGGACCATCTTGACATCTACCTCATGGGAAACAGAAGCCCATTCATTTCTGCAGCTCGAGATGCTCTGCTCCCCCGTTTCCTCACCTTGTATTGGATGTAATGACTTCCCCAAAGAATTAAGCTGTAAGGATCTGACCGCATCACGGGCATGAGAACTCCTTGAACTCAATAAAGTTTCATAGACAGCACATTATTATAGTTGAATCTTCTGCTACTTAATGGATCCTTTGGGAAAGAAAGAAGGGCTTTTTTTAAACCTGGGTGTTTTATTTTTTTTTTTTATTATTCAAAGTGGATTACTCACTGAAAAGTAACTTTATTTATGAGACTTTCAGTCAAGTACAAAAGCTTTGAAAGCCCAGTGGATGTACAGTGTGCTAGAGCTTCATGCCCCACTAACCTCCAGACACCTGAAGGCCCTGCCGGCAGCTCTGTCTCCTGGCCCTTTAGCTGTCAATTCTGGCGCTCCCTCACCCAGCCTCCAGATGTCTCCAGGAAGTCACATTCCTGTTCTCTTGTGCACTGCAGCTTCCCACTGGGGAGTGAGGGCTGGCAGACATTTGCTGGGAGATCTGCTAAGCCTGTGAGCAAGATGATGCTTCTCCACTTGCACCTCAGTGAGAATCATAATGAAGGGCTCAGCAAGGGCCACAGTCAGCTCACTGCTGCAAGCATTCTCCTCTATACAGAGCTGCGATTGCATCCTTGTGCAGTCTGTTAGCCTTCTGTGACTCACCCTTTGCAACAGCAGAACACCCAGGCAAGCCTTTCCACTCTCAGCAAACCTGCACCCGCCCTCCACAGCCTTGCTTTGCACTCAGGGAAGTGCTGTCCCCTCCCAGCTAGGCCATACCTGCCTTTGTAAGCAGATGCAGGAATTGCTGTTCCTCCTAGCCCCTGTGGTTAGTCCCCTCTCTCAGACACTCTGCTGCTGCAGCTTGCATGCCTCATGCAACTGTGTACATACCTTCCTGAGACCAACTGCACATCTGGCTGTAATTGTATCTGCTGATGTTTTGTCTCCTAATGTATTTTGAAAACAAAACGTTGATTTTATTCCTTGTGTCCCAGCTTAGGTGGATTCTCTTTTCCGGAGATTACGAATCAAGATAGGAGAGTTCCCTTATTGGGCAAATTGAGCACAGGAAAGTGCCATTTAAAATCTCCCTGCATTAAGATAAAGGTGTTCTCATAGAGCTTCACTCTTGGCTGAAAGTTTTCCATGTCCTGAGAAGTTGCTCAGCTTTGTGGGTATTTCAGGTTTTTATCTCTACAGAGTGGAAGGCCTTAACTTTGGATGGTAACAAGAAAATACATTGTTAGGGATTATTGGGTGGGGTACGTGATGAATAACTCTTCAGAAAAGAAAGGAAAGACAAAACTGGGTTTAATGAAATGACTAAGTAGCAATTAATTACTGTCGAGGAAGACAGTGGAACGTTCTTATCGCCCATTGTCCTTGCTTATCTCAGATTATATACCCTCAATAAGTGACTTTTCCCCCTTTTGTTTTACAGAGGTCAGAGGTCAACTCCACTCACCCATGATGGACAGCCAAAAGAAATGCCACAGGCTCCTGTACTGATTTCTTGTGCTGACCAGTGAAGCGCCCTTTAATTGTAAAACATTGTGCTTTACCTACTACCCTAGCCTTGTCTTTACCAGGGATGCTGGCGAGTCCATGTGGGAAGTACAGACTGCAGACAAGTGCTTGTTGTCCCACACAGCCCAGAATCACTTGAAGCAAAACTTAGCATTCTGGGCCCATTTGTTGTTTCAGAAGCCACAAGTTCTGAGGGCAGTGTTACTGTGTGATACTGAGCAAAAGCAAAGTGATGTGCTTTGCATGGAAGGAAGGCTTTTGATGGTGACCAGTGGTAACTTGGTAAAAGGCTGCCTTTACTGTAGCTCATCCAGCATCTCTTTTACCAACCAGAGAGTGTGAAACTAGTTTCATATATTACCTAGTTATTCTTTCAAAACAAACAAAAAAACCCTGACGCACTGCACTAGTTATTATTAGATATTCTTAGTCTTTTGTACATGAAGATTTAAGTTCTAAGATGGTTTATATAATAGGTTATACCTACATTTATATTGTAGAATAAATATTAAAAAGCCTGTACCAGAGACTCCTAAGCAGCATGGGCAGGCAGACGTACCATTGTTAGCGGTGTATGCTCGGCCTTGTGGTCCATATATTCTGCACTTTTATATTTGCCACCAGAATGGTAGTGGTAGTTGGCTGGAGAGAGAGAGAGAGAGAGAGAGAGAGAGAGAGAGAGAGAGAGAGAGAGAGAGAGAGAGAGGAGAGAGAGAGATTGATTTTGAGATCGAGAAAGAGACGATTACAATTCTTACAATCTCAATTTTTTTCTTAGCCTTGAGTGACCAAGAAGAATTTGCTTGGGGCAAATTGTGGCAAATATTTTCCCAGACAGGGGAAGCATCCTGCAGATTACAGATTACTGATGTTTTCATGCCTTGAGGATTCTTTTATTTTTACACAGGGGTCTAAGTGACCAATGGATCGTTCATACAAACAAAAAAAGACAAAAATATTATTCAGAAGTGACCTTAGTATTACTTCATTATTCTAAACACACTGAAGATGCTCACTTCATATGGACTTGGAGCTTCAGACCTTTTACATCCATCACAGACAGACTGGACGGGTTGCGATTGCTATGCACGGCCTAATAGGCACTGCAGGTTTAGGAGCCATTTGGAGTTGGTGTTGTTGAGGAGGTATTGAGTAAACGAGGGAGGAGGTGTCTGAAGTGCGCCTCTCAGTCAGACCCACCTACAGGTTTCTGTTTCCTTTTCATGTTTTGTTGCTTTTAAGCATAAAACCAACCATATGCCAGTGCCAAGTGGATTAACTGGCTTACAACATTCAACATATTGACTTAACCACCTGACGTTCACAGTGTCTTGTTTCCTAGCAACAGATGCAAAGTGATACATCAAAATTAATCTGAGGCTACAGATTTTACAGGGTATTTGTTCCATAGCACAAAGTATTTCCCCACTGTTGCAACACAGCACAAACTACCAAATTTTAATTTTTGGATCCCAGCAATAATTTTTAATAGTTTTCAAACTGGTGGAGTTTTGATAGTGCTAGCTGGAATTTGAAGCTTTTGAATTAGATCTCTAAATGGTGACAGTTTACATGGTTTTATCTAGCTTTCTTATTTATACTTGACTGAAGTGTAACGATTTTTTTTCTAATTGTAATTTGACCTAATAGCCATATAAAATGACTCTATTAATACTGTCTAGGTCTAGCTTCTCATGGTTGTAGATATTCCTTCAGTTCCGGTGCTGGAAAATATGTACAACAATATTAACAGAATTGAAAAAGATAGAGGTTTGTTTTGTTGTTATTTTTCCAAAGCAGGTAGGGAGGGCAGCAGAGTATTAAAATTGTGTCCTCAAAAATTCATGTTCATTGTGGGGATGTAGGAAGCAGGAATTAGTAAAAGGTAAATCAGTAGGTATAGTTTAACCCCATTCACATAGAAATAAATTGAGTGACTAGCCCCAGATTTTAGCATACTATTTTTACTATGATAACTGTTTTAATAATATTTTCTAAATTTCAAAACATAAATAAGTGAATGTTTGGAAATTGCTAGGTCCTGATGTTGGTGGCTGTTGGAGTTTTGGACCACTTGCTAGCAGTGATTTAAACATGATAATTAGCTAAAACCCAAAAAATTAGTAATCAAAGTAGAAAACCAACAATTGCATTGGTGCAGAACATGCATCTTGACAATGGTACTAACTTGTTATTCTCTAGAGTACATTAGAATAGATCTATTTTTGCCAGAGCACCCTCCTTCAGTCCTCCGAGTACATTTCACTAGAGTCCCTTCAGAGATTGCTGTATATTCCTGAGACCTTTTTTTAAAAAAGAAACAAGAGATGACCTTTTTCTACATGGTTAATATCTTACCTGATCGGCTTTTCCCTTAGGCAGGGTGGGGATGGGAGGGACTTCCTGGATATGGCTGTTTTCAGATACTTTAAAAACAAACCTTTTTGTAGAAATGCTTAATTTTTAAGCGGTTAGGCACTGAGAGTAGCAGAAATCCTGCAAAGCTTTATAGTTCTCTGAGCGAGGTCTTGATTTCAGTAGCTGTGCTTCCTATGCCCCATCTGCTGGAGAGGGGTGTTGGTTTTTTCAGGTAACATTTGTTAGCACAAACCGCTCCGCCCATTACGTCGTACTCCGCTGCACTAGCGTTGTCGTCTTCATGTTGCTCTTTTCCTTCTGGAAACTGGCATTGCTATGTTGCTCTGATGCCTACTTGTAATCTGGCAGCAAGCATCAGCCACACTAACGTTTGTCTCAAGAAAATAAGTCATTGCACCTTATGTATATCTCAAGCAAACCAAAATACAATGTTCTTCTGCTTTGTTATATTCCAAATTGTTGTAGCATATCTTTCTGAAACCACTTTGCATTTAGTTGAAGTTGTCAGTATTTATGCTTTTAACCTTAATTTCTGGATTCAAACCTGTATATAAATCTTGTTTTGAAAGTTGTCCTTGCCCTTCTCTGCAGTGCTGGAGTGGGAGGTTCTGTCTCAGGTGCAGACGTAGGACTCTTCCAGTGTTCTTTAGCCTTTTATTTATTTTAGTTATTCTGGTATTTCCAATGTAAATTTGAAGTGTCCAGAGTATGTTATAGTAACTAAAACTGCAGCTCTTAAGATGAGTGAAAGAGAAAATACTGTAAGACATCCTTGAAGTTTTGTTTGTTTGGGTACTGTAAAAGAGATCAGGAAAAAGAAAAAACGTCCCACGGTCACATTGGAAACCACAGGTTCCTGTCCCCAGATTAGGTTAGTCTCAAATGATGGATCAAAACTCTTAATTCATTCAACCCCCTCCTGAGTGATCCTGTCATTCCGGCAGCCTTTCCCCCACAAGTGTCAGAAATTACTTAATTTTATCAGATGTGGCCAAGAAGCCATGCTGAAAGAATTCCTATAGTATCATTATGACCTTACTTCCTGCCTTTACAGTTACTAGAGAAAAATGTTGACAACACTGTATGTGCAGAGGAGCGTCTGAACCCGTCTGGGGCTTGGAGTCCGACGTGTTGATTCCCTATTGTTTTCTTAAAGTCAAGATGCTTTGCTAAGTCATAACAAATGTGTTTGCACTCTGCAGTCTTTGACTCAGCGTACGGAAGTGTTTGCACCGATGTAAAATCTCAAATTGTAAATTGCTATGGAACAGACATTAGCTGAGAACTGAATGACGTGTTTTGTGTATAGGGTGGGGTGGGGAATACTACATAACTCTGTTCCAAGCTTGGCATTTGATGTTAATGTGAAGCAGTGGGACCATGCTGCCTGCTAAACTACTGTATGCGTCATAAGTGTTCTGAAGACCAGCAGCTGGAGGCTGGAGCACAGCATCCATTCAGCAGAGGAGAAGCACCACTGCTGGTTCCTCGGGGGAGAGGAAGGAAATCAGGGGAGGCCTGGAGTCACCGCTTGTAAGGGAGATGTTGGGGTGTACATGATGCTGTTGAGATTCACCTTTGATTGCACTGCTCCCCAGAGCCCTCAGATAGGCCGATCCTCATGGGCTACCTCGGCTTCTAAAGTTAATTTCAGTAAGTCTGTCTTTCGCTTCTGCCTTCAGTGCCACGATTTTCCACTGCAGTGTTTTGTCTTCACACACTGGCTTTTCCAGAGAGAACAACGTCATGCTGAAATGAGCAGTAGGAGCGAGTGCTTATCGCTTTTGACCTGTTAAGTGTTTGGAGTGACTGCTAGGTGGAAACTGAACTTAGCTTCTCCCCACACGTCCTTGTTTTGCACTTTATGCAAAGTGTACTATTTGCTAATTAGATGTTGTTTCTGTTTATACAGGCATTCCCAAAGAGTTAGGCTGGACTTGGTTTTATTTGAGTTTGGGGATTGTTAAAGTCTTACCTAGATTAACTGACAACATGTATATAATGAGAACAGAAGCAGCTGTGTGGTTCATGGAACCATGGATCTGGGGAAGCGTCAGGGTTTGATGGACTACTTTGCTTATGTTTGGAAGTGATAGCTACGTTCGTTATACTCCATGCTGAAGGACTGTCCTTTTCAATGGGGACGGTATTACCTTCTGACATTTCAGAACAAAGAAGCAACAGAAGTAAATGACATACGTTTGACTTCTTTGTATATCTGCACCTATCTGTGCTGCCCTTTCCTTCAAATATAGAAATATATATTATGAGGGAGGGAAAAGTGTCCTCTTTTGACCAAATTTTATCTGTGGTGGTGTGATTTTTACTGATAAAGTCACAGGAGGAACTTTATAGTTAAAAGTTCTGTGGCCACTGTTTTGTTTTGTTTTTTTTCTTTTGTGTTTGTTTGATTTTTTTTTCATGGCAGACAGTGGTCAAGCTGATCATGCCTTCACATTGATTTCATGCACAGAATTCATGTTTGTGAACATTACTACTACTTCCAAAGATTTTCTGATAACTTGGGCCAGAACTGGTGACTGAGTAACAAGGATCTGATAGAATGCCTCCAAACCCACCCACAACACGAATCTTACCTCACAAGCTCTAACCTAAATCATAGAGACACTCATGTTCCATGGAATGTCACTGACTTCTCTGTTGCTCACCAGAAGGTTTGCTCTTGTCTCCTGACTCCTCACGTTTAGTGCCTCGGCTCTTGGAGCAGCAGAACCTAGGGTCGGGAGGGAAGGCTGGGGACCTTGAGCTTAGTGATTGCTCAGCCACATTTTCATGTCATTAGCACTAAGCAAGCCTCTGGCTCTCAGGAATTTGTCAAAAGGTTGATAAAAAAAAATCCTGAGATTCCACACACCAGGTTATAAACTGGTTCTCATAGGTTTGAATTGCTTACTTACATGTCATAAATTAACCATGGCTTCATTTGACCCCAGGTCTTAAGTCTGTTGACAGTTTTAGCATGACTGATTTGTTCATTTTATTTCAGTTTTTGTTTTATTTTAATTTGCTTCGGAAATTGGCTTTGTTCTCTTTAGAGTTGGTGTAAACATGCCATGTAATAAATGATTTCCAGTTAATGGTACAACGGAATTATTGCTTTCTTAGATGTATGTGTAGTAAAAAGTCAATATATACATTTATATAATTTCTTCAAAATCTTATACCTAATTTGATATTTCTAAAAATTGCACATGTAAGTCATGTGTATAACATGCTAAAGTACTTTAACTGTGATCTTAAAACTGAATAAAAATATTTAATAAAAATTTGAAATATTTTAAAGATTATTCAAATACATTTTCTTTCTGTCAGCTACCAGCCATAGAGTATGTGCCTTCAGTGTATCATGTCCACTAAATACAGTAGAGAAAATAATAAAGAATTCTTCAACTATTTCAGAACATTGGTCAATGGTTTCCCCTTACACTGTGTTTACCTGAGACTGACCATTGTCTGAGTAGAGCTTGCTCTCCCTAATGTGAAGGATGTAAGATGGAGGGGAGTCCAATGGAAGAAAGTAGATTCACTTCAGGCTGCCACTTGGGATGAGAGCTTTCAGGGGAGCTCAACATACATACTCTTGCTGTAAGCATTGGCCACCCACAAAAACTCACACCTCAAGTCAAATAAGTAGAGTGTTCCTAAACCTTGTCTTATTTTTATAAGTCCTTTGGACCAGGATGTGGTGGTGGTCGCCTTTATTCCAGCACTTGGGGGGAAGCAAAGGCAGGCAATCTAACTTTGAGGCCAGTTCCCAACCAGCCAGGGCCATGTAAGGAGACCCTGTCTCAAATACAAAATTTTGTTTGTCCCAAACAACAAAAGTCCTCTGGAAACCATATGTATATCAACCTAGGTATGTAATAACACATATTTGGCCCCAAAGTTCTGAACCGTCACCCACTTACCACTGGGTTTTGAACCTCCCTGAATCACTTAATGAAAGTGGTTGTAGTACCACCTACTATTGCTTTGGGGATAGAAAATGTTGGCATGGCGCCTTTAATGGAAATGAACATTGGGTGCTCATTTTTTCAAGTCCTAGTTGGCATGCTTTTGAGCATATTCAAAGAATGCTGGGGGGCCACACATGGTTGCATGCAGTGTGATCCCTGCACTCAGGCAGGAAAATTGAGAATTTCACGTTAGCTTGACAATATGTTATATTCTAAAGTTAAGTTGTTCTGGGAGATTTGATGGTGTAAAAACTCTTAAATGAGTTAAATTCCTATCTGTTCATACTGTGGTATGTAAAATGTGTTCTGTAGAATTAGCTAATGAATTACCAAAGTCACTCCATACTTCTTCCCATTGCTGAGAATAAAATCATGGGAGGGAGACTGATGAAAGAGGGGCTCCTTGCTAAAGATACAAATTCTGTTAGAAAAAAAGTGACAGTGTATGCATATGTGTAATTATACAGTGTTATATGTATCAATACTGTTGCATCTTTTTAAATAGAAAGTGAAGTCTCTTGCAAGGAAGAAAGTTATTAACAGTCAAGTGAGGTAAAACCGATATGACTGACTTGATACACACTAAAAAGACGCTAGAGAAGAACTTAGAATTTATCTCAGACCCTTTTGCTTTGTTGGAATTGTAGAGTTTCGGTGCATGCAAAAGCAAAGAGTTGGTGTTTTGAATCCATGTACCCATCACCTTTCAGCCAATAGACACCAGTATTTCCTCAGTCCCTATTATATCTGTGTACCACTCATTGTCTCCACTTCATCTTCCAGCACCAGGTGACATACGTGTGCTAGAGACATTTCATCTGCGCATTTCAAACAAAGCCTTTGGAAATGGTCAGTGTGCATTCATTTGGTTTTGTTAATCCTCAACAATTCCCAAACTTGCCCAAAGTAAAAGAAATACATGAAGCCAAAGCTTGGATATTCTGGGATGGAGTTATTTGAAATTACAGAAAAACTGTTAAGCTTGGATATAGCAGCTGTTTACCTCTCTGATCCACAGTCTCAAATAGATTTTTAACTGCTCAGAGAAAACCCTTTCCAAGAAGTCTTTGTGAGTGAGTTGTGTAGTGTGTGTGTGGGGAGGTCCTTATTGTGCACTTTTCTCCAGTTAAAGTGACTTGGAAAGCCCAAGGGCTAAACTTTCTAATGTGTCTATGTTAACCATATGTCTGAGTCCCTCTACCAATCCTATTCCTGTTGTCTTTCTCCCACTGTGCCCTCAAGGCTTCCAGGGAGTGTGGAGATACTTTAGGTGCACTTTGGAAGACATTTCCAGAGATTTAGACCCTGAAAATTGTCATCAGCATGCTAGAAATTGAAGCACAGAATGAAATCCCAGGCTAAAAAAAAAAATAAAATAAAATATTGTAAGTTTGTGTATGACCTTCCCAGCTTGGAGACTCTACCCTAAAGGATTTTGCAACAGTTATAATTGCAGGGTTGTACATAAAAGAAAAAAATGTGAGGGTTGGAAGTCTCTAAAAAGTGACGGAGAATGAAGGAAAGGGAGAATTTGTGTAAACAGGTCTTACATGATTTATATAAAAATTAAATGGTTTTAAAGGCAGCATGAAATATTCTCAAGAAATATTCTCAGAAGAGTATTTTTCTGATGGTATCAGTGGAGCTTATGAATGGCCAATTAAACAAGCATGGGCGCTTCCAGAAATAAGCATAGAAAAAGCACTGAATGATAGACAAGCAGTAGACACATAATAGATACAAAATTAGG
This sequence comes from Chionomys nivalis, assembly GCF_950005125.1. NCBI lineage: Eukaryota > Metazoa > Chordata > Mammalia > Rodentia > Cricetidae > Chionomys > Chionomys nivalis. The sequence goes on along the minus strand of NC_080088.1, from coordinate 52,011,484 downwards.
TAATGATTGGCCACAGAATTCGAAGCTCTTACTGGAATGCATTTAATAGAAAAAGTAATATTGATACGGTTTCCATATATATATATATTATATATATATAATTCTTGACATACTGGAAATTTTTAGTCACTGCTTTGTAGAATAAAATCTCCCATATTCTGTTTTGGCTTAATCGTATGTTAAAAATAGAGCGATAGTCTTTGCATAAGCCCTTAAATATCCGAAGCCTTTTATAGTAGAATCTGAAGTATTCCACACTCTGATGCTAGCCCCACCTAAAACTTGTATTGCATGTCAAAATTATACCTGCTCTGTTCCACTGTTCTCAAAGCTCATGGGAAATTGCTCCAGCGTGCATGCCTTGGCTGAGCGTTCTCAGCTGCCCACATCTCATACCAATCGGATTGCTACATCATGCATACCTTAATGGCAGTCCTTTCATTTAGCAAATCTGCTCTGGGGACTCTCTGTGTATAAATAGTGTAAATACCAAAACTCGGTTTCTATAAAGTCTTGAGAGGTGCTGAGATCTGGGAGAGAGTTCAGTGGATAATTCGTTTGCTGCAGACCCAAGGACCCCAGTCTGGAATTCCAGCACCCACATCATGCAGGGATGGGTAGAACAGCTTCTGCAATGATCAGGAGGGGGAGACAAGAACCCTGGGTTCAAATGAGAGCCTGCCTTGGTGTATAAAGAAAGGGTTGGGAGAGACAAAGACAACCAAAGTCTGGGCCTCCACCTGTGGACATGCTTGCGCACCGGCACACCCATACCCCCATACACATGCAGAGATACCAAGTGCTGCACTGCAGGACCAATGAAGCCAGAGATGGGAATCCGAGACTAAGGAAACAGGGTCTGAGCTTAAGGGAGATTTGATAATCTGTGCTTTGAATACTCTTAATGTGGATACTGTACTACTTTAAAAGAACTTTATTTTTAAATCTCTTTCACAGAAGAGATTTTAGCATAAGGAAAACTGCTTCGGCAAGGCTACAGAGCTCCAAGACTGGCAAATGTGTGATAAAAGAGCTGGGGTGAGGCTTGCCATGACGATCCAGGGCATCTGGTGTCTCCTGACAGCCCAGACTGAGGCTGTTGTAGGGCAGCACCCTCACTCCCTTTGGTCATGCCCCTCTTTCTGTCCCAGTCTGGATCATGCATACCACTGGACTCGGTGTACGTTAGTCATTAAATTTCTTTTAAGATAAGTTATTGTAAGTTTTTTCCGTTTTACTTTTTCCCCTCTAAAAGAACATACAAGTTTTTGTTTGTTTGTTGTAGTGTGGATGAAAGACTCAGGAATTCCAGCCTAGAAGAATTCCTAAACCAGAAAACTTGTAGGAGATGCTACCTGTTGATAAGTGTTAACGCCACAACATTTTGGTTCTAGTCAGAATGGGAGCCTTCCCTTCCTAACGTTTAGCCTTTAAAGACTCTGCCCCAGAAAGTGCCTATTCTGTTGTGCTCTATGGGATTATTTCATTTAGTGGGTGTTTGGTTGGAACCTCCAGCTCGCCCCCTGCACAATCCAGAAATCCCCATTCATGTCTCTGTCTCTCTCACCAACCCCAGGCGCCCAGAGTCTCCGAACAAAGGAAAGATGCCAAAAAGCCCAGTTCTCAAGGTTACTGCAGCTTCCTCCCCTGAAGTTACAGCCTGCCCAAGTCCTTGACTAAGTGCTCAGTTTTGACTGCACTTGGGCACAAACCCAGCTCATGGCAGACATGTCATCACCCTTCACCTACAATACCTAAAATCTCTCTGCTTTCGTTTGGGGGCGCGACCTCTGGCCTCCATCTCTAGGACCAGAGAACCTGCCCAGGAGTTGATCTGCTTGGATATACCCTGATATACTTTTTCAATTCGTCTTGATCTGGTTTACTGCATCAACAGACAAACCTATTATGGAAGTGGGGGGGTGGGCAGAAAACCCTATCGGTGGGTACTGAAGATTTCCTACCTGCTTTTGAAACCAAATACTTTAATATGGCCAAAGGAAAAACCCTCTCTGAGGATTGATATAGGAGTTTTCTTTAATTTCAAAACCATCTGCTTTAAGAAGCAAGATCATGCCTCTTACATATGCAAGCTGCACTGTAATTTATGTATGAGTTCATAAGAAATTGTAGAAATTTAAAGAGTTTAATTTGAAGTTCATCAAGCACCTGTCTGTGTCGCCTTCTTCCTCCCAGAAGACTTAGACAGTTAAGCCTTTGCTTCCTCTCCCTACCTTCTAAAAGTCTGGTGTGGGGAGCAGATGAATCTGAACGAATGTGGATTGTTGACATGAATGAGGCTCGGTCAAAGGCACCATCGTCTCAGACTGCCAAAGCCTTTCTGGGCCAAGTTCGGGAATGACAAGGCCTTTACCTGGTATGGTGGGTATAAAAGAAAATGGCCCCCAAAGGGAGTAACACTATTAGGAGGTGTGGCCTTTTAGGAGGAAGTGTGTCAGTGTTTGTGTGTGTATGTGTGTAAGGGGCTTTGAGGTTTCCTTTGTTGAAGCTACAGTCAATGGTAGACAGTTCATTTTCTGTTGCCTGCAGATCAAGATGCAGAACTCCCAGCTCCTCCTCTAGCACTCGCGTCTGCCTGCATGCTGCCATATCATGCCATGACGATAACGGACTAAATCTCTGACATTGAAAACCACCCTGATTAAATGTTTTTCTTTATTAGAGTTGCTGTGGTCGCTTTGTCTCTTCACAGAAGTACAAACCCTAACTAAGACACCTGAATAGAGCATAGATGTTGATCAATGATTAATCTTTAGTTAAAACCAGCAAATGCAGAAGGTACCACCACAGTTAATTCATTGGATGACCACAGCCAGAGACTGCTCCCTACAGCAACCCCCCACCAAGATCAGTGAACCCTTCCTCATTTCTGCTGTCTATTAAAAAGGTTGACTTTTCTCACGGCTTCTGGTGTGTCTCCAAGTACATGACCCACCTGATCCCAGCTTTACATACTTTGTATCTGTCATTTCTTCGTTCTCCATCATCCTAAGTCCAAAGCTGTGCAGGTTAGGGCAAGCGGCACCCAAATAGGGGCCTTGACTGTGGGGTACTTACTTGCATTGGTTGAGGGAACACTCCCATAAAAAAGTCCCAAAGGGAAGGCACATTTCTATGCATCCGGTATAAAACATGGGAGTGAGTGGAATCTAGAGCTGGGCAGTTTTTGAAGAAGACTTTGAGGAATGGAGGAAGTAAAGTTTAAAAAAAAAAAAAAACATTCCAGCTTCATCAATTCTTAGCCTGTGTTTGGGAGCCACTCTCTTGGTTTCCAGAAAAAGATTCCATAAAATAGACTACTTGTAGAAAACAGAAAAATTAAAGGATAGGTACACCGCTGAAGCACCCATATGTCTTCCATTTTCACTTTCTGTTTATGAATCTTATACATGATTCCATAGATCAGAAGCCATTTTCTCATGAAAAAAATAGGGAGTTCGGCCTTGTACCTTTGCCCCTCTGGTTATGCAGGACTGACGCTTTGTCCCCGAGAGACAGCCAGAGACAATGGGGGCCAAAGCTGCAGCTCCAAAGGCCATCCCTAGGACCTGCACAGACAGATAGTCAAATAGGCTTCGCATGCCATCCAATCTGTCCAGTCTGGCCCTCAGATGCTAGTACTGAGGAAAGTGGTTACAACCTGTGCTGAGATTGCACCTTGGATCTGGCCCACTTCGACATTTAAGGTAACCTGAACTCCTTTAAAATCTTATTTAGAGCAAGAGGTTTGGGGAAAGACAACTAACGGTTTTAAATGCTTTCCTGTGTGTGAGTGTCACAAGACTTCTGTGCTGTTAGCTCCAAAATACTGGCATGGAAACTTCCTATTAATCATGAAAGCTTGGCCTTTAGCTTAAGCTTATCTCAACTAGCTCTTACAGGTTAAATTAACCCATGTATATTAATCTATGTTTTGGCACATGGCATTACCTTTCTTTGTACTGCCCATCCTGCTTCCTCTGCCTCTGGCTGGTGATTCTTATTCCCAGATTCCTTTCTGTCCCCAGAAGACATACCTAACCCCTTCCCGCCTAGCTATTGGTCATTCAACTTTTTGTGACACCAATCACAGTAATACATCTTCACATAGTTTACAAATATACCACAGCATTTGAATGACCTGATCCACAGAATCCAAACCAAATAGGCTCTGATCAACTCTTGAGGCAGACAACAGTGTTAATTTAACCATTTGTCTTCTTTATAACCCTCTTAAGATCTGTAGAGTGATGTTACTGTAGAATCGTACCCATGTCAAAGATGAAAAACTACAACTAATAAGAGTTGAGGCTTCCAAGTATACAATGCCTCCCACCTCGACTGGAAAAATATAGCATACATAAGGTCGAATGAGTACCTGATTATGTTCCCTGGAGACATTGCTTGTTTGACGCCTCTCATACCTACCATGTTAGCAGGACTAACGTTGCTCAGTATTTTACTAATGGGTCCAGAGAAGGTAATGATACAAACTTTTGGCATGAGCCTGAAACTGGACTAGGCAAAGGCCCTTATCATAAGAACCTGGAAATTGACAACTACTACCAGCCTTTTAATATCAGTTGGTCAAGTGCAGTCAGTGTGGATAAAGGAGGATTACTGGGCTTGCATTCAATGCCACTATATCTTGACTGACTTGTCTGACTCTCTGTGTGTCTCTCTGTGACTTATCTCTGTATGTGTGTGTGTCTGTCTCTCTGTGATTCTGTCTCTCTGTCTTATACACACACACACGCACTATGCACATCAGTTACACTCTAAAGGATCAGTTAGACACTGACCAAACTACAAATTCATGACTTAGCACCCTCAAAGCCACAGTGTTGTTGCTGGGTGATGAGATCCAGGTCCTATAAATTAGACTGGATGTAACAAGTCGAAAACCATTCAGGTCATGGCAGTCTGGCTTGAAATGAACAGATGGCATTGGAGCAATGCTCCTCCAGGACCCTGTGATGGAGGCTGGTGCAACCGAAGACAATTGCCATCAAACAAGCCCACATGCCTGCCCATCTTGGCCTCGGAGCATCTGACCCGAAGGCAAAGCAATTGACTCTTGGGAATGCTGCCTTTCCTTGTAGTGTGCTTTGAAACTGGAATCGGATCAAGAAATTTTGTTCTGTATATGGGCATTTATCCATGTGAAGTACTTTTTTTGGGTTCCTATTTCACTCCTGCCCACACATCCAATATTCCATATGCCTCCTTTTAAAAAGCAAATGGTTTTCTGGTCTGGGTGTGCACTTTTCCCTTTCTGAGCTGCCTTTGTGTGACATTCTAGCCTGCCACCACCAACGCCTGCTCTTCAGCCGAGGATCTGTTTAAGCTAGAATATGTCCCCGCTTTGGAGCCTACTGTAGAGAACGGCAGCAGCACAGATTGGTGGTGACATTACATTAGCTGATGAATAATGTTTCCAGGGGAATGGCTGGGCTTGGCTGGCATTCAAAGACAAGGCAGGCCCCATCCAGCAGGGAACTCATCCAGCAGACTGGACTTGGAAGAAACAGATCTCAACAGGAGCCCTGACTGCCTCCGCAGCCTGTAAGACAACAGTCTGGGCCCAGCTTTGAGCTACACAATCCTCACGTCCTAGCCTCTGCTAATTTTTTTCCTCTGTAAATTTTATCATGGGGTCAAAATTTTCTCACTTGAAGATTAATGTTTTTAGCTTTTCTTAAGCTATTTAGCCTTCGAAACTCGCCGTATCTGACTCTTGAGTTTGAGAACCAGACAGAAGAGATTTTTTTTCATGTGATCTATGGTGGCCTCCCTTTGTCCTCATCAACATAGTTCCCTCTTGTTAGGGCTTTACTTCCTGGTCTTGCAGTCACTACAGGTTACCAGAGGTATGAAGATATTAATTTGAGAACTTCCAGAAATAAATTAAGCAAACTTCATCACAGTACAGTTGTATGTTAGCACAGCTCTCTCACTCAAAAGGGAACAGGACCCTGGTTCATTCTTAACCAAAAGAGAGGGACCTAGGTACATAGATTTAGGTTATTCAGAATGACAGGTTCATCGTGGAACATTTTATTGTCACAATAAAATAAAATAATAAATTAAGGTATTTATCAAATGCATTGGAACAATCAGGGAGAAATCTATGCTGTAGGTCTCAGATACTAGTGGATAGCATGCTTAGAGTACGGACTTGTAGAAACTAATAGTCTATTAATACCTTAGTTACTTAATATGCTCCATGATTTTATATGATAGCCAAAGGGTAAGTGATTAAATGATTATTGAAAATATTAAAAATCACCCACCATAATTTTGGATCTTGATATGAAACATTCCATCTCTTACAATTACAGAACTTCTTATCAGTCAGTCTGTAGGAAATGCAGCTACGTGTATTAAAAAAAAGTTTACAGTATAATTCTATTTTATTAGTTATTAATTTCTCACTGTGACTAACAATCATGTGTACATAGGAAAAATGATAATATGTAGGGTTCAGTACTCTGGGTTCCAGGCATTTGTGGGTCATATCCCCTTTGGACGAGGGGGTAAGGGAGCATTCTATAGAAGATGAAAGCTGAGAAGTGTTCATGCCCTCTTCCTCCTTCCCTCTGCTTTTTGTTTTGCTTTGGCAATGCTGGGGACCAAACACAGAGCCTTAGGCACACTTAGAAGGCATCCTACCATTGAACTGCATCCCGAGCCCTTCTGTTCTCCTCACAAAGCTAATATTGTAAGCGCCTGTGTTGCACTAATGACCCGGGGTGTTTAAATAGGATTACATGTGCTCCGCTTTCACTTACAAGCCTCATCCACCTCCTCCAATTTTAAAACAATCTTCTCTTCCTCCACTGGCCATGGACTGCCAGTTTACTGAGTAATCACAGCTCCAAGGTTGAATACACCTAATTCTGTTCATTCCTAAAAAGCACTTTCTGTGATAGCCATACCAGGTAAATGTGGTTCTATTTATAAAGTCCGAAGACACAGTTTCCTCAACCTCCTTGCCCTTCTGACAGCTGGCTTGGGACTCTATGTCCTCAGAGGCTCAGTATCTGGCTTTCCCCAGATCAATATGAGCAGCCTTGCCCTGCAACAAGGCCTCTGGGGAGCCAGAGAGTGGAGGCAAGCCCAGGGTGGCTTCCGTTCATTTGAACATTGCATTTGACTGCAATTATCACCCAGAGAATATTCTCCTGAGAGTGCTAAGACCAGGTCTGTTGCAAGTGGCTTCAAAAGGACAATGCTCTCATCCCACTCTTGAGGAAATTACTGACTGCACAGAGGAAAAGAGGTCACATTCGGGAACGTGACCAACGTGATCGTGAGCAATAACTCTAGAAGGGAAAGCAATTTAAATGTATTACTGGACAAAAACCATTAGCTCAATGAATGTAAATAAGCTTCTAAAGAAGGGCACTGTTCCCAGAGAACTTCCTCTGAGTGTGGAGTGTAGAGGAAATGTCTCTGCTGGAAGGTCCTTGAGTGTCATCGGAGTGCTTTGCAGCCCCCGCTTGTTATCAAGGAGTCAGCTTGCTCTGCTCCTGTAAACAGCCCCATTGGAATCCCTGTGATACTCATTTAGGCAGGGGAGCCAGAAACGGCACAGCAGCAGAACCAGGCAATTTTGCTGTGAAAGAAAGGCTGTCAACTTGACTCTTTCTCTCAAATTATCTCGAGCAAATGCTGCCAAATCCTGCTGATGTCACCCACACCATTTGCCGCTCCATTCGAATCTTTGTAGTCCTAATATTGAGGCTGAAGCTCAGAGTTCACAGTGCTGCTCTCGGCAAGCCCTGCACCTCTGAGTAGATAGCTTCGTACAGGGAGACAGACTTCATGCAGCTGCCCAGGGAGCCTGGGTGTCTCAAGGGCATGCCCTCCTCCAGAGAGCTTTCCAGTAGAGTCCAGGAAATGCTCCCCACTGAGCCTAAAGGGCAACATATCACTCTCTCCTCCTGCTCCTCCTCCTCCTCCTCCTCCTCCTCCTCCTCCTCCTCCTCCTCCTTCTCCTCCCTTTCCTCCTCCTCCCCCTGGTCTCCTTTCCTCTCCCTCCCTCTGTTTGGTTTAGTTTTTGTCGTTGCCAAAAGAGCATTAGGAATGTCCAGGACTTTTACCTTAAAGAAAAATTGTAGAGTTGTTGTTGATGGGGGTTTTGCTTGCTTTTGTGGTGTTTTGAGTTTCTTTGCCAATAGGGTCTCACTCTATAGCCTAGGTTATCCTACACTTCACTATGTAGCCCAGAATCCTTGGCAATCCTGCCTCTGTCTCCCTTGGGCTAGGATTACAAATATTTTAAGGTTACAGTTGTGATTATACTATGCACACCTGGAATTTTTTCTAATTTTTTTTTTAAAAAATTTAATCTTACTTGCCATTTAAAACTTGTGCCTGTTATCCACAAGAGAAGCTTGGTAAAAAGGAGGACCCTAAGAGGGACCCACATGGAGGGCCCCAGGAAAGGGAAATAGTTAAGATCTATTGGCATAAATAGGGAAATTGGGAAGAGGAATAGAAGAGAGGGGGTAGGGGATGGGAACATGAGAGCTTAAGATGGCTGAGTTGGGGGAGGGAACAATGAAAGAGGAACCATTGTGGAGTTAGGGGAGAAACCAGGTGCTAGAGAAATTCCCAGGAATCCACAAGAGTAAGACTCCTAGCAATAGTGGAGAGAGTGTCAAACTGGCCTTCCACTGTAATCAGATTGACAATTACCCTAACTGCCATCATAGAACCTACATCAGTCACTGATGGAAGCAGATTCAGTGATCCACAGCCAAGCACTGGGCTGAGCTCCCGGAAGTTAAAGAGAGGCATGAAGGATCCTATAAGCAAAGGGGTCAAGATCATGATGGGGAAAAAACCACAGAGACTGCTGACCCCAACTAGTGGGCACTCAGTGACCCTGGACTGACAGCTGGGATCCTGCATGGGACCAAACCAAGCCCTCTCAATGTGGGTGGCAGTTATGTAGCTTGATCTGTTGGGGCGGGGGGCGGGGTGCTGGCAGTGGGACCAGGACTTATTCTGGGTACATGAAACTGGCTTTTTGGAGCCCATTCCCTGTGGCGGGATGCCTTGCTCAGCCTCAATACAGAGAGGAAGGGCTTGGTCCTACCTCAACTTGGTATGCCTGACTTTGCTGGCTCCCCGAAGGAGGCCTTAACTCCCCTGAGGAGTGGATGGGGAGTGGGTTGGGGAGCAGTGGGGGCAATGAGAGAAGGGGAGGAAGGGAGAACTGGGGCTAGTATGTAAAATTTTTAAATTTTTAAATAAAAAAAGTTATGCCTGTTTATGAAAGAGTCATGTGACGTTTCCTATAGATGGGCACCTGTGTAGGCAGAGTAATAGGTACACTCATTGGCTTAAGGCTTACTTCTTTATGTTGAGAATACTGCCGTTCTCTCTACAGGCTTTTTGAAATTCACGTTTCTGTCTCTGTACTTCTACATGCACTGTGCCATTGCACATTAGAAGCTGATTTTCCTGTATACCCTGCAACCCCTCTAAGGATCCATTTCTTTTCTTTTCTTTTCTTTTTTTTTCTTTTTGCTTTTTTGTTTTTGTTTTTGTTTTTTGAGACAGGGTTTCTCTGTGTAACAGCCATAGCTGTCCTGGAACTCACTCTGCAGACCTGCTGGCCTGGAACTCACAGAGACCTGACTGTCTCTGCCTCCCGAGTGTTGGGATTAAAGGTATGCCACCACTGCCCAACAGCATCCATGTCTTAAATGGCACCAAAGGGGAACAAACAAGTGACTGAAAAGCCATGTTATTGTCTCATTGCATTAATAAATTAGGCAAAGTTATTTTTTTAAAAAATACAGTTTTCTTCTTAGAGGTATTCAACAAGGCTGTTTTTTTGTTTTTTTTTTTTGTTTGTTTGTTTTTTGTTTTGTTTTTATCTCCACTTTGAAGATGAACAATAAGATATTCGTAAGTGTTTGGTTGAAAGTGTCACCCCAGCCCCTGGCACTCCTATACCCAAAGAGTCTGGAATGTTTGGGTTAAGGCTTCACCTCAGCCCCTGGCACCACTATATCCAAAAAGTCTTGAATGTTTGGGTAGAAAGTTCCATCCCAAGCCTCCTCCCCTGAGGGTTGCCTCAGCCCAGGCTCCACCTCTGAGAAAGTCAAACAGTGACCCCTCCCCAGAGATACTCAAGACCACTCCTACAGGGTATTGAAATTGCCCCCCCCAGAGAACAAACACGTGGTTTCAGGTCTTCCTTTCTATCTCCTCACTGGGGGGCTGAAATGCCACCCAGGAGAGCTAGGATCCATTAGACCTGGGCTTTTTCTAATTCAGTTTGATTTGGTCTGATTTGGATTATCGTGTCAGTGGAGAGGTTTATTGGGACACAGAAAACTTTTTCAGTAAGGATTTCCTGAATTGGTCCAGATACAAAAATGAGTAGTGAGCACATCTCTAGATGAGCTGTCACCCTCTGGAGGAGCAGCCAGTTTTGCGCAGGTGCCCAAGCTTTGTTTCTAGTATAAAGTAGGATCTGGGGGCCTAAGCTTCGTCTTTGCGGAGTCTTGCTGGTCTGTAGCCTGTGTTTACCTACACCACAGCAGTGTTTTAAAACATGAGAGAATGACAACCACCTCATGTCAGGTGTGCTAACATGGTTAGCAACTAAGAAGGCAGCACCTCCAGAAGCAGGCTACCCTGCTAATGCCCCTTCAAGGTCGTCTTCCCTTTATTTTCAGCTAAAACCCAATGATGCAAACCAAACAAGCCCATAGGCCTGCCTTTCTTTCTCTCTCTCTCCCTCCCTCTCTCTCTTTCCTCTCTCTCTCTCTTTCTTTCTTTCTTTCTTTCTTTTTTTCTTTCTTTCTTTCTTTCTTTTTTCTTGTTTTTAAGACAGGGTTTCTCTGTGTAGCCCTGGCTGTCCTGGAACTCACTCTAGACCAGGCTAGCCTCAAACTCACAGAGATCTACCTCTCTCTGCATCAAGTGCTGGGATTAAAGGCATGTGACACCCCCACCCAGCTACTCAGAGGCCTTTCTGCCATCAGTTTAATAATATGTGCTCCGAGACTTTGAACTAAACACATAGAGACCCTTCCCTGAGTGTGTCTACTATCCCCTCTTTTTAAATCATGACCTGAGCATGCTGGAGAACCCGGCCCACCCCTGTGTGACTATGTAGAGGCAACCAGAATGAGAGCCCTACTTCCTTGAGTTCTTTGCCTTAGAAATGGCTTTCCTTACCCTCTCCAGGTGAGGTGTCTTTCCCCATTCTTTGATGTCTTGGCCATGCTGTTTTGGCTTCGCATTCACCAAGGCACAAGCTTGTTCATTTGGTTATACTATGACACTTATAGGGGCTTGGAGAAAAACAAATCGAAGTTCGGGTCATACAACCCAGGCTGGCTCAAGCCTAAGTAGTTAAGCTGATCTTGAATTCCAGACTCTCCTGCCTCCGAGTCCTAAAAACCAGAATTACAGGCATGTACCACCATACTTGGCTTTTTACCCCAAGTCTATTTTGAGAGTTGGTATACTCCGTGCTGGCCAGTTTTATAACAAGTTAACACAAGTGGGAGTCACTTTAGAAAAGGAAACCTCAACTGAGAAAATGTCCTCACAAGACTGCCCTGAGGACAAGGATTCATCTGGAAGGGCCCAGCGCACTGGGGGCCTCTGCCTGAAGGTGTGGCCCAGATTCCTTGTAAGTCTTCGACTTCAAATGATTCAGTCAGGAAAATCCTTCACAGTCCTGCCCAGTTGCTTAAGATTTTAGGTGCTTCCAGCTACAATACTGAAATTCAGATCATTTTTATTCAATTAGATTTTTTTTGTAATAAAATTTTTATGGTTTTCGGTAATGCTACAGGAGAAATGGTAATTACTCTTTGAATTTTGGGATGAAAAATGGTGACGGCTTTGCTTTCTAAAACTTGTCCTGGGCTCCCATGTGAGCGATCAGCAGCTTCTGCCCCATGAGTCAGGATGCAGGGTAGATGCTCCTGGCTACAGAATTCACCGCCTGTTCCTTGCAATACCAACTGACCCTCACCAAAAGACTGGATTATTGAGAAAAAACCTCTACTGTCTACTGTTAAAGCAGCCTTAAAGCTGAATCATCAAAAGAACAGGCTAGCTATAATTCAATATTAGATAATGTAGAAGCGGAAAAATATTTTTCACTGTACACTCTAGGTTCATGGTTGAGGTCCCTCAAAAGAAATGACAGAATTTCAAAGAAAAGCACACAAATGTACTGAATATTATGTCTGATGTAACTGATGAAGAAAGGAAAGATGAAGCGTTAAGCCTGGGTGTCTTTATCTAGGCATGATGAAGAGGGAGCGTCACAAAGACAATTTGAGGCAGGGAATTATAAGAGACAGATTAGTATTCTGGAAACCCCACTTGACTTATGCACAAACTTCTCTCATAATAATTCACTTGACCACCTAATAACATATCTCATCCGCATGAGCTATGTATGTATACCCTCTCAAAAGAATGAACGTTGAGACCCCAGAACCCACTTTTCACCCCCTGCACCTGTGTCAGGCTACACACACTCCCATCTCTGAACTGTTGTATGAGTTTCCCTGCCACTGATAACAATCAAATTTAAACAATAATCAAGAATATTCTTAACTACCTGAGGATGTAGACAAAAAGAACTGATCTGGTGTGGACTGATTTGGGGTGCCTGGACAGTAAGCAAAACTATAGCCTCTCGTAACTTTTTAAGGAAACTCCTCTGTTTACCCTCTTATACCCATGCATAATTGGGTATACATATGATTAAATCAGATGCGTTATGGGAAGGGGAATACACAGTGGAGAAATAATTATATAAATCCACCCATCAATTAAAATAGAAACTCCCACACTATGCCCTTACTAATAAACTCCTTCCTTGAATCCCACAAAAAGATGCTTGAATGAACAATCATCTGGGCCTTTGATTACTCTCTCACTCACATGGCCACCTGTCAATCTTGACTTATCCCCTCTTTGATCTGCAATATCATTTTCTCCGGATACAATTATCTTACTTCTTTTGCAAATCTCAGTGAGCCCATATTTTCAATTCTTTGACTCTGAGGCCAAGAACTACAAATACTGGGTCCAGACCTTGAACTCCAGAAACAATTTGACAGGTCAGGATTTGCTCTATGGACAATACACGTGGAGGAGTGGTTCTCAGAAAGGCCCGTGGATTCCTATCCTCTGAGACCCCCATCTTTAGAGACAGAGCTGTACTTTCTCTCTGGTATAGGAAGGACCTCTTCCACATGAGGTCAGGAAATCGCCAGGGTCTTTTAAGTGCTTTAAGAGAGAAGACAAAGGGAAGGGGAAGAGAAGTTTCTCTCAACTTTCTTAAGCTTAAGATTTACTATGCAAGGATGCCCCATTTGTGTTAGTCAAGTTGCAGCAGGAGGTGGACGGTGCAGTTGAATAGAGCAAATGTGAGCCCCGGAAAGGAATTATTTACCAAGAAAGCAAGAACCGTACAAGAAAGCATGGGGCCTAGAACCAGATCTGCCAACACCAGGCCTGGATAGGGCGGTCCTCCAAGGGTCACCAGAGCATGGAAGGATAAGAGAGGACAATTAGAGAGTCATATAGAGAATCATATGAGCCCCCCTTCTCCTCTCCTTCTCCCATGGCACTGACTTTATCCCTCCCTGCCCCCCTCCACTCCTGCTGTCTGGTCCCTCTAGAAGGTAGATGGCAGAATTTACTTAAATAGCTCCTCAGTGCAGGGACCCCAACACACCAAAATGGAGAGAGCTAGAGGTCAGGGAAGGGAGGCAAGTAGAAGATGCATTCCTTGATGGCATCAAAAGAACCTGGAGTGGCTTTGCATCTCAACATGTTGTTTGAAATAGAGTGGGAATGAAGCCACTAATTTTTTCATGCTTCCAAGAGTCTTCATTTGGTCTACTAAGGTGTATCTGGTTTGGGGCAAGGCTGTTATAAGCTGGTATGTGTTATTTAGTTCCCAGCACAGAATCCCCAAGACTTCAGAAGGAGGACCGCATGTTCTGTTACCCCAACAACACTGGGTTCTGACTTGGCCACACAGAGGTACTGGCACTAGGACCCGTCACATCTGTTCAGCCTCCCAGACTGGATGGAGCTTCATGCTTCAGGAGACAAGGCATCCCACTGAATGGGGAAGGGGAAAATGTTCCATTGGGGGAGTGAACACACAGCCAATTTCAAAAAACTAACCGAGGTCACTATGCAGGACTCCGATGGGATTTTCTAGGGGACATGTTTATGTTTTATTTAACCCTGCTGATCATGTTTACTCGCTCTCATCCTGAACAGGCAGCAGAGCACTTTCATCTGTACTCAGCACCCAAACAGAGCATCTGTATTTAAATATTTGAGTTAAACATATCTTGTTTGTAGAGCATAATGCTGTTGACATTGTTCCCCAGCTAGGCTCTCCAGGGAGTTGGAATCCGTCTCCCGTATTAGCCATCAAGCCACTGGAAACATTTGAATGCAGATCAAACTAGTGGAGCTACTCCAAGGACCCTTGAACTGGGCAAAGGAAACTGGTTCAGGGAGGGATGGAGAGGTGGAGATCTTAACAGGAAGTACTTCTTCTCTCATGGCAGCTCAGCTCACCGGGGAGGAAAGGCAATCACCCCACTTGGGGTACCTACCCAGCTGTGGCCTCCAAAGAACAATTGGCCACTTTTGTGAATGATATGTTCCCTTCCCCTGACAGTGTGGACCGTCCTTGTCTGCCTAGAAACTTACTTACGACTGTGGACTAAGGATGCTAGTCAGTGACAGAGTGCTTGCTTAATGTGCATGTGGCCCAGAGTTTAATCTCTAGAACTGAGAAGTGCCAGGAGCCACCCCTGATGGTGAACAGGTCTCAGCAGAAAAGGTAAGGAGTTTGCAAAGGAGAGAGTGAGTCCCAAGCAGTGATAGCCAGGAGACTCTGGCAGCCTTACTGACTGGCAGCCAGAATGCTTCTTTATTTACACTGAATTTAGTAGTAGAGATACATTAATGTTGTTCTAAAACATAGATCATATCGTTTTTGTTTTTGGACATGTGTTTCTATTCCTTTTACTCATATTTTAGTCATCATTAATAAACTACGGCAGAACAGAGTTATCATTGCCAATCATAACCCATAACCCGATTTTTAAGAATCTAGAGGCATATGACAAGCTGTTCTCAGGCTGGTTGCTTCTGTGGCTACAAGGACATTTGACCAAAAGAATCTTCAAGCCATCCTGGGCATATTGCCATGTCCCAAGCAGTGTATTATTAACTCTTAATGGTAGAGTGCCCAAGAAATATCCTCAGGCCAAAGCTGCTGCAGTTATATTCAAATTCCGATATAATACAATGATTATATTTTATATCTTTATAGAATACTCTTCCCATCTTTCTACATCATTCTTTGCCCATCAGTTTAAGTCTCTGTGTGGGACAAAGGTGACAGCAGCTGGTCCAGCTTTATTGCTGTGTGCCACGTAATGACCTGAGTGTAGAGCGGGAAGATGCTTGTAACTGTGGCCAACTCCTCTAGCCCACCAAATCTTGTTGACTTTTTTATGTCTACTTTGTTTTGATTATTTTGTTCCTGAGTAAGTACCTGGACAGATGTTTCAAAAAATGTCCCATAGCCTGATAAATAAACCTCTGGCTTCTTTATGTGTGTCACAACTTCCAAGGCGTAAAAAAGACCTTCGGGTAGATAAGGATATCTCCCTAAAGCAGAGGAATAATATGTTCAGGACTGTCCTGGGGAAGCTTGGAAGTATCATTCCTGGGAGAAGGCATAAATGATTCATAAGAAATTTTCCATCAATCCAAAATTCCCAAATTGTACAAATATTAAAAGTCTCCCAAGTGTGCAACAGTTGGAGAGGAAAAACCGGAGGTGACATGGCGGCTGTCATGTGGCTCAGCTTTGCTGGATCTTTGCCAAAAAGCTGTGGTGGCTTTATGACTTCTGCTTTCCCCATCAGGTATGGCAGATATAGAAGGGAGGGAGGGAATGAGGGGTGGAAGAGAGGGAGGAGGGAGGGAGGGAACGAGGAAGGAAATGAATGAAAAGTATCAGTTTAGGACCCCCAAGACCAAGTTCTTAACACAAAGGAGATATTTTGCTCCCGAGGGACAGAGAGCAGAGATAAAGGGCCAAAGACAGGAGACAGAGGGTGACGGAGAAGGGGACGGGAATAAGAGAGATGAGGCAGGGGTGTGTTTTCCCAAGGGACAAGGACTGCCTCTGGATAGAGAGGAGATAGATATGGCCCATAGGAAAATATCAGTTAATAAAGATAAGGTGGGAAATCCTATTTTAGGATGAGGTGTTTAAGTTTAATTAGATACATTAGTTAGGTGAGCCAAAGGGGGTTTTTGATTGTTGGGCTTCTATACTTTGAAAGCTGAACATAGATAGTCAGCCTTAGGAGGAAGAAATAGCCAAATAAGGGACTAGACCTTGGTGGCCAGCTTTCGGAACGTAATCTAATAGTTTTTAGCAAGGCAGAGGGATTGATGGAGAAGCGCAAGACCTGCCAGAGCCAGGCTCTCCATGCTTGAGCTGGCCAGAGTACCTTCAGGGAGGAAGAAAGAGAAGAAAATTTATCTTTAACATACTGAGACTGCCTTACTCAAAACACCTCTTCCCTCTACTCAACCTGGCCCCTCAGTCCCAAAACCACGTTAGTGGACAGGAGGTAAGTGTGGACCTGGAGCTGAGCTGTAAGCAGAACAAAGATGGAAATACCTGCAGAGATGACACCTGCCATGTCCACCACGGTTCCTCATCCTCTGTGTCTCCCTCTCACTAACCGTTATTTGACTCCTGGGACCCTGTGTGGCAATGGAAGCCCACCAGTAACTGGCTCCAGTCTCCTGAAATACAGACGGAGAGGAGTGGGTTCGGTAATCCTCTTTTCCTATTCTGACCATGCAGCCCTATGAATCGTTTCTGTTTCAAGAGCCCCAGTTTCAAGAGTACTTAATTTAAACGGCCTCATGTGAGTTAAGAAGGAAATTAGAGAGCCAACGGAGAGCTGTAAGTTTCCATCAGAGACTGGAGCCTGGCCTGAGGCATCTGATTTGAAGAAACAGGGCTAGCAAGGTCAGATCCCTGTTGTGAAGAAGCCCAGAGTGACCGTGGTGATGGCAGTGAGGGTGTCAGGGCCGTTGGCACTATTACTCACAGGACTCTGCATCCTCCTCCCCTGGGCTTTCCTGTGTCCTTCCTTTCCCCACTCCCACTAAATCAGGACCCACCACAGTGCTCTGGGAGGTGGCATCTACCTGTTACTGCAATTTGATGCCTGGACCAGAGCATCCCTCTGGTCAGGGCCTCCCTCCCTGTGTATGTGACCGGCAGGAATGAGAACATGCCCAGGCGGAGTTTTGATACCCTGGCTCTGGGGCTGTTGGGGTGAGACATGCTTCTATCACTCACTGAAAGTCAACGATGTGCCACATGCAGTCCCCAGAGAAGAGGACATGTGGACACACATATGTCCATGTCCCAATCAGTCATGTCCCAATACTGTCTAGGGGATGCTGACATTCCTTCCAGTGACAGAAGCCTCCAGCGATACAGAAAGCTAATATCCTCTCCCTTCATCCGTTACCCAGAAAGCACTGCTTCTCCCAACAGCAAAGCTGCTGCAGTGGCCCCACCCATTAACCTTGCTGTTTCACTGTTGACCCCTTCTCTCCTCTCCCTTTAACACTCTTGGCCTCCCAGTGGCCTACCTTCCTGCTTCCTGCTGCCTAAGCCACCTTGTCACCTTCACTATCCCCACCAAGTTATTGAGGCCTTGTGGTCACGAGCTCCTGCCACCAAATCAGTTCCTAAGGCTGCTGCATAATAAGCTGCTTCCTTGATTAGGGCATCTTAATTATGCTCAAGGAATTTGCTCAAACAGATTAATCATTCTTGAGCACAAATTTAGAAGCTGTGCTTGCTGAGGGATCAGCTCTGATGTCTCCTGAGAAATTTGCTGATTACACCTGCCTGTTGGGCTCGTGCCAAAGGCCAGGTTCATCCTGGGCTCTGCCCCTGGTTGGAGGCTATCTACCACCCCCATACTCTTAGCTCCTTCCACTTCCCTGGGTGGAGGATATCTACCACCCATATACTCTTAGCTCCTTCCACTTCCCTTCCTGAAGGCTGGGCTGTGAGCTCTGGCTGTGAAATGAACCTGGTGTGTAGAGTGGGTATCCCAATGGCCTCTTCCTTTGCCCTTAAGAGTCAATATGTGGGCCTTCTCGGTGAAGACAAGCCCAATCTGTTTACTGATTTGTGGCAACCTGGTTCCCAGGGTGGTTCTTAACAGAATTCCCACTCTCCTGCACTGTTGGCCTTAGGAGCCTCATCCCAGAATAACGTCATCAGAATCCCCAGGACCAAGCATCCTGAAAATAGAGCCAGCAAAAACAGAACCAAGAATGTGATCTAATTTTCAGGGAATTAAGTGGCTGTCCAAAAACCCTTGAGGCTAGGAGGCAATGATTCCTGGTGCTTCCGATCTCTTATGAAAATGCTGCCCACTTCAAACAGTTATCAAAGGGAAGGTTAGCCAGATTCACCTCTGTGAAGGCTTTAGCGCAGGGCCCATCTTGCAGGAATCCCTCAGAAAGAGCGGCCTCATGGCTTCCCTCTTACTCCACTAACATAGAGCTCAAGGGCAAAACAGAATGCTTGCATAGAAGCTGAGTAGATGAAGACAACATGGTGCTCACAGCAGACTTTTATTCCATCAAGAAGAAGAATAAAACTATGTTCTGTGCAAAAATATGGCTGGAAGTAGAGAGCATGTTAAATGCAATAAGCTTGATTCTGAAAGACAAATATTGGTTGGTTTTCTCTCATTTGTGAAACCTAAAAGGTTATAAGCACATGCCGCTATTCCCAGCTTCTGATGTAAAATATTTCTTTATTTTTTGAGATTAGAATATAGTCACATCATTTCTTCCTCCCAGTCCCCTCAAAACTCCCTCCTTGTCTGGCCGTTAAATGTGGACCTTGAGGGTACTTAGGCAGGTCTTATGCATGGACTAATGTAAGCACTTTACTGACAGATACCTTCCCAGCTCTGAAACCTTTATTTTGCAAGCAATTTGTTGTTTTTGTTGTTGTTGTTGAAAGAAAGAAAGAAAGAAAGAAAGAAAGAAAGAAGGAAGGAAGGAAGGAAGGAAGGAAGGAAGGAAGGAAGGAAGGAAGGAAGGAAAAAGAATGTGAGTCGGGAGACGTTTCCCAATGACTGAACCTGGAGCAAACCAATAACATGGTCTCCTTTGTTCATGCTCAAGGAAAAAGCAGAAGTCAATATATGCTTCTTCGGATCTAAACCCAGGTGATGAAACAGAAACAGGTGTGTCTATCATTTTAAGATTAGCTTTGGGGGAAAAAATTAAGACTTTTGAAGAGAAGGAAAATCAATCAAACAAAGCTAATCTACTGAAAATGTGAATTCAAGAAACAAATACAAATAATAACTCTATGCGTTATACACCTGCTTTTCAGAACATCTTTGCAGTCAGACTATGCCTATGCCTTTAAACATGGTCCTGCTGGGAACTGCTGCAAGTCCAGTTTCACAGGCTGTCAGCGGGAAGCTGGCAAGCCGGAACTGGCAGGGCTCAGTGTGTTTGGAGAAGGCATGTGTGCTCGGTCTGGCTAACCGTGCACAGTGCCCACAAAGAGGGCAGAGGGACACAGGCAGGCGCGATGCTGATCTTCAGGCACATGCTGCTGCCTGGATGCCAAGAGATGCCTTTTGTTAAATAGCAAAAGGACTGTGTGAAGGGTTTATAAATATTTGGAGGAAAGAAGGACTAGCAACATAAACCTGATCAGGAAATGTGCTGAATCAAAGAAGCAGACAGATGCGAGTTGTTTGGGTACTTTTTAGAGCTGTTCTTAACACATTCGTGTCTTCGGGGAGAAAGTATAAGCAATAAGTTTTTAACCCACCAAAATATCTTTGGCACCAGTAACAATGTTGAATAAGACTATATTTTTAAAGAAATAATGAATACTTTTTCTTTTTTTCCCCTTGATATTGGGAGTAGCACCCAGGACCTTGCCTAAGTTACCTGGGTGTTATACACTAAGATATGCCCCCATCCCAGAAATTGCAATTGTAAGCTGAATTATTTCTTTTTTATATTAATTTTGCTGTTTTGATAGGCAATAAGTTATAAATAAAAAGACATTTGGCTTTTTATTTCGCTTTAGCAAAAAAGAAAAATCAGTAAATAATTTCACTTTTGTGGATCTTAATATACATGCTACTGTAGAAAATTCTAGGCTAAATCAAACATCCTAGGAGAAGGAAAGGCAGGTATAGTTCACCCTGAAGGGAGTGCTGTCATGAGAAAGAAAGTGACACTGGGCGCTAACATGCTAATCCTGAAAGCTCTCGACAGGCTAGAGTGCGGCATTGTCGTGAGGTGAGACGTGAGGGGGATTTGATGTAAGAGTCAAACCTTACCCTTCAAGGACTGCCAAGGTCAGCTCTGCCCTAGATCTTGGTTTTCAGCCTCAGTTTCTTTGTCTGTGTGCATCGTCGCTGAAGCATGTGGGCTGGATCGCACGTTCCATTCTTGTTCTTATACAGTTTCTTTCTTAGACCCCGGCAGAAAACTTCACCCACGTCTCCATTAAATTTCATCTCAGCAGCAATTTTCGAATAGGTGAAAGTTCACAT